>NW_026642497.1:0-600000 GCF_028554395.1 Pezoporus wallicus | reverse complement strand
CATGATGGAAAAACACGGGTGCAGATTTCTCCTCCTCCTCTGAAATAAAGTAAGGATGAAACCATGATGCAGTAACAGCCCCACTATTCATCCTCCTCATCCTCCAGGCAGATTGCTGGATGCCAGACTAGATACTGATGGAAACACAAAAATCCCCACCCTGCCAAGTGCAGAGATACAATAAACCAGAGGAAGAAACCAATGGGTTTAACTGTTTTCCTGCAACACTCAAGGAATGAGATGGGAGTGAGGCGAGCACATCCTCACTGCTGACACTCAAACCAGTGGGGTCCCGAGGGGACCCACAGCGGTTCCCCATGATTCCTCCTAGCCCAGGATTTTCCCACATCTGACGCCAAGCACTGCTAACCCACACAAAGACACTGAAGCCCCCAGTCCAGACTGTAACAATTCTCCTACCTCCTGCAAGAAAGAAAACTTCAAAAAGGAGGAGAAAAAGTCAAGGTTTGGTTCAGGTTTGCAATGAAAACGCAGCCTGACTGTTTAAGAGCACGGTTACTCCTCACTACCATACTTACATACACCCAGCCTTAAATTAATAAAGAACTATAACACAGTCAAAGTGGCTTCAGATGTGAGCCACTTCAGCAGCCCATTATCAGCATTGTGTTTGTTTTTCCATATTGAGCGTGTGTAATATAATCCTTGTTTATGATAATTGATTTTCCTTGGACTGCCTTCCTGGGAATAATATGCACACTTTTTAACTCTCTTTTTAAAGATCAAATGGCATTTAGGCCTGGTGATTTGAATCTGAGTTGGTCAGAGCATTTAATACAATAAGAGTGAGCTTAAAGGCAAGCAGTTAAACCCTGGATATTTTTCTTATTGCATAGCCTGAAACCCCTTGAATTGAGAGGGAAGTTTGCATCTATTTTCTTGTCGTCTATTTTAAAAGCTGTCAGAGTTGGTTAGTCTCTCTTAAAATTAGTCCTTTGGATCATCTTCTTACTAAAAACAAAATCTGAGCTTTTTTTACTTTTTTCTACTTTTTTTTTAAAGCGATAGCGGATTAGGGCAAGAAGCTTTGTTTAGCTAAAGCGAGGGATTAGAGGAGATTTGCCCCCATAAAGTTGTGGTTTGATGGTGCTTTTATCCCTGGATGTTGCTAAAGCTGTGTTGCTTCAGGATTAGGAGCATACAAAGAGTCTCCTTGTGCTGTTTCACAGCCAAGAGAAAGACAGGGGGGGTGGGGGGAGAGGGAGAGACAGAGACAGGGGAACACATGCAACAGAACTGGGAATTCCTTGGTCACACAAAACTAAAGTTTAAACCCCCTGACACAAACTTTGCCGGACACGTTGTGAATGCGAGATGGCCAGAGCTCAGTGGGAACGGTGGATGGTGGAGCGGAGGGGATGAGACTGCCTGAACGGCCACCTCCCAGGCTCCTGCTGGTGACTTTCCTACATAAGGAGCAAAATCTGGCTGGGGTTGGCAAGAGAAAGACGAGGCGAAGGCAAAACCCCAGCAGGGCTCGGGCAGCGTTTCTCCTGGGTGAAACTTGGACCATCATCAACAAACCCTGATGAAAAGAAGGCACAGTGCTGCTCCAGACATGCTGGCGTCCAGCACAGGGAGACAAGAGCATCTAATTCATTCAAACATGGGCTAGCTGTGTAATGGGCTGCTGGTCGTCAGCATTGCCACCTTTGGGAGATGCTTAAATCTTGGCATGTGATAACGAGATGTCCCCAGCAGCCTGAGCTGTGTCCTGGGTCAGCCCTGCCATGGCTCTGAGGGGAAACAGAAGTGATAAAGCCCCAGATAGCAATACCCTTGCAAAACAGCTTTAAATAAAACAGAAAGAAATCAAGACCAGGCGCCAAGTGCTCATGGCACATCATTTCCCTTGCCCACAGGCCTTCCAAGCATTTGGAAACAGCCATTTTTTCTATGTCAGGAGGCAGAGAACCTCCAAAACCCCGAGGTTTTATATGTATGAGATATTTACCCTTACCAAATCAAAACACAATGGGGCTTTGCACTTACCAACCCCTCCTGCATGACAAGATTGTTTCGAAAGCAGGGATGAGCAGCAGGAAGAAAACCAAACCCCAACTCAAATCCAGCAAAACTCCTGACAGGCAAATTATTTCTACCCTGTGACAGTTTATTTGCATTCCTCTGCTTTTACTTATCTTGGGGGATGCAGAGCGGTGCCTTGGTATCCACAACCCTTGAAGCAAAGCTGTGAGAGCACACGTGCAGTGCCACACTGGGCTGCGGGGTCTCCTCATCTTGTGAACCCCAATGTGTGTGACCCTGCATAGCTGTGCTGGAAAGAAAAAAGAATCATCCTTGCTCATACGGAGTGAGGGAATCAGGCCCTTCGCTTCAAAACAGGAAATTAGATTTCATTAAAAGAGATAGAACTGGGTAAAAGGAAACCCTAAAAATCCCTCTTATCACTAGCAGACTTTTCTGGAAAATCAAGTGATTCTGATGATCTGTGACTTTATCAAAAGACTTCCCAGATGATAAGTAATACAGTCTGGGGAGTGTAGGTTATATGCATGTACTTGTGCACGTATTTGAACATGAGAATACAAATATCATAGAATCACAGAATCATTGAATGGCAGGGTTAGAAGGGAACGTAAAGCTCACCCAGTTCCAACCGTCCTGCCATGGGTAGGGACACCTTCCACTAGACCAGGTTGCTCAAAGCAACTTAGCAAATGATCTTGTTATAAGCCATTGCAACTAACGATACAGACAACATTTGAGTAAAAAAACCAAATATGAGAGTGGTGTTATATGAATAAAGCAGGATTCCCCCAAGCCAGAGTTGCACCATGGGCAAGGCTCTGTCTGACTGGTCACTGATGCTGAGCCAAGGTTTGTCACCTGCTGGTCATCCCCAGCCACACTCAGCCCTGCTGTGAGCCTGCTCCCTTACACAGATGTGTTTTTATCTTCGTAACTCCTCAGATGGCCCCCTCACCATTTCATCTCTCAGGCTTGAAATCAGCCAAGTGAGGTTCCTAACACTGATCCCAGAAATCCAGGGAAATCCAGCTGTTTCGACACTTTTCCAGTCCAAAGTATTGTTAAAGAAACTGGAGATTTCATGCTTCCTGCAGAACAGCAACTATGGAGGCCAGAACCTTGAAAAAAGCAAGAAATTTCATTTTTCAGGGGAAAAAAATAGTATCTCTGTTATATTATTTTCTGCTTTGTTCTGTTTTGGTTTTACCTTTCTTTTGTCATAAGAAAAACATGAATTCCCATGTATTTGTGATGCATATGGAGCTTTACAGCCTGGTTTGCCTCTTCTCCTGCAGCTCCTGCTTCCTATCCCGGCTGCATTTCCAGCGCTGGAGTGCAGGTCAGGAAGGTTCTGTTGGTGTACCAAAGTCAAGTGAATGTAAGCACGGTGCCTTCTGGGAGGTGCAGTCTCCCAAAACACCACATCAGTGTGGGCCCACACTGCAGAACTACGGCTCTCTGACAACAATGCTCCTTTGGGAAGTACCATTTAATTTGCTTTCTCTTGACTTGTAAATATATGTTTTGGAACCGTTAAGAAAGTCCCAAATATTCAAACTCAGAGTAGACCGACCCAAAACCTGGACCCATCTCTCTTTCAATGTTTCTCAGAACTGATATTTTAGTCCACATTTATGCCCCAGAAGGATGGTATATTAGCGGAGGGCAGACACAAAAGTCACCCATCAGTTCTCATAGCGAGCTCTCCCGCTCTCTTTTGCTCCCTTCAGGTGTGTGAGATGGTAAGATGCCCAAGGGTTTCCCTCCATGTGTAGGGGTGAAACAGAGGTACAAAGTCTCAGCAGCAGCTCACAAACTGGGAGGCACAGACTGTACCCTACAGATACAGGAGGTGTCTAAAAGCTGGTGTCCTGCTCCTGCTGCTGGAAGGGAGCATGAGATGGGGATGGAACACTGCGTGGGCTGGCTGACCTTAAAGCAACCTTGCTATGAGGTGTTGTTGGACCAGCAGTTGGCAGATTGGCGAGAGATGGTGGGATGGGTGGGAAGTGCATCCCAGGGTGGTGAAAGGTGCTTGGAGAGCTGTTTCACTGGAGGAAGGAGTTTCCTCCTCACACTTGCTGGTGCCCAGCCACTCCTGCCCACTGCTACATGGAGGAATGCCCTTTTCCTCAGCTCACAGGAGCTGAGTAGGAGGCTGAATAAAGCCCCAGGCTGATGTGGAGCACTGATGTCATCTGTTTCTTGTGCATGTGAAGCTGAGTTTTTATCCAAGCAATGTCACTTGTTCACTCCCTCCAACTCCATCCTCCCAAGTATTGCAACACATGGATATTTCAGCTCCCTGAGACTGTTTCATTGTTGATTAAGTTCTCTGTTAGCTGCAGCTACTGCAAAAGGAACCATAAGCCTGCACAATAACAAAACCTTCGTGGATGGGGAGAGGAGGCAAAAGCCTCTCTCTCCTCTGCACCAGCCTGGTAGCATTTTCCTTTCCTTGCAGGGCACTTGCCAGCAGCAAAGCTCTGTGACTTAGGGACAAACCTCCTTAAACACAACAAGCATTTTCTCTCCAACATCTTTGCATCATATGACCTTCAAAACAAATCAGAAGGTAAAATAAACACATAAAAGCAGCCGGGGTATTTGGCCTGACTGAACTCCATCAGGGCTGTGGAGCTGCAGGAATGCATTATCAGTTCTGAGCAATTTCTGATTTTTCCCCAGTGTGGGACTGCAGAAGTGGCCTTATTGAAAGGCCAGAATCTGCTTCTATTTCAACCAGTGACAGGTACATTTATATTAAGTTGATTCCCCCTTGAAATTATCCAAGTTTAAAGAATTATCTGTCTGCAAGGGGGGAAAAAATACAAAATGAAAGAGAAAACTGTGCACCAGCAATGGCTGTTCAGGATGATGATCTGGGTTTGGAAATTAGCTATTTAAGTCAATAAATGGGTTAGGAGGGTGGGAAGGAAAGGCAGGTAGAGTTTGTGGTTCTTAATCATAGCTTCGCTGGGTTTAGCTGCTCTCCCACTGTTGAAAAATGTTTCAAGAAGCAAAATAAATGAGCTTCTGGTTACTAAAGTATTGATTTTGCCTACATCCAGTAATAAAGAGCAAGTCACCTGTAGGTAAAACTCTTGTAAAATGTATTTGATACTATAATAGTCTGGAGATAGAGTTACATGCAGCTGAGAGAGGCAGAGGATGACAAATCATTTCTAATAAGGTGTTTACCTAACATATTTCATGTCATGCGTTACCCAGTAACAACTGGGGCTCATTTTCCATTCCCACCTTCTGTTCCTTCCCTTGGAGAAACCCATGGCAGCGGTGGGGTGACACAGGAGATGGCATCATGGTGGGTCAGCTTGGCTGGTGCTTCCAGCCAACATATCCCCACCATTTGATGCAGGGAAATGGGGTTGAAATGCTTCCTCTGGATGCTTAAAAGAAAACACAAGGGCTGGAGACACTATTGCACAAGTGCTGGTGGAGGTGGCCACTAGGCCATGCTCCTGATCTGGGAGGGAGAGTTTGTTTTCCCATGCTCTCTCATGTCCTTGAAGTTTCTCCTATGGAAAAGACGGCTAGCCTGGCTGTGTGCCTGGGAGATGGATTTTATCCCCCAGGAAACGTATCTGTCATTTTTGCTCAGAGGTACGCACAAAACAAATGCAGTCATGCATTTGAGCATCCGTTACCGAAGGACTGAACTTAGCACTAAATGATGTAAATCTAGATAAATATCATCGCTTCTGAATAAATTACTTTGGATTTACACCATTGAAACAGAGCTGAACCGCATCCAGCCTTGCTGCCAGGACAGGCAGAGCTTGCACTGATGTCCATGAAACCAATATTTGGACTTCTTTCTGAAAAGGTGATTAGGGAGGTCCAGCTCTGGGTCTGATCCGCTAAGTGAGGGACAAATCTTTAGCCCCATTGGCAAAGCCCTCCTTTGGTTTCAGAGATGGGAGCTTGGGATAACCCACCTCTCAATACACATCGGGCCTGGGTCCCCACTTAGACACAACCAAGCTGCAAGAACAGTGTCTCTCCCAAGGATAAACAGAATCAGTGCTTTGGAGAATAAACCACAGCAGACAATGATGTTGGATTCAGAGCATCCCACAGTGCAGAGTTAAATGTCACCTAGGGAGGTGGAGGGTTATTGCAGTGGCTTAATGGTTGGGGAGAATCAGGGTCAGAACCTTCTTTGTTGCCTCAAATTTCTTACATGACCTGTGCCCATACAGGTAGGTGCATCGTGGCATTCCCAGAGAAAGCGAGTCCTCTTATGGACTTACCTTGTGCTCCTAAAACCAAACAAAATGTCTCCACAGCTAATGGCAGCAGCCTGCACCACAAGACACTGCAAGGGTAAGCAAAGCAGAGACTGAATTTCCTTTGCAACTCACATGGGATTGGGGTCCAGCTGGAAAAAGGGAAGTCTCTTCATGCCAAGCCCATAGGCAGCCACAGCTTCTCTGGGCAACCTGTGCCAGTGCCTCACCACCCTCACAGTAAAGAACTTCTTCCTTATATCCAACCTGGATCTCCCCTGTTTAAGTCTGAACCCATTACCCATTGTCATATCACTACAGTCGCTAATGAAGAGACAGTCCCTGATGAAGAGTGACTCTTCATAGAATTCCTGATGAAAATCCAAACCTTCTGTAAAGGGGGCATTTTTTAAAGCAACTCCACTCATTTAGATAACCTTTTTTAAGCAAACAATGAGATTTCCCTGGCTTTAGACTAATGGATAAAATTGAATGAAGACAAGGAATAGCTTGGGCACTGGGTGGTCCCAGACCAGAGGAAAGCCATGAACAGAGGGTTCTGAATCCATCCCAGCTGCTCACATCCAGGGGAATTTTAGTGCATCAAGTCAGAGAAGAAATTTAATAACATTTTCAATCAAATAGGAGCATTTCTGAGATATTATTGCGCAGTTTCTGGTTTGCTGATTATGTCTAGGCAGCTTGTGAAAAGAATGGAGGAAAACCACCTGTGTCCTTGCCACAGAGCAACCCAGGCATAGTGTGTCCCTATGGGAAGCTGGACACCAAAGGCCATTGTTCCTGGGAAGGCAGGGACACAGACAAGGGAGCCCACTCTTCCTGGCTCTGGTAGTGGTGTTGGGCACATCATTCCTCTATTTATTTGCCTTTTGTCCTCACCTTTCCTGCTTATCTCTTTTGCCCTGGATGCCCTCCTTTTCCTCGCTTCATCTGCAGCTCCTGGGCCAGAAAAGGCCTCCTGTCCAGCAGGAGTCTCTGAACACAGCTGGGATTCACGGAATAAATAAATAAGCAGATCTGCCCATCATAACTATACTTTAAATTCCCTGCACGGGAGAGACTTCCCCTTTACATTCTCTCAGCTAACACTTTTACCAGGAACCAGAGGCTGAAAAAATTGATCTCTTTGGCTGTTTTCACCTAATACTCTTGGTAGATTTGATTCCTTACAAAACCCAGGCTAAAGTAAGGAGCGGCTTATTACAGTTAGAAACTGTACTTAACAGCAAAACAAAACAGAAAATAAAACCAAGAAATTCCCTTGGCTGCTTTTGAGAGAAGGATGAGTCCAATGAGGGAATATGGAGCTTTATTACTCAAACACATAGAGCTAGTTATTGTCACAATTAAGAGCAGAAACAGGAGGAGGAACTGAGCTTGGTCTTTATTTCATGATATTCAGCTCACCTTCTCCTCCAATTATAAACCCACATGCCTCTGCAATCAAGGTATAAAGTTTGGGTCTGAGATGGAAAAGTCCTCTAACTCTCGGCAGAGGAATGAAAGGCTAGATGAAGAACTGGAGGAAGGGTAAGAAAACAAGCGAGAGAGAGAAGGTGTTGGGTTCCCTTTAAAGCAGGTACCTAAATCTGAGGATTTTTTTTTAACCCTCTTTAAGATGAAGGCTCTGCTAATAACATGTCCAGAAGATGGCTCCTGGCAAATTGCTTTGTTATTCTTGTCAAAAAAAAAAAGTCCCTTGGAAGCAGTCAATTTTAAACCATATATCAAAATGATTAATTGCCCTTAAATGAGCAGATGTTGAAGTACCCTTGAATGGGGCTAACGCTTTTTGGATTGCAAACATAATGTATTCATGGACTTGGAAAAATATCATTAGGGCTATTAATTAGCTATAAACACCAAAAGCTTTGGTGACTCCAAGGTGTTCGCTTTCTCTTCCCCCCCCCCCCCTTTCTTCTCTTTTTTAAGACTTAAGGGGGAACAACTGGTTTTGCTGGAATAAGATTAGCAGGTATTTTTTAATCTCATGTAGAAAACCTTGCCAAGTAGCTCAAATTGGGAAAGCTGTAAGAAATACTGGCTGACCTCTAAATATAGGTAGGAACTAGCCACAATAGCCAGCACCTAATGAGGGAGCACAAGTATAGTGGGGCAAAGAAAGAGAAGGAAAGGATAAAAGAAAGAAAGCTGGCTTTGCAGGAGGCTGCTTAGGATATAACTCTGGTCTCAGCCAAGGGAGGCATGAAGGTTTGAGTTGATTTTGGGGGGGGAAAGGTGCTTTGTGTGCTCCTAATTTGGGGAGAAAGGAACTTTTATTGCATAGTTGGCCCTGGAGGAGAAAAATATAAATTCTTCTTCCCACTAATCTTGCTTTCCTCCAAACCTCCAAGAGCAAAAGGAGAAATGTAGCAAGCTGTGGCTTGAGACCTTTTAGTAACAGAAAATCCTTAAAAGTGAGCCTGTTTTGGTCTCTTTTCAAATACTGCATCAAATATATTTTCAATGAATTCATGGGAAAAAAAAAAAAGGGAGGCAGGGAAGAGAGAAAAAAAACTTTTAAAATCTGTTTAAGTTTATAAACAAGATTAAAGAAACAATGTCAAGGGTCTTATGGAAATGGTGATAGTGCCCCTTTAAATAAGAGCAAGTGGAGATTTTCTATATCACTGTGCAGTTTAAATCTTTCTTGATGGACCGGACACTAGTCCTCCTTAAATCCTTCAGAAAGCTGCTTTAAGGAAAAAGGCTGCGAGGAATTTCTTCTCGCTTTAATTGCTTAAGAAACGGTTCCCACAATGAGCTGTGGCCTAGATTTGCCTCTCATTTAAGTTCTGATTTTTAAAAGTTCACAAGTTAATCCCCTTTCGGTCTCACACGAATGCGGTTGGCGTCGGGGACAAAGTACTGGACAATGTCTGGAACATTTCAAGCCCCCAAAAGATGCCTTATACCAAATAATAATTAAAAAAAAAAAAAACAACAACCAAAAATAAAAGAATAAAAGAAAAAAGACATCCCACCCCCCCCAAAACCAAACCAAAGCAAAACCAAGCAACGTGGCCCTGATTTAGTTAAGTAGCTGCTTTAAGATCTTGTTGCCACTATAATTTGAGGCAAGTAGAAATTGTCTTGCACTGCATCTGCCGTAGATTCAGGGGTAAGGAGGTTTGTCAGTGTTTGCAGTTTTCTTCCTTCTCTGTCTTCCAAGGACGGAGCTTTATTTCTCTTTATTCAACCTAGAATTGAGTGTCTGCATATCTAGCACAGTTTACTGTCTTGGTAAGAGGTGTGATAAAATTCACACAAAGAAACCAAAGAGGGAGTGAAGGCGGGAGTTAATGCATTAGCTGTTTAAAACATAACCAGCTTGGCTTTGATTTCAGTTGTTCTGAGGGAAACAGCCACGATTTCTGCGCAAATGCTCACACAGTTCTGTGTGTATGGGCATGGGGGGCGGTGTAAAATACCCGAGATAGAGAAATTACATGTGGTTCTAAATAAAAAGAGGAAAGCACGGTTTTCTTCCAACATTATGCCCTGATCGTCCCATCATTTCATTTTTCTTTTTTTTCGAAAAGCAGTTTTCAAATGAGAAGCATCATCTGTCCTTCCCTCATGCAGGTGGGAGCGCTTAGAGCAATGTGGAAACCTGAAAATCCCGGTTCACTTAGAAAAGACGGGAAAAATGGTCTTCGAAATAGATTTTTTGGTGCATATATAGACCCACCCAGTTAGCCAAAATATTACCGTTAATTACCCACAAACTTGAAATGTGCTTTCCACTTGGTGAGCTAACAAATTCCTCCCACCCTGTCTTGTAGCGCAGGATCAAGTCGGGGTGGCAGATTTATGTATTTTCATATTTCATTTCGCTCTGCGATGCAAAACTTACAAAAAATACCAGATTTCTGTCTCTTTTTCTTCTTCTTGTTGTTATCATCATCGTCATCATCATTTACCGGCAGGGTTGGAAACAGCCGGCGCTAGCCCAGCCAAACCAAGCTCGGGTTTCGGACCCGATACCAGCCGCAAGTTTGCAGAGCCCCGAGGCTCTCGGGAGAGAACGGGGCAGGGGGAAGGGTCGTGGGGGGCCCCCCGCTGCAACTCCCCCCTTTCCAGGGCTGCCTCTCTCCTGCCCAGTCCCCGTCCCTCCCTTGGTTCCCCGCGTTTCGGAAAAGAAACCCCCGTAATCGCGACGCAACCGATTTCCTGATGCGTTGCCCACATCGATACCTTGGGGTAGGGGGTGAAATGTGATAAATCAGTTCTGCGGACAAACTGGGGTTATGCTTCCGAGCTGCGCTAAACGCACTAGTTACTCGTTCCTGCGAAGAAGCGCTGAATTAAAACGCAGTAATTTATTTAGAGGGGCTGGCTAAACAGCAGAAATCCCGTCGCTGGAGAACTAGGAAAGATTTTATGAAGGCAGAGAGAAACTGTTATTATTTCTTCGGGGGAAAAAGGGGGGAAATTAAAACTAAGGATTTTTCATCGAAGCAATCGTAAAATCTCCCGTGCTCAATAGCTCCACGAGCAGAAAAGAGAGACAAGGGTGAAATTGTGGGGTTGGATTTTGTGCATGGGCTGGAAGCGACAATTCAGGGAGAGCAGGAGCGACGCGCTGCCCCAGCCCGACGGGCACAGCACCCTCGGCCCCTCTGCACGGAGTGGGGGAACCCTCCAAAGTTTGCCGGTTGCTTGAGCAGATATTTGCGCCCCGGGGCTGCGGTTTGTGCCTCAGCTCCTGGGAGTTACAAGTCCGCGGGGTAGCTCCCAGCCAGGCTTTGGGGAATGAGGGGGGGCTTGTAAGGAGGTGACTGTATTTTGGGAAGCGTCATCCTCCTGCTCCTTGCCGTCTCCCGTTTCAACTCGTTGTGATTAGAGGAGAAGGGAATGTGCCGGTTGTAAACTCAGGAAGGGAGGTGCGGCGTTCATTTACAGAGTGACCCCCAAAAAGCAAAGAGGGTGATTCCCCGTGGGCTTTGCACGGTGGTGCCCAGGTCAGCTCGGACACGGAGCCCCGAAAAACGCCCTCGAAAAGTGGTAGCGGCAATCAAAACACTGAGTTTCACCCAATCGGTTTCCCAGCCGAAAGCGGGTGGTTATTAATTAGAGGGTGCGGGGGGCTCCCCTCCTTCCTGGGGAGCCAGCGGGACTTCGGCGGAGAGAGGGCTGGAATAGATTGGAATATATTTCAATAGATTCACCCCCTCCTTCTCTTTCCCGAGACAATCACTTGGTCCTCCAGAACCATTGGAGGGGGAAAATGTATCTATAAAATAAAAATAAATACAAGAAAGTGTCACTTGGAGCCTTCTGGCGTCCTGAACCAGACCGAACTCCTCTTTTTTTTTGCCAGAATTTGTACAAAATATCAAGCTCAAATTAAAAGGTATTCTCCCTCCTCCCCCCCCCAACCCCCCCCCTAATTTTTCTTGTTCCCTTAATTCCTGTCTAAACAGTTTTGCTCTGGGAGAAGAAATCTTTTCTATAGGAGGGAGAGAGAGGGAAGGAAAAAAAAAACCTTCAAGAAGAGAAGGGTATTATTGTTTTAATCCTCTTACCCGCAGTCATTTTAAAACAGGGTGTTTTGGAGCCTGAAATGGCGTCTCGTCTCCCAATCCCATCCTAAATCCTCCTGGGCTGGGAGAGAATCTAAAGGCAAGGAGCTGGCATCTATTAGCAATCTCTCTAAAGGCTTTAAACTGCTCTTTCTGCTGGGAAGGCATGGCAAAGCTGAAAAGCAAACACAACCACCTCTCCAGTTTGTGAGCTCTGCCAGATAACCAGCCCGACCGCCGGCCGAAAAAGTACCTGCGAAAATTCAGCAGAGTGAAAGAAATCAAAAAGAAAAGCTGGTTTTCCTCTTTTACATCCCGAAAAAAAAGGGGGAAAATAGGAATAGAGTATAAAAACATACTACAAAAGCGGGGGGAAGCGTTAAGTGATGGTCCTTGATCCTCCGAAGCTCCGCGGCCTCCCCTTCTTGCCCGCTCCCACCCTGCCGCATCCCCCTGAGCTGGCAGAGCCGTCCGACCGGAGCTGTCCCGACGGGACGGGATACGGGTCCGCCACTATTCCTAATTTCATCTCTCTATGTCGTGTCCTCCCCACTTCTCCCTATTTAGAAGAGGGACCAAAGGGTGCAGCAGGCTTGGCTGGGACAGCGAGAGCACCAGGAGGAGGGTGAGGGCAGCGGTGGGTCTGTAATTAACGCTGGAGATTATCCCCAGCAGCCCCACTACGCAGGGGCCATGGGGGAAGAGGGGAACTTCAGGGGCCGCTCCGGCAGGGGATGTGTGTGGGGGACATGGTTTCCTTCCTCTCTGCCCCTACAGACCCCATCATCCCCTCCAGCCGAGGTCTAGCCCTCCTCCTTCCACCGGCATCCCATCCGCTCCCAGGGATTTAATCATGCGTTTACACCTCATCTTGGAGTAAATGACTGGTAAGAAGTGCTGGGGGTGGTGGTGGGGGTGTATCAGCAGCCCCGGTTTTGATTGACAGGGTGGAGGACCATTGAAAATCTTGCTGGGTAGCTCCCGGGTCGCTATGAAGCTCCTTTTAAAAATCCTTCTTCAATGCTGCCTCCCGGTAGATGGCAGCTCCGCCGGGCGCGGAGGCAGCGCGCAGGCAGCGCGGGCGGATGGAGTAGGGCGGGACGGGGCGCAGCGCCGCGCTCCCACGGCGGGCGGAGAGGCTTCGCCACCGCCCCAGGTAAGAACCCCCCCCCTACAGCTCCGGGCAGCTCGGGTCCGGCGGGTTGGGGATGCGGGGAGGAAATAAGGGGAGTTTGGGGCTTGTTTGCGAAGGGGGGGAGCCGGCGGCGGGGATGCGCGCACCGCGGAGGGGGGAAACCCGGGCGCCAGCGGAAGTCCCATCCCCTCCTGTTCTCTTTATTTTTGCTTTATGTGGAGTACTTTACCCTTTCACAAATCAAAAAGGGCAAAGCCCCAGCTACCAGCCCAGGGCCTCGCTCACTCCCGAACCACACGCTCCGGTGTGGATTTAGGCAGGGGAAAAGAGGGGTGCGACGCTGCTCGACTCAAGGTGGGAGACGCGCATCCCTCCGTCTGCCGTGCGCCGAAGAGAGGGAAAGTGCAACTTTCTCCCCACGGTTTCCATAATGATGTTTTAATAAGCCGCGCAGCCCGGTGAGCGCTTGCCGGAGGGTCAAAGCGACGGGGTGGGGGGGCGATGGACCCTCTTAGGGGTGGCTCGGGGGTTGTTTATTCTTTCTGGCGCGGCTCGAAGTTGAGCGCGGAAGGGATAGTAAGAGAGGGCGAAATTCCTGCAGCGCTGAGAAACCTGTCTAGGGCAAAATTACCCACTCCTACATCAGCCCTTTGAGTGGTTAGACGGTAAAACGGCCGGGGACCCGCCTGCACGGAGCCGGTCTGTGCAGCCCCCCTCCCTGCTCTCGCTCTTCAAGAGGTATATAAATCCCGGACCTGCGCTGTCAGGCTCGCTTGATAAATTAAGGGCTTCGCAGTCGAAACCTATTTACACCTCCATTACAGGGCTAACCAAATGGGGATCAGCATGCATATTTTTACCGCAAGAGATCTCATACATCTTCGCCAGAGTCGCCCCTCGGGCCATGGGATAACAGATAGGAAAGGGGGGGGCTCCTCTGTATCCAGCACTTGAGCGGAAAAAAAGTCCGGGCCACCGGGGACCCGTCCCCTTTGCAGGGGGCAAGGAGAGGGCGAAAGTGACCTCCTCGGGATGGGGGTCCCGCAGTGGGGGGAGCACGGGACACGGGCTCCTCCAGCCCAAAGCAGGGCCCTTGAAGTTTTGCCTTCGGAGTAGGTGGGGTTTGGTTGAGGGACCGGCCGTGGTTGCCCCTTTTCGTGGGAAGAAGGGGCAAGAAACTCCCCGCACGGAGCCCTGCTGTCCCCGCTGCCGGCGGCTTTCTCCGGTTGCTCTTTTCGTTGACTTCCTGGTGAGGACCTCGGGGAGGAGCGGGGGTCAGTGCATCCCGAGCCGGGTCCTTGGTTTCCCGAGGGTCGCCTCTTCGGGTGCAGCAGGAGGAAGGACGGAGGGGGCACCATCCCCCGTTTCCTGGTGGGATTCGCGCACCGAGCGCTTCCCGATCACTTTCGAAAGGAAATGCCGGCAGATTGAAGCGACACCGAAGCCTGGGACCCAGAGAAGGCTCGGCCCAAACCCTCCGTCCCTGGTGGGAGAAGAGGAGTCTTTGCGGGGTTTCCCCCGCACCCTCCGCTCCAGCGGGCCGGGCTCTGGCTGCGTCCCGGCTCCGGTTCCAGCGGCGGGGAAAAAAAGGAACTCGCCCTTCTCCGCCCCATCCCGTCCCCTCCGGATGCCCCCTCCAGTTTCACTTGGTTAGCTCAAGTTTTCCATGTAAATGACAGTAATAAATATCTAATAATGTCCCGCAGCTATCGGCGGCTGCCGAGCAGTCGGTATTAATGAGACATCCAGGGGTAGGGGGGAGAAAGGAGAGGGGGGGGGGGGGGGGGAGAAGAATTAAAAAGGAGAAAGGAAAGTTTTTCCGCTCTCCCCAATCCGTTTCTATAAGCGAGGCGGGGATGGGGAGCGCAGAGCCCCTCAATTCCTCCTCAGCGGTAGCACCTGTGGGTCGCGCTCGGGTTCAAACCCGTCCCCTATAATTAAGCCCCTTCCTAAATCCCAGCAATTCTCCCCGGGGGCCCGGGAAGCGGCGGGCCCGGTCGCATCCCCAGCCCGGGGGCTGCCCTCCCGAAAACCCTGCGGAGATGCCTGTGCCCGACCCCGCCGTGATTCCCAAACAATTAATGGGGCTGCAAAGAGCTTTTAATGTTGATGGGGTCGGGAGGAGGGGGTAGGCTTAAGGCTGAAATTAAACCGTGAGAGTTGGATTTGTTCGCCTAACGCTAAGCAAATGAACTGATTACCTTCTTTCCAAACGCATCAGTCATACTACATTAAGTAGCAGAGAGCTAATTATCCCAATTAGGAGGCTGATTTATAATTAATGGCTTGGACCAAGTGATAATTGGATGTTAATGGATAACAGTTTTGTCTGAAGTAGCCTCCCGCTTCCCCAAAGGCAGGGCTGGAGGGTTTGGGTCTTTTTAACTCTCCCTCTCCTCTCACCTCTGCACAAAGCAAATGAGGAGTGGAATCCGCTCCTGCCTTGCACGGAGGGGTCCGTCCCGCATCGCCAACCTGGCCGGGGTTCAGCGAGGTGGGCTGCGGAGTCACCTCCAGAGAGCCCCTTCCCCAGCTTCTCAAACAAACCCTGTTGCTGTTTTTCCTCCCTTCTCTGCTTTTGTAAGCCATGACCCATAGCAGCCGGGATGTCTCGCGTCCACAGTGGGTGCTAGTGTCCTCAATGGGGGGCAAAGGCTGAGCCCCAAGGGGTGCCCCACCGCAGACGAGGCTGCCCCGCTGTCCTAGGGAGAGCAGGATGGGTCTCACCCTGAGGAAGACGGGTTTTGTACCCTCCCTGGTCCACATTCACCCTGCAGTGGGGAGCACAGAGTGAGCCTGCAGTTTCTCACCGCTCTGCGTTTCTCTTGACCACATCTCAGATGGCACATCATCTCAGAACTGGCACATTGACTGTTTAGCTTTTCTGTTCCACGCTCACTTTTCCACCCGCAAGCCGATGCAAGTCAATCCCAGTTCCTCCTTAGCCCCAGCTGTCGAGACTTGGACCTACAACCCTTTGGCTTTCAGATTGTGTTTCTAAGGTCAGTTTTTCCGCTCTAAGAACCGTACTGGAAGAAAATTCCTGAAAGGGTAAGAGTGACTTCAACTCGGAGTTACCCCGTGACCGATGAGAGGTTGTGTTAAATTACACCAATGTACTCGATACAAAAATACATTCAAAATCTCACTGTCAGTACACAGGGAGCCAGTTTAGATTGCCTTTCCAGCTTTCCCTGCTAATTTAAAGAGATCTTGATGTTTAAATGGGATGTTCTCCCTTTGCTCATACGTACCAGCAGGCTCCTGCAGTGATCTTGCCACTGTCTCAGAAGACAGAGCTCTGTTTCACAGAGTTGGCGCAGATGTGGCTTCTCCTTAGTGCTAGGGTCGTTCCCTGCATCAAAGAAACAGAGCCGGAGGAACTTCTCACAGGTCAGAGGGAAGGGCAGGCTGGCCAGGCAAGTTTTGCACGATATAGTCGTAAAGGGAGTGACTGCAGTGGGTTTCGTTCCCTGTGTCTTTACACTTTAAAAGAACGTTTTGCTGAGAAAGGGAGGGATCAGATGAAAACAAGCTGGGGGGAGTAAAGTTTCTCTTCCCTCTGTCATTATCGGAACCATCCCTGCCAAAACAAAGGCGCTGCAGAGAAGGCGCAGGACCAAGCTCTGATGTGGTTACCTACTAGTTTTGAGGTGAAGCGATGGGCGCACCCTTTAGCTAGAAGTATCCCGTGTTTTCTAAGACACCAGTTATTCTTTCAGTGTTTTTTCAGGATCATCACGAAATTCAGCTCGTCAGGTTGGAAATGCTTCTACTGAGGCATTGGTGAATGTCAGTTGCCTTTTAATACATTCAGTGTTGATTGCCACCACTCATGTTCGAACAGAAATGCTTACAGCTACCTGGCTTCATTTGGCAAAAACACACAGGTAGGAAACCCACTGAAGAACGCACATTCAATAGAGCCCAAATTTTCCAGTTCCATACAACTGCTGATTAACTACCCTGCTTTAGGGGAACGTCCATCAAAATGTGATTGTTGTAAAAACAGTAGAGAATTCTGAAATGCAGCAAAATATCTAGGAATGAATTCCTGGTGCACCAAGGTTAGCCAAATCCTGGGGCTTTTCCTGCCATTCTGTTCCAGACTAAAAGCTATTGAAACGGTTTTGGTTTGTTTTGTTTGTCTCTTTTGACTTCATCAGGCTTTGGATCAGAGTCCTTATGTTTTCTAAAGCAGGTCAAGTACAGATATAGCTCCTGGGACAGGGACAGTCTCGGAGAGGGGGCTGGAACCACCGTGGACCAGCAGTTCTCCACAGGGTGGGAAATGGATGTTTGCAGCCAGGAGTTGTGAGAGGACCACAAAACAAGTGTGATTTCTTCTTGGTAGCTGCTGGCACAACTCTTTTAGGATCAAGTGCAGCCTCTGTATGTCCAGAGCAAACATTGACTTGAGAAATCCTGCTCTAAAACTGTCCAAGATGCTAGAACTTAAAGTGTGCGTGTGAGAGATGCTTGGGAACTCAGTGAGGAGGTGAGCTGATAGTTCCCAGGGCAGAAAATGCTCCCACAAAGGGAGCTGCAGAAAAGCAGTGTCTCCAACCATTTGACACCAACCATACTGAGCACCGGGGCAATGAGCAGGCAGCAGCTCTGCATCCTCTTACTGTGTGTTAGGCCAAGATGGAGAAATGTGCTTGTGCTGAAGGACTGCACATCTTTCCGCAAACCCGAGTGGATATTTAGCTGCTCTGCCTGCTTTACAGTGCACACAGCTCTTTAAAGCACAGATCACCTGCTGGTGGCCAAAATATATTGCTTACCTTGGCAACTGCACTTCAGTGTATGGATCCAAGTGCTTACGGGAAAGGAAGTTTTACATGTACCTGCTGTGCTCCCCAGCTGCTGGCATCTTTCCTGCTAACTCCAGTTCATGGCCTTGTTTTAAAGTGGCACAAGTCTTGTCCCTTCTCTGGCCCTTGCTACTAAATGCCACTGAATTCAGATAGCTTTTTTAACATTAGGAAGAAAATTAGTGTTATTACTTGTAAAGAAGGAAAACTTCAAACTTCTGGTTTAATTCTTGCCCCACAATTGCATGGCTTGCTGGAGCTGCTTTTCAATATTTATTACTTCTTTTTGACTAAGGTGGGACTTTTCTGTCATTTTGCCTTGTAGCTGATTTTAGTCTGAGCAGACGCAGTTGCCATCATGTGTTTTGTGACTGTAATTTTGAATGCTACAGGCACCATCTATGTGCGAAAACCTGTGATCCAGCTGTACTTGCAGAAACATCTTGGGTTCAGGCTCTCAGCTTCTGACCCTTTTGAAATTTGCTTGCTCTCTCAATGATCAGCTTCAAGCAAAATTGCACTCTTCAGCTAACCAGGTGGAAGAGTACATAAGAAAGTCATATTGTGCCAACTGGGTTAAACTCCAATGATGCAGTGCAGATCACTATTTCACAAAGACACGTTGTGCTCTCCTCCTTGTGTGCTTATCTAGCTGCTCTCATCTAAACACCCAGAACTTAGGGCTCCAACTGACATTTGCTTGGTGAATGGTGATGGTGGGTGGAGAAATTTCCCTCCCTTCGTACCTCATCCCTGTTGCTGCCCTTGAAACTCAGCATCTCGGTTGAGGCATCCCACTGGAAAGTGCTGGGAGCAAGTGCATGTTCTTTTCTGCCAGTCCAGCTACCAGGCTGGCAGCACGTTAGAGCAGCAGGAGAGGAACTGGGAATGTCTTTCAGTGACTGAGCTCTCGTGATAGGGCTCAGAGTGAGATTGTAAGATCAGTATTGTGGTTGTGGTACTCAGGACAGACAGAGGATCCTGGTCACTAAACGTCTTAAAAAGGCTTAAAACCATATTTTGCCACAGAACTCTAGATCTTGCCTTGTTAACGAGACCAGTAACATCCTCCAGGACATTGGTCCATCTTCCAGGGAGAGTGGAGATTCCTGAACACCACCAGCAGCTCCAAGGACCTGTCTTTAAGTCAGTCAATTTGCTCATGCAAGTGATCTGCAATCAAATACACCGCAAGCAAAACTGTACCAGGGGCAGAGAGCAGGCATTGAGCCACCCTCCCATGCTGTCAGCGGCCCTGAAGAAGGGCAGAGTTTGGGAAGTCTGAACCTCTCTCCTCTCTCATTGTCTGGTTTGGAAAATTCTCTTCACCAGCGTTAAGACAAACAAAATGATGCTTCTCAAGCAAAACCATTTTCCTAGAAGTGAGAGGAAAGGCTGAGCCAAACAAACTGCGTGCAAATACAACGAGCCAGAAACACGCTTGTTTTGGAAAGAGTGAGGAGGGAAAGTACTTGTTGGTTGTTTTTCTATTTTCCTTGCATATAAACTCACAAGTTAAACAGTTAAAGCTGGTTGCAAATTCAGTAGCTTGTTTGCATGGTGCTTTAAGGTTACCCCATGTCAGGGCCAGTGCGGAGGCAGAGATGCTGTAAGGTCTCAAGACGTGGGAACAGATGGGCAGCACGGGTATGTGAGAGCCTGACTGCAGTGGGATGCTGCTGTGGTCCACATCCACCGACGTGCAGTGTGCAGCAGCAATGCTGTTGGAGCTGGACTGTAGGTACTCCAAGCTCCTCAGGGTTGATCTGGGCTGCAGGGTTTGGCTTCCATTGCACTGTTAACCATAAGAAATCTAAAATGCATAACTTTAGTTGTTCTTCACCAAGCTGGAAGCAGGATGAGATCTTGAGACTAGAGTTAAGGTGATGTTCGTATTAGGAGCTTTTCTTATTTACCCAGGAAAATGTTTCTGCTTCAATATAAATGCCAAGAGCTTTCACTGAGCACTGCTCTGAAGGGGAGAAGGGAGGTGTGTTTATACTGATTTGATCTATAAACACTGATTGTCATGTGTACGGCAAGCAAGAGATTTAGCACCACAGTGATGGTTAGTGATCTCAGTCCTGGCTCTACACTGCAAATCGCTGGGCTCCAAGCCTTAAAACTTATGCCTGGCTCAAAAATAGGCTTTGAGAGTGTCTCTTACTTTATTTTATCTTATTTTGAACCTTGCAAGCCTGCCCTTTGAAGAAAGTCTCTGCAAACAGAGGCCCTGTAAAGTCTTTTGCAGGGAACTGTCTAATCAATCACTGGGTTCTGTTATCTGGGGCTTTGAAGGGTGGAGAGGGAGAATGCTGGTTTCACAAAAGCCTTAAACAAAAATCGCAGCAGCTGATGAGAGTTACCTCTGTCAGCCAGGCCCCGTTACCTGAGCTGCTTTCAACCTGGTGTGTGACTTTGTAGGGCACTACAGTAAAACTCCCTTGCCTCAGCAGGATGCTCTGAGGTTTGTTTCATAAAACTCATGAACCCTCTTACAACCTGTTATGTTTCTGGTACAAACAGATGAGATTGCAAGTATAATTGCTGTGCTCTTCAGCATCGCAGCCCTGACCAAGGCAATTATTTGGCAAGGGCTATCCAAAAACTGTGCCGCTGTCCCTAAGTGGAAGTATTTCCAAATTTCATCTGCTGTCAAACCTCCTGGTTTTAGGAAAAAAGATCTTTTTCATTTATACCAAAGTCAGCAGTAGTAGTTGAACGTGAGCTGCAGGAATTGGTGTAATCAGTCAGGTTTTGCTCTCGGTGGGTTGAGACTTGTTTAACTAGACCGGATCTAAGTAAGATCTCACTCTGCACTAAGAAATTGACTGCTTTTAAATCCAGGATTTACAGAGGTGTACAAATATTGCAGGAAGACCAGAAATGGGGAATCTTGTTGTTTTGAGAGCTGTTTTCAAATTCCTTTATTTCAGTTATAAGAAAAGTCCTATGGAAGCCTGGTTTTATGGTGCACGTTGCTCTCGGACTTTGACATTTGAATGAGAAGCTATGGTGTATTGCAGTATTTCAAATTATTTATATTTCATCCACTACAAAAGTGAGATTTTTTTCCTTACACGTTCAGCAATCTCACGTGAGGAACAAAACTGATTTGTAACAGGCTGGTTATTATTTTATGTGATTTTAGACCTTTATATATCTAAAAGATTTAGGGATACATATATATATAAAAAAAAAATGAAGAAAACGTCTGCAAGGATCATTTATTCAGGACCCCCAGGTATGTAATTCATTTAGTAACAAATACATATAAAACCGATGTCTGTATGTAGAGTGAGCCTATTTTCTTAGGCTGTTAGATAAGCAGAGACAGAGATGCATTATTTATCTTGCTGATTTAAAGTGTTTCTGAATAAGGACTCAAAGCATAAAATCATAAAGCAGAACAGCTCCAGGAGCGGGGGGAGAGATATTTTGTTGTGATCTTATTTTTGATGATGATTATTGCCAGTGGTAATAAGGGGGATGTTGTTAGCACAAACCATTTGCTGTTATTCCCCATTAGTAACGAACAACGGGTTCCTGTGCTTTGCATAAACACGAGTAGTGATTTGTACCGCCTGAGCAGCTCCTGGCCTGGAGAACCACAACTTTTCTTTTTACGTGACAGGGCTGCTTCTCTTTATTTCTATCACCTGCAGGACCCCAAACACCAGACAAGAGAAACCGACTTTTCTGTCATGATTTATCTTTTTTAACTGATGCTTTTCCTGTGCTCAAGCTGCGTCTTGCATTAGGGCACACACTCAAGGCAGTGCTGAGCTCTTCCAAACTTCAAATGCATCTCTAGCGAGTCTCTCTTTATCACTAATGAACTATGATGTTGAAATTCACTCTACCAGGGAGCTGCCAAAGTCCATATATAGCTTTTTTTAGTACAACTTATTTCCCACATGAAGAAGTCCTTATAAACCCCACTCCATCATCAACCCTCCCAGTTTCTGGACAGATTTAGTGAGATGATAACATAACACCCCACAGTGCCCACCATTCAAAAGCAGACTCTGGCATCCTCTTCTCGACTTCTCTAGGAAATCAAGCCTTTTTAACTCATTGGTTTTATTACCCCATTCTTCATGATGGCAACTGAGTATCTTGTATAGGTCAACGAATTCAGTCTCAGCACTTTTTTGGGGATCACTCAGTTTTTTGAAGGACCAATTAAAGGGAAAAGAGAAGATGCCAAAGCCCCTGCAAAGCTTCGAGTCCTACATCCAGCCTCAAACTCATCTCCCCAACAGTGTTTGCTTGAGAAGGGCATGCGTCTTGCCCTGGGCATTATTTTACTTCTACCTGGAAAAACTGGTCAGAATATGCTATTGAAGAAAATTCCTCCACCTCAACTCAGTTTAGATTTGGGGGGGAAGAGGGTGTGTTACTATTGCATAATGCACTTGATCAAAACCACAGTCTTGGTTTGAAGTTCCTTTTCCCCAAAGCAGTATCGCCACAGGGAGCTGCCGTTGATGTCCTTATTTAGGGCACCTTAGCATGGGGACAAACTCTTTGCCCATCACAAGTGACAGTTGAGTTTGCAGGATGCAGTGATAGATGATTCTCCTTTAATGAGTTTTGACAGTCCTTCGTTAAAGGTCTTGTGTGTGACTGGCAGGTGAAGCCAGGTACAGAGTGATCATGTCTTGAGAGGTGGAGTAAGGGAGTGAAATGAGGAGAGGAGTGAGCAGAAAATGCCCCGATCTCAAATTTTCGGGTGCAGTTACTGTAGTTGCACTCTGGGTTTTGTCGTCTTGTTTTTCCTTGACAGAAGGGAAAATAGAGATGTTTTGTTACAAGAAAACTTCAATATCTCATTTTTTAAAGACATTTTATTATTCCCAGATCTGGTTCAGTTCCACGCATACACAAGCTGCAGTGTAGGAACAGGAGTTTTTACCTAGTGAGGAAATGCATGGTTCTCCCCTCTTCTTGTCTCAGGACAACATTATGTGCCTGGATACAAAATGAATTACCAGTTAACAGGGAAATTTCAAGCCTTTTGCAAAAGTTGAGAAGCCAGAGCTGATAATATTAAAGCCCATGGCCAAATTCTGCTTATATACTACACCATTAAGTGGTATACAATAAATTGCAATACTCTTGTGCTATATGACTTTATGGAAACCTGAGGTTTTCAAGGCCAGTGTTGGGAAGCGGTGGATGGGAGCCACATTGCAACTGGAGTAATGCTGCTTTGCTCCAGGAGAACGGGTTTCTCAATCCTGGCTGGTAAATGGGTGAATTGTTTTGTGTTAGATTAAGCAGCAATTGCTGAATAAAGAGTGATCTGCTCTCTGGATTAGTCTGGGATGGGCAGGGACCTATATTGCCTGGCTTCTAGGCAATGCAGATGATGGAGAAAACTGGGTTTCTCACAGCCAGCAGCAGTTAAAGCTAAGGAGGGCCCCTAGTCCTCTCTGTGGGGACAGATCTTAGAAGGACCTATCTCTTCCCTATAGGCTTAGAAAGAAAAATGGGTTCAGCATCCATGCAACTTCCATGGTGAAGACTTAAGTGTGAGGTAAAAGCCATAGGAGAGTTTTTGGGACTGAGGTAGTAATGCCAGGATTGCAAAGGCAGAAGGAGTGGGAACCCCGGCAGGGTCTGGCACACAGCATGGTGCAGAGACCTCACAGCGTGGTGCTGCGAAACAGGGGTAGCAGAGGAAGAGCAAGTCTTTTGATGCCAGGGATAGGAGAGTCACTGATGAGGTCCAGAGGGGCCATGGAGACGGAAACCACCAGCCCCAGGTGCTGCAGGGAGACATCCATCCCCCTGTGCTGAGCAAATACTGCAGGATCAGCCCTTGGCTCTCAGCAGGGGCAAATCCAGAATAGCCTCACCCCATAGTTTTTTCCTGCACCTTTTCTCAGCTCCAAACTCCTTTCTACACTGCTCCCAACTCTTCAATGATTTGTGATGCAGAAAATCGGGGTGATGTGTTCCCTTTCTTTTGGGATGGACCTTACATTACTCTCCCAGCTGCTCTTAGCTTGTACCCTTCCATAAAGCAGAAGCTCAAACTTTGCTCTCATCCTCCTCCCAGCTGTGGCTGTTCCTGAGGCCCTCCAGCCACCCAGAGACATAAAAGATGCATTTGCAGAGTTTGAAAATTAAAACCATCTATACAGCCAGTGGGAAGGGATCAGCTTATTTGGTTGCTTAATGAAATATAAAGATTATTTTAACCAGTGTAAGCACTATTCGACAGCTTGTGAAACACGGCAGTGGCTTGATGAATGGCTTTCTCCATTAAAAAAAAATTGCTGCATGATGTCTTTTAAATATTTAATTTATTGGGGTTGAAGTGTGCTCGGAGCTGATGGTTAAACAGAAGCTGTTTGCGGTCTCAGTTAACTTTGCTTACTAGGCTGAACAGTCTCACTCAGTAAATTCCCTCATTTTTGATACTGAATCTGGGATGATATATTTGCTGCACAAGTGAGTAGGAAGTTCTGCCTGTTGTCTGCACCACAGCATGCCAGGGAGTCATCACCAAAGCTGTGATGGGTATCGACTCCTGTCCTGAGTCCACCATTAAGTCCCCTGCTTTTTATTTTCTTTATTCTTTATGTGATGCACTCTCTTCTAGGCCACCCAGAAGAGTTTGTTCAGACACACACGTACACACAAAAGCATCTTCTAACAATCAAATAAACTGCAATCTTCCCGGAGCAAGTGTTTCAGTGGAAACACTGAGCTCCAGACACAACATCATTGGCAGCGTCCTCAGAAGACTATGTAGTATGGGAAAATTCCTCTCCTCGCCCTCTTCGTTTGTCCCTTAGTGTGCCAGCTTGGTACACAACCAACATCATGCAAGGGGGATTAGAAGAGAAACAGGCGTTTCTGTGAGTTGGGAGTCAAAGACACTTGGCCTCCCATGTATCTCCTGGCAAGGCTGAGCCCTGGTGTGGATTCTCCAGCGTCTGTTATGGACAGAGGTCTGGCAGCAGCCCAGGGCAGTTAGTAGGTTCTGTGTCCTCAAATGATTTCCACAAAGCATCCAGGAACTTAAGCTTTGAGCTCCCCACCCTGCTGGCCAAAGCTGGTGGAACCAGCCAGCTGGTTCACTAGTTAAGGGGTGGGAAGAGAGGAGGCAACGTGAAGTTGCAAACCTCTCTTTCACTGCCTGTGTTAGGCAGAAAAGCCAGTCTGCTCCTGGACTGCAAAAGCAAAGCAGCAACCAGCTCTCCAGCTGGCTGCAGTGGTCTTGCTGATGAGGATGGGGTCTGGCTGATGATGGGGTCTGAGCCAGCCCGGTGTGTGCTGAATGCCACACTGCCATAGGCTGGGGTGGGATGATCCTCTTTGAAAATGAACATGCCAGGGTGGGGTAAGGCTGCTCCACAGACACCACCAGAAGCATCCGTGGTAGTGTCCAGGTCACAGACCTGCAGGTCTTCCCCAGGTATCATGGAAAAATGTGGCCACATCAATGGCACGTGTCACTGGGTCAGGCTCTGGTCCCATATCATGTGCCACCAGCAGCAAAGCAACATCCCTGCTGTAAGTTCACTGTGAACCCACTGTGGGGGAAAATGAAATGCCAACAACCTGCTGGCGTGTGAAGTCCCTCCTCACCTTGAGCAGAGATCCAAAAGACAATTTTGGCATTGTTCAGGTCTTCCCTAAGCTCGATTAGAGCAGAGCTATGGCATTCTTGTGTTTAGGCCAGCATGTGAGCCAAAAATATCTGTTTTCACAGTGGTTCAGCTTAGAACAGTATGCGCTTTCTCTCCTCTTAGAGTGAATAAATCCTTAATAGGATATAGATGAAGGTTATTATTTTGGTTTGGGGTTGTCTTTGCTTTTATAAAAACTAGGGCAAAATTTGAAATGAAGCATTTTGAATTCAAAAGTAATTGCCTGGATACCATAAAACAAAGCAGATCTTATTTTCCCCTGCTTTTCAGAGCTAGCTACAATACGTCTCCTTAAATGCATTTTTCAATATATCAGCTATTCACGCAAAAAATTGTCAGTCTGTAGGACAGGTAGGAGGTAGGTTTTTTTCTTATAGTCCTACATAGGATGTGGTAATAAATGATGTGACCAGTAATATTCTCCATGGGCCATAAGGATGTGGCTGTCGTTGTGCAGAGCAAGGTGGGATGTGGATCCCTTCCAACTTGAGCTATTCTATGATTGTATGTAGGTACTGGATAGCCACTGATCTCTCTTTGAATCTAAAACTAAGGGATTGGGGAGTGAATCCAGGGTGGGTGAATAGGGAGACACAAAACAGATGAAGATGGCATCAGGGTGTGTATCAGGTCTCTGTGATGTAAACGCACCTGGATCTGTTGCCTTCCACCAGTGCTCTTGGCACTGAAATGATGTGGTGGCAGAGCACAAGAGACTTCAGGAAATAGGAATGAGGCTGAGTGCTAGATTCCCAAATTATTGGTTTATAATTGCTGCAGCCTCTTTGAGAAGACAATCCCAAAGGCAACACTGTCACTCATGACAGAATCATAGAATCCCTCAGTCTAAACCACAAACCCATCCCAGAGCAATGAAGACCATCCCTGAGCTGGCAGAATAACCAAACTCTAGCTGCATGCCTTCTTTCTGCATTCCTGGGTACCACATTGGAGAGACACTTGAGAGGGTGAAGCCATAAGGTGCCCTAGATCATTGCCAGACCATATAGGACAAAATTAACTGCTTTTCCCAGGAGGTACAGCTTGGTCACTCCATGTTTGTGCTTCCTACATCAAGGTGGTTTGGGAGAGCAGCAATTCAGAGCAGGAGAGGTAGGGGGACCAATTTGCTTCCATTCCTTCCTCTTCAATGAGAGTCTGTCCTCCATGGTGTAAATCCTCCACAGGACAAAATGAAAGTCTTTCCTCATTTGTGTAGGAAAAGCAGCAGATAATTGTTTATCCAAATTTCTGCTGTTCAATGCATCAGGTTTCTCCTAAAATCACAGGAGTTGAACCACCTCCCTCCAGCGATCGGGGGTTTCTAAGATTGCCTAGATAACCCGTCTGCTTTCCTTAGCTTAGTCCAGCTGGACCTCTTTCTTTCATGTTCATTCATTTATTGCACTGACTTCCCAGATGATGAGTTGCTGATGTAAATGGTGTTTTAAGAATTATATTTTGTAGCAAGTGTTTCACAACTTCCTTTCCAATGTCTTACAAGCTGCAGAAATGGCATCCTGGAGGCCTTCACTCATTTATAACAGGGATTTATGAAGCATCACTCAGCTTTTGAGATCAATATGAGCTCAGTTTTACAGATGGTCTGTGAGGAAAAACAGCTTGAAGCTTCACGCAGAGCCCACACTAGAAAAAAAAAAGCCATTTGTTTTTGGAAATAATTTCCTTGCTATTGAGCTATGAAACATCAGTATTTATTGCAAACCTTAATTCCCTCTTTAGCCATAACATTTGTGGTCCTATTATGCTACAGATTTATTTTCTTTTACACCACATGTGTTGGTTTTTTTTTTTCCCTGTACCATTTGTGTTTCATTATGAAGAACTTTGAGAAAAATGAATGGAAACAAATTGCATATGAGTTCCGATAAGAAAGGTTATTTGACATTACAGCGATGGGATTACGGAACAGCCCATTGTAGGCAATGATAAGGGCAAAATTCCAGCTAGTCCTGGGATGGAGCTATTTCAGTTCATTGAAAATCACAATATAAGATAAATATTATTATGGTATATTAAAAAAAATCCTTTCCCATCTTTTGTTCAACATATCATGAGTGGGATATAGTCAGATGCTTGTCTCTAGCTTGGAAACCAACCTGGTGCTGCTGTTGCTTCAGGTCTACAGGAGGTATTTTGATTCCTGTCCCAGAACCTGTTGGAGTTGTGAGGTTGGAACTGAGCCTTGCATGCAGCAGTCTAAGTTTGAGCTCAGCGTTTCCAAAGCTTTGCTGAGACACCAGGACACTGGAATTGCACATTCTTAAGCACCTCTCTCCTCTAACTGCTGTTTTCCAGGTTTATGTCACCATGCAGCACTATGGAGTGAACGGTTACTCCCTCCACGCCATGAACTCGCTGAGCGCCATGTACAACCTCCACCAGCAGGCAGCTCAGCAAGCCCAGCACGCCCCTGACTACAGGCCCTCCGTGCATGCCCTCACCCTGGCAGAGAGACTGGCTGGTAAGAACAACTTAATGGCTTTTGCCGTTCCCTGGGGAAAAGAACCCTTGTTGCTTGTGCTGAGTGAAACTCTCCTTTGGATATGGAGTGTGATGTAGACCACTGGATGGTGTGCACCACAATACCGGCCATGTGGCCAAGACCTGCATGTGAAACGTGCCCTCCTGTTTTGGCTGCCAGTGGATTGCTGCATCTAACTGCAGACTGTCCTCTGATGGCTGGGGAGCCCGGGGGTGAGAAGGGATGCAGCCCCACTATGTGGGATTGAAAAGGGAGAATTAAAACCACACTGGAATGTGTTTTAACAGGTGAACAAAAGCATAGCAGAAAATTTCATGCTCTTGTTGGAAAATAAGAGCACAATGAATATAAGCATGCTGTGAATTAGATTTCCCCATCGAGGGGCCTGGGACCTGCATCACCTAACAGCCATCTCCTGCCATCCCAGGCCACAGCTTGTTCTTCCTTATTGTCCCTTCTTGCAACTATTTTCTACTTGTTGTCTTACCAAACACCTTGGAAAATCATCTTCATTTGGATCTTCTTTGGGTCTCACCTTGCTTGACCTATTTCTTCCTGGGGATCCTAGACCCTGGCTTGGGTGATGCTTTCTTGCAGGTCCTCTTGGCTCCCTCTCTGTTGCTTTTGTATTTTGCCTTCCATAAGAAGTTTTTTTAGGCTCAAAGAGGGTGTTATTTATACAGTGTTGTTGATGGGGGGACAATTAGGCAGGAACTGCATCAATATTGCCATAATAAAGAAGTGCAAAGTCCAGACAGTATTTTATCATTTGGTAGGTGGAATTGTTCAAAAATAATTGATGGAGACTTGAGACTATTTGATATGGCAGGGCAAACATATCTGCTCTAGATTTCAGCCTAACACAAAGCACCCAGATCTGGCTGAGATCATCAGAGGCTACTACAATGCAAATGGTCAACAGCTGCACCACCACCATTTTGGTCATGGCTTGGATGCAGTGTGTTAGAGAAGACCTGACAATCAGTTTACTGAAGCTAAAGCAAAAAGTTACCATAGGTGTGACTTTAGAGGCCTTCCCAGAATGGAATGATCTTCCCTGACTCTCCGAAAGTTACACATCTGTTTACGATACCATTCTAAAGTTGTCTGATACTAAAGGAAAACAAAAATGTGGAGTGACTCCTTCCAACCCAGAGTAGGTGGAAAATAATCATATATCCAGACAACTTTAGTGGGCTAAATTTAAGAGACAGGGCTTAAGCCAGAATAAGGATGCAGAAGTTTTGGGATTGTCGTTCTAGGTGTGTGGCCCACAAAGGCATGGTGGTGAAGGTCTCAGACTCTTTGGATCAATGAACTCTCAAATCTTCATGCCAACAATGTTCCCTTACCCAGCTGCTAGTAGTGACCTCCTTAACACAGCTCCTTAGATCGCTCACTGTGGCCTGTGGGATCTCTGGGGGGCTGTAGAGCAGAGCTGGGAGTCATTGTCCTCATCAAGAAAGAACCAAAGTGGGATCAAGGATATCTGGACTCTAATCCTGGCTCTGCTGCTGGGCTGTGGAGTGACAACAGCTAGGCAGTTTCCTTGTCCTGGTCATCCATCCCCTCCTTCCCTCATGCTTTCAGCATGTAGGTGGTCAGGTGGGAGTAGATGGTCCTGAACTCTGCAGTATGCCTTGCAGACCTTTGGTCTCAAAATGCCCCTTTCCTCTTGACAGATTTTTGTCCTCATCTGCATCATTTACAGCAGAGCAAGGCGGACTTTATGTCTTTGACCCAATCTATGGGAAAGCAGAAGGAGATAAGAAAAGAATAAAAAAGCTATTCTCATGTTCTTGACCAGGAGATTCAATTGGTTTCCTGACTTCTTATCTTTAAAATTAATAACCCAACTGGAAGACTTTCCAAATTACATCCCACAGTCCCCTTCTCTGCTTATCATTGCCAGGGTAGGCATTATATACGTACAAGCTGACTCCTTTGCAGTTGCTTCACATTCTGTTACTTCTGAATATCTTTCAGTGCAGGTTATAGATCTCACTTGCCTTCCAGGGACAGTCAGAATAAAGCAGCACAAAAGCAAATGACCTTAAGTCAGAAAATAGGGGTTTCTGATTGCAACTGCAAAGCCTCACCTGCAATTTATATTCTCCTTCGTGCACAAAGCCTGAAAACATAGTTAAAACATTAAAATAATTGCTGGTTGGCTCTCGTTGGAGTGGCCAAACTTAATGCATGAGCTGCCGCCTCTGGGGAACTTGTAGGTTTAACCTCTATTCTAGGAATTTGGGAATATTCCAGCCTTCAGGTAGGGCACTGAACCAGTGTCCTTTCTCCTGGTGTCTTGTACTCAAAGCACAAATGTTAGCTTTGTAGAATATTATGGGGTAGCTTCAATTTCTTGTGCTGGAGCATCCCTTCTCCTCTTCATCCCTTCTCTCCTGGCTGCACTGTGTGCTGCATCTGAATGCATCTAGGATGGTCTCTTTACCCTCAAAGAGGCAGCATTTTAACTCCCTGAGTTGCTCCGATACCTTGAACACAAGTCTCTTGTAGGCAACCAACACTATATCGTATTTGGCTGAAGACCTTTTGCCTGATCATGTCTTTTCCAGCTTGCCAAAACCACGTGGCTTTGGCAATTGCTCAGGAAGGCGCCGCAAATGCTGGCCTAGAATGAAACAGCTGGAAGTTTGGAAGATGAATGTTTGAGCACTGCAAAGCTGATTTGCTGCGCTCTTAGACAATGTATTTGGAACCTGGCTGTCTGGTTCTAGGGCTGGCCTGACAGCAGGTTTTGTTTTATTGTTTAGATTCATACCACAGTGCTCATGACAAAAGCGCAAATAAACAGCAGCAAGAGCCTTCATCTGGCTCCACAGGCTGATAATGCCGACTTTCCTCCCTGTTAGGTTGGTTTGTAGGGTGTTCATTCCTCCCTTCTACTGGAAGTCACATTCTTAACTGAATTAAAAAAGACACCAGATACTGCTCTTTCTGCATTTCCTCTTTGAGAACAAACTTCTCGCCAGACTATTTCATTCCAACGCTGTAGCACAGCATGTCCCAACTTGCATAATAAAGGTCTTTTCTTTTTTCTTTTCTTTTCTTTTCTTTTCTTTTCTTTTCTTTTCTTTTCTTTTCTTTTCTTTTCTTTTCTTTTCTTTTCTTTTCTTTTCTTTTCTTTTCTTTTCTTTTCTTTTCTTTTCTTTTCTTTTCTTTTCTTTTCTTTTCTCTCTTCTCTTCTCCTCTCCTCTTCTCTTCTCTTCTCTTCTCTTCTCTTCTCTTCTCTTCTCTTCTTCTCTTCTCTTCTCTTCTCTTCTCCTCTCCTCTCCTCTCCTCTCCTCTCCTCTCCTCTCCTCTCCTCTCCTCTCTCTTCTCTTCTCTTCTCTTCTCCATTTTAAATAAAGTAACTTATTTTCTTTGATTTGGGGTTTTTCTACTCCCACTAACTGTTGTGCAATAATAACACCTCAGATAAAGTAATAAGCCCTCTACTGTTGGCCTCAGATTTTCCCCAGTCTGAATTTCTTCTCTGCCTGTGATTTTGCAAGCACACTTTGCAAAGTCAGACTTGTGAGTGGCTCCTCTACTGAGAAGAGCTCAGCACATGAGTCTTGGGCTTGCAGTCAATGGGGTTGGACTTGGTCCTGGCTAGTGTTTCCACCCCAGATGCTGGAGAGTGCTCTCAGTAACCCAGAACAGCATTCCAATATCATGCCTTGATAACTACAGTGAGCTACATATGAGACACTAAAGAAGAGCCAACTCAGCCTGGTTTCTGGGAAGATGCACGTCTTTTAAGGCAGCTGCAGCCAACAAAATGAGCCAGAGGCAGCTGTGTTCAAGCTGCATGTACTCTTCCCACTGATCAGCACCTCATGGCAATGATGAAGCCTGCAGAAGCTTAGCCCTTGGCTTTAAGGAGAACATGTCATATAATATTGGGTCCCTTTTCTGATTACAGTGGTGAATATCCCCACCTTGTTTTAAATTGTCTTTGTTAATGAAAGAGGCTTTATTTATGCCACGGTGAGGTCTGGGCATCTGCATGTCCTGTTCTGCTGCTGTTGGAGCAGATTGGCTTGTTTCAACCAAACTTAGCATTGGAGTCTCAACAGTTTCTATAGCTGCCATAGAAAGAGGTTCCCTCTCCAGAACAAGCTTTCTAGTGAGAGGTTTTATCACCTCCAACACCTCAATTAACCAACGAAATGTGTGTATGTGTTTTAATAGATCTAGAGCCATGAAAAAAAAATGTTCGAAAGGTTCTGGTGTTCGCCAATGCTTTATTCAACTGTCAGCGTGCAAATTCCAATAATTAAACTGGCCACTTTTCTTGTCTTCCAACGGCTGTACATTTCAAGACATCATTTTGGAGGCACGTTATGGATCCCAGCACCGCAAACAAAGGCGAAGCCGCACGGCCTTCACCGCCCAACAGCTGGAGGCGCTGGAGAAGACCTTCCAGAAGACTCACTACCCAGATGTGGTGATGAGAGAGCGGCTGGCCATGTGCACAAACCTGCCTGAAGCCAGAGTCCAGGTGCTGATATTCTGTGGGTCTATGAGTGGGGATGTTTAAAAGAATATAGTGGGGATCCCAGGGGCATTTCAAGATCCTTCCAGTGTAACTAAATATTTTGGGGCAGTGAAGTTGTCAAAGAAAGAGGAGGGTGGAGGCAGAGGGGGGTGAAATCATCTGTAGTTATACATCTGCTAAAGAAATTCTTGATCCACACGCACATTTTTTAGATTTAGGATTGTCTGAAGTGCACACTGGTTTTCATTTGTTCTTTCACATTTATTTGGGGGAAATTTTAGAAACATCAACAGAAGTCTACTTATTTATTTATTTGCAAGGCTTTTCTGGCTTTCTCAGAAGAGCAGAAACCCAAGTAATTCCAGCTGCTCTTTTCCACCAGTGTCAATATTTGTAACATCTCAGGCCAAGGTTTGGGTTTGTGTTGTATGTTTTTTTGTTTAATTTCAACTAGTGCAATGTGCTTCATAACCTGCTGCTGGGAAGGTTCTTGCACTGCTGGGCTTTAAAAGACTAAATAGCAAGTTCTTTAGTGTGAAGTAGATAAGTAGTAAAAAAAAGTAGTTCTTTTATACAAACGTCAAGACATTTTGATCTCCAAAATTCTTGTTTCCTCATTTAACTAACCAAATAACACTAACAAGATTTGCAAATGTATTGCTTCCAATCCACTATACTGATTAAGGTTAGAAAAACACGGATTCTTTCCTCCTTCCTTAAATTCAGTTCCCAGATAGCAGCATATGTCTGTAATGAATTATTTTGAGTGTTTCTGCCATAGTTTTGGTACATTTATAACCAGACTGTTTTCTAAACTAACAGAGCACTGTCCTGTAAGCCAATGTAATGTCATCAGTTTCAGATATGAGACATTCTGGTTGGACGCAAATGCCTGATCAATTTAGAAATAGAACAATGGCAACAAAAATCCCAATGAAAAACACCACCAGTGGAGTGTCTTAAAGAATCAACATAGAGGATGGTCATTTGTTAAAATATATTGTTGTGCTATGTGTTGAAGCATTGAAAACAGGTAGAGCGCTTAAGATCCAACAAAGTGGAATGCTATTTGGTCACAGTAGGCTTGCAGTACCTCATTACTTGGGGTGACTGATGCTTAATCTGGCACTAAGCAGGATTCTCACCAGTTTTCCCCTCTGCTGTTTGTGGCACTGAAGGTTTGGTTCAAGAACCGGAGAGCCAAATTCCGTAAGAAGCAGCGTAGCCTGCAAAAAGAGCAGCTGCAGAAGCAGAAGGACTGTGAAGGGAGCCACAGCGAGGGAAAGACAGAGCTGCCCATGCTGGAGACCCAGGCCACCACCCCGGACACCGAGAAGGTCCAGAGCCTCCCGAGCGAGGTAGGCACGGACCTCAACCTAACCCTGTCGGAGCAGTCAGCCAGCGAGTCAGCGGCGGAGGACCAGACCGACAGAGAAGAGGAGTTCAAGAGCACCTTGGATGAGGTTAAAGTGGACAAGAGCCCTGGTGTGGACAGCAAGGCTTTGAACTGCAAGAGAGCGAGCCCAAAAGCAGGTGAGGGGCAGCATCCTGATGGGGGTTGATGTCAGGACCTGGTATTTCCAAGGGGGATGCTGGTGGTTGGGTATAGGCCCTTATTCCCTATGGTGTGAGTGCTTGTAGGTAGGCTGCCCAGACTTGTCCTCAGCACTAAATGGGACCCACACAGGGGCGTTATGTCCACTTTAGCAGCAGCATATAGAGAGCAAAGATCTTATGCTCAGGTTAGAGCTTGGGGAGAACAGTGCCTAGCAGCAGCAGGAATGACACAGCAGGAAAGCCTCATAGCAAAGAGGTCAGCCCCAGTTTTCATGCTGTAAGATGCTAGGCATAGAACAGACCCAAGTTTAGGTTTCCTGAGCTAACACAGCCCTTCTTATTTTCCCTCCTGATGCAAAAAAGAAGCCAATGGTGCAGCCTAAGCCCTACTGGGGAGTGGATCAGCACCTGCATACAGCCTGTAGAAATAACCCCCATCCCCTCTGTCTCCTGCTACAGAGTCCCCTATCAGCGTGACTGTGACGCCTTCATCCAGCAGTAGCCTGGCTCAGACTCACTCCTACTCATCCTCACCCCTGAGCCTCTTCCGCCTGCAGGAGCAATTCCGCCAGCACATGGCAGCCACCAACAACTTGGTCCATTACTCCTCCTTCGAAATGGGGACACCATCTGCTATGCCCTACTTGGGCATGAACGTCAACATGGCCCCGCTGAGCTCCCTGCACTGTCAGTCCTATTACCAGTCGCTCTCCCACGCTCAGCAGGTCTGGTCCTCACCCATCCTGCAGGCCTCCAGCTCCCTTCCAAGCCTGAACAGTAAAACTACAAGCATTGAGAACCTAAGGCTCCGGGCAAAGCAGCATGCAGCATCTCTTGGGCTTGACACCCTACCCAACTGACTGCCAGATGAGCTACCAGTGCCCATGAGAAGATGCACCAGAGGTTGGCACTAGACACTCCTTGAGCCCCCATCCACCCTCATCTCTTCCTGGAGTAAGGTGCTCCCTTTCAGGGAAACCTTTGCATCTATTAACGTCTTATTAGCACCATAATTGCATCAGACATTGATCCTGGCTTGGTCTTCACTAAATATTTAAGGAGGAAGGGGGAGAGGATGTATGTTTAGACAGATGAACTGTCCTCTGGACTGTCATGAGTTGAGCCTGTAACATTCAGGAGAAGCCCCCTTTCCTCATCCCCGAGATAATGTGCCAACTGTGTTATATACACCGTTTTTTGTTGTTGTTGCGTTCTTTGGGAAAAGAAAGAGTCCTGCTTTGTCTTGTATATAGTTTATAATGTTGACAGCACCCATCACCTGTGTGTTACTGTCAGTGTTACAGAACTGTGACGTCTTTTGCTTTTATTCCCCCCCTTCCTTCTCAGTTTTAGTCGCTAGTATCAGAGTTACAAATCAGCCATCCTCCCAACCTCAGCTCGTAGCTAATTGCACTTCTTGGGTCAGCATCCTAAAGGTGTCTATGACAAAGAGAAATCATCGTGCACTTCACTGCTCCACTTCTTTCTCTGCTAAGGCTAATTTTGTAACACCTGGGAAATTATATGAAGGTGAATTTCCTGTTTAAGCACTTCCTATAAGGCAAGTATTTTTTTAATAGCACTTGTTCAAAGACAGATGACAAAATATTCGCCAAATGCTGCTGGCTGGGGAGAAAAGTGAAAGCCAAATTCATGGGATCTTTTTTGACCTAGATTGTTTGCTCGTTGATCTTCAGTGGAGTGTAAACTCTATTTACAAACTATGGAGTTTTCTTTTTGGACAGCATTTCAGTCTAACTTTGACAACAGAGACTAATACAAGCTTTGTATGAACTCCTGGTATGTTCATACACCCTGAATTATATGGTTCTTTGACAAAAACTTGATTAATGCCAGCTGTGTCTAGAAAAAAGCCCTGATCACCAAATTCTACCCTCAAGCCTTGCAGGTTCAGAAACTGGTTAGCAAGTGAAAATGTAACAAGTGAAAAATGCTGAAATGCTGGAGGCAAAGCAGGTGATAAGCAAGGGCTTTATATTCCTTTTGGAATATAAAGCCCATGGGTCTAAAGCCACTGGGGCTGAGATGAACTTGCCAAAAATGACAGACTTGCAGGTAACCAAAATCCACCATCTTTACAATTATTTCAGCGAACACTTTCACCCTCATTTTATTGGCTGATCCATCATGCAACTGAGGATGGTTTTCCTTGTTGAGAAGCAATGTTTCTGCCAACTCAACTCACGGTTGTTTTTTTTTTGCCAAACCAAATAAATCCTTTGAACCCACTGCTGTTATCCTGAGCTTTAAGCAGGGATGAGACCCAGATCTAACCTTCAATATTGCTTAGGACGCAACATGCAGAATGACTCTGTGGCAGGTGCTAGGTTTGAATCCTAAGGATGTCATCTGGGTTTGCCACTAACACAGTGGGCAGAGCTGTGCTAATTCACTGCAGATGATCTGCTGTTCCATACTTGATTTCATCATGAAGTGTAGACCCGTAACCTACCGCCCCTCTTGTTCCACCTTGCTTCATACCAGGGCAGAAGTGAGGGGTCAAATTGCCTCTTTAAACATGGGAGGAAAGAGTGTTTCAACTCAGCTAATGCCTCTTGAAAAAGCATCCAACTCCTGCAAATAGAGATGCAAGAATAGCCAAGGTTGATGGGAAATGGCGTTTTATCCCTCACGAAGCTGTTGCAAGAGCAGACTTCTGGAGGGGGCAGCTCATTGACTGCACCAACTGCCAAAATGGAGCAACTTCCTTAAATATTTCTGTTCTGCCAGACACTTAAGGTTTGGGGCTTTTTTTTTTTTCTCTTTTAGTTTTTTTGACTTTGTCAAATCAGGCCTCGTGAATGGCAGAATTCTTCACTTTGCCAAAACCAAATGTATTCATAGGAAGTAGATTTTTGGCTACCACTTTCAAAGGAGTCTGTTTAAATTAAAACCACCAAAGTACATTTACTGTCTCCAAAAAGATCCTTTGAAAGTCTCAGCTTTCATTTTTTAGCCTGTCATCCAAACCAGGGACACTAGAACAAAGCTTTAATTTTTCTCCTTATCCTGCCTCAAAAAGCTATATACATCTTTATTTTTTTTCTGCCTTCTGCTAGCCTCAGAGCATTTGTAGGCCATGGAATTGCTTTGCCAAGGCAGAGAACTGCTGATTTGATTAATGCTCCTTCTGATGTTGTTCCCTAGTGCCACTCTAGACTGAGCTGATGAAGATGAACAAGGGTGGTCATTCGCAGTGAGACCGGATCTGGATTTCAGATCTTCTTTAAGTAAAGATACCCATGAAACTGTGACTCATGTCAGTGGGTGGTTCAGGCAGAGAACAGAGGGTCATAGTTGCTCTTGTACCACCCCAGGTAATACAGGCATGTCTTCTCTGCTGGGTACTATGGGTCTGGAAAGGGCAAAATCAGCTTAGATCAGGGCAGACGTAGCCTTACCACAGGTCACTATGGATATCACAGCATCTACCAGAGGAAGGTCAAAACGTGGATTTATACTCTGCTTCTGCAAGGTGGGGACAGGGAGCACAGGAGATAAGCTCACTTAATCCAGCACTAGATTTGCTCTGAACCCCAAGACAAGACCTTCCCTACCAAACCATGGAGGGAAACTCATCCCCATGCCTTAGTGCAAAAACGTATTCACCATCTTCAAACCTCTTGAGGAACCCTGGTACCTGGCCCCCTTCATCCCCTGTGGTATCAGACATCCTGACGAGCAGGCTTGGAGCAACTACTGGAACTTCCCAGGCTGAGTGTCTGGCATGCCATTAAGGCCATGGACATCAGGATGAAGCCAGTGCAGCTCAGAGAGCAAACTGGGTGAGGAGACTTCTAGATCTCCATTAATCCCTAGTGATATGTGCTCAGTGTCACCTTCATCTGCCTCTGTGTGGTGCAGCAGCTGGTCCTGGACCATGTGAATATTTCTTGTGTGAAGATCATTTCTCCCGTTCTGAATCAGGCTGAAAATACCTAAATTTTAAAAATAAACAGAAGAAAACAAAAATTGCCTGAAATATATGTGAGGCCCTGAAGTATTTTATGCCAAGTTTGGGTTTTGTCTTCTTATGGTCAAAACTAAACATCCACTATGGGAGTAAGCTGACACGTAAAGCCAAAATTGATTTGGAAATGCAAGAAAGCAAGAATTTAGGATCCCAGCTTGCAACAGTTTAATAATTAATTATCCATCAAAACTGACACTTTCCTACATCTGTTTTAACGTCTCTGGGTGTTTGGTCTTTTTCTGACAAAAAAAAACCCAAACCAATAACCAGAAAAGCTCCCCATCCAATTGAAGCAAGTGTATGTAGTGAAGAGACCACAGGAAGCAATACTGCATCATTCCTCTTTGGACTTTACAAACTTACTTATGCATTTTTTCAGGTGAGAAGAATTCCTGCAAATCTCCCCTGATTTATAATGTAAGGTCTACTTGTTCCTTTTCTTTCCAGCAGCCCCAGCTATTTAGGAAAATGAGATCACTGATAGAATCTTAGAAACAAAATGGAATGAGTTTTATCTCCCCTCACTGTCCAGGGAGAGATCTGATGCATTTTAACAAACATTGCAGTTGGATATAACACAGTTTCTTCTATCTTGGGCATAAAATGCCTGCAGTGTAAACCTGAGATCCTACCTCTTTAGGTAGACAAACTATTATGGGGGGGAAAAGAGCTATCTATCTTCTATGGATGCTGTGCTAACCTGGTGATGGGGCAGGGCACGTCCAGTACAGTTTCAGCCACAGGCAGATAACCACAAAAAGAGAATCAACGTATCATAATGCAGATGATCAAATTGATTTTCTCAAAGCATGAAATGAATGCCAAATAAATACACAACATGGCATGGAAGGTGGGAGAAGGATATGCCCAGTCTTTTAAAAACATAAAGAGAGTGGAAGCAGTCTAATGAATTCCTATTTTGAAACAGGTTATGTATACAGAGATTTCTTCTGTGGGTCATTTCCACTTCCTATGGCTTTTCTTACACTGCCTCTCCTTGGTGAATCCTCTATGGCTCCAAACCCTACTCACTGAATTCTCAAAGGTTTTAGCTATGGTCCTTGCAGGATCAGGTCCCAGGAGGAAACAGGTCACAGTATTCAGGGTAAGAGATTGCAGTTACATTTCTTCTACTCTGCAAGAGAATTCGGATAGATATTCATAAAATAAAGGAGGTATCTAAACAGTGCAGGACAAGTACTTAAATACTACAAGTGAGAAAAGATCCAGTAATGATGCTGGGAGACAGAAAGGGAACCTCTTTGTTCTCTTTTTATTTCTTTTTTACTTTTTGACTGACAAGTGGAAACATCTTTGATGGTGAATACAGGAATAATGAGAGTGAGAAGGTTTGCCTGTATTTCCTCCACCAAAAATCATCATTTGATGTGCAGAAAACATAAAAAAGCTCACAAACACAAAAATAGCCATCAATAAACAGATCCCCCCACATCTCATTTCTCATTTATGCATTTCACCAGGTAAAGAATATTAACCAGCTCTAGGTTTCTGTTGCCACCGCAGCCAGCCAAAGAGATGCTGAAGAAACACCAAAGTGGGTGGACACAGAGGAGGGAACTGGAACTATTTCTGCCCCTGTGTGCTCCATGTGGTACTTCCATTGACAGGACAATTTTGAGCACTTTCAGGACACTTCTGAAGAGTTCATACGTAAAGGATTAAATAAACTTCAGTAGAAAGGAAATGTAAATTCAAATCCACCATATTCCATTACTTTAATTACAGTAGCTATGAAACATAACTCAATTAAGCTGAAAAAAAAAGAAGTCTATTACAGAACTTTCCTGCTGGTTTTTACAAGCTGTGTTGATTTTTCTTTTCCTCCCTCCTTCCCCTTCCATGTGCCCCTTGCTGATTTTTTATGATCTGTTCTAGTACAACGTAATGCATCTACTGTTGTTTTCTGTTGAGTGAAAAAAAGCTATTTCTCTGAGTAAGACTGCTCTCCATCCAAATCCATGGCAAAGGGATAAGAAAAGGTTGGTGCAAAAAGCTAAAACAAACCTGAAACAAACAGATTTCCAGCAAAGCAAGATCAAACAAACAAAAGAATCCCCTGCTCTGATGCGTGTGTGAGACTTTCCTACCCTGTTGCAAAACAGCCCAGTAATTATTAACGTCCTCTGTTTTCCACAGACTTTGCAGATGCACTGTTTTGTTCCCAGCTGCACAGATAGCAGCATCTGCATTGTCTCCTGCTTTCTCAGGCTGCCTAGGGAAGGAATGCAAGAGCTGAGATGCTAATGTCACCTATTCTCTATATGGGTGCTTCTCATTAATGAAGGGTCTCATTAATGCCAATGCTGAGCACGGCCTCAGGACCTCATACAAAGTTCAGGACATGTTCCAGGTCAGTCAGTCTTACTGCTTTCATAGGAACCTGCTGTGACTTGTAAAATGAGACCCAGACACTATGTAAAAACTCTCATCACTGTTGGATAGCGGAGTAATTGCACTGATTTCAGTGGAGCAATGCCACAACTAAGGACAAAATTAAGCCACCATCTGAATTTGTAAAGAATATAAGGTTTGTCACATACCAACAAAAACATATTACTTTTTTGAATAGTCTGGGCTCAAGCTAAAAGCCTTCTGCAAAAGCTGTCTAAGACACACATTAAACCCACAGCAAGTTAAATAGCACATCTAGTGCTCTACAAATGGCCAAAGCCTTTTCTACCTGCTCTAGCAATTGAGCAGGGCCATCTCACACAGCAGAACTTTAGATGTGTCTGTGCAATGGAAAATAACTTTTTGGTTTATTTTCCCCTGCTAGGAGGCAATCCATTTATTTTTTTTCCCCAGCTTCTGACCCAAGGCATACAGTTAGCTCCAAAGTGTAACCGTGTTTGTGCGTCAAACCTATCTTGCAAAGGAACAAAGGCTTTTAAAGAACAAAAAGGAAATCAAAGTAATATACTGTACAGATCGCTGTAAAATTGAGCTGTAGTGTAAGACCTTGTGCTTTAGAATTCACTATCGAGGAACTCAAATGTGTATCATATTTATTTATTCTGGTAGGTAAAAGAAGAAGACGAAAAGAGTTTATATTCATTTCCAAAAAGCTGCAGCATGATGCTATGTACCAATTGTGCCAGTCCTGCTTTCTGTAAAATTATTGCCTGTTTTCATACTCCGCTAATAAAAGAGGAAAAAAAAAAAATCAAGGAAAATTTATTTTGCAAATCCTTCATTAACATTTACCTGAGCCGATGGGCAGGGGTGTAAATGCAAGCAGGCTCATCTGTTTTGTACCTGACTCATGTCACTGCTGGGATCTGAGGTGTTTTCTAGTGCAGAATACCTGAACACAGAGTGTAGGTCAGGTAATGGTGCCCACACTAAAATCCATGCTCCCTGCCTGGCCCCATGGCACCACCACATCCCTGCTGATGGTGGTGATCGCCGTTGCCTGTGGGCCAGAGGAGGCTGGGACGACATGGAAAGGTCTGCACAAAAAGGCGCAGAATATCAGCTTTATGCTGTTGGGGTCACTGTCTCCAGTTGGGGTGGCAGGTGAAAAGCCCCCTTTAGCTGCAAGGCACAAGGGTTCCATTCTCTTGTCATCTTCCAGCACAAGCCAGGAGACAAATTATTTCCTGATCCATTGATGATGGCAAATGCCTGACCAGAGAGCTTGTCTTTAAGAGCAGCGGTGCAGGATAAATCTGGCTATTATCAAATCACTGAGGCTTTCATGCAGTTTTTGAGATACTTCTGTTCTTTTGATGGAAGACCTGTCCTATATTCTAGGTCTAGCCATGGTGGGCTGTGCTCAAGACGATAACAGAGAAGCTTTTACAAAGCTTGTTTCTCTACTGTGCTGCTCCCTCAGGGTTAATTTGAACATCACCTAAATGGTGAAACTTATATTTGGGCAAGAAGTTACTAGCGATATCAAGGGCTTTCACAGAATCACAGAATGGTTGGGGTTGGAAGCAATCATCTCTTCCAACCTCTCTACTCGAGCAAGGTCACCTAGAGCCCATTGCTCGGGTTGTTTGCAGATGGCTCTTGAATATGTCCAGGGAAGGAGACTCCACAACCTCTCTGGACAATGTATTACAATGATCAGTCACCCTCAGAGTAAAGAAGCTCTTCCTCATGCTCAGATGGAACTTCTTGTGGTTTAGTTTATGCCCATTTCCTCTTGTCCATCTTGGCTACAGGCCTCATGTGATGCCTGATGAAGCTGATGGAAAAAAAAATCTGGGTAATTTTGAGATGTTCCTGAAGTTATCAGATAATAAAGCTCTTGAAAAAGAATCCCATTATTCAGTTTCAGAATGTCATCCCTCTCCAATATGACTTCCTAGCTTCTTTTCCCAACTGGAGAAACATTGTAGAGGAAAAAACCACAACATAATATGGAAAAAGTCATTGGGAAGGAAAAGCCAGCACATTTGCAGGGATGATCAATAACTTTTCTGACGTTCTCAAGAAAAGAGACTTTCTCTTAAACCAGGCAGAGAGCCGGGAACAGTGGGAATATGGGCAGAGTCTGGGAACACCCATGCCTGAAATACTTTCAATGACAACGATTTTGACCCGATTCCATCAGTGCTTTTGAGGTCTGTTTGATCACATGCACACCAAATACCAGCCAGCCACAGCTGTCCTAGACTACAGCATTGCTATTTTGTCCCCACAATAAGGGGAATATTTTCGTTGCTGTTACAGGCTTGCTTTAAACGTTAAAATTCCTGAGGACAAGGAGTGTTTGTGACTTTTAAGGCAACCAAATAGCTCCGTCAATTCCTGCCTCCACCAAGAGGGAAATGAATGGAAAAGCTATGATCATGTCCTTACACATGGTTGTCTGCAATTAACAATAAGACCCAATTTTTCCCCTCTCACAAGGTCGATGAGGTGAAGTCAACCACCTGCTAAAACTGGAACCCAAACTTGCAGGAAGTTTAAGGTGATGCTTTGGCCTAAAGACCATGTCCTAAACTTATCAGGAGGTTTGTTCCAGAAAAATACAATGTGGGGGGAAAAATGAGATTTGAAAGAGCTCCAGAGCTCAGTATTAACTGCACATGTGGCATTTTGATCCATTTCCATAAAGCATAACATAATATTTGCTAAAGAAGGAGGAGGAGGAAGGGGAAAAAAAAGACCACAGTTAATATTCTCCTTTGGATCCCCCATTTGCTGATTACTCTGCAAGCTGTGTAATTGGGTGTCTCTGGCAATATGATGAAATGTGCCACAAACATCAAAAAACGGTGCTATATTAAATCTGCTTTTCATAATCTCTTCTCATTTCCCAGACCTGAGACATTTTATTCAATTTTCCTGACTAAGTTGATATGTAAAGCCATATAAACATATCAATGCAAATAAATACATATATATTCTTCAAACGCTCATCGAAATGCAGTCATTACTAAGATTTGCATCAAGGCTTTCTCGCATCACCCTTAGCCAAAGAAACCCATTTTTTTTAACGTTGCATTATTTTTAAGGATAGTTTATGGAGCTACAGGCTACTTCTTTGTATTTCATTAACCAACCCAACTCTATCTATCATGTTTCAGCCTTATCTTACCTGATTAGAAAATCATTTCCCTATTTGTATTAAGGGCAAAAATCTATGCAAAGTCACCATAATGTTATTCAAGCCCTGGAACAGCAGTGAAGATCCTATTACACACTGGGGCTGGCTCTGTTTTCAGGCGCTGCAAGCCCAGAAGGGACTGCTGCAAGGCACACGTCAGAGAAACCCATCTTGCCTTTGACAAAGCAAATGTTAACGATGCCTGAGTGACTTAAATACCTGCAACTTTTGTCCCCATATCACTAGAGGCTTTTGCTTACATTTTGCTTGGTGTCTTCAGGATTTGTAGCTGCTTTCTGGATGAAGGCTGGCTTTTTGCTCCACCCTGGGAAAATCTGCAGCTTCATTCCTCTGGTCTCTTCCAGCACTAGGGATGGTCAGTCCAGCATCCCCAGGTGAGCGTGACTTCCCATTAGGAAGAAGCTCAGCCTCCCGGCTGTCAGACTGCATCCTTTGATCCTTTGCCTTTCCAGCTAATGGAGGAAAATATTTTCCTTGCTATAGTGGCTGGATAGTGTCCAAGTGCAGAAGTGGCTGGACTGCATCTCATCTACACCATGCTTACCAGTTTAGACTCAGAGCCTGGAAGGTGTTTAGCTGCTTGACTGTCATAGAAATCCATGAATGTGAGTGAAAGGTTTTCTCCAAGCCCTGATTCACCAAGGACTCATCCAGGTGGGCCAGCCAAGACCTGTGATTAGTTCCAGACTCGCACCTGCATTGCAGGTCTGGAAGCAGGGTGCCTGTATTGCACACTTGCAGCCCTAAATACTGCTTCTCTTTCACAAGCCTGCACCCAAAATTGTTTTCCTGCTGGGAGCAGAGCAGTGCTGGGACAAGCCAAGTCCATTTCTCAACTTTGCTTTTCCTGGAAGCCACCAGGACAGAGGGCTTTGCGAATCGCTTTCATGACAAGCATTGAGCAGGGACTGCAGGGACCTAGAGCAAAGTAAATTCACTTTCACACAGAGGCAAAAAGCACATCCAGTCTACCAGCAAGGTACAGATTTCCTTCAGCTTGGCTTTCTTTCAAACATATTCTCTCTGCATTAGTAAAGCAAAATGTCAGTGTTGGACTGCACCGTATCCACAAGAAAACACATGGGCCAACTGACAAACAGGGATGAGGGGTTATTTCAATAAACACAATGAAAGGCCCAATAAACGGTGATGTTGGTAGGACTTTTCATCTCCTTCAAACTACCTCTTTATGTTTTTTATAGGCATCACAGTGGAAAAACACATCACACAGTGACTGCTCCGCTCTGGCCCATGACTGAGACATAAAGTGCTCCGTGTTGGTGACACTGTCTGCGCCATGCTGTTTTCCACTCCACCTCACACTGTGAATGTCCAGCTCCCAGCACTGCTCATGCCCAGTTTGCAAAGTCCCCAAAACCATGGGTTTGTTCTTCACGCACTAGAGAGAACTGGGGTGCTGAAAGAACAAACCCAAAGTCACTCCATCACCTGCAAAGCAAATTAAGGAGGTCCCATTTACAGAGTGCATCATTAGCTGGGGGAACTTGTTTCCATAGGACATTGGGCGGCTAAAAGTTACGTGGTATAGCACATGGAGATGGGGTCTGACTGGAGGTCTTCCATATCAAAAGATGCCCATGGGATGGCCACAGATCAGGGAGCTCGGGTGAGGAACCTGCTATTCTCAGACTGACTTTGGAGCTCTCCATTTTACACAGTAAACTTTACACCACCCCTGATTGCAAAGGCAGCTGCAAGCACAGTTTAATCCCAAGTGCAATATTTATGCTAATTTACCCATTATTTCTTTCTTATGGAGTCAATTAATAAGTCATGAGCACCCAAAGGCTCTGTGAATTAAGCCAAGTGGTCCATCTCAACAGTTTGGTGGCCATGGCCAGGGTGGCTGGTGGGGACAAGAGACCATTTCTCCAAGGATGCCATGAAAAAGAGCCGAGGAAAGCAAAGCCATTCTGGAGCCAGCTTAAAATCTCCATGCAGCTGCCCTGGTAAACAGGTGGGAAAAACTGAAATCCACTGTGTTACCTGGAAATACCTTTGCTGATGGATTTTCAAGTGCAGAGTCTCATTGTTCTTAAAACATGCACATTAGTATGACAAGAAAAGGCACACACCTGGTGGAAGCGGCTTTAGCTCCCTTCAGCTTGTGCTTGTGGAAGGCAATAAAAACACCCAAAAGTTAGGTGTCAGCTTCAGTTTTGCTTCACTTTGTCTGACACCTCCTGCAGTCCAGCATCCTCCCTTCCCAAAGTAAAACTGGGAATCATCTAGTAAAACCTTTTGGTTGCCCTGTGGAGACCACCAAAGATGAAACTCTTCCACTGAGAAATTATCTGCTGTAGATGGACCTGCATGTGGAATTAAGATCGTATTTGTTGCTGTGCCAAGAGAACAGAGAAGCACCACAGGTCCCTAAGACCAGCCCCATTCCACCTCGGCCCTCTCCCCCAGCTAAGCTGTCCAACATGTTTGCCTCACCTCCCTGTTACAGGCACCTTAAACAAGGAAAACCAAAAGGGCCTTCTGATCCACTCTGAAACATGAGATATCTCTCAAACCCTCAATAACATCTTAATTTCCTCTCCTTGCTCTCTGTGCTGGAGATGATTACTCAGGCAGGAATGTTTCTGAAGTAAGACAAAAAAAATTACATCAGTGGGGAACAATAGAGGGGAGACCTGATGGAGCAGAAGCAGCAAATTAGTTTTTCCTTCAGAGACACCCAGAGAGAAAAGAAAGGTGTCTGAGTTGCCTCAAAGTAATTCCCCTCTGCACATAGCTCTTCTAACCAGCTTAAACAAAGAGGGATGAGAGATGTGCTTTAGATTTAAGCCCCATTTCCCCAACCTTGTTTGTTTGCTTTGCTTCCACCTGCGTTTTCAAGTCCTTCCACCTCCCAGGACGTTTGCAGGGCTGTATTACTTGCAGGAATGCGTCACCTCTCCTTCGGGTCTCAGCAGGGCTGCGAGCAGGCTTCACATCTGTCCATGTTCCTGCTACTTTCAGCAAGGATCAGGGGGAAGAGGGGAAAGAAAAGCAAAGCATCAAACTGAGATGGAGCTGTTGCGTTTTTGGAGGTAGAATTTAAGGACGTAAGGTGCTCCTGCCTGTCGCAGGGGGTTGGAACTAGGTGATCTTCAAGGTTCCTTCCAACGCAACCCATTCTATGATTCTATTAACCTAGGGTACCCAGAAGCAGCAGAGAGGGCTGTGGGGGTAAGCAAGGGGAAATTGGAAAACAGGGAAACAAGAACTTTTCACATAGGGAATCTAGAAGGGCTGACATCCCAGCTAGAATTTTGTCAAATGGTTTTTAGGTCCAGATTATCACATATTTTTCTACTTTTCAGATCAGTTTTAAGTGAAGAAAAGGTTCTTAGCATTAAACAGAACATTCCTAATGCACCAGTATTTTTTTCTAATTTTAATTTCCCAATTGGAAAAAAACACTGCGTTCCTGCCCCAAAAAACCCAAACCTCATTTTTCATTCACCATTACTTGAAAAAAAAGCATTGAAGTTAACCCCTCAAAGCCTGAATGAGGACCTGAGCTCGGCCCTTCAGCTGCCCTTTAAAACATGGCAGCTTGGCACATGTGCGGGGAGATGAGGGGCTCCTGTCTGCTGAACTTTCAGACTGTCAGGGCAAACAAAAGCAAGCACAGCTGTCTGTTTTTTTCTTGAGGATGAAGTGGAAAACACACACCAGCCGGGACGTCTCGTACATTGAAAAATTCCTGTGCTGTCACGCTCAACTAATAAATCGGGAGCTATGTAAACAGGGCTGGGGATGCTATTTATTTATTTATTTGCTTAAAAGGGAGGGGGAAAAACCCAGCCTGTCCGCAGGTTGCTTGCCAAATGCGTGTTGAGCGGTGGGGTGGAAGGAAAAATAAACCACAAAGGAGTGTAAAGACAAAATATTAAGAACCCCAAATTGGGTGAAAATTGCTTTCTGACAGATATCACCTATTGCAAACGAGACATAAATACAAGTAATCTTGTAAAATGAAAGCCAAGGACAGACTTGTACCTGCCTTAGATGAATAAGTATCCCATTATCTTGAAGAATGAGGGCCCCGGGCTGTGATTATGCCACTATTGTATTCTAAACAGCATGGTTTGTCAAATGGAATAAATCCCAGCAAAATCAAATAAAAAAGGGGATCCAATTTGAAGCCCAGCACACAATTTATTATTTTGTTTAATGTTGCCCTCTCGATGTTACTGATTATTGGACAAATAGCACCGTGTTTAAGCATGTGTTTAGAGATGCCTGTCCCCCTTGCAGGCTCCCAGCTGTCACCCTGACTGTCACCCAGTGCCAGCAAGCTGTTTGCTGCCACCTTAGCTTAGATATCTATGGTACAGGCCAGCAGCATGGGGAAAGAAATTCAGTATTTGGGTTTCTACTTGGATGAGTGGTGACTTTGAGTGATGCAATGAAGAGCACTTTGTACTATACTGGCAGTGGCAAACCAACCAGGAGCTAACAGCAGACAGCTGTATCATCCCTTGGTTTATGACATCTTAACTATAGTTAAAAAGAAAGGCCAACCTTAGTTAAAAAAAGGAAGTTGATTAAAAGGGCCAGACAAAGAATATAGAATATTAGATGTTATAGAATAAATACTTGGTATTGCGTTATCTGCTGGAGTCACAGGGTAGGACATGAAGCTGGCCTTAAACAAGGTGGAGGCATTGCTGCAGCACTGGGATTATAAATGTTAAGAAACCTATGAGTATTAAGATCTATGAGAATTAAGAAGCCACATCTAGTCCAGCTTTGTTTCAGCTGGCTTCCAAAAGTTGTGTTGCTCTCCTGGAAAAGTCCTCAGAGAGCTGCCCCCCCAGGGCCATCCAGTTACATTCAGCAGTGGGTATTCAGGAGAAGCTGGTACAAATAGATAGCTGCAAGTTGGAGGGAAGGAGCAGGGTCACTGCTCTTGGGCATGTTCTTGAGCAATTTGCTGGTGAAGGAGCATTAAGGTCATTCTCATACCCTGGATCACCTTGGTGGAGTTACTGCAACTGCTTGACGTGGTTTTGGAGGTGCTCTGAGTTCCTCAGCTATGAAAGGATGCTAATAGCACTACCTTTAACTGGCATAAGCTATTCATCGCGTTTTCATTTGTATAAACCTTTGAGTTATGTAAAACACACTGACCCAGGAGCAGAATAGAAAAAGGAATATAAGGTAAATGGACTCAAGCTGTGACGGGAGAGGTTTAGATTGGATGTTAGGGAAAATTCCTTCACAGAGAGCATAGGTATTAGAACAGGCATCCCAGGAAAGTGGTGGAATCCCCATCCCTGGAAGTGTTCAAAAACCATGTAGATGAGGCCTTTAGTGACATGGTTTAGTGATGGTCTTGGCAGTCCTGGGGTAACGGTTGGACTTGGTAATCTTAAAGGTCTTTTCCAATCTAGTTGATTCTATGATTCTATTATACGAGTGATGCACGTGAACATTGACCACAGAGCATCTTTTGCCCAAACAGCCTTCTTGATGCACCCTTCTGCTTCCATAACCCTCTCTCCTTGTGCTTGCCTTGTACGAGGAGTGGTTGCTCATATTCTGGTACTTTAAACAATTGAGGATTATTGGAAGCATAGCTTTCAAGTGCAAAAACACAGCAGTTTGTCAGCTCCTTGGGGTAGGAGCTCTCATGGCACGCAAGCAGGTTTTCCTCATGCAAAAAGGGCTGATCATAGCAGGGAGCAACGTGACAAAGTCTAGGAGCAATAGCAAGGCATGATGGATTTAAAGAGTTGAAAAAAGAAGCGGGCACATTTTGTTTAGGCAAAGTTCCAATTGAAATCAATAAGAACTACAGAATGTAGCCTTGTAGATTGACTTGAAAGAATTATTTGTTAAGCACATGAAAAATGGAGGAATTTAAAAAAAATCTAATTTATTTTGCAGCATTTTGTGCGGGCTATTTAACTTTCCTGAACCTCAGTGGTTTTGAACATGGTAATGCCATTCATTCCCTGTTTCACTCAAGTTTCACAGTACTGTCAGCCACTAGCATCAAGAAAGTTACCCTCAAGTCCCTAAAATAATTAATGAGATTTTGTCATGTAGATAAAGGACTTTCTGACTTCAGTATTTACATCAAATTTCCATAACCCACAAGGGAGAAATCAATTTATAAGCAAAGGTGCTTTCATATTCACAGGTCTCCAGGAGCTGGGGTTTAATTCACCCTCTCACTCCCCAGATATTGCAAACTCTGGGGAAACATTTCATCTTGCTCCATGTCTACTGCTTCTGCTGAGCTCTTGTTCATTAACGGGTCTCTTGACAAAGTTTTCCTGATACTTTAAACCAGGCAAGGGCTACTGAAAACCACAATATCTCATTATAGAATAGCTACAACTAGTCATGATCCAGAAAGCTAATTTGTTCCTTTCCATAGCTTTTTTTGACCAGCCCAGAAATGATATTACCTGCAAGACTTCCTTTTCCAACACAAACCAGAAATTATGGCAAGGTTTCTGCTTGCTTTGTGCAGAACAAGTGAAAAACATTCCACACCCACATAGTCTAAATACGAGTCAAACGAAACACAGATTTAGCTAAGCAAATCTGAATATCTTACCAGAAACACTCCTTTTCAACTGGAACATGCACATCTGGGAGGACTCACAAGGGTCCATTTGTTGTATCACAGGTTGCGAATGGTGAAGCCACTGGACCCTTCAAAATCTTCTCTATTACAAGGTCCTAATCTGTAAAAAAGACAAAAATAATCTTACAGGTGGAAACATCAAAAGCCTGCATGCCTTTTGCTTTCAGGGGAACTTATTGCTACTAGATTCCATTGCCCAGGCAAGCTCAATGTGTTTGTATTTCGGTTTTATACGAAAGTAGCTTCACAAGTTTCCAAATTTTCTCCTCTTTCACAAATATTTTTGCCCTGAGGGTTTTCAAAACACACTTTCTCGCTTGTTTGTTTGTTTCCCTTCCTTATTTCCAAATTCTTCTGCTTTTCTGGAACTTGTGTTTCTTATAATCTGGAATATTCAGAAGGAAGCCCCAACTATTTCCAACTAAGTTCCCAGCAGGATGCCAATTCCATCTAAAAGAAAAAGAAAAGGTGGGGGAAACAATAAAAAAAACCAACAATTAAAGTACCCAGTGAAAGTCATGAAATCCCATGCAAAAAGGTAAAAATAATCAAGAAACAGCTTGGGACTTCCGAAAGGGAACGCTCTTCCCTTAACACGCAGGTTTGCACCTTAAAAACTTCCAGCCACTTCAGCACTAACCACCATTGCCTTTCTCGTCTTCATTTTTCCCAAGCAACCCGACTGCCAGCCCACGACACGCACAGCAATCCCCTGAGCCCCTCTCCCACTTCTGCGCCATGGGGTGAAGCCTGCGAGAGCCCACCTCCCCATTCAGGGCAATGATTGTGCTTTCCCCGCCGCACTGAAAGCCCCGTGCAGAGGGGAGGGAAAGAGGGGAGAAGAATCCAAAGGCATTCTGGCACCCCGGGCCGATAAGAAACTTTAGCCCTATTCAGTGGCTGACAACCGCTTGTAGAATATGATCTTAATCCTGTTTCTAACATTCTTTCGCCCTTCGGCCGCCCCATTCCAGGCTGTATTCTTCTAACTGTCGCTTTAGCAAATCCCCCAAATAGAATTACTGGGGGGAGATAAACATCAAAGGGAAATTCAAGGAATCTACAGTAGGTTCACACAGTAGGGGAAAAGAGGGGCAGGTGGGGGCCGGTGGAAAGGGCTGTCTCTCCCCTTGCCCTGTGTCCTTTTCTGGTTGCATTCCTCAGGGCTGCCTCTCTGGCTCTCTGCAGAGTGGCCCCACAAACCTGCTCAGCAGCGTGCTATTTTTAGTGTTTAGTTTTTATCCTGCTTGAGGCTTTTCTTTTCCTCAGGAGGATGGGAGCCCAGTGGTGCAAAGCTCTGCGCATAGCCATTATGTGTGAAAATAACCTTTTCTGAGAGATGTGCATCACCTATGTAGAGAAGCTGGAGGTGGAAGGAGAGGACATCAAGGGGCTTGCTCTGCAGCAGGTAAATGTCTGCTGTAGAAACGAAATGAATGGACATAATTTCATCATTTAGGATCTCTCAGTAATTTCCATCAGAAGTAGGAGCCTTCAGCACTCAGAGACATGTAACTTCCATGTCCTGCCCGGAAGAGCTTCCCAACACAGTTTACCAACTCCTGCATGGACAGAGCTTCCACCTGAGCCCCTGAGAGCCATTCGTATTTATCACACAACTGCGAGTGTCCTCTGTTATATAATTGCAGCAGCACCGTATGCTACACCTCTGGAAGGAAAAGGTGGGACTGAGGACAGTGCCAGTCTCTCCATCCTGTCTCACTTCAATCCTCTACAAATCAAGGACCTGCTTTCTGCTTGGTCTACAGCTGATGAAGGATGAGCTCCTACCAACCCTAGCTTCACATGCTGTCTAGCATGTTCAGGGTGAGGTATGGAGTCCTCCAGAGACTCCTAACCCAACTTATTGCTCTAAATACTGTGATTGAAGAGGAACTGCCTTACAACAAGGCACAGAAAATTAGGGTCATTAAAGAGGGTGCAGAGAACTGAGAGAGTTATCTTGAGCACTGCAGAAGCATCTCCCTACTAACTCTCTCGGGATCACCATCTTTCATGCTGGCTGTGGTTCACAGTTGCATTCACAATAACTCCATCAGCATTTTCTTCATAGCCCTTTCGAGCAGCTGCAGCCCACAGCAGCTCCAAGAAGGACACAAAGGTGATGGAGCCAAAGCTTTCCTGTATTACAAAAGCCACCACTTGCAGCTCAGGAGATTTGGACTGAACACTAGGAATTCCTGATGGTGACCAGAGGTGGGGGATCTCCATCCTTAGAGAATTCCAAAACCTGGGTAAACACAGCCACAGCCAGCCTAACCCAGTGTTTGCAACAGCCTTTCTTCAGGCAGGAGGGTCTGAAGAGCCCAGAGGTGCCCCAGTGTCTCCCAAGCACTGGTCCTCAGATGCCAAATATCTGAAAAGCAGTTTGGTTCTGAAACAAAAAGCTGTTGCAAGAAGAGCATTGTGAGACTGGAGCAGCTTCCAGGAGGTAAAAATCCGATCAATTATAAAAGAATAGAGAGACCTAAAAATAGAGCTCCCACCACTGATGCCAAAGGATTAACTTTCGGTTAAGAATAAGGGAAGCCTTGACCTTGAGCGAGTCAAAGATGCCTGTCTCGCTGCTGTTGTCTCCACTGGCTCATTATATGTGGTTTGGAGAAAAGGCTTCACATTCTTGGTTCTGGTTTTCCTGTTTTTCAAAGGAGGCAGATTATCCTTGTATGTTCATTGATGCTCTAGATTCACAGCTCATCAGATTTACCCCAAACCTCAAGAGCCTTGCTGGACTGCAATGGATTATCAATCGTTATCAGGGTATGAGCTATGGTAGGGTCTTTACAAATCTTTTCTCTTGCATTTCTATGTCAAAACTTGTTTTATGCAATGCAGGGAACCTTTGACTGCAGCACACTGATGAAGAGCTCCATCTCACAACAATTATTTTGCTTTCTTCTAACTCATTTTGTGGCTTTGGCATCTTGCCTATGCAGAAAAAGCTGGGGGGGGGGGAGGAGACGCATTCCATGTTTTCATCACATTCAACAAGAGGGAGGAACCACTAAAGTGTGTGCCATTTTCAGTCTACATAACTGCTGACACAGATTTTTGATGTAATTCCTTGATTTAAGCCATATGATACCCATGAGGGACTTTCACAACCATGGACAACCCCAATAGAGGGACATGGGGATGCATCTTCTGTCTACTCATCTCTGGTTAAACCTGAGATGGAAAAACATGTCTAGTTTTGAGTGTCATTTTAAGAAAGGTTTATTAACTGGAGAGAGTCCAGAGGAAAATAATGAGAATAATTAGAAAACAGCATCTGTAAAGAAAAATGAAGACTATTGATGTTGTGTGACCTGAAGAGAGAAAGGCAAAGGGAGTTTCAGATATATACCTGCTTTAACTACTGCTATAAAGAGGAACGAGTCCCTTCACTATGTCCTCAGAGCACAGGGCAAGCCCCAGGCTTAGAAATATAGTATTTGAATTGCTAATCAGAGTATATCTGGGTTTTATACCCTGTGAGAAGCTCCTAGGTCTCGTATCTTTTTGGGATACACTCTCTCCCGTGTCATTTGATATGTTGGGAAGAGTTATTTACCTCTCACGCTCTGTGTGGCCTAAGGACAGTTGTTGCTAGACTGGTCCCCAAACCTCTGTTCCAGCTTCATAATCTAGTCTGTCACCCTACACATCACAAGCCAAGGGACATCGGTGAATTAACTCCCCCTTGAAATAGGGAATCCATCCTCCAATCTAAAGTCTGCCAACAAGGAGGTACCCCCCACTTCACCTTCAGCAAACAGTTACTGTGGTTAATTACCCTCCCAGTCCATGTTAATCTCACTATGAGATCCTGTCTTACCTAAGGCTCATACCTCCTTCTCGGGTTGCTCGAGATTTCACTCCTGATTGCGGATGGCATCCATGGTCCCGCTGGTTATGAAAAGCTCAGCTAGATCAGTTGCACAGGGAGGCTTAAGTGTTTCCAAGACCATAATGAAAATTCCTTTCTGTAGAAACTGTGACCCAGACATGAAACCCAACCCTCAGCGGGAGACTTCCAATTTCATAGGAGACAAAAGCTAAGCACACTAAAAATATTGTCACTCTCTTGGAGAATGGGGATTTATCACTCAGGTGTGAAGTGCTCCATCAGCCTCCACACATTGGTTTACTCAGGGATGTTTTTCTTGGGATTTATTTTAAATCAACAGAATGGGTTTGGAAACACTGTGCCTGTCTTGTCGGACAATGGGACAACCAAAATGTTGGACAGTTTCCAGCATACAAGGTTCTTTTCTTGTTTCCTCTTAAAAGTGTTTATTTGGACTTGAGGGCTAGCTTGTTGAGGATTTGGGAGATGGGGTGTTGATCACACATCACTCTCCTAGATGGTGCCTCTAGGCAGAGAAAACAACCGAAGGGAGCACATCTTATCCATAGAGATGGGGTATTGAGCCACCTCAGCCATTAACTCCATTTGTTGTTTATATGATAACTGCATTCACCAGAGACTGCTCTATATGTCCAAGAAGCACATCCATGCCTGGCTTGATGTCAGGATGTATGAGCCCAGCACCAAAGCTTCCACCACATGAAAAAGAGTAGATACCTGCATGTGAATTGTCATTTGATTTCACTCATCACATTAGCTCTGATTTAATTTAAGTGGAAAAATATTCCCACAAAGTCTGTGCCTAAGCAAAAAAAAATAGCCCATAGAAATCCTCACCTCCACCTCCATGGATTACCAGGAGCTTAACAGGGAGCAGGAGAAACCAGAAAAGGGGCATGGTGGCACAGTCCCCATATCGATTCCACAGCTTTGTGTTTTAGAGTCCTAATTCACTCTTCTTTAAATGAATTTCCCTAGTGAGGTCTCTGCTATGTCCCTTCTCAAGCAGGGCAAGCAAGAATGTGTCCATATTCCAAGTGCTGTAGAGATGGGTTACAAATTTAGGCATCCGCTGTGCCCAACACAAGAGATGTTTTTGCATGGTCAGGCTCAGAACTAATCCTGCATGGTCATGCTCAACACCATTCAGGCTAAGCACCATTTCCATATCCAGATGAATCCTAGGATTCCACCATAGTCCTGTTCCCTTTGTCCCAGTGAAACCATTTGAAGAGGAGCATTGGAGGAGCAGGATTTCTGGGCTGCAAAGCGCTCACGTGCCGCACAATGTGATCACAGCAGAAAGGATGTCCCCATGCCAGGGAAGCTTTCACCCTTTCTCCATGCCAGACCATTGCAAAATCAGCTTCTGGGAGGACTCTGCTTCTCATTTATTTCTCTTGGTCTTGTCTATATTTCCCCTCTATTAACCTTGCCAAATTTTAGTTCATTCTTAAAAGAGTTCCAATCAAAGGGCTTTTCAATCAGTTTGATCACAAGTGCTCATGCCAGAAGTGCAGCACACCCATGAAATCAGGAATTTCCTGCAGGACAGCTACTTTCTGACAAAAAAACAAAATAAGTTTGGATTTTCTTTTGGAAAATGATCAGCTCGAAACCAGAACTATTTGGCCTCGTAGACAACATTTTTCCTTTTATTTCTTCCAGAATTTGGAGCAGATTCTCCCCCTCACCCTAAAATTTTGTTCTCAGCAAAATATTTCATGGATAAAAAGCAAACCAAAAGCACTCTGCCCTGGCTCAGAGTTCAAACAGGTGGCAGTTTTTGCACAGCCCAGACCTGGGACTTGGAAAGGTTCTGGCTTCTTGGCAGAGCCCCTTCAGTAAAGTAGCTCAGAATGCCCATGTTTGTCCAAGGCACACCTCCAACCAGCTTAACACTGGGGAGGCTAACCCAGTCTGAGTGATTTCAAATGTAGATCTGCAGAGGCTTTCCTTTCCAGTAAACATTTATTCTTCGTTAGAGACATACTTTCAGGGTTGGCTCTTTCCCTCTTTCTTGTCCTCTTGGGGACCAAGTCACGACTTTATGGGCATTGTGTTATTTCCCCCATTCGACACTCACCAGTCCAGAGGATGGCTGTGATTTATTTGAGCAGTAAGGGTGCACCCGGTGTTTATTCACCTGACCAGACTGCTGCGAGATAGAAGAGCTGGGCTGTGCTTCCCCCTGCTCCTAATGCTGAGAGATTAGATGGGAAAACCAGATAGCCTGGCTCTGGAGGCAAGCAAATGAGCAATCCTAAATACCTTCCTAGACCCAGTGACCGTAAGTCCTTGGCTGTGGCTGGTCCTTGTGGGATAATGCCAGGAATAGGCATATTAAGCACATGAATGTCAAGTCCTAATTCATCTCTCTAATGTTGTACAGTAGCAGGACTGTACCCCCCTGCTGTGGTGTAATTTCACGCTGAGGAGTCTGATGGGGCTTCCTGCAGACTGATCCTTTATGGATCAGAAAACTCACTTTCTCTTTGTGTTAGAGGGCCTGGAGATTATCTGATTAACCACCTCCATGCCAGCGCAGAACAAACACCAGGCTCTGCCTCTTCTGAGGACTCCTTTTAGTGCTCCGTTTCCCTTCCATGTTGCAGAGGTGAAGAACATTAAACATCCAGACCTCTACCAGTGGCTGTCACACCTACATGAGCAGATAGGCTGGTTTGCATTTTCTTGGCTCTGATGCGAGTTTGGCCTTGCTTGAACCCTAAATCAGTTTAAGCCACTTGGTGCAGCCACTTTAGGGCTCCTTTATCCCTTTTCCAGGTTCCTCTCCTCCTCCTCCTTCCCCAAATGAGGCAATGTTTGAACTTCTTCAGAGCGATGCCCTGCAGGTACCACCAGCCCCAGAGCAGCCAGCCTGACTGCAGGAGCGGGTCCAGCTCGGATGCTACATTTGTAGAACCTGGCCAGCTGGAGGAAGGGCTTCACCTCTTCCACCATTCAGTCCACCAAGACTGCCAGTCTTTCCCTGGCTTCACAAACATCTCCAGACCACACCGCAGGGACAGCAAGATGTGGCAGTGACCAGTTAGGATGCTCCTGTAGCTTCTAAAGGTGTCAGGCAGTGCACACACGTCAAGAAAGGGCTGCAGGAGAGAAGGAAGAAACCAAATCTATTCTCAGACACTCCTCAGGGTGGGCGATTTTGCAGTGTAAGGAGACAAAAGCCTTCTGCTTTCACCACTAGACCATGGCTGCCTTCCTGAATGATGCCAGAAGGCCACCCTGTAGCCACATCCCAGCGTGTAACAGGGGATGATAGTTTATAATCTCATTTTCTGGGCTGGCTGCCCTTCTGGTGCCCCTCATGCTCCATGTAAATCATCTGGAGTCCAATTTCTTCAGCTCACGGGGCTGTTCTTCCCTCATCTGCTTCTAACAGGCTCCTGGCTGAGCAGGGAGCTTGCTGGTAAAGACAGTTTAAGGACAGCCCCATCAATACCCCTGCAATTCAGGCTTGATTGGACAAGATGCTGCATCCAGGGCCAGGCTCCCATCCACACATGGTTTCAGCAGATTGTGAGCAGCTCTGGGATGCTTGCGTATCCCATTCAGTGTGCATTTGCCTCCTATCTGTTGGTACCATCACCTGAATCAGGGTCATCCCATTCCTTTCTTGCTTCACCTGATGCACTTGCAAACAGCAGCTCCACACAGCCCTCAGTGGATTTCAGCTATTTTTAGGATATTGCTCATATCTGCTCGTGTTGTGTCGAGCTACAGACCTGGTGGCAAGTTTTGCCACCACTGCAGCCCTTTTGCAGCTAATGAAAAATAACCTGCTTTTTATCTGCGGAAAATAGCATCGCCTGGGTTTTATCAGGGCAAATTATTTAATGGCTCTCCAAGCATTAAACAGTCCTTCCCTGTCTATAGGGCTGTGTAAATCTCTTTCCAGCTGCTATCCTGCTGCATTGCTGAGCACCCACACTTACAAGGCAGGGAGCCAGAGTGGTTCCTTGAATTGCTGGAGGCAGAAGGGGTCATGAGCCCTCTCCCACATCCCTGGCTCTTCTCCCCAACACAAGTCACTTGTTCACTGGAAGGACACAGAACAGCAGGATTCTGGCTTAGGGAGAAAATTCCAGTAGTTCTGCTTGAGGACACCGCAGCCTCCCAGGGGGACCCCAGCAGGAGAGGCAAGTGCTGAGCCTGCAGCCCACCTCTTGCTGGGAAAAGAAGCACAGAGAACACTGAGCCCCCAAGATTCCCAAGCATCTGACTCCCTCTTGTTTGCAGAGGAGAGGAAACCACCGATCCGTTTGCATTACAGCCTCCCTGGGGAAGGGACAGTGCTGGGACTCAGCACCCTGCATGAGGCTGCAGCACCCACAGGAGAGCCCAGCGCAGGAGCCTAGCTTACAGCTTCATCTCCCTCTGCCACAGTCAGTGCTACGACGGCATGGTCAGGAAAAAGGGACCTGTCAGAGGGAAATTACAAAGTCAAGGGCTGTTTTAAGAGTTTGGCCATGAATAGCGTGGTTGGCTTCACTTTTCAAAGGGGGGATAGTGAGGGATTTGTTGTTTCAATTGCAATATTATTCTCATTCTTATGTTATTTTTCCATGAGGAAAGAAGCAAACCCCCCTGTTGTACCCCAGCTTCTCTTAAAGTACAGCAATACAGCAAAAGGACAGCAGTGAGAAACCTCTTCTCAAATTTTCCAGGAGGAGCTGAACTATTTCTTTTCTCTTTCTTTTGCAAACAACCTACTTTAGAACCCCCTGGGGGAAATGTGTAACTTGAACCCTTTATTTTTGCATTTACAATCTGACAACTCTGCCCACATAAGCTGGGTCAGGCTTGGTTCAAGCTTGGGGCTTCCAGGCTCTCTTTCCAGGCAAGCCTACGGAGGTGATGGGGAAAGGCTTATGAGGGTGATGGAGGAAGGCTTATGAGGGTGATGGAGGAAGGCTTACGAGGGTGATGGAGGAAGGCTTATGAGGGTGATGGAGGAAGGGTTTTGAGGCTGTGTAGGTCCTGAGATCTCACTGGAAGGGAAGCACAGCTTGCAGCCATAAGGCAGGCTCTCCAGCCGCAGAAGCAGAGCTGAAGCCATCAATAGCAGAATTCACTGCAGGTTGCAGGTGAAAGCAAACCAGAAGGCAGCTGCCCTGAGGATGTGTTAGACTGACCTGGTGCATGCACAGCTGCTCACTTGCTGTAGGACTGGAGCAAAAGCTGCTGGAGAGTTTTGCCTCCCATGCCCAAGCAGCAGCAGGCAGAGTTCAAGGGACAGTGGGGAAGGCAGCATCCCTGTGGCAGAGTCTGAGGAGCGCCTTCATCCTGCAAAGGGGAAGATTTTCAGCCTGAATAAACGCAAAGCCCCCTACTCTGCCTGGCACAGTGGGCTTCGCTGAGACTCAGCCCCTGCCTTAACGAAGGACCCTTTCCAATCCGCGAGCAGTCAGATCCCAGAGCAGAAGGGAGACCTGTTTGTTTAGACCTATGTGGGTTAGGCAGCTCAGACTTTATTCTTGCACTTTGATAGGTTCCTAAATGAAAATCCAATAATATTTTAAGCAGAACGAGTTCCCATGAAAGTCATTTCTAAATCGCCCGGCTCATCCTACCTGTCCGCTGGATTCTTCATCCCCACTGGCCTAAGCCCGGTGTAACATCCCTGCTCCCAGTGGCGTTACTCCCGGGAGCCGAGTCCGGCCCTGCCACAGAGAGCACCCGCTGCCGCCTGCTTTTAATGAACATGTAAATAGATGGGAGGCTTCGGAGCACAGTAACCCTGCAGTCAGGAAGTTCTCCAAAGCAGCTCGGGAGAAATAATACTTTATTCCTGGCGGTGCAAATAACTGATAGGGACTGGCTAAGAAGGGTTCATGCAAATACTCCTGAATTAAGCTCCGTCTGAAGTTAGAAAGGGAAGATGATAAACACACCCGGCTTTAAAACTGCAAAATACGCTTTGCAGGCATGAAGCCGGAGGAGTAACAAAACTATCTGCCATCACATTAAACAGCAAAGCAATTCTTATTCTCAGGGCTGCAGTCACCTAAAACCAGAGCCCCATTAAAGAGTCCTAACTATTATTTACATTTGTAAATCTTAAAACCATTAACAAAAGCCACTTAATTCAATTACTTTCCCTGGGCGCCGATGTTATTACATTATTGTCACGAAGCCGAGTTTGGCTCTGGGTTTCTCCTTTTTTTTCCCCCTTTCTTTAAATTCATTCCTCTTTTCTTCATGCAGAATGCCTCCTCCCTCCCCACCTCCCTGTCTTCCTCTCCCCCGATGTCATTGTGTAGAACTAATGGGGTAAACTGGAATGGTATCTGTCCTCATTGACAGGTTTATGAGAATTTAATAAAGCGTGGCGCGGATAAAATGAGATATTACAAGGCCACACAAAGCTGATTGACTTCTCCACGTCAGCATTTTTATTTGGTTATTTATTTATTTCTCTTCAGCACAGGGGTGAGCTCACCAGCCCTTGCACAGTGCTGGCCCAGGAGAGATGAGAGCGGGAGGGAAAACACCGGTGACAGAAGGGACCGATCAATCAATTGACTTGTTTGCTTGTGGCTTTCTGATCACACTGGGAAGGTGACAGGGCAGGAGTCAGTGAGGGTCTCCCTGCTGCTGCAGGTGTATGCTCATGGCCCTTGTACCTCCAACAACAGCTTGCCCACTGCCTCTCCATAGCGGGGTCTGAATCAGGACCAGCTCCTGGTTGTGCAAGACACTGCACAGACACTTGGCATGGACAAGGCAGAAGGGACATCGGTGTTGTCCAGTGTCCCTATAGGGGTGACATCTAAGTGATGCTGAAATAACCCCCCATATCCCACCCCATGGACCTACCCCAGATCAAGAGGACATTGACTCGTACTGACACCAAGCTCGCAACCTGCAATGGGTCCTTCCAGAAGAAGGACGCCATCAACCAGCTCCACCAAGGCATGTGCCTGCTCTGTGCCTCAGTTTCCCCTCCTGCCCGATGCCCATCCTCCTTGTGTAACTCTATCTCGCAGGTCACCCGGGGGCCTGCGCAGATCAACCCTTCTCCCTGGGAAAATCGATGTGTGTATTTAAGCGTGTTTGTTCCCATCCCACGGCAAACAGGGAGAGCTGGAAACCTGGCCTGTGCGGTATCTGGCTGGCTGTCTCCCTCTCCTGGCCTGTTCAGGAAGCAGAGCTCTCAATGGAAAGAGCTAAAGAAAAGTCAGGGTCTGTGTGCTTTTTCCAGGCAAGGAAAACCACAGTACAGTGGCCGAGGATGTCTGGATTCAGGCCAGTCACACTCAAAGATGCGCAAGGGCTCAGGACCTTGCTATGACTCGGGACCCTACTTAAATCTTGACCTCGAAGTATGGAATAACTTTGCTTTGGGGAAAGACTGTGAGGATTAAACTTGGGGCTGCCCCTGTTAGCCTTAAAACTTGGCCTGCGGGGCTTCAAACATAAGTAGCATTATTTGTTTCCCCCCTTCTGACATGCAGAGAAGATGGAGATACCCCTGCTCATTCAAAAGCCTTCCAGATTTCAGGCTCAGTCCTGCAACAAAACCTGGCAGCAGCAGAGCTGCAGGTCTCTGGAGCACTCAGTTTGCAGGATCAAACCCTGCTGGGATGTCCTTCTTAGCAAAACCCATCCACCCCAGATGGACCAACAGCAAAATTGCTATCAATTTATAACAACACTTAAACCTGTCTGAAATCAAAGCACTGCTCCCCACTAAAGCTCTGGTTGTCTCATCAACCCAAAGAGACAGAAAAGGGTTTTCTGCTTCGTTCAACGCTCCTTGCAAGTTCACAGTTTATAGTGCAGGGGTTTAGGACGCAAAAGCCTCCGAACGTGAGATTTCTGCCAGGAAAGCGGCTCAATCCTGCTCTCTGGTGGCTCACACCCGAAAAGCCAAACGCATCCAGCAGCGATGTCTTATCGGAGCAGCATGAGATGCACACCGAGCCTGGCCTGGTATTCCCCATGGGCTGGAAAGGGTCTGTGCTCATCTTCCTGTATTCATTTAGCTCAAGACAGAGCTCAGAAGGCATCTGTGCACAAGAAAACGGAGATCACAGAAGGCTTAAAGATTTCCTCCTTGAACGAGGCATCGGTTCACCATTGGAGGGGGCCTATGGGACCATAAAGGGGCTGCAACCCACACCCTTCTCTTAAAAGTCCCTCTTTGCATTGTGGCAAACATCCTCTGCTCTGCACAGATTGCTCACAACCCCTGCAACAGCCTTTTCTGCAATGCCCCAGTCTTTCAACATCCCTCCCAGTACCACATCTCCTTGCTGAAGGACCACAAGAAGCAGACTGAAGAGCACCTCTTCTAGATTTCCTCACCTCATCCCTGCTGAGACGTACCCATGCTCCCAGCCCCACTGATGTGAGAGCATGATGGACTCACTCGAATCACAGGGCATGAGTAGATATCGCTTGGGGACACCACCTCTACTGTTCCTACCATCATTACCAGTCTCGCAGGGCTGCACAATGACTGCCTGTGACCCAAGGATTGGTTTTACTGATGCACGCACCGTAAGCCAGCATCCTATAAAGCCTAGGCTCCTTTCTTGCCATTCTGAGGAGCATTTAACCATCTTCTTCACCCCGGCTTCACCCTGTAAAGTTCTAAACACAGAGATGACACCCCATTGTTCACTCTGTAATGCACAATAAAGAAAAGGAAGGGGTGAAACTTGTTCCCTCCTCATCAGTTTTGCTGCCCTGGCTCTTCTCTCCCCTTCCCAAGCACCGGAATTGCTCAGCGTGTAAATGTATGTAAATCTTTGGCAGTATCCAGAACAGCCCCTATCTCTTGCTCTCTTCCTCTGAGCTGCTGGAGTAATTACAGTGTAGTGGTGCCAGCACGAGGCATTTCTGCTGATGAATGCACTCAATCTAAGCACAGTTTTATGTATCATTAATTCCTTTAGCATTCAAAAACATAACTTTTTTGATGGCAGATAATACTGTAATCACTCACAATTGCCAATACAATTATCTTCATTCAGCTGTGTAAAACAAGTGCAGCAGTCATTTTTCCCACTTAAATTTTCTTTCTCTTTTTTTTTTCCCCTCTTAGTTTTTAATGTTCACACAAAATGGAAAGCTGTTTGGACTTAGGTTGCTGTCACACTGGCATTTCCCATTCCCTCATCTGCATAGAAAGGAGGTTTTCAGAGCCTGAAACTACTTGCTTAAAGTGTCCTCAGCAATCTTAGGGATCTCCCAAAGGATTTCCCCGTCCTAAAGACACGATTACGATGATCTCTTGAACTTTTCCTTACTCTCCATCAAGCTACCATGCAAAAGCTGCCAGGTACACAAGGAACAAGAAAGTTTGAGCAAATATAAGCTGCACATGCCAAGTCATGGTCCTCTTTTAGGTCAGCTCCTCCTCCACTCTGCTGATGGAGAAAACACATGAGCACTCCTTAATCTGCTTCAGAACAGAGACCAGAAAGCTGGCACAAACTGGGTGTTCAACCTGCTTATGGTAAGTCAGATACTCCAGCCTGAAGCAGATTTGGGAGCAACCAGCCCTCCCACTAGCACAGCTCTGGAGCACAGTGAAGAGGACTAACAGCTACTATAGGCAGGGACAACCACAAAGTGAACAGCTTGGTTGAAACAACCATTTCCTTGCAGGGGCCAAAGGAATCCCTTCCACACGACACTTCTTTCCTGAGCTGCTGGACAGCCTTCTTGGAGGGGTTAAACTCCAGCTCCAAGAGGAGCTGCTTCACCTCCTTGTGGATCATGTTGAGGAATCCCAGCTGAGTGTCAGGAACCTACAAGAAAAGGAGAAAAGAAGCAGGAGGGACTGATGGCTGTTGTAAATGAAGCTTGGATCTTCTTCCAGAGGGCCAGATCCCAGGAAAGGGATTAGTGGCAGCTGGTGGCAGGAGCAGGTTGTTAACCTCTGGGAAACCATCTAATAGCAATGGGGTGAAGCGGAAGAACAGAAATGTATAAACTCCTGGGTGAACAGTGAACAATTTTTTATCATTTCTTCTGAAATAACAGGCAGGAAATGAAATCAGCCAAGAGCAGCAAACAGGAGGTGTCACTTTCTTGTAACATGTGGATAAACTGTGGATCTCCCTGCTGCAGGATGCCCTGAGTGCCAGAATCTGATTACTTCACACCAGAAATATCTGTATGAGCGTACAATTATTAGTCACTGAAACCTGACCTCTGGCTTGAGACTTCTGGCACACCAAGAGATGGCATTAAGGAACACATTGCTGTGTGTTTGCCATGCTCTTGGCGTCTGCTCTGGTGTCAGATAAATGGGAGCTAGCTGGTTCTTCAGCTCAAGGCAGTCCAGCTGATGGTGTGTGATTTGTCAGGGTTAGAAGAAAGTGATGCCTTTCTGCCCCTCCTTTGGTAACCACAAGGTTACAGCATCTCTGCAGTGCGGTGGTACCCACCCAGTTGCAACTCTGTGGACACAGAGAGGGGTATGAACAATGCGGAAGGAAGCTTTCACAAATCCAACTGATCTGTTTTGCCCTCCCTTAGCCACAGGCTCCAGCCCTGCCAGGCAGAGGATGTGCAGGGGCAGGATTTATGGTGTTTCCAGCACCCTAAGACTCACGGCAGCGGGGTTGGAACTATATGATCTTTAAGGTCCCTTCCCAACCCAAACTATTCTACGATTCAAGCCCCTTATGCTTCTGGACATAACAGCAGAAAAACTCCACTTGCTCACCCAGCAAGGACATGCCCGTGTCTCAAAGGGACATCAGAGCATCACTCACCCCACCAGCTGGTCCCCTATCCCAGCCCATGGGGAGCAAGGCCAGACCCATTTTACTTCTGTTAAATGGTCCCAGCCCCATCCTCTGGGACAGGATGTCCCCATCCATGACCTGCCTATACCGGAGTCCCCCATCCTCTGCCTCGTCCCATCCACTGGCCCCTGCCTGCTGGTGACTGGGTCACAGCAGAGACCAGCTGCATTTTGGGGTTTTCCCATGCCCTGGGTTAACCTCCTGGAGCTGGCCAGCCCCAGCAGAGCTACAAACCCTGACACTGTCCTGCCTTATGCCTCAACCCCATTTATTCAGCCCCATACACTTGCCCTGGAGAGGGGAGAAGGGGGTCTCAGGCAGCAGCTTGTGGAGCCAAAGGAGCTCCAAATATAAAGCTTGTGTTTTGTTTTCTTCCCTTTGACAAGCCGTACAGCAGAAGTTGAAAACTCCTCCTGCGTGACAGGTTTTAAGCAGGGTTTAAACAGGGGGGAAGGAGGTTGGAGAAGCAATTTTGTCTTGCAGCAGAACTGTTTGCTAAATTCTCTTTCTCTAAAGTTCACCGCTTTTCCTGTTTTCTTGTTCAAAGGCTTCAGGTGCTCCTGGTTTTACAGCCTGCAGGGAAGCAGCCCTGTTTTGGCATTGTGCTGCCGTGAGGTGAGATCAGTGCAGCTGAGGAGTGCACAAAGCCTCCTGTTCGAGAAAGAGCGAGGAGATAGGGATCACAGCATCTGTTCTCACCAACCCTGAGCCGATTCTGTCCTCCTGGCAAGGGCACCCCAACCAACGCTGCTCCCCTCACAGTATCTTCTGTCCCAAGTATGGGACTGTAGTGCCCTTGGAAGCTCTGTTACTGGGCCCCACAGTCTGAAAGAGGTGAGGAGGGAATAAAAGGAAGAAAAACAGTGGGAAAACAAAGGCTGTTTTGCATGTAATTTCCTTGACCCAGATTACAGGGAGCTGCTTATCCTCAAACACAGAGCGAGAAGCCATAGACCACAAATTCAGTGAGGGCTGAATACTTCCAAGGCTCCAGCAAAGAGACACGGGATGCTGTGGATGTACAGCACAGCACTTCCCTCCAGGAGAGCCGCTCTCTGGCACAAGCTGCTCAGGTGCTGCTACACCAGCCCTGATGACCTCAAGGCTGAAGTAAAGACAATGGCCTGAGTAATTACACCAAGAAAACCAGGCCTGGGGGTATTAATTCCATCACATTTCCTAGCTCAGCATCTGCCCAGGTGTGGTTTAGGCATGACTCATCCCTGGGAGGCAGACGGAGAAAGAAGACATCTCAAATCCTTCCCAACAGGTTTTCCACAATCCTACAGGCAGCATCTGAACTGGATAGCTTGAAACAGTTCCTGATGAGCTTTTGCAAGCGGTGAAGGTTTTTTAAGGACAGATCCCAAATGGGGCTGGTGGCAAACAAATTCTCTTGGAGGCCCCAGCAGCACTCGCTGCCCTGCCTGAGCAGGGATGCCAGATTTTGATGCTGGAAGCTGCAGAACTTTGCAAAGCACAGGCGCACCCATGCTCAGTGATAAAGTCGAATTTGCTGGGCACAGGCTGGGATGCTTATTCTATTCCCCACACAGCTGCTTGGCTTTAAGAATCGCAAAGGATGTGGGTAACTTTGGGATTCCCCCACACACACACTTCTTTGATGCTCCTACTGAAGATAACACCCAGAGGGGCTGAGGTCAAAGCATTGCTTGGGGCAGAGCAGCATAAATAAACCTGATCAGCGAGAGGGTGAAGGGTCTGGAGCACAAGTCTGATGAGGAACTGCTGAGGGAACTGGGGTCATTCAGCCTGGAGAAAAGGAAGCTCAGGGGAGACTTTATCACTCTACATCTACTTGAAAGGAGGGCGGAGAGGGGAGGTGGCTGGTCTCTTCTCCCTAGTAACAAGTGACAGGACAAGAGGTAACAGCCTCAACCTGTGCATGGAGAGGTTGAGTGGATATTGAGAGAAATTTCTTCACCAAGAGGGCGATGAGGCATTCGAACAGGCTGCCCAGGGCAGTGGTGAAATCACCATCCCTGGAAGTGCTAAAAACACACGTGGATGAGGCTTTTAGTGACACGGTTTAGTGGTGGACTTGGCAGTGCTGGAGTTGGTCTCAAAGGTCTTTTCCAACTTCATTGATCCTATGACTCTACAGAGCCCACCCATCACAGCGAGGGCTGCACTTTCACCGCAGAGCTTTTCCTGCTCCTGCATCCCCTCCCTGCTGCCGAGTCAGCAAACGGGTTAAATCCCTTCCCACGCAGCCCCACCTCTCCCGACCGGGATCCTCCCCAGGTTTTCCCTCCCTCTTCCCCACCTCCCTCCAGCCTCTGTGCCTCGGAGCCGGTGGCCGGGTCGCTCGCTCGCTCGGTCGGTCGGTGGGTGCCGGGCAGTGCCGCCATGCGGCTGCCGCTGCCCGCCGTGCTCTGCTGCTCGGCCGCCAGCCTCCTGCTGCTGCTGCTGCGATGGCGGCGGCGGAGCGGGCTCTGGAGGAAGGTGAAGGCGGCGCGGCAGAGGCAGGAGCGCAGCCTGGTGCAGATGGAGATGGCCGTGCAGCGCTTTCGGGAGCAGGTGGGTGCGATGAGCCGCGCTTCTCCCTTCAACACCCGGCTCCTCGCCCTTCCCTTTAGCGTGCCCTGGGCAGGGGGGTGTCCGTGCAAGGGGTAGCTGCCGCGCTGGTATGGAGCTGTTTGGGGTTCAGTTTTGTTACTGTTTTCCCGTCCTAAATCCGTGTGGGCACGCACCCGCACGCAGCGATCCCCTCTGTAGCAGGGATGGGGGAAACGCGCCGTGGGGCAGCCGGTGCGCTGGGGACAGCAGCAGCACATAGTAACCGGCACCGAGGAGAAGGAAATCCCTGCTCCTTGTCTGAAAGCTTCCCGGTGGGAGGCTCGGCCTCGCTGCTGAGGTGGCGGTAGCAGAAGGGGAAAGGCAGTGTGTTGTCAGCACAGCGGTCACGCAGCCCGCGGACTCTGCTCGTGGGGTCGAAGAGGGTGAGGATGCGATGACCCTAGTGCCCCAAACTCCTGCTCAACCTCGCTGTTCCCACTGCAGTCCTATCATACTGCTCTGCCTGTGGTTGGAGTGGGCTCCCTCGGTTCAGAGTCCAGCCTGGGAGATGAGGTTTGATGTTTTTCCTCGTGGTGTTTGGTAGGTAGTGAGTAAATCTCTGCTGACCCCTAAAATGACCTCTCTGCTGTCAGCTGAGGGGCTCCCTGTTTTGAGCGCTTCCCTGTAGGGTATCTTGGTGATGCCAGGAGAAGAGTTAGCCACAAGTCTGCTTTTGTTTCTTGCTGGAGCAATATCTATAACCATGCTGCCAGTTCCCACTGTAATTCAACAGAGACCAATCCCCTCAGGCCTGGACAAGACCTGTCTGAACAAAGCTGCACAAAAGGCTTTCTCTTAAGCTGCAGGTACTTGGTGGAGCCAGTCTGGCGAGAAAGACAAGGCTTTAGAAAGCCTGGGCTACTGCTGGCCCTGCAGGTTTCATGTCCTCCTCACTGTTAGGAGGAGGATCATTGCTATGAGGCATATATTGCCTTTGACCAGTAAATGGCAGATGTTTTTGAATGGGTTACAGCGTGCACCAAGGGGAGAGGAGGAGCCTACCAGCTGAGGTAGAGGTGTGTCATTGACTTTTCAACTTTTCCCTTAGCATCCTTCTGTGAACGTGGTCTCCATCCTCAATCTGCCTTTGCCAGAGCTCACCAAGAAACTCCGGGATGGCTCCCTACCTCTGGAGCACGTCTTCTATGCCTATGTGGGCAAGGTGAGCAGCAAGGGTGGTGGGCAGCGTCTAAACACGTGGTGGGGCTGGCTCTTTATGATGCTGAGCACATGTTCACTGGTTAGTGCTGGGCTCTTCATGCTTTCCTGTGAGTGAGGAGAGAGCTGGGCATCTTGCTGCCACGGCTCTCAGCTTGGTTTGGAGCAGAAGGGAACAGCAAGTTCAGTATCTGGGGAGCCCACACCTTCCTAGGGGCAGATATAGCTACAGAGAAGTTGCAAAGCACTGCTATTGTCCCCCCTCCATTTCCAAATGGGTTGTGAAACCCCAAAGACTCAGTGTCCACTTTCATTCTCTACTTTTTCCGTAATGCCCTGATCACCTCCTGGATTCCCATTTTAGGGTTATAATTTTATACCACCCTAGAAGCTCAATCAAGAGAATAGCCTTTGTTATCCTGCTGGGCTGACTGCCTCTCTTCATCACACACCAGATGGTGCTTTGGGCCTTCCTGTGTCCAGGGAGCATTTTAGAGTTTGGCATGAAAATGTCTTGGAAAGGAACAGAAAGGCTGCCCTGATACAGGCTGCCCAGATGGGGAGGCGGAAAAGGGTGGAAAAGAGGAAGTGTCCTCTGCAAACCAGAAGGCTGTTCTGTAATGCTGCAGGCTGTGTCTCACCTATGGGCTTTGCCTGCTTTCCCCAAGGCCCTGCAAATGGCCACAGAAACCAACTGCATCACAGAGTACCTGCAGGAAAGCGAGACCCAGGTCCAGAAAGCGAAGCCAGTGGGAAAGCTGGGCTTGCTCTATGGGGTGCCTGTCAGCCTCAAAGACTCCATCGACTGCCAGGTAACCACATGTATCCTGACATCCCTGGGGTTGGAAGTTTGGTGGCAGGGGGAGGTTTGACCTCAGCATCTGGCTTGACCTTGTCGTAGCTGATGTGGGAGAGCATACCCTGGCAGGTGATGGTGTTTGCTGCCCATCTCCCATATAAGCCAACAGAGAAGGCTGATCAGATTTACTACCAATACACGATGCAATGTGTGTATGATGGGTGGGTTGTTGGAAATGCATGCACATGCTTTTATATATATCTCTATGTATATGGTGTTGGGGGAATTGCAATCTTCCATTTGGAAACTTCATTTTCCCGTTTTCCCAGGGTCATGATTCCACATTAGGGTTTATAAAAAACATCAATAAACCCGTGGCAGAGGACAGCGTGGTGGTGCAGGTGCTCAGGAGGCAGGGGGCAATTCCGTTTGTCAAAACCAACGTTCCCCAGTCCCTCATCAGGTAGGTGGGCGCCCCATTCCTTCAGCGTGGTGGCACCTCTCCTTCCCTCATCTCAAATGAGAGCTTCTATCAAGTCCAATTTTAATTTCCCCCCTTCTTTTTCAGTAACATTTGGTCCCCATTCTTGGTGTCTTTTAAGTTTCACTTTTAGAAGTGAACACGTTTACGCTAAGGATGGAAATTAACTCTAGCTCCAAATGAAATAAAGGAGAAGAGAGAAATCAGTGCCCTTCTTTCCTGTGCTGGGTGTTTTTAAATCACTTTCTTTTCTCTCTTTAAAATTAACCTCTCATCCCTGGCAGTGTGCAAGGCCAGGTTGGACGAAGCCTTGGGTGCCATGGTTTAGTGTGAGGTGTCCCCCCCCATGGCAGGGGGGTTGGAACTGGATGGTCTTAAGGTCCTTTCCAACCCTAACTATTATTCTATGATTCTATGCTCCTGTTAACTGTACAGTGCCAATGCATATTCATGGAAGAGGAAGCTAGTTAAGCTAATGACCTTAAATTATCCTGCCTCCAAACCTCCTGCTCTATCTGGCAAGACCTCTCTTGATGTCATTGATCTAGGGTGAGGTCAGGTGTGCTCTGCTGAACAGCCACCCTGCTACTGCCCTTGGGTCCTACTAAGTGAACTCTGTCAAATGGAATGGATGACTATTGCCCAAGCCGTATGAAATGCCTTCCTTAAGGTGACACAGCAGTTACTGAGCATGTCTAAAAAAGCCATACAAAGAGTTTGCCTCAGGGATTATCAGATTTTCCACCAGTTCCTGGGGGATTCCAATGTTCAAATATCACTGCAGCTGGCATTTGGCATGTTCCCAAGCAGGGGCTAAGCAGTGCTTCCCCTCAGGTGGGGTACTGGCTGCTTTGGATGTCCTGTAGCACTTGGGACCACCTGAACAGGAAGGCTCTCCAACAAGAGGGTTGATGTATGTGTGCTGCCAGAGGGTCTGTCTGGGCAAGGCTTGATGACACTGAAATGAGCTGGCAGTGAATTCAGGTCCTGGGACTGCCATGAAAAGGCTGGTGGGAAGCTTTGGGAAGTTCCCTCAGATGAAGTGTTATCAATCTAACAACTAATGATTTACCTCATTACCTTCTGAAGATCTTTTTGTAGTGGCTGGTGTCCATGTCAGATAGCAACGTTCCTCTCATTGCAATCTCTCTCTTGCTCTCTCTTTAGCTATGACTGCAATAACTTAATCTTTGGTCAGACATTCAACCCGCTGCTCTACACCAGAAGCCCCGGTGGCTCTACTGGTGGAGAAGGGGCACTTATAGGAGGAGGTGGGTCCATCTTGGGCTTCGGGACGGATTTAGGAGGGAGCCTGCGTTTCCCTGCTGCCTTCTGTGGGATCTGTGCATTCAAACCCACTGGGAACAGACTCAGGTACTGTGAGCAATGGGGTAATGTCTCTGGATGAGACCCACCGTCACCCTATTGACTGCTGTGCTGTGCTGCTCCTGTGGGCAAGGAGGAGCTCAGGAGGAACTACAAAGGGCTTGCTTCCCCCTTCTGCCTGGATGTTTTCTGGGGGCTATACAAAGGGAAGCATTGGTTTCCCCAGAGTGGAGATGGGGAAACCTCTCCACCTGCATGCTAAGGGGGTGCTCATTCCTGTCTGAGAGGGCATAAATCATTCTGGGTTAGGTTGGGTCCCTCCTGGACATCCCCTTGGCCCTTCCTTCTTGCCAACCTCTGCATCTGCAGAGGGAAGGCAGTGTTTTCATTACCACCTACTACTGCTTAAAGCCTTTCCCTTCAATGAAAACTACCCAGCTGCTGTATTTTGTCTCTCTCTTTTTTTTCTTTGCAGTAAAAAAGGAGTAGTTTCTGGTGTCCCTGGGCAGAAGGCAGGTAGGAACTGATGGCTGGTCCCCAGGGAGGGCAGGGGTGAGAAGGACCCACAGCTGGCTATGGGGGACCTTTCCCAACACATTCAGAGAGAGAAGCAGGTTCCTTTTCAGGCACTGTTTCAGAAAGCCACCCCATGATTCCTGAGAAACTGGAATGTGTATGAGCCTAGAGGAGCTGTTTGCGTAACAACAAACCTCAACACGCCCTGTAACAACCAGATTGCTGTGTGGTGCCACTGCTCTGTGGGAGGTGGGATTAGCAGTCAAAGGGGGTGTCTTATGTTGTCCTTGTGTCATGATTGACAAAGCCTTTTGTCTCATTTTGTATATCATGAGATGGAGATGTCAGGGCACGTTGATGGATAACAGCTCTGGGCCCATAATGATAGGCCTGCTAATAAGAAGACATCTGTAAGCATCCCCAGCCCAGTTCTCTATGGGGAACAGTTGCCAACACTAGACTAAGTCAGATGATGCCAAGAGGCCCTTCAGGGGCAGGGCATGCCCTCGACAGACCCCAACCACGAATGCTCTCTTCTGATCTCTTCCAGTGACTGCAGCAGTTGGGCCGATAGCAAAAGATGTGGAAAGCCTGGCTCTATCCATGCGGGCGCTCCTGTGTGAGGACATGTTCAGCTTGGACAGTTCAGTGCCCCCCCTTCCCTTCAATGAAGAGGTAAAGGACCTCAAAGGGGGTGAAAGTCTCATGAGAAGAGCTGCTGTTGCTCAGGCTGAAAACATCAGTGGCTCACTGATGGGGGAGACCTCTGGGACCTGTGGGTGGCCATATGGATAAGAGGAATGCTGCTTTCCAGGCTCACCCTGCAGCAGGTGTTGGCTCCCGATGCCACTGACATCTATCCAGCTGGCACTCTCCTTTGCTTTGCAGATTTATTCCAGCACGCAGCCCCTCCGCATAGGCTACTATGAAACTGATTTCTTCACCATGCCAAGCCCTGCCATGAGACGTGCCATTCGGGAGACAAAGCAGCTATTGGAGGATGCTGGCCACACGGTAGGATGTTGCATGAACCCAATAGGTGTGTTGGATCTACCATGTTTTTGGGACCCATGGGTGAGCATCAAGCAAATTTGGCAAGGACAGGGGGCCTGGAATCCACTGTACTTTGATGAAAGTAGATAGCTGCTTCTGGAAAAGAGAAACTGTTTATGCTGCAACTTGACTTCTGTTCTTGGCAGGATCTCAGAGCTCTTTAAGTGCTGGTGAACACAAAAGGGAGCCCACCCCGATACTTAACATGCTGAGGAATAGACACACTGCAGTGTGACTTGTCTGTACTGTGGGTGCATTTGCTCACACCTTGGCTGAGATCTGCATTCTCCTAGGTGCTGTACAATGTGGGTCCTGAGGAAGTGCCCACAGAGCTTACAGAGTCCTTGTGCTGTGTGATTACTGTCAGGTCAGCATGTTTTCTGAGCCTGATGGACCACCTCTCTTAGTGGCTGTGATGAGCCGTCGTCTAAGTATTTGCTTAGTCTATTCTCAAGCCAATTTTACTGCTTCTGCATATCATGGCAAACAGTTCCACAGATCTACTGCATTTTGCATGAAAAGCCACCTCCTGGTTTTGTATCTGGAGACAAGGACCTAAGGAGAAAATTAAAGGGCAGTTGCAGGTGGCTGACCAATATAGGCAGGCAGTCCCATATTGAACCAGACCCGTTCCTAGGGTCTCGGGTTTCTGGGATGCTGAGCAGAGATTGTCTTCTTGCTCCTCTCTGCCATCTCCCATGCGTGAGGCATGGTTGTGGCTGAATACCTCCCCCTTACCCTTGCACAGGGATCAGGAGTGAAATGGGGAGCACAGACTCAGGCTCTCTGTCACCCACTGCCAGTTTTGAGGGACCTTTGTGCCTTGGGGCTGCTTGGACATGAGGGGGCCAAGCCCATCCTGTATCTTCTGACTCACTGGTTGTTGCTCCAAGGGAGAGCAGTCTTTTCAGGGAAGGATGGATGGGATGGGGAGGACCTGGTGGCCTTCAATGCTGGAGGGAGGCTTTCCTGCGGGTTTGTCAGGAAATCCTGAGCCCAGCTTGGCCAGTTGAGAGCACTCACTGGCTTCTCTCAAACAGCTTGCTTGTGCTTGTGCCACTGACTCCTCTTCTGTTGTCCTCCCAGCTGGTGCCCTTCGAGCTCATGAATGTGGACTATGCATTCTTTAACTTCTGTGTCAAGGGAGTGTTTGCAGATGGGGGTGCCAGCTTCCTCAGGAAGTTGTAAGTATAGCCTGGAATGGTTTGGTGGGATCAGTACCTCTCTATAAAAATCCTCCCTAGGGTATGGCTAGCATCTGGATATGCATAGCAGATCTACTGGATGTAGATATGCTAATATGCACTGGGATTTACTGGGGAGCTTACTATAAAGAGATTCAGCTGAACCTTGGTCCCTTTGGGATTGTTATCAGCCTTTACAGATGTAAGGAAACTGGATGATGATATTGTATAAACACTGTGAGAAACACAAGAATGGAGCAAACCTCTTTTTGTCACTTAGATATGCTGTTCAGAGGGGCTGGCCTGGTGAAAGCTGTGATTGCTTTACTTTGTGAAAGCTGTGATCTTCTCTGGTTGCTTCCTAACGCTACTCAGCTAAATGCCCTTTCGTCTTTCAGCAAAGGGGAGCTGGAGGAAAGCAGCCTGGGGCTGCTCTGGTTGATGAAGTCTCCAAACTGGCTGAAAAATGTCCTCTCTTGGATCACCAAACCCTTTGTAAGGTCCATTTCTTTATAGCATAGATGGAATTAAGCAGTAAGTGGTGAATACTTGGTCTTCCATTGCAGTAAGGCTTTCCTGTAGACAAGTCACTAAGCGTTGCTTACTCCCTGTGCTTAGGCACATATCCAGATGGGAGAGATGCTATTTCTGCTCCTCCTCTCCCCACTCTGGGGAAAACCCTCAAGTCCTGTTTGAGCACTGAGTCAGCAGCTTGTATTTGTGATGGAGCTAACCCAGAGAACAGGCTGGGATTGATTGTTTTCTGTCTTTGACTTTCTCCTCCTCAGATGCCTCGATTTTCAGCCATGCTAGCGAGTATGAGAGCAAAGTGAGTAAGTCTGAGCCTGAGCTAATGTGTGAAGATTTGTGTTTGTCTTCTGGAGAGCAGCACTGTTTTTTATAGCAGGTGTGCTGCCCCAGCTGCATGCATCTGAGAAGGCAGAAGACACAAGGGTGGGAGCAGTTTATGTCAACACCATAACCCTGCAGGGTTTGGCAAACTGCTCTAGTACTGAGGATGAGAATGAGGGTGGAGGCTCACAGCCTCCTGCTTAGGAAATGAATGCAGCCTGTGATAAATGAATACAGTGTCAGCTTCAGCACTGGTTAATGCATCTGTCATGCCAGGAGGGAGGGATGCTGTAAGATGAAAAGAAGGTAAATAGAAAGGGAGGGTGGCTGGCTCTTCCTTGCTTCAGTGTTGGGCAGTTATTGGCACTTGTCTGACCAAACCAAAAGGAAACCTGGCAGAGGAAAGCCAGGACTTCGTCAAAGTCCTCTGTTGCCTTGGCTGCAGCTCCATGAACACAGCTAGCCTGTGCCCATCTGCTTTTTGATGCTCTTCCCTGCCCCTGAAGCTGGTCTTTGCAGCACTTCTTGATGCTTTTCATTGCTTTTGTTTATCTTTTTCAGCACAGTGGATCAAGTCTGGAGTCTTCATCGTGAAATTGAGGTAAAGTATTGCAATTTGGGGTTAGTTTTGGTTTTATTTCTCTTTGGAAAGAGGCAGATCCAGTACCCACCAAGGTTAGGAGATGATCAAGTCACTGGTGATGTGAGTAGGAATATAGGTCACTCCTCAACAGATCTCACTTGGGTGTGCAAGTCCTCAGCACGTTTAAAGATTAGGGTGACACATGGACACATTCATGATCCTGAATCAGACCTGAATTTGTTAGCCCTATACTTAAAAACTTAGGCCATCAGCTGCAGCAGACTTGCCTTTATTTCCGTTCTGGTTTCCTTAAGACCCATGCCCATGTCCTACATCACCATGTGCCCTACACTCAGTCTTTCCCCACCTGCAGCTTTAGCAGTGGGGAGGGTGCTTTGTATGCTGGGAGACCTGTTGGCCAGGCAGCAAAAGGTGGCTGGGTTTTAACAGGATCAGGCCTTATGGCTGCTCCTGGGGAAGGGCTGAGAGCCCGGCTGGGTGCCCAGGGACCATGGGACAGTACATTCACCCCACTGACCACCAGTGTGTTTCCTCCTCAGGAGTTCAGCCAGCAGTTCACCACCCAGTGGAAGAAGCTGAACCTGGATGTCATGCTTTGTCCTATGCTGGGCCCAGCTCTTGGCATTGGCTACCCTCCAAAGCTCTCAGGTAGGATGGCCAATGGGGGGTTGTGCATCCAGCGTGCCCCTACAATGGCATTCAGTATCAATGAAAAGCATTCCTCCTCCTCCCATCACATCCGAAGGCACTGGCCAGTGGTGGGAAGAGCTCAGCTCTTGCAGCATCTATAACCCAAACCTATGGGGTACACCCAGGACAACCTCCCGGTGCATTTGGGAGCTAAGGGGAAGGTTTCCATCCTATAGTCCTGGATCCTACCTTGTTAGCTGGAAGCTTGTATATGCAGAAAGCGATGAAGGGGTTCCCTGCAGCAGGCTGGCACTACAAGCTCCCTGTTTCCCGCAGTGGCAGTCAGCTACACCATGCTCTACAATGCCTTGGACTTCCCTGCTGGTGTGGTCCCTGTCACAATGGTGACAGATGAGGATGAGGAGGAGCTGAAGGGCTACCAGGGGTACTTTCGGGACTGGTGGGACCACACCATGGCAAAGGTGAGTGGTGCCAGGTTCTCCTGGGGTACGAGCATCCTCATCCATTCCCCTGGACATCCCCCTGCCCTCTTCCCCTTCTGTTTGTGCCACAGGCTTTTCGCGGCAGCGTGGGGCTACCTGTGTCCGTGCAGTGCGTGGCCTTGCCGTGGCAGGAGGAGCTGTGCCTCCGGTTCATGAAGGAGGTGGAGACGCTCGTCCTGAAGAACAACAGTTTCATCTGAGTCCTGCATGCTCACCCGGAGCAGGATCCCAGCTAACAGTGCAGGACCTCCTTTGGTCTGACTTGCCACAGGACTTGTGTTCCCCTCCGTGAGGATGCAGTGATGGCTGGGCTGGCTGCTGGCTTTGGGATGCAAGGGGAAAAGGGATGGGGACTCCATGGTGATGGGTGGAGCACTTACTGTCATTGTCCAATACAGTGGATTTTGTAATCGGAAAGTCTGTTATTCCAGGTCTCTGTGTGTGGGGAGGGATGGGAGTGGATTGTAATAACCCTCTCAACGCCTCCCAGGGTAGTACAAGAACAGGATCTTTCTCTTACAAACGGAGAAACTGAGGCACAGGGACTGGTTTTGTCCGAGATGTTCACACTCCTGCTTAGAATGCTGTAGGAAAAGGGATTTCCCCCTCTGTTCTCAGCTCCCAGAGGACAAAATCCGGTGTTTTCCCTGCTGCCAGACCAGCAATACGAGGTCAAAGCTCAGCCTGTGTGCAGGCTCTGGCAAGCAGGGAGGGAGCCGGCCCACTTCCCACGGTGCAGGGCTGCTGGCACCCTGCATGCCATGGAGGGGAGATCTGAAGTGATCGTGAACTCCCATCTCCTTCAGGCACCTCCTGCCACTTTCCCCACAGCAGAGAGGCGTGAAGCGCTTCAGCTCGCGGTACTGCATGTCTAAGGCAGTGTGCCGGGTCGGATGGCCAGCTGCGCAGCGTGTCCTGCACACCCTCTCTTCCCATTTGGCAGTGGGGCCACGCCAGTTTTTCCAGTGAGGATTCCAGCTACTGGCAGCCACTGCCACCAGGATTGGCAGCACCGGCTGCTCCAGGCAGGCTTCCAAGGGTGCTCTGGGAAGGGATACCACAAGGCAAAAGAGTGTTTTCCAGTGCAGCAGTGTCACAAGTGGATTATAACAAGCCTCTGGCAGGATTTCTGTTTGGGGTTTTTAATGTATTATTATTGTTTAAAGCAAAGGCATGCAGAAGGATGGGGTCTTCCCAAAGCTTGGCAGAAAGATTTATCCCAGCCTAGGGGAAAGCAGCCCCTAGGACCCTCATTCTTCATTAGCAGACTTTGAAAGGAGGAGGGAGTGAGTTCCAGGCATCCCAGGACTGAATGCTATGTAAAGCCAAGCCCCAGAAGAGCTTGGGTGAGGTTTGAACCAGCTGCAGGTGCTCCTTGCCCACACAGAAAATGCTGGATGGGGTTTGTCGGTTTGCAGTTTAAAACTTAAGCCTGGAGGGGCTTGTCCCATCAGAGTCAATGCCACCTTCACCCATGCTCCTGGAGAGCCAAGCACTGCATCGCTCTCTTTAGTTTAACCGCTCTGCCCCTGGCACTGAGGTGGGCAGGGTGCAGGAGTCAAAACAATGGAGATACCAGTGGAACTGAACCAACAAACACGCTGGAAGCCCTGAGTGAACACCTCCAGCCAGCCATGGCACAATGCACTGGGCAGGGCCAAAGGTGCTGTGTGGCTTTGGGGATTGAGGTTGCCAATAGGGATCGGCTGCTAGCTGCTCCCAGGGGGAAGCTGGTGTGAAGGGCAGGGATGGGGCAATGAAGGCCACATCCCCCACAGTGGGTGACATCCACGTTGAGTTGTTTGGCTGTTCTTGTCTCTGGGAGGATCCTCCTTGCCTTTCCAGTAAGCACTCAGTTTCTGTACAAGGTCTTGCTTCTTCCCCAAGCTCCCCTCCCTGATGCCACAGGAATGATCCCACAGGACATGTCTGTAACAGGCAAGGTAACACGATAGCCTGATGGTCACTGGATTCTGGTCCCCAGACAAAATTGCACCAGACACCAATGATTATTACCCTGGATGAAGCCTCTTTACAAACTCTGCTAAATGTAGTGCCTGGAGCAGAGCCGGCATTGCTCCAGATACAGCAGTGTTGCCTTGCATCTTGGCAATGATCTTTGAGACATCCCCACTTCATTCCTTGGGGGCTTGCCAACCCTTGAGTCGTGAGGGAAGCTTAATTTCTTCAGCCTCTGCTTTCTCCACTAAGCCATAGGACAGTTCCATGCATCCAAGGCTGTGTGGTCCAGCTCCTTTGCTTTCTGCGGCTGGAGCATGGATTAGAAACTGGAGAGCAGATAGGATGCTGGGCCCATCAGAGGGGCTTCTCCAGAAATGCTTCCCCCTCTCCCCCCCAAAGGCATTTCAATGGGTTTGGTTTGGAAATGACACAGCAGTCATACTCTTTGAAGGCATCTTTTGATAGCTCCTTCCACACTGCCTTTCCAGAGTCAGTGTCCTGCTTGTACCTTCATGCTCTTTCTTCTTCTGAGCTCCTTGCTCTTCAATAGGTGAAGTTTCACTCCCTGCACCAGGTTCCCCATGACAAGTAGAGCTATGTAGTCCCAGGCTCAAAAGGCTGCACATGCTGTTGCCTAAGGGACAGAGATGATGGCAGAGCACCCCTAGTTAATGCACTTAAGTGCTACTTAATTATTAAACATGGGTGTAGTAGGGGTAGCCCAAACCTAGCTTGTTTACCAGCTGCCTCCTGTGTGTAGCCAGGTACAGCAGCAGCAGTGGCTTGAAGAAACACAGCCTTGCGGGATACCCCCCTGTCCTGGTTCAGCAGTAGCAGCCATTTTTCTCCTTAGTAGCCAGTGCAGTGCTGTGTTTTTGGCCTGGGAACAGTGCTGATAACACCGATGTTTTTAGTTGCTGCTCAGTAATGTTTAGTCTGACCAAGGACTTTCTGAGTCTCATGCTCTGCCAGGGGGGAGGGGAAGCCGGGAGGAAGCAGAGACAGGACAAAGAGGTATTCCATACCACAGCACATCATGCCCACTATATAAACTGGGGGAGTTACCCAGAAGGGCTCAGTCGGGCTGGGTATCGGTCGGCGGGTGGTGAGCGGTTGTATTCTCTTCCCTTGTTATTTCCTTTATCATCATTATTATTGGTGGCAGCAGCAGTGATTTGTGTTATACCTTAGTTACTGGGCTGTTCATATCTCAACCTGTAGGAGTTACGTTCTTTTGATTCTTCTCCTCCCCATCCCTCTGGGAGCTGGGGGAGGAAGGGAGGGGAGTGAGCAAGCAGCTGCCTGGTTCTGGGTTGCCCTCTGGGCTTAGACCGCAACACGCCCTAACCCAGTGTGAGCTGAACACACTGCTTTACAGCCTGAAACACAGCGCTTCTCCAGCTGCCAGCCCCTTTAAAGTCTGTGGTGTAAAACGTCCACTCCTAGACTTTAATGTTAACATGGACTTTGATAGTGCAGCTCTGCTTCAGAACTGATCTTGCATAGCCAGATTGCGCAGTGTGCATTCATCAGCCCTCCTTAGGAGAAGGCAGGAGACCCAAGCGTCTGTAGCTGGTCTGGAACGGGAAGGACTGGGAGAGGAACCATGACCCAAGAGCGACTGTGGCAGGTCCTGGATGCATCATGGGGAGACCCTCGCACCCTCTCTGCTCTGCTGTGCAGCTCAGTAGCGGTTGTTGTGCTGCTGAAGTGGCTGGAACGTAGGCAGATCCAGCAGAAGATGAAGGAGGCGAGGAGGGCACGGGATCTGGCCCTGGAGCGAATGGAGAAGGCAGCTCGCGGGTTTAAGCAAGAGGTACCTTGGGGGAAAGTGTGTGTGGGAGGAAGGGATTGTATTTGGGATAACTAAAGAAATGGAGTGCTGATATGATCCCTCTTTGAGTGGGGCTTAGGGCATGTGCACTTTTTGCGTCATCACAAATTCTCTGGAGGTTCACCACCCTCCGTTGCCACAGAAAGACCTCCTATAAAGACAGCATAAAGGAAGCATTTCTTAATAGAGACCTCTTAAGGGAATCCTGAGGATGAAAGACGGGACTTTGGGATCCCCAGATCTCCCCATGCCCTTTTCTCCTCATCCATCCCAACTGCTAAGCCTTTCCTCTGCCATCCTCCTTATCTCTGCCCTTTCATAGGGACCTGTCTGCCCCTCAAAGGATCCTCAAAGTACAAGCAGGGGTGGGCTTCACATCTCTCCAGCATCTGCACATGGGTAACCAAAAGCCATTCCCTCCTGCCCATGCTTGGGTAAAGAAGTACCTGGATTTTAGGAGATCAGGTCCTTGGACATGGGATTTGTCTTGAACCTATAATAAAAGCCTACAGCCATTCTTTTCTTGGGGAGGGGAGGTTGCAAACAGCCCAACACTTTTTTTCCCCCCATATTTATGATAAATTTTGTAAAACTTTGGCTGGTTGAACTGCTCTTCAGCACACACTCATATCTGTGAGTAAACACAGATAGTTCAAACCTCTCCTACGTGTTCATGCAGCTCTCCAGTCAAGCACCCATTTTCTGCCTATTTGGTTCTGTTCTTATGAACTAAGACTCAACAGATTCCCCATCAGCACATTCCTCACTCCAATACACAGAGCACTATGTGGGACCCCTGCATTTCTACAGGAAATGCCTCCTAAATTCCCATTCAAGGTCATTGCTGGGCACATATTAGAGTTGGGTATTTGCAGCCTCAACAACAGCCTCTTCTGTTGGTTTCTTCCCCCTGCACCCGACTTCCTGCCCTTTGCAGAATCCAAGCACCCAGACTGCGCAAATCCTCTCATTGACAATGGTGGAGCTGGTGGAGAAACTGAAGGATGGTTCCCTGTCCCCAGAAAGCATCCTCTACACCTATATGGGCAAAGTGAGTGGTACCTCCAGCACGGGAGAGATGCTACAGGGCTCTTCTGCAGTGGGGGCTTTCAAATCAAAGCTCAGCTCATTTGCTGAGAGAACCAGCAATGCTAAAGGTTACAGTTTGTCAATAATGTGATGTCTGAAGGGTGGTTTATGGGTACATGTGCATGACAGAAATCTGGACAATTACTGCAGCGAGAAATATCTGAAGTTTGTAAGTAAGATCTGAATAATTGAGACTTGAGGAGGTTGAACTTTCAATTGGAAAACTCAATTTAAATATTGTTTCCTTCCTTCCTTTCATCCTTCATCTGTGTCAATGCTCTTCTCTGTTCTGGAGAGGCTTTGGAGGTGACTTGGGAGGTGAACTGTGTGACAGACTTCATTCATGGCTGTGAAGATCAACTCCAGAAACTGAAGAATCAGAAGGAGAAGGGGCTGCTCTATGGCATTCCCGTCAGCATCAAGGAGCACATTGACTGCAAGGTACATCTCTAATTCCCATGCCTCTTGGCCTAGGGGTGGGAACAGGCCAGGATGTCTCATCCTCATCAGGACTGGCTAAGAGTTCCCTCAGATAAGAATGTTCTGGACCAAATATCGTGGGACCAGCAAACCTGCCTTTCTTCTGATGGAAGTTTTGTTTTATGCAGAAATTTCTCACTTGCTCTGATCTGGTTTTCCCTGGGCTACTCGAATGCTGTTCTGCTTGTGAGAAAAGTTAGGTGGGAACTTTGACATGGGAGGCATCAGGGCTTGTGTCTGTTATTGTCACAGAGCCAAACAGCATCTCTCCATACTTAAAGAGCTTTGCTTCTCATCCCCAAGGGCCACATCTCCTCTGGAGGGATGGTGAAGTTCCTGGGCCAAGTAAAGGAAGAAGACAGCGTCATCGTCCAGGTTCTAAAGTACCAGGGGGCAATCCCCTTCGTGAGAACCAACGTCCCACAGACAATGATGAAGTAATTGCTGTTTGCCTTCATGAAAACACTATGATAGGTGACCCCTGCTATCTCAGAGGGTGGGCCCGTGTGCACAGGCTAAGTCTAATCAGTCTGAGCTAATCATGCGTGTTGAGTTCATTTCAGTCTCAAATTATTTCTCTTGCATTTGATACCTCTTTTTTCTTAAACTCAACCGTCCCAACAAATCTTCTGCATGCTGGTGCTACCTGCTGGGCTTAATTCCACACTCATCCCCGCACAGATGCTCTGTGACCTGTATTTATGGTTTGCAGAGACAGAATTACCTCACTGACCTGCTCCTCATCTTCTCCCCAGCTATGATTGCAGCAACCTCGTCTTTGGCCAGACACTGAACCCTCTCAACCACCAGAAGAGCCCCGGGGGGTCCTCAGGAGGGGAGGGAGCCCTGATTGCAGGGGGAGGCTCTATCCTGGGCATTGGGTCAGATGTAGCTGGTAGCATCCGCCTGCCGTCCAGCTTCTGTGGGCTGTGTGGGCTCAAACCCACAGGCAACAGGATCAGGTACGTCCCAACACTTCCCAAACGGGAAGTCTGCGCCTCAGCATGGTGGCCTGCTTTACAGTAAGAAGCTAATCTGCTTCTCCCATTATGTTCCTAGCAAACTGGGTGTTGTTTCTCCTATAGGAGGAATGGGATCAGGTAAGTCCGTGCAGATGACATCTTATTACCATCGAACCTTTGCTTTTTACATCTCCTATTACTGCTGAAATGCCAGCAGATGTGCTTGCTCAATTATGTGTCTCATGGCCAGTCACTCAGCGCTCTCTTCTTCCCCATTACACTGGTTCCCATTCCTCTTCCCCATTACACTGGTTCCCATTCCTCTTCCCCAGCCTGACCTAAACTCTTCCATGCTGGACCCCTACCAGTAACTATGAGGCAGCACCTCTTCCTGCAGTGATAGGACCTTTTTGCTTGCAGTAGTGCCAGCGCTGGGGCCAATGGCGAGGGATGTGGACAGCCTGGCCCTCTGCATGAAGGCGCTGCTCTGTGATGAGATGTTCCGGCTGGACCCCACTGTGCCCCCCATCCCCTTCAATGAGGAGGTAAGGCCCAGAGGCAATCCCATGTCTCTATTTTCCCAACAACAGAAGTAAGATCTTGGGAGATTCCTGTCTGTTTTCGTGTTTCAAGATAGTGAAGGACCCAGGGAAGCAAATATCCTTTTGAGCAGAGGACACACAGCATGAGCAGCCACAGAGCAGGGTTGGCTTGTACTGATGAGACCTGTCAGATACTGACCCCTTCCCATCCCAGCAATGTCCAAAACAAGCTTGTTGGCTCCATCCTGGACCAGTCCCTAAAGGAGCTGATTTCTACTGATGAGAGAAATTCACTTCTCACACCTTTAATTAGAGAGCATGATTGAAGTCACTGACCTTTGCCATTAGCTCTCTGCTTCTGCCATCTGATCATGTCTTTCTGGCTTAGGTCCCAGGATTCTAGGACCTTTTAGTTCTCCCTGACACCCAGACAATACAGACCGGTCTCTTACCCTAGAAGAAGAGGCCCCTGACCTCTGTCCATGCCAGGCATCCCAGGCGTGTGGTCTGTACAGGTGCTATCATACCTGCTATCTCGAAGCTGGGACATGTTCACAGGGCAGGAGGTGGTGTCAGAAAGGCCATACCAAGGACCACTGCTACAGATCTATGAACTGGACAGCACTGCTTTCCACCAGCCCTACTGCTCCCATCATTCCTCCAACTCGGGACACCTCAGCTGCTGCTTCCGTAACCCCTGGGAATGGTCCAATCTCGTATGTCCCATGGGTGCAAGTGATGGCTTTTCTTCTCACAGGTTTACACCAGTTCAAAGCCACTTCGGATTGGATACTATGAAGGAGATGGCTACTTCCAACCCTCACCCAGCATGAAACGAGCTATTCAGGAGACAAGAAAGCTCCTCCAGGATGCAGGGCATACGGTGGGTTTTCATGCCTGCAGTTGCCTGGAGCTGTTATCCTGCTCCTCATAAAGTTAGGACAAGTCACTTCCCAATTCTGCTTTTGCTGCCCATAAATCAGGGACCATCCCTTTCTGCTGCAAGGATCATGAAGAGGAAGGCAAATGCAACAGCTTGCTTCTCAAACCAAAGCGACCTTGCTTATATTCCTTGCCTAGCAGACAAGAGAATCACCTTCCTATATCTAAGTCATTCCTTTTCTAAAGCACTGCTTTTATTTCATCGTATTTAGTGTTCCCATAAATATCAAACTCACAGCAGTTTGCATGATCCATCAGCCACTAAATGCAGTTTACAGATGTCTTGGTGGGTAAGTGGGAAGGGGGTTGGAATAGCTGACCCTCCAGGGACCTCCTCTATCCTAAATTACCCTGTGGTTCCACCAGTGAGGATTTCTATATGGGAGCTGTTCCAATGATGCATATTAAAAGTACTTGGTGTTTTGAAGCCTCTAGAAATGCTTCTTTAAGGATTGGAGGAAGGGAGCTGATGGGACGTCACAGTATGTGTTAATGCTTTGGAAACGGGAAAGGACAGTGGGCAGATGCTGCTAAGCCAGGTCCCCTTGAAAATGGGGTCTGAACTACAGCAGCAAGGAGGGCCTAAGCTTCCCATTGCTTCCCCCTCACCTCACTAGTGAGGCCGGGCTGTTGACAGAGGGCTCTGAATCATCGGTCATCGTTGCTTCTTGAATGGAGATGGTTTTGTTGCAGCTTGTTCCCTTTGTACCACCCAAGATCGACTACATGGTAGATGAGCTGTTCACCAGAGGGATTTTCTCGGATGGTGGTGCTCACCTGATGGACTGCTTGTGAGTAAAAACCCCATTTCAGTGTGGGCCAGGAGACCTGGAACTTGATAGCCAGTGGTTTATGTTCTTGTGGGTGAAAACTGAGTAATGAGCAGCCAGGGAGCAATATCTGAAAGGATGAATTCAGCATGAGCAGCAGCTACATTACAAGAGCAGTTGGCAAGCACAGACAATGGGGTAGGGTGATAATCTAACACATGTCAGCAGTGCTGTGGCAGCTGGTTTTGTGTGTGATTAATCCCTGGGACATGGGAAACATCACACATTATGAAACTTGCTATGGAGGTGCCATGAGTTGCACTGGCTACGGACCAAAATACCCACCCTGCCACTCCCTCACTTCAGGTGAAACATGCCCAGGGTTTTATGTGGTCCCATCACTGCAAAGCTCTCCAGAGCCTTTATGGCACTGACAGCCTTTGCAGTGAGCATTCATACCTGAGAATCTAAACCCTACATCAGCATCTTTTGTTCAGTGTTTTAGATTAAAACAGGTAGGTTTTGTCTTCTACCAACTCCCCTCTGAGACAAACCCTGCTTTGGAAACAGCACTATTGTTGCTGTAGCTCTGGCATGGAAGGCTTGTCCTGACTTCTTCACTCTCTGCCCTTCCAGCAAAGGAGACATTGTGGATCCCACCCTGAGATTCCAGTTCAATACTTACAGGCTTCCTGCTCTGGTGAAAAGGATCTTCGCTATCCTTCTGAAACCCATAGTAAGTGTGTGGAGGAGTCTCGTCTGTGCTGCAGGAAATCTGCAAGGTGGGGAATTTTCTGCACGCAGGCAGATAGACTGCTCCTCTCTGGGAGTGCTTTGCTGCTTCATGTTAAGTCCCTGATGGGCTTCATAGTGAAATACACTTGAATACACTTAGTCCCTAAACCCAGGCTGAACTTACAAAGTGGGTCTGACAGACTTCTGTGGGACTTTTGTGTGGGGATATCAAAATATGATCCATTTCATGAACCACATAAAGGTTGGGCTCCAAGAGAATGGGTATCACTAGCAAGTATTGAAACAGCATCCTTGAAGATGCTCTCCAAGGCTAGCGGTGTGGCATAGAGCCTTATTGGTGTGGGTTGTTGTGATTAAATGTATAAATTAATGTGGGAGTAAAACCCCTTCACTAAAAACCATACCTGTTCTTCAGAGCCACTTCTGCTGAGACAAGAAGTGTGCCCAAAGTGCAATCCCATGGTAGCCAGCTATTTCAGCTGCGGTGTTGTTGACTAATCCCAAGTTTTTTCTCTTCCCTCTGAAAGTACCCAAGAATCGCTGGGGATCTCAGTGCTCTCTGTGGAGTGGGGTAAGACACGCTGAAGTAGCTCTAGAGAAAGGGGACACACAGTGCATGCACTGGTTTGTGCAGGTACATGGCTGTGCACAAAGCCCCGTCACAGGGCTGTGCAGCACAGGCTGAGCCAGATGAATGTGTGTTGCCTCAGCACCACTTGAGCTTAGCACAGTGTTATGCCATCGGGGATTATTTTAAGAGCTCAAGGATCCTCATCATGGCAGGGCTATGGAGATCAGCACAGAGAGATACAGGCTACTTTCCCCATCAGGTGGATTCTGGTACCAGAGCATCACGCGCCAGGTTGAACAGAGGTCTCTGCATGCAAGTGCATCATGGTGTGAAGTACCTGCCCTTCCAAAAGAGACAGAGACACATCAAAATGGGAGTTTTTCACTTCCAAAGTGAATTTGGAAGAGCTGCCATGATCTTTTTCGAAGTGCTAAAGCCCCAAGACCGGTGGCATGATTTAACATAAGCTCTTTCGCTGTATCTGTAAGCACGTGTGAGCCCAGTGGAATCATCTGGGTGACACTTTACCTTGTTCCCAGAAGGCTCGCACAGTTTCCATAACAGTGGGCTGACTGCATGCTGTTAAGCGTGTTCTGCTGCCACAGTCCCAAAGCTGATTAATTCTGTCACCTTTCCAGGTCTGCCAAAAACCTCTGGGATCAGCATGGAGCAGTGGAGGTAATGTCAATTTGGTATTTTTTTTCCTTTTTCCTTACTAAATATAGTGAGGGATCCCTGAAGTTCCTAAGCAATTGCTTTGCACTCTGTGATGAATCCTGGGTTGGAAATGGATCAGGTGGAAATAAAGCAGCTAGGCTCTTTGAAAGTCAAGCTTTGCAAGAAGTGCTAAGAGCTCAAGGGAGGTCTCTGTTAGTGGAGGATGGGGAAGAAAGATTATCCTTTGCCCTGCATTTTCTAAGCAGGAAAAATGTAAGTACAGCCACTAAAGATGAGTCTTCGTTTTTTCTGTCTCTTGGTGTAAATCCTTCATTTCAGACATCAGGTGCTATTGTCACAAGCTAAGACCATGCTTGAGCTATCCAGCAGAGACCCTGGCAGTCAGAAACTGTGGCTGTGAACTCTTTGGCTTAGGTGGATCCCATATGATCTCATTTGGGATCAGGAACATAGGACAGGAAGTGTTCTCCTGGACAACTGAGTCCAGTGCTGCCCACACACTGTGCAGGTTCCTCTTTAAAACCAGTTGAGTTTTCTGATTGCTTATGCTTGCTTTGTTATTTTTTATTGTCTGGCTCCTCTCTTCTCTGATGGTTGGAAACCTTCATATTTCCTGTGCTGTTTATTCACTTCCAGTGTATCCATGTTTTATTCCTGTCCTTGTGCTTAAACAGAACTTCTCCTCTCTGGTATTTTCCACTGCCTCACTTGCCCTTGATCTATTTATAGAGAGCAGTTGTATGCCCTTTCAGCTGGTGTTTTGCAAGGCTGACAAAGCCGAGCTGTTTTGGTTCCCTCCCATAAGGCAGGATCTGTGTTCCCTGGGGCACCCTCTCAGCCCTCCCTGAGAAGAATCATGCCTGCATCCTGCACCACGCAGCCTCCATCAGTGCCAGTCACTCAATGGACATGCTGCTTACTTGCAGCAGGTCTGACATTATAGGGTAGAGGAAAAACCTGCCTGGTCACTGTGCAGATGTGAGTGTTTGGAAGGAAATGGGTTTGGGGTTTTTTAGGTGAAAACAGATTCCTCTCCCCCAACCAAACCACACATACAAAAAACCCAACCACAAAAAGCAAACAAGCAAACAAACCCCCTCCTAATCTAACCAAAAAGAAAACTCTTTAAAAGGCTTGTTGGCCTCAGAGATACTTTGAATTGTTTTCTTCAGTGAACTCATATTCACATTTTTTCCTCTGCAACTAAAAGCTGATTCAAAACTTTTGGCTAGCAAACAGCTTTTCTCTCAGAACAAAACCATCAGGTTAGCTGCGTTGAGAGCGTTTCCTGGAAACCTCTCTATCTCCTTTGTTCCCCTGTCAGCAGGAAGGATGTCAGTCTGCAGATGGAAACTGAGGTCAGACTAAAACAGCCTCGTGGCTGGAGCTCTCTGAGAGATATGGAAGACCCTCGTACGGAAAATGTGGAGTTGTGCAGAACAGGGACTGGACCACAGGACAAATGCATCCCTGTAACCAGAATACGGCTGCAGAAGCAGCCATGCTGTGGTCCATCTGTGTCTACTTACTAAGACAAAGTGGATCAGCTCTTTGGGGATGGATTCATTCATTGCCTGATGTTCAGCAAAGCTGTGGTTACCCAGACTACAAAGCTAGATATCTCTTCGATCTGTAGTCCAAGTCTGAAGCTGTGCTTCCTGCACTGCAGGGGGAAGAGCTTAGGCTTGCCTTGCTGTCTCTTGCTGCTGCTTTTACTTACCTGTATCCTGATCCAGCATGAAAGGTTTTGTGAAAATACTTTGAATTCACATCTTCTAGGTTCTCCTACCAAAATAACAAAGCTTTTAGGAAACCTGACTGTTTAGTCAGCTAGACGTAATTCTTCAAACTATTGTTGATCTCCATTCAATGACATTCAAAGACTAAACTGTTCATATGAAGGACTGGATTAATACTTGAATAAACCAACTCTGAAATGCCCACCTAGCGTTAATATCTAGTTCAGGGCAGCACACGGTATTCTAACAGGAAACCTAAGGATGGAAGAACAAAATCCATTGGCTCTTTTAAAGCACGTTCCAGATTTTATTTTACATTTCAGTTGTATCCAGGAAGGTTTTTGTCCTCCCTGTTTCATGCCATAGGACATTGATCTGCCACTGCTATCCAACAGATATTGTTTGTCATCTCTGTCTTTCCTCCTAGGCTTACCGCACTGAATTCATTGTCAAATGGAGGAAGCTGAGGCTGGATGTGATTCTTTGTCCTGCACTGGGGCCAGCCTTTAACCATGGCTATGCTGGGAAGCTCTTTGGTAATCTCCATTGAGGTGCCTCTGGATGCATCCATGGTGGTGTTTGTGGGCAGAGATGGAGCAAGATATTCCAGTCTCTTGGACATTCCCCATGTGTGGTGCTTGGTCTTCCCTCTGGGGAAGGTCTCCCCAGAGTGGGTCTTCTCATGCACCCAACTCCATCAGGTGTTTGGATTATTATGGGGCAGCAATTAGTGGCACATCTGTCCCAGCCATTCATGGGTGAGTTTTCTCTGCATGTAGAAAGCCCAAGAGCTATTCTTGCAGCAGAAGGCGGCTGTGAGGAGAGTTGTCAGAGGGGTGGTAGACCTTAGTAGAAGGCCAAGCTCTTCTGAATGTGCCCATCTTGCATTACCAAAGACTCTGCAAGCAGCAGAAAAGCTCATTGCCTGTGACTTTCAGAAAAAAGCAGTAGTTTTATAGCTTCCAGCAAACAGCTGGGGTCCTCCATCCCCCTATCAATGGCCCTTTGGGATCCTAAATCCCCAGGATGGTGTTACAGAACTGGGCATCTGGATTATCATGAAAAAGTAGCTGGGATTTTTCCCTGGGATACGTGAGACATAGACACAGACTGTGAATCCGATCAAGTACTCCTATCTGCCTCTCTCAGAGCAGATCTAACCTCCAGCTGACTGATAGGTAAGGGATAGGTCTCTCTCTGTTCTCAGCAGCCATGTGAGCCTGTGGTTCAAACCTCTCCATCAAAAGTCCCTTTGAAAGCAGCATGTTTTCATGGTCTCTTCACATCCAGCAACTGCAGTCTGCAATTTGTGCAACCCAGATTATCATCTGACCGTCACTGCTGGCCCAGCACACTCAGTTTTGCCTTTCTCCATTCTTTGTGTGACCTTTTCCAGCTGCGACCTCCTATACCAATTTATACAACGTCTTAGACTTCCCTGCTGGGGTGGTGCCGGTCAGCACAGTCACAAGAGCTGATGAAGAAGAACTGAAGCATTACCGAGGGCACTACGGAGACCCTTGGGATAAGAGGCTGAAAGAGGTCAGTGAGGAAAGAGCTAAGTGTTAGCTGAAGGCTATCACTGGCACAGTGACACTTCTGGCTTATCTACATCTGATGACAGTGGGAGCTTGCTTAGTCACGCAGTTTGTATACACCATGTTACTACCCTGCATGCAGTGCAGGCAGGCTGGTGTACTTCGGCCTGACACTGCCCTGTGCACATTTTCCTTTGTCTTCTCTTCCTATAATGTCATAGAATCACAGAATGGTTTGGGTTGCAAAGGACCTTAATGTCATCTAGTTCCAACACCCTGCCATGGACAAGGATACCATACACTAGATCATGTCACCCAAGGCACGGCCTTGAACACTGTCAGGGATGGAACACTCACCACTTGTTTGGGCAACCCATTCCAGTGCCTCACCACCCTAACAGGAAAGAATTTCCTCCTTATATCCAATCTAAACTTCCCCTGTTTAAGTTTTAACCCGTTACCCCTTGTCCTATCACTACAGTCCCTAATGAAGAGTCCCTCCCCAGCATCCCTATAGACCCCCTTCAGATACTGGAAGGCTGCCATGAGGTCTCCACGCAGCCTTCTCTTCTCCAGGCTGAAGAGCCCCAACTTCCTCAGCCTGTCTTCATAAGGGAGGTGCTCTAATGTCATAAGACAACATTCTTTCTTGCGCTTCCCTGAGTGTTCTGACTCAGCACCATGCTTATGTTTTGCAGGCTGTGGAAGGAGCTGTGGGGCTGCCAGTGGCTGTTCAGTGCGTGGCTCTGCCATGGCAGGAAGAGCTGTGCCTTCGCTTCATGAAGGAGGTGGAGACGCTTGCCCACAGCATGAAGAGAAATGTGTAATTTCTAGGAACCAATAACCACAAAGCAGACAGAGACCTGCAGACTCTGAACCACTGTTTCAAGAAGCTGCAATAAATGCTGTTTAAAAATAGTCAGCAAAAATCTCATCTTTGCACAAACTGTTCTTAATTTGTTAGGGTTACATTTAGTTAAAAACCAAAAGAATGAGAGTTAATGCCGGATCAGAGGAGTCCGGATACATAATTACACCACAGTGTAACTATATATAGTGTGCATCTATGTAGTTATATATACTCAGTATATTTAACTGCATATACACTATAGCATATAGTATATAATATGCTATCTACTATATATAGCGCATATAGTGTAGCATGCATAGCATATATACTATATGTTATAGTATGTATATATTTGTATACATACTAGTTGCATACATAACTAGTATATATAACTACTATATTATAAACCCATTATATTCATATTATATATTATAAAAATGTAGTAATATATATATATAACTACATAAAGTGTATGTATTATGCATACTATTAGGGTGTGTGTATATATAAGTAGTGTATATATACTAGTTATATACACTATATTTATCTAGTATCCTATATATGCTATATATAGTATATATAACTATATATAGTTATATATAAGTATATATGTTATATAGTATATATAAGTATATATAACTGTAGTTCATGATAAGAGACCAAAGAGCTATTTACCCCAGTATTTTACTTCCAACAGTGGGCAGGAGCAGATGTCCATGGCAGAGTATAACCTGGTAAGTGCAGAATTCCCCTTCTGGTTGTGCCATTGATCTCTGCCAAAAAGAGATGTTTCAGCAAAGGCTTGCAGTCAGCCCATCAGCTTTAATAACTGCCAAGAAAGCTCTCTGTGAGCTTGCTGGGCCCCTTGCTGAACTCATTTACCCTCTTGATCTCTGCACCATCCAGTGGTGGTGGGTTCTGCAGTTTAATTCTGCAGTGAGTAGTGGAAAGCTTAGTTTTATTTAAGCCTAAGCTGTGAAAAATGGCTACTGGTCTGTCGTCACTGCTGTTCCTTATTGTTTGTTCCATTTTAGCAATGGGAAAAGGAGGCTGGGGAATTTTTATTGACTGTAATAAACACTTGAGGGAAAACTGAGTTTGAGCATTTTGTGGTTGTGCTTTGACTATTCGCACTATTTAGTGCTTCCAGTGTCGCTGTGGCAATTGTCTGCTGTTTCTTGGCCTGCCCTTCACTCTCAAGATGGAGGAAAATGCTGGAAGGGAAGGTGAGAGTGATGCAGGAGACCAAAATGCTTTTAATAAGCAGGTGTACCTTGAAGCAGGGCATCAAGATTTGCCATGATCTGTGCCTTCTCCACGCCTGCATTGTGGGAGCTCATCATTAAGCAGATGACCTGCTCAACTGTTACTGCTGGCTAGATCTGAGCATGCAGAGACCTTGTTTTGCAAGGAAAGGACAGTGTCCTTTGCTCTGGTATCCCTCCATATAAAAACTGAATGAAGGGAAAGGGTCCTATTCCTGAAAGGAATTTCCCCATGCATACTTGCGCTCTTTGTGAGTGGCTCTGGAATGGATTTATTGTTTCTCCCACTCTCCCCTTGCCTGTCTCCAGGCAGACATTAGATCTAAGGATCCTGCAGCGTTAGCTCCCAAAGGGAAGTTCTCACTATGATCCAGCAGATGCTGACGCAGAGCGCATGGGTGATCTCAGCCTTGGTCTGCAGCTCAGGCAACGCTCTCTTGGCACTCACTTCAGTGATGAGGATGAGATGGAGACGTGTCCAGAAGGAACTGCATGATGTGTGGGGGAAACAAGACACAGGTTTGGACCAGGTGTAAGGATCTGTTCAGGGCTTTAAAGAGCAGGTAAGTGCCTCAGCTTGGCAGAGAGCAAAGCACTTTTCTGTCCTTCTCAGGACAAGTAGTCCATGATGTCGGGTGTGGAGGGAAAAGCAGTGAGGGTGATGCTGAGCTGTCTGGTGAGAGCAGGCACTGAAAATCAAGGAGGGAAAGGCCTTTAGTAGGGATGGAGAAAAGACTTCAGCTCCTTCCCATCAGCACAGTGCTGCTGTGTTTCAAACCCTTCTGTGGCTCCTTCACCATAAGCTACTGGCTCAGGCTGTGCAGCCCTTGCAAACCTGCACTGATTGCAGTTTCCAGCTGCCTGACACTGACTGAAGTCCAGGTTTTGTCTGTTTTACTAGATAGAAACACTGCTTGGGCCAAAAAGGCTTGCTTTCTATCAGTTTCTCTTATCTCCAGTACAATATCCTGGCTGTGGTCTTTGCTTAGATAATGTTTCCTCCTGATTTTAATAAGAAAAACCTGTTTTCCTCAAGCTACCTTTTGTGTAGATAGGTAACTGAGCAAGGCTGAGAGACTGAGTCATCAGACAATGATTTGTTATCAAACATCTCCAGCTTTAGTATTTGGTTTTACTTTATCCTGCAGGGGGGTTTCTTTAGTTTGCAGGTTAGACTTTGTATAGCCACATCATTAGGAGCAAATAGAACCGTCTAGAGGAACTGATAAGAGCAGATCATAAGTTGTTGGAACAGGTCAGTTGGCCTCTTGCAGATCTGAAGTAAACACAGCTTTGGTGTAACAGAAAGTAGCAGTGTTAGACACAAACATCTCCAGGATCCCAGACATCGGTTTTAAACAAGTTTCAAGGGAGGAGGTAGTTGAAGCAGCTAAAATGAGATGTTTAGAAACAGCTTGACATTTGAAACGCAAAAATGCAAGCACTAGGGTTGGTATGTGTTTCACTCTGGAACAGCTGCGAGCTGCACAGATCCTCGCTGCTCCAACCACGGTCTCAATATGCTTTGCTTTTTGTTTTCCCATATTCTCTTCTCTTCTCTTCTCTTCTCTTCTCTTCTCTTCTCTTCTCTTCTCTTCTCTTCTCTTCTCTTCTCTTCTCTTCTCTTCTCTTCTCTTCTCTTCTCTTCTCTCTTCTCTCTCTTTTCTCTTCTCTCATTAGTGCTTTGTTCCTTTGTTTGTATTGCTGTTCTGCTTCGCACTCAGGTTTCCTGCCTCCCTTTCTGCTCTACTTACCCATGGTTACACCAGGGAAAAGCCCAATTTCCTGTGGCAAGCATTGTGCCCAGCTATGGAGCAGCTAGGGACATCCCTTCACCACCAGGGCACTGAAGTCTCTGCTGTCCCACAGTGAGGACAGACTTGTGCAAGACACCAGGTATGACAGAAGAAGCAGGAATGCTCCTGGACATCTGGTGAAGAACTGTCAGCTTTCTGCAGTATCTTCACTGACGCTGTGTCTGCCTTGCTGGAGAAGTTGTAAGTAGGATCCATACAACCCACTTGGCTGTGGAAAGGCCAAAGGAAAATAGTGCAATACCCACAAAAGCAGGAATGATGTAGAGATGGTCAGGAGGCAAAGCAGCCCCTGATGTCAGAGGGTTGGTATGAGAGGTTTCTCTCCCCTCTCTCTTGCAGTTTATACAGGGAGAGCAATCATGGTCCTGGCTGAGGAACACAAAAAAGGGTTGACAGAAATAGACCCTCACCTCTCAGCTACTGTTCCTGGTTGTTGGAAAGGTACAGGTTAAGTAGTGGCAGGCTCTTAAGAGCTGCTGATGTTCTGTGAGTGCTGGTGGAGTTGGACTGGAATTTAGGAAAGTCTCATGCTTTCAATATCTACTCCAGGCTGAAATGACTCAGAAACTGGAGAGTTCCCAGAAAACATTCACTCATCCCTCTGAGTCAATTGGAAGAACTTCTGCAGAGGGGACCAGCCCATTTCACTGTGATCTGAGCATTTTGTGAATGCCTTTAAAGTACTTTCAGAGCAGTGTAATTTGCACGTGCTGTTGTGTAAACTGTTAGGAAAAAGCACATCAGAGTGTTTGGTTCCAAACACATGAACGTGAGATACAACTGTCCGGATTTATTCTTTATGACTTTAATCAGAATGCAGTCAAAACTGACTTAAAAATAATTATCACTAACTTAGAGAGAAGACCGTTTAATTATAGGGCATTTCTGTCCAAACTCAGCCTGCTTGAGAGCTGAAGGTGTTGGATGGAGTGTGATGACAATAAGTCACTGCGATTTTACTTTTGCAAGCAAAGACAGTGCAGCTCTTGCTGTGGACAGGGTGGACTGAGTTGGTTTGACTGCTTTTCTTCTGTGATGGTCCAAGTGAAGGCGGCGTTGTGGATGCCACAACGAAATTCCAGATGAGCTGCTACAGGCTGACTCCTCGTGGGAAAAGGGTCTTGGTTTTCATCCTGACTCCACTGGTGAGTTTGACGTGGAGCCTGGATTGATTCAGGTGAGAAAACATCCCCAAAACGTTGTGCTTGGCCTTGGTTGGTCAGTGCACACTAGTGTGCTGCAGAGGGGTGAACGCTGACCTGTGAATCGGGCAGGTCTCTGATATGGACCTGAGATTTGACTTGGGACATCCCTTTGCTTCCCTATCTCGGTTTCCCCAGGGGACAAATGGTCTCTTTCTCAGCAGGCTTTTCTCCCAAGCACCCCCTGCTCCTCTTTGCCTGGATGTGGGTCCACACAAAGCCACCCTCTTGTGACCCAGCCTGTCCACCTCTGTGTAGCTGCTCCCCTCTGCAGCAGGAACTCTTTCATTTCATATGGCTCCTGGAGCACCTCAGGAGATCTACTCAGAGGGTGCAAAACACAGGTCTTGAAACCATCCCCATCCTAAAGGTGGATTCAGCCTTCACTCCCTGCAGTCACTCCCCACTGCACGTGTCTGCACTGTAGGCTGTGGCAGGAGCCTTGTGGCTGCCCCAAAGCAGTGCTGTACATGGCCTTACAGTGGCAGAAGGAGCCCTACCTCCAGCTCATGGAGGAGGTGGATATGCCCACACACTGATAGGGAAAGGGGCTTCCTCAGCAGCATCCAGCTGCCTGGAAATGCAGCTGTGCCTGCTGATATCTGCCCTTTGAAACGCCAAGTCGGTTCAGACACGGCTCGATCTTTCTCTGTTAAACATTTGCTAAGTGTCTAAAGGGCAAGATCGGAGCACAGATCCCAGTGTGCAGCCAGATGTGGGAAGCCAATGCCCTGACCCTCCTCAGTGCAAGGAAGAAGCCTCCCACCTATGTTCAGCCCCTAATAGAGGTCATATCGCTGTCATATAGGCAAAGAGCCCACCTCTGACTTGGCAATCTTGCACAGATTCCCAGAGGCTGGAAGAGCGCTGGGTATTGCTGTGTGCTGCCCCTATCCACATGCACCTTCCAGAGGTACCTGCTGCAGCCAGCAGCATGGGGCAGGAGCTGGACAGGCTGCAGGCATGTCCCCATGTCAGTGCCTTCATAAAGCCAGCAATGCCTTCCCTGAGGGGGCTTCCTCTGAGCAAGGGTGCCACTGAAAGGGAACACAGTAAAAGGCCAGCTTCATTTGTTACCATACAGCTAATTGCTGACAGCTCTGGATTGTTTCTTAGAATTGGGTTTGGCATCCTCTGTTCAGAGCCCATAAATTGCCCCAGTTAAGACCCAAGAGAAGAACATCTATGGATGACACGAATTGTTACAGAAAACAACAGTGAACTCGTAACGGCAAAGAAGGGATATGATAATGGGTGAAAAAATGATTATTAGAGGACTAACCAGTCCTCATGGGAGAAGACTCTTCACTTCCCTTTCCACATGCAGTTCTACACCCTGCTGGAGCAGGACCAGGTTCTGGGCCTCTTTTCCATCAAGTGCAATCTTTCAAAGCTTTGTAATGCACAATCTGGCTGCCCAAAAACCTTTTCTAGGGTGGGACCCATAGGAGGGCTCATCATCCAAAACCATCAGAGATCACAGACAGACCATGGCATTTGGTTTGGGGCTGATATTTGATGCGTTATTCAGCTCAGTGCCTGGTTCTTGTGTGCTTGTAGTGAAAGGCATGTATGCTTGGAAGACCTCAGACACTAGTCATCCCAATGCCTGTTGGAAACAGCTTCTGGCCTGCAACACTGTGGGATTTTCCACTCCTAAGGCCATGCCGGTGTGCTGTGTCATGGGCTGGAACAGCCTCTGCTTATAGTGCATGAAGAAATCACAGCAGTACTGAGCCCTATTCCACAGGCTGCCTGAAACAGCCTCTGGCCACCATGGGAGCAGCGCAGGCTAAGGGATTTGGTGAGCAAGTGGGTCCCCACAGCCATGCATCCTTTCATCATCATCATTCCCCATCCCTCTGCAGGGAAGTCTTGTGTTTTCAGGCTGTTTTTTCCCCTTCTCCCATTGTCCTCTCCAGCTACACAGGAAATAGAAGACCAGCTATTTCCTTGCTGCTTTTGTTCAGCTGATCCCACAGCCCTTCCTCCCCAGCAAAGAACTTCCTGCAGCCCAGAAAGCCCCTGTAAACCCAGTGCCCCAAGGTTCACTGGCCAAGCTTCACCGTTTCCATTTCCCAGTCAATCATTCTCCACTGCATGATCTACTGAAGGCAGCTTTGCAGAGGTCAGCCTTAGGCTTATAAACTGTTTGCTGATCCGGGACAGTGGTGTTGGGAGAAGTGACAGGTCTGGGAAGGCAGGGAAGGTCTCCTTTCTTTCTCACTCCATCCCCGGAGACGAGAAGGCCACGTTATGATCCAGCAACATCTGAGACAGCTCCTGCCAGAGAGGGAGGTGGATCCTTCTGCTGCCTTCGCCCTGCTCTGTGGCTCGGCAGCAGCCGTGGTGGTCTGGAAATGGCTGGGCAAAAGGCAGATCCAGAAGAGAATGGAAGAGGCTCGGAGGACCCGGGATGAGGGTGTGAAGAAAATGGCAAAGGCCGCCCAGCAGTTCAGGGAGCAGGTAACCCATCCTTCTGGGGGGTCTGAGTGCCACCGGGGTGTCTGCTGATGGTTCTGCAGCTCCCCCTTTCAGCTCATGCCTCCATAGCTTTTATAACAAGGAGTGCAGGGGAGCCGTGCCTTCAACGAGAGGAAAGGCTGCCTTGGGAGAAAGGGAACCACACTGGCTCAAAATGATGAAGCACTGTAGACGTTCACTGATGCAAACCCAGTTCATTTGGAAACTAGAAATGTCTCTTCCCTCTATGCATAGAAGTAAGAAAACTTCTTCCCTTCCTAACTCTAAGCTTACACATCTGTCCACATCCCTATATCTTTGTCTCCAAAACCTGGCTTCTGGATGGAGCATTCCCAACAAGTGAGACCTGCCCCAGCAGGCAGCCCAGAAGATGCTTGGCCTAACTTAACACTAATGAAGCACAGGGCATTCAGTATCCCTTGGGAACAACCAGGACACAACACAGATGAATGAGGCAGGCACCCAACCAGCATAGATGTGGCCCTGAATTCCTACTGCAACACTGATTTCTAATCACCTTTCTTCCCTGCTCCATTCACTTCTGAGTAGGGATACTGGTTAAACCAGCTCATGTTTACACAGGTAACACACCTAGAGATAAATCATACCTGCCCCAAGTGATACATATCTTTACAACCTTTTTGCTTAAATACATGTATCTATAAATATTATATAAAACCTTAAAAAAAGTGGTGGTATTGAGAACCGCCAGTTTTCATCACATGAATAGACCTTACCCACCTGTGAGTCCCCACTGACTCATCTGTACTTTGCTGGGCTTGAGCTGTGAGATGTTTGTCCTCAGACCAGGCTGACCCATGCTGGCTGTACCCATTCTGAGGGGTGAAGGGCCAGCCTGAGGCTTCTGCGCAAGGACTTTGGTACCTTCTGCCCAGGCTGGTGCTTTCTCAGCCAAGGTTAACTCTTGGTCAGCGGGTAAGTCCTACAGTGCCAAGAGGAAGTCTCTGACATGAGGCATTGCCTTGTCCTCTGCTGCAGTGGATGCATGAAGCTCTTGTACACCTTCAGAGACAAAAGGACTCCTGTGTGTGCAGCCAAACTCTGGATGAAACACTCAGCAGCAAAAGGTCTGAAGCCCCACGTGCAGGATCCATCTTTCCAGCAATATCTCTTGATAAATGTTGGCACAACTTGTCCCCCCTGAGCCAAAGAGTAACTGGAACTGCTGTCCTGGCATCCCCTTCATCTTCCCCTTGCAGGTCCCCAGTGTCCAGACAGATGCCATCCTGTCCCTGCCCCTGCTGGAACTCACTGGGAGACTGCGGGAAGGGTCTTTGAATCCCAAGACTGTCCTCTACACCTACATAGAGAAGGTGAGGTGATGGGCAAATCACTTATGTTCTCCATGCCATGGTGTGTGGGCAGGTGGCTGAGAAGACTTGGAGCTAGTGATTATGGCAAGTCTTTAATATAGCAGATACAGGAGAATGATATGAAAAGGCAGGGATCTCTCTCTTTCCTGGGTCAGACTCATGACTAGAGAGTCCTTTGAGATGGCTTGAGCTGGGATGATCTGCAGAAAGGTGGTTACCATTCATGCCAAGCCACTAGTCCTTGTTCTGAACATCCAGGTAGCTACCAAATGATGCTATTCTTAACTAACACCTATTCCTCTATGTGTCTTGCAAAGGCCCTGGAAGTGACCCAGCAGACAAACTGCCTGCGACATTTCATCCCTGAGTGTGAGGAGCAGCTCCAGGAAGTACAACAGCAGAGGGAGAAAGGGCTGCTCTATGGCATCCCCGTCAGCATCAAGGACCACATTGGCCACAAGGTGCTTCCCTTTTGTCCCATCATGAGCTGGGCTGGGTGGTGAAATGGTGGGACACAGAGAATGGGGAATGGCCCTGAGCCCTCCATGCTTACACCAGGGGAGCCCGGCTGGGTCTGAGGCTGTAGCTCTACGTGGCATTGCAGCTGCAACCCTGGCGGTTAGAAGTCCCCTTTAGCAAAAAAAAAACAAGTGGTGAATAGTTACACATACAAATACAACCGAAGGCCAGGTTGGATAAGGCTTTGAGCAGCCTGGTCTAGTGGAAGGTGTCCCAGCCCATGGCAGGGGGTTTGGAACTGGATGATCTCTAAAGCTCCTTCCAACCCAAACCACTCTATGATTCAAATGATTTCTGATACAAGAGATGGCACAGGCTGGGTTGTTTGGGCCATCACTCAGACTGTTACTCAGAGGTTTGCAGTCTTGGGGATTAAAACATGGCTCAGCTTCTAGAAAGTCATTAGTAGCAGGACCCATTAACCTCAAATCCCTGTTGTGCAGTAGCCTGGCCACTGAGTCCCTTAGCAAAGAGCTTGTGCATGAGGCCCCCCCGTCACAGAGGACTGACCACACACTCCTGAGCTGTATCTGTTAGTCAGTATCCTCCATGTTGACTTACCAACACAGTTAAATGGCTCTAAGCCCAAAGCAAGCCCCAAACACCAAGGCTAACTGAAAAAGCACTGCACTGTGTTTGCATGGGGTGTATATTCCCTCTCTGAACATCCACTGGTGACTCTGCTCGGGCAGCAGGACACTAGGTTTGATCCTTGAGCTAGCGTACCTATGGAGTGGCATCTGGGACAGGGGAGAGAAATAGCATGGAAAAGAGCAAGGACAGCTTGCTGACGATGTCCACTGTCACTTATCCTCTCTACAGGGGCATCTGTCGACCTGTGGGCTTGTGCAGTGCCTGGGCACTGTGGTGCAGGAGGACAGCGTCCTAGTCAAGGTTTTGAAGAGCCAGGGGGCCATCCCTTTTGCAATGACCAACGTGCCACAATCCCTCTTCAAGTAACATACATCATTAGAAATCTTTCTTCTGGTTGTGCTCCTGAAGCTATAACCCACCCTGTAGGCCCTGGGACAGGTTTCTTCCTGTCTCCTGAGACGTTGCTTTGATGAGTCCTGCTTCTGTCAGCTGCCAACAACCTCAGTTCAACTGAAAATAGCTTTCAGATAAGATTAAGATGAAAAAACCTTCCATAACATAAGAGAAACCAAGTGTACTTATGCCTGGGAGGGAAAGCAGAGGATTATGAGAATGAGCCATGTCCTGAGGGATTTACAGGATGGAAGGATGAGGTTTGGCTATGCCACACTCCCATTGGAAGGGAAAGCCGACAAACTGAAGGCATTGTGCCGTTCCTGACAGCCCACTTGCTGGTTTTCTTCTCCCCAGCTATGACTGCAGCAATCCCATCTTTGGCCAGACCCTGAACCCCTTCAACGACCACAAGAGCCCCGGGGGCTCCTCGGGAGGGGAGGGAGCTCTGATCGCAGGGGGAGGCTCCATCCTGGGCATCGGCTCGGACATCGGCGGCAGCATCCGCCTGCCCTCCAGCTTCTGCGGGCTGTGTGGGCTCAAACCCACGGCCGGAAGGCTCAGGTAGGGGGCTGAAGTAGTTAAATAACGCCAAAATCAAATGTTTTTTGTTAAACTAAAGCTAAGATTTATTGGGGTTAGGGTATTTTGTTTTGATTTGGGTTTTCTGTTTCACATAAATCAAATGCATTTAACAGCTTCCCACTGGTTCAGGTCCTGAACTGCAGACCCTGCTCTGCTATTCAAACATATTTGGCATCTCTCACCATTACTGAAAATAGAATACATTCCTTTCTCTTTTCCCACAGCCTGTCTGGAGCGAGTGGCCCATTCAGTGGGATCCTGGCAGGTACATGAATTATATTTAATTGCTTTTCTCTACATGCTGTGAAGAGCCTTGTGTCCTCCTCTAGGCCTAGGGAAAGCCTGAGACAATCAAGATCTGTCTGAAGTCCATCTGAAACATCCCACCTCATTGCCTGATCATCCCTTGCAGCCAACATGGCCATGCAGAGGGGTGGACTGGCGTTTGATGCACCCGTTTGCTTAACGTGGATGTTTGCCCTCTTCCCAATCTAGTTCCCTGTGCTCTGGGGCCGATGGCGAGGGACGTGGACAGCCTGGCCCTGTGCATGAAGGCGCTGCTCTGTGAGGAGATGTTCTGGCTGGACCCCACTGTGCCCCCCATCCCCTTCAATGAGGATGTGAGTCCTTAAGTCAGCAAGGCTTTTTTGAGGGTGCTACACACTCAAAGCATCATTCTTTAAGAGCCCAGTTATCTTTATAGTACTGGTTTCCTATAACTTGTTAGCTCTCTTTAAAGGCACAATTAATAATTACTACAAGAAATAGGTTATAAATAGTTATCTTTTCTCTCTACTCAGTTGGCATGTAGTTTGTCAGACTGAAAACCCCAGGAAAGAATAGAAAGGAAGGCAACATCAGGAGCAAAAAGCTGGAAAGTTTTAGGGGAAGATGAGACAGGATCAGGAAATCTTTTGGCTGAGGACATTTCCTTTCCCTCTGCAGCAGATGAACCTCAGGAGGTTTTTCCACCTCTGTCTTCAGAGCACTGGTTGAATTACTGGTCTTGAGTGGCTGCACTTTATATGAAGGGAGGGATGAGATGAAAGGGAGGCTGGAGAAAAAGACAAGGGTGGGGGTTTGGAAAGGGTAACCTGTGGAAACTATAGGCAGCAACCAGAAAATTAGTTACTCCTTAACATAGAGCCATAGAATGGTTTGGGTTGGAAGGGACCTTAAAGCTCATCCAGTTCCAACCCCTGCCACGGGCAGGGACACCTTCCACTAGAGCAGGTTGCTCCAAACCCCTGTGTCCAACCTGGCCTTGAACACTGCCAGGGATGGGTCAGCTACAGCTTCTCTGGGCACCCTGTGCTAGCGCCTCAGCACCCTCATAGGGAAGAACTTCTGCCTAAGAGCTCATCTCAATCTCCCCTTTGTCAGGTTAAAGCCATTCCCCTCTGTCCCATCACTACACACCCTTGTAGACATAAACGCCTCCTCTCCAGCTGGAGCTTTTGTCCCCTCTGCAGTGAGCCTCAGCACAGGGCAGCCCTGCCCTCAGGGGGTTGGAGATATTTCACTGGTGTCCCTGTGCTCCAGGTGTACTCCACCTCCACTCCTCTGCGGGTCGGGTACTACGACACAGACGGCTACTTCCCACTGCCCCCTTGCATGCGGCGCGCAGTGCAGGACACCAGGAGGGCTCTGCAGGCAGCTGGGCACCAGGTGAGTATAGCCACGTTACTACAGCCATGTAATACAGCACAGGCATGGTCCCACATGGGGTAGCAGTGCATCTCATGGGGAAACAGTGCTGGCAACTGGAGAACTTGTACCTGCGAGGGGTGCAACAAACCCATCTCTGCTCTCCTGGTGGCTGTGGTCCACAATAGGCAGCAGCATCCATAAAGTGCTGTGTTTTACCCTGGCAGGTTGTCTTGGAGCTATCTAGTACTGTTCTTCCAAGCAGGGCTCTGAGAGGTGTTTTTTCTCCTTCCTCCCCAAAGCCCATGGAGACCTCTGACCATCCTGGATCACTGAAGGAAAAGGGCCATGGGGCATAGGATGGGAAATATCTTTCGCTCCATCTAGACCTACCTGCAGAAACATGCCAGTGGTGCTCTTCATAGCAATGTGACACCAGATCTGAGATGTTGATAGTGCTGGGAGAGGTGGGAATCTGGTGTAACTTCTGGCTCAGGGGCTGCCTGGAGCTTGATGGAGGAAGAAACAGCTCTGGAGAGAGCGGAGCCAAACCACTGTCAGGGAGGAGTAATCCCATGGGGAAATGTCTAGGCTAGTAAAGGGTTGAACCAGGGCTCCGTTGACGTGTGGAGCCTGGGGAGGTGCTGCTCTGCCTTTGAACCATATCCACAGTAGGGCTTTGGAAATTATCACGTTCCCAGGCTGCCACATCATCTTGTGTTCTGGTGCAGCTGGTGCCCTTTTGTCCACCTCGGATCCACTATGTCATGAATGAACTCTTTCTGAAGACCTTTTTTGCTGATGGAGGCCACGCTTGGTTGGACTTGTTGTAAGTAGGAGCCCTGGGGCAGCAGTGCTGTAAGACACCTCCATCCCTGTGCCTGTGAGCACAACACACAGGCAAAACAAGCCCAGCTCTCCCACCCCAAACAGGAGATACTCAGCTTTCTGAGAAAGGGCAAACAGCTTCCCTGGCATGATCCGCTCCTCTTGTCTTCTCTCAGCACAGGAGATACCGTAGATCCAAGCTTGAAATCCCAGGTGAATTGCTGCAGGATCCCGAGGCTGGGGAAGAAGCTGCTGGCTCTGATTCTTAAACCTCTGGTGAGTCCCTGGCTTCAGGATCAAAGCAGAGCGGTGTCAGCAACGCCTTAAGATGCTTGAAAGCGTGGTGGAACTGAGAGCCACCTCTAACTAGAAACACTGGGGTTTCAGGCCAAGGCACATGCTGTCACTGTGGAAGGTCTTTCCAGAACCCGATGGGATTTATCTAATGCAAAGGGAAATGAGAGAAGGACCAGCCAAGGGCTGTAAAAGATTGATGCAGAGTCTATAGCAAGGGGTGCTTCAAATACTAGACCTTGCAGTGCCCAGTTTCCTAGAGTCATGCATTGGGATTACTGCAGCAGAGGGACTCACGGCTGAAGGTCTGTCCCTGTGTTGGAGGCCTCCCAAATATCACAGCTTCATGGAGACTTCCGGTGATAAGAGATGGCCCTTACTGTAGTCCTTTCACCAGCCGAGTATCCTTTTGTAGGGCTTCTCTCCATTCTCTCTGCCTCTCTGTCCAGTTTTGTGGTTCTCAGTTGAGAGGATCAGAAAGGTAACATTGAGTGTGGGGCAGCCAAAGTGTTTGTGGAGGCCTTGTTCCTGTGAGATACTGAGCTAAAAAACGTTTGATTTATCAAAACTAATGAAAGGTGACTTGGTTCAAGTCAGTTCATTCCTCTGTGAGCAGGAAATACTGGGCTGTAAGAAACACATTGGGAAACAACAACCAGAAGCTGGAAGCAAAGTAAATTCAGAACCATGATGAGCATTTTTAATCACCTTTCACTCTCAGTGTAGCATCCCCAGGGATGGAAGGCAGTTTCCCAGGATGTCAGAAGTTATTGCACCCCCATGTCATGTCCCTAACAGGAACCTCTTTCCTTTCCAGTTTCCCCGCCTGGCTGACTATCTGAGTGCCTTGAGTGGAATGAGGTGAGATGGCATCATCCCCAGGGATGTCCATGGACATGAGCGGTACCTTCTCCTCTTGGTGTCCATAGTGGTGTGGGGCTGGGCTCATTACAGCCTCTGACCTGCTCTCTGCAGGGGCTGTCCCTCCATCGGCTACTTCAGCCCTCCGGAACACATCTCCCCAGTGTTGCACTACCCCTAGTGTTGTCCTGAATGGATTGCGGGAATTGGGTGGATACAGTCATTTGGGAAGCGTGTGGTGGAGAGGAGTACTAAGTCCAGGCTATTTTCTCTACCACTTCCACACATTTGTTGCTTAATTGCTTGGCCAAATGCTGTAGGAAACTTTAGACAAGTTGTGAAAGATGTATTAAGTAACTGATAAAATCCCTGGTGCTTATCAACCCGGGGGATTATTTAAGCAATTCCTCCTCTTAAAGCTTAAAAATGTTGCTACCATTCCCATTTGCAGCTCGGTGAAAGAGATGTGGAATCATCAACATCAAATAGAGGTATGTTTTAAGGCATTTTCTTTCTGGCATCATGCTACAAGTTGAGGCTTTATGACAAGTGCCAGGTCAGAGAGTCATCAGTTAGGAAAGGGGTTGTGCAGACAGAGGGCACAAAAAGAGAGGTAAGAATGGGGTAAATGGGCTTTTGGGTCAACCCAGCCAGGACTTTATCAGTTGTTCAGGGTACTTACACCCAAATGCCCACACTTGGTGGTCCCAAGGAAGGCTGTCCTTTACAATTCCTGGCTTCTGTCTGGTCACGTGCTGTCGAGGCAAACACATGCTCTTGAGTCGAGTACAGCTTCCTGCTGCTGCCTCCTTGGCTGTGCAGTTTGATGCATACCCATGTGAAGCTGAGATGCTCCAGGCATGGACACGGCCTCCACGTCATCTCTCCTCTCCTCCCCAAGGTGTATCGTACTGAGTTCATCGCGCAATGGAGGGAACTGGGGCTGGATGTTGTGCTGTGCCCTGTCCTGGGGCCTGCCTTCACCATGGGATACCCTGGGAAACTGCTCAGTAAGTGAGTCTGGGACCTTCCTGGGAGGGCAGAGCGGTTGAGACTGGACAGAGACCAGGAGCTTCACCCCCACCTAAGCATTTTATGGGCATCAGGAAGGAAGGGTAACTACCATAAACCTATCTAAGCAGATGGAGACAGATGTGGATGAAGTCATCTGATGGCAGTTGTTTCTTGCAGTAGAATTTGGACCTGTAGACAACCAGCCTTGTGCAATCTCTCTGCGGTTTCTAATCAGAAACACTGGGATTTCAGGCCAAGGCACATGTGAATGTGCAATGTGTAAGTCTGAAGGAGGGCAGGAGGTTGTGACTACCTGCATTTGTCTCTTCTGCTTCTCTCAGCTGCCATCTCCTCCACAATGCTGTATAATGTCTTGAACTTCCCTGCTGGAGTCGTACCTGTCAGCACGGTGACAGAAGCGGATGAGGAAGAACTAAAGCTTTACCAAGGGTACTGTGATGACCCCTGGGACCGGATCCTGAAACAGGTACGCAGCATGGGAAGTGGTGGAGCAGAGACTGCTGGTGGATGTTTAATAGTTTCACTGAAATCAAGGGCTGCTAAATGTGTTCATCAACATGGGCATGGTGCAAAAAGTGAATCACCTTTATATACCATTTGAAAATCCCTTTTCTCCCAAACCCTCAACACATAAGTCACTGAACTTTGGGGAGACTGGGGGAGCAGATTATAGGCTGAAACCAGAAAGGAGCCATGTAGCAAGGCTTGAGTAGGTCCCTGTGACAGCCGGAACCCACAGCACTGCAATGCACTTTCCTCCTGCTCCATGATGCCTTCACCAGGCCCATGCTGTCAGTAGAACATGGACCAGGAGTAAAGATGCTGAAGAAAGAGGGATCTGGCTGCAAGACAGATCAAAGCAGTGTGGGTTGGGGTTCTGTGTGGTGGGATGCCTTAAACACACTGCCCCAGCTTTAGCAACCATTTCTGTCACAAGAACTGCAAGAGCCTCCCCTCTGCCCCAGCACACTAACGCTGCTTGAATGGCAGGATAAAGGAGCCACCTTCCTAAACCAAGTTTCCAGGAGCTGCTGGAGGTCTGAGCCCCCTGGTACCCCGTCACCGCTTGTGCCCTCCCTGCAGGCTGTGTCCGGAGCCGTGGGGCTGCCCGTGGCCGTGCAGTGCGTGGCCTTGCCATGGCAGGAGGAGCTGTGCCTCCGGTTCATGAAGGAGGTGGAGACGCTCAGCCATGAGAAGAGAGTGGGGTAGCCTCCATGGTCCCCCATGCCCAGGGCCAGTGGCAACATGAGATGACAGCGCTGCACCACTTCTCTTGCAATCAGCAGTGCAGAGACGACAGCGAGGAGGGAAGGAGGAAGGAAAAGCCATTTCCTGCCCCGTCCTCCTTGCCAATAACCACGGATCCTGTAAGGAACCAAGATGCCATACAGAGGGTGGGACTGGTTTAATCTGGGTTCAAATGATGATACATCCATGAACCACACTTTCCTGGACAGATGGACATGGATGGGGGTTCACCCTCATTTTCACCTTTGCTGCCCCTTGCAGATGCTGACAGCAAAGGATTACAAAAGCTGAACAGTATAGTCTTGCTGACACTGGAGTGACTTCCTATGGATATAACTATGGCTGCCCCGTAAGGAACACGGCCATGTGTACCCTCCCCATCACTGTATTTTGCACACAAAACTAAAAATGTAGCTATTAAGCAACTCTATTAATAAACTCCAGTAATTGTTCACTGATGGCTGTGATTATATGAATGCACAGTTATTACTCAAAATCATACAAACACCTTCACATTGGCCATTAAATAGCATCTAACGTGGGATTGCTCCCACCTTCCATTTCAATCACAAGGATGAGGGATGGCAACAGTCACTGGCCATGATCCTTCCACCACCAGATCTTGAGCATCACAAGCACATTTCCAACCTCACAGCAGGTGCATTCTTAGGAACCTCTTATTTCCGGACCTCAGGCTGCTCTTTCTGAAGGTAGGAGATAAGCAGAGACAGATGCAACTCAATTATGCAGATCGTGAGATCTGGGACAGAGAGGCTGAGATCCCCAGATGGTGTTTGTTAACCCAAACCTGCGCTTGTATGATCAAAGCAGTCAGACAGGAGCGAGAGCACAGCATCCACAGAGGGCCATATGCCCCATCCTGAGAAGGATGGATAAATCACTCCCCCTGATAAGTAAAAAAGCACACTTCCTGTGGGACATTCCAAAAAGAAAAAATAAATACAAAGCAGTTCTGCTTTCCCTGGAAATCCGGGGCATTTCCTGGTAGCCAGCACAGCCTGTTACCCCTTCTACACCCGGTGCAGTCTGCAGAAATACATAGGTCCAAAGTTGGCCGTGAGGTGAGGCAGAACAAGCTCCCCTAGCCGGCAATCCGAGAAGAAGGAAAATGTGTCCTGGAAGAGCGTCCGGAAGTGGCTCAAGTCCTCAACATGGACACTGATGTTAAACTGTGTTTCTGCAATGTCCACTGCTCTCTCGATCACACACTCATTCTGCAGCGAGGAGAGGGAGCACGTAGAATACACCACCTTTCCTCCCGGCTTGGTAGCGAGGATCCCAGCCCTGCAAGCAAGATGAGCACACACACTGTCATGAGAAAAGGATCGTGTCGGACACCAGCATTCCTACCCACTGATATTGGGAAGACAGCATCTAACTCATAGGAGGTCAGAGACAAATCTCAAACCCCATAGACTCAGCACTCTCACTGCAGCTTCGGGACTGTTTTAGACCAGGGCAATACAAGTTAAATAGATCTGTAAGACTGATAAAGTACTTAACACAGGAGAGCAGATAGAAGGAGTAATCCTGCATGCACCTGCAAAGGAAAGGGTAAGAGAACATGCAGGAAAGAGGCTCTTGCAGTTCAAGTGCTGCCATGGGGCTCTAATCTGTTTCCTTACTGCCCCAGCTCGCAGTCAGCCCATTCAATCTTCCTAGCTAAATGGGGGGACAAAGTGCGCCCATATCCTCCCTTGTGCTGGGAGATGTGGACACTCAGAAAACCTCCAAGGCTGACTGCCAGGACCCAGGAGATCATCTTGCACAAAAAGACAACACTACACCCATCCCATTCCTTGGACCCTCCTCCTACCTCCTGTGGCTACCCTCTGACCAAGAACATTTGTCCCTTCCTACACACACTATGATTTGATGTGTTTAGCTATTGCCATTCCAGAAAACTACACATGGTTTCCACATTTCCCAGTTGGGGACACATAAAGAAAGAAGAGGTTTCAGTGCTGGCCATGGAGAGCTGCTACTGTAACACAAACAGCCCCAAGACGCAGCATCAAACTCACATCAGCAGCTGCAGCTGCAGCATGGGCAGCATCTGGCGCTCCTTGGTTCGTCTCTTGTGGAAGATGTTGTTCTCCTCCTCCATGACAGAGTGTCTGTCTGTCGTGCAGGGCACATCCACCAGGACCTGCAGCCGCAGAGGTTCTGCATCAGCTCTCAGATAAGATCCAGCTCAGTAAGCCTCCTACTGCAACCTGTCCCTTGCCCGACTCCTCCATCCTTGTCATACTCCAAGCAGCTCTTGTTACCCTGCCTGGCTGATACTGCCCAAACACTGCTGCGCATCCACACTGAACTGCAACTCATCTGGCTGTTTTTGCATCTCAGGAACATGCAGACACAGACATGATCATCCTCATAGACCTCCTCTGGACTTGCTCCAACAATCCCATGTCTTTTTTATGTTGGGATAACATCACGCTCTCACACGTGTCTTCATTTAACATTTCTACTCTATGCATCTTTCTGGTAGGCATTACTTCAGCACCTATGGTTGCAACCACGCACAGCCAGAACTCCTGCAGTGACATCTCCTGGAGAAACAAACCCAGCTCCTAAGGCTGGATGTGAATATCTGGCAGCATGCTCCCCAACACACCCTTTTTCCTGCTTAAGCAATAGCTACCGGGGTGGTCCTAACGGCTGCATCTGGCTTAAGCTGTACTTTGGGAAGACAGATAACTCAGTAGCTAAGGGCCATGAAATCTTGCTCAACAGCTGGAAATACAGCTGGTGCGCAAATGTGACCTAAGTCAATCATCTTAGTCCATAAACAGTGGACAGCCCATGGTCTGTTGAGCTCTCCTGCATGGCAGCAGGCTGCACACCAGGATCTCCCCTTGAGTGAGGATACCTCTCAAGGTTACACCTTGAGGTTGAGGGGACCCTTGCCACAACAGATTCTTGGTAGGTGATTATTAACAGTATGCTAAATTTGCAATCTTAGCTAAGTGATATGAAGGACTGGTTGTGCACGTACAATCTCTTGGACATAAATCACTGACCAAGTCTGGGACTAAGTCTGGATCCAGTTCCAGACTCCCCTCTGAGAAGCAGTTTAGAAAGCAAGGGAGTCCTTTCTGAACCTCTCAACAGGAAAGTCTCCCTAGCAGTTTTGTCTGACCTTGTGCTCTATATGGTAAATAACCAAGTGTACATCAACACTGAATCTTGTTAAACCACTGTCACATTTACTAACGCTTTGGTTAAATCACTCTTTTGTCTCAATAAACTTATTGCTGCTTCTCTCTTACAAGTGCAGCACGTCACTACATCCCCAACAGGCTGAGAAACAATAATTATCTAATCTTCACATTTAACCCCTTGTGGGTGATTGGTTAGAACACGACTTTTAAGGGCTATTACACAGGCAAATAAAGGCACAACTACGGATACCCATATGCTCCAGATCCTACAGGAAGGCAATGCTACTCCTTACGTGGTTTAGCCTTCTCTCTTCCTCTGCATTTAAGATTATGGAAAACTGTACACAAATACTCTATCCAACCTGGCCCTGAACCCTGCCAGGGATGGAGCATTCACAGCTTCCTTGGGCAACCCATTCCAGGGCCTCACCACCCTTACAGTAAAGAGCTTCCTCCTTACACCTAACCTGAACTTTCCCTGTTTTAAGTTTTAACCCATCACCCCTTGTCCTATCACTACAGTCCCTGATGAAGAGTCCCTCTCCAGCATCCTTGTAGACCCCCTTCAGATACTGGAAGGCTGCTATGAGGTCTCCCCACAGCCTTCTGGCACAGGGTTAGAACTATATGATCTTAAGGTCCTTTGAACCTTAACTATTCCATGATTCTATACCGTAGGATAAGCTGTTGGCTTCCTCCAGAACAGGAGGGAAGTGAAATAGATCGGTTTATCTTCACTGGCTCCCAATCACCTACCTTATGGAAAGTGCCACCTTCCAGCTGCTCCCAGTCTCTTCCATCATAGGATGTAACACTCACAGTTTCCCTGATATTTTTGGGAACATAGCTGTTGAGAATGCTGTACAGCCTCTTTGTCCGGGAAATGGAGACGTCGTTGGCTGCCAGATGCCCTGGGAGGACAAAACAGGCACACTGGGAATGTCACTCACAAAACCACATCAGAATCCCAACTCTTATAACCAGAAATGATGAATGGTCAGACATCAATGGGCTCGGCACACTCTTCCAGCCTTGTTTTACCCGTGGAGGACAAAGAACACTTACCACAAAGCCCAGTCTGCAGCAGAGCCAGAGTCTTGCCACCCGGAGCAGCACAGAGGTCAAGGACCAAATCACCCTGCTGCACGTCGAGCGCCAGGACAGGCAGGAGAGACGCTGCATCCATGAGATAATAGTCAAGGAGCCCCAGAGAGTCTTGCCTGAAAACCACCAGTTTGAATAAAAAAAAGCAAAGGGGTGAGGGAGGGAAAGAAAAGAGCAGTTGGAAGTGAGGATGGGGACGTGCAGAAGCAGCGGGTGCTCACACACATGTAGCCCATGAGGCTGGCAAGGACAGCAGGAGGCGCGTCCCAGGGATGTCTCACCGTGCAGGGCGGAAGCGTGTGATGTCCCCCCTGGGGTAGGTGTAACACTTGATGTTGGAGTTGATGGAGGCACGAAGTGGAGGCGACATCGCTGCCTGTGTCTCTGTCTGCACCACTGTCCTGACCTTCCCAGGTCCCTCCTGGGACCTGTTCTCCTCTCTTCTCACTTCTTCTGCAGCTGCACCCTGCTGCGCCTTTTTGGAGCCTTCGGACACAAAATCAGTGGCGTTCATCAGCTCCAGCTCCTGAGTGACGTAATCATCAGCAGAGAAGTTGTTGAGGAGGGCACCGTACTTCTGCTCACAGAGCAAGCTGGCGCGGACAGAGGGCCACAGGTCCTTCAGCTGCAGGCTGTAGTTCGCGTCCAAGTGGTGCAAGGCCAGACGTGTGCATGGGATGCGGGGAGCTGTGGCAGCCTTGGGGGAGGAAAACATCAGAGATGTTAAAAGACAAAATACCTCAACATCCCCCCCCCCCCCCCATCCATAACGTTTTCCCTTCACAATCCAGTGCCAAGCTCTGTGCTGCCAGAACAGGGGTACAGGGTGCAAAGAGAAGCTGTGGCTGTCCCATCCCTGGCAGTGTTCAAGGCCAGGCTGGATGGGGCTTGGAGCAGCCTGGTCTAGTGGAAGGTGTCCCTGCCCCTGGCAGGGGGGTTGGAGCTGGATGAGCTTTAAGGTCCCTTCCAACCCAAACCATTCTATGATTCTATGTTTCTAGAAGTCCCCGAAGCCTTTTCTGCAGCCCCAAAGGGTGACCGTGTCCTAAACATCTATGGGCTGATGGTCCCCTGGAGAGGCTCAGGACTGGGAATGACTGAATGGGGCTGGAAGCATGGAGTGAGCATGCAAGGAGGGGAGCGGCTGTGTGCAGAGCAGCTTAATGGGGATGTAACGGGAGAGGCGGTGCTATAGGTGCAGCGAGAGGTGCAAGGGGGTGAAATGGAGAGACTGGAGGGGTGCAGAAGGGTTAGCGGGGATAAAAGGGAAGGTGCAGCGCAGCGCCACGGGCTGCAGGGCAGGGACCCGCTCACCCACTTCTCCTTGTACCGGTACCGGCGCGGTACCGGTCGCAGCCCCGGTGCCGGTCCCCTCCGCAGCAGCGCTACCGCTACCGCCACCGGCCCGCGGGCACCCAGCGCCGCCATCACTCGCGCTCCGCTACGGCGCCTTCCGGGGCGGGACCGGCAGCGGCTCCGACCCCGCTCCGCCTCTGGATATCCACTGCCAGTAAGGACCCAGCAACAGGATGAAAAACACATCCAGCCCTCCCAAAGGGAACATGTTACACTTACCCTAATAAAGCTGCGTTTCAGTCCGCTAGGGATTAAACCGGGAATCCACCTGCAAAAGCATTATGGACTGCTGCGTTGATAAAGAACAGCCGAATCTAAAAGGTGGTGTTTTTCTTCTCACTTTGATGAGTAGCTGAGGAAGTTCTCGCTGCCCTGTGAAGCAGCCCAGTTTTCCTGCAACTGAACACCCTAGTGCGGAGAAAAAGGGACAGAGGGTGCACAGGGCAGTCCCAGGTCAGCAGAAGGGGCTGGTGATTTGTGCTTCAGAGGAAGCTTCATTTCCCCCCTTAGTGCTCCAGTTGGAGTTTGAGCAGGTGGAACCCCCACCATGCCCCTCTGCAGCCATGGCCAGTCATTTTGGGCAAGGTGGCAAAGCCAACCACAGCCAAGAGGCTCCTCCAGCAGCATTAGGGGACAGCGAGGGCCAGCTGTTTTTACCCCCAGGGGGATGAAACTTTCCTCTCCAAGAAAGGGGCCACTCCCTTTAGTTTAATTTAATGTGATTAACTTAACTGCATTAACAATATTGGTCTGTGGGGCTTGGAAATATATCTTTGTGGCTCCAGTACACAAATTCTTCCCTGTGGGATCAGGATCCAGTCCCTACACCTCATGGATGCACAAAAAGAACACTCCCACAAGTGAGAAGTCTTCCCCCCTGCCACTGAGCTCTGACACCCACTAATTCCACCTTAACCCAGTACCAATGAGGAGCTTAAGAACTAGGAAATAAACAGAGGCTGTTTCCATGGGAACTCAATGTTTAATATGGAAAATTACAGAACATCAACATGGTTTTTGCGTAGCTGCACATCTTCCACAAGAACAGACGCAGAGACAGGCTGACACTTGGCTGCTGCCACGAACGGGCAGGAGCAGAACTGTGAATCCAGGAACCACCAACATGGGCCGTGGAAGCAGATGGACAATGACGCCCGCCTTCACTTCAGGTTCTTAAAGAGTTTGTGAGCAACCTGAAAAGAAGCAAAGCCCTCAGTAACTCGTAGTTTAGGGCTGGAAGGCAGCAGGGTGTTATGATGTGCATCTTGGCTTTCTGAGCCCCACAGCTGTTGCTTTGCCACAGGTCATTCAAGAGAACAAACAAGCCGAGATCTCTTGCAAAGTTTCAGCTCAGGTTAAAAGGGTTCAATTTCAAAATGGCAAATACAACACTGAAAGAGCAAAGTGCTATCTGTGGGGCAGAAACATCATGTTTGACTTATTTAATCTTTTAATAACCTACTGAATTCCAGCTGGAGCGGTCATAACAAGGAGGAAACAAACATTTAACATGAGAAAGCATCAAGGCTCACAGTTCTTCTGACCACATCTGACACCTGAACTGCCTGCGCTTTTGGAAGCATGGCTAAAGCTTCTCCCGGCACCAGCAGGGATGCTGCACCCGCAGGTGCTGCACTTACGCAGTGGTCCCTGGCATGCAGGAAATCAAACAGCTCCTCTGTGCACTGCTCTTCCGTATGGGACCTGGAGGACACCCGCGCATCGCACTGCTCCAGCCGCTCCCGCGCCTTCACGCATTTTTCCGTCTGCTCACAGTGCTCCCGAACAGTGGTTAAAGGATCCTGTGGGCACAGGACTGCCGTGAGGGCAGGGACACCCTGAAACACCATTTACCCCCATACGCTTCCCTGAGACCCATTGCTTTAAGAGGAAGCCATATATCCCTGTGGAAGTTGGAATCTGAGCTGCCCCCATGCTAAGCTGTGGATCTGTCAACCACAAAATCGTTTGGGTTGGAAGGGGCCTTAAGATCATTTAGTTACAACACCCCTACCACGGGCAGGGCCATGTTCCACTAGATGAGGCTGCTCAAGGTGCTGTCCAGCCTGGCCTTGAACACTGCCAGGGATGGAGCATTCACAACCTCCCTGGGCAACCAATTCCAGTGCCTCACCACCCTTACAGTAAAGAACTTCTTCCTTATGTCCAATCTAAACTTCGCCTGTTTAAGTTTTAACCCATTACCCCCTGTCCTATCACTGCAGTCCCTAATGAAGAGTCCCTCCCCAGCATCCCTATAGGCCCCCTTCAGATATTGGAAGGCTGCTATGAGGTCTCCACGCAGCCTTCTCTTCTCCAGGCTGAACAGCCCCAACTTTCTCAGCCTATCTTCATACAGGAGGTGCTTCAGCCCCCTGATCATCCTTGTGGCCCTCCTCTGGACTTGTTCCAACAGTTCCATATCCTTCTTATGCGGAGGACACCAGAACCGTACACAGTACTCCCACTTACCACCAGCTCCTCCTCCTCCTCCTGTGAAAACAGAAAGCAGAGCCGTTACCGACTGCCCGCCCTCCCGGCCGCGTCCCGCGGGGCTCCGGCGCGGCCGCGCTCACCTCGGGCTCCCCGGCGTGAACGACGCTGTCCCGCAGCCCCATGGCCCCGCTGCCGCCGCACAGAAGGACTCGGCAGGGTCACCCGCCGGAAGCTCCAGTGCCCGCCCTGGAAGCGGAAACGCGCCGGGACCGCTCCAACACAGGGTGGTGCTTCGGGAACGGCGCGTCCCTTGTGAACGTGGTGTTGTCTGCCTTCCTCTTGTCCTCCTTAGGATCACAGCATCATTTCGGTTGGAAAAGACCCTTAAAATCATCAAGTCCAACTGTCACGCCAGCACTGCCATGTCCATTACTAAACCATGTCACTAAGGGCCTCATGTACATGTTTTTCGATCACTTCCACAGTGACTCCACCACTTCCCTGGGCAGCCTGTTCCAACACCTGACCACCCTCTGGGTGGAGAAATTGTTCCTAACATCCAAACTAAACCTCCCCTGGCGTAGCTTATGGAGGTTACCTCTTGTTACGAGGGAGGAGACACCAGCAACCTCCTGGCTCTAGCCTTTCAGTTAGCTCTAGAGAGCGACAGGGTCGCCCCTGAGCCAGCTCCAGCTCACCTAGACCTCCCCAGCATGGCCGCCCGCTCCTTCCTCCTCCTCCTCCTCCCAAGATGGCGGAAGGGTATGTCCCTTCCCAAGATGGCGGCGACAACGCGAGGGAGGGAGGGCGTGTCCGTCCGCAAGATGGCGGCGGTGGGGTAGCAGTGAGAGGGGCGATGGCGGCGGAGGGGCCGCGCAGTCTGTTCTCGCTAAGCGCGACGGCCGTGAGCCGCAGCATGGCGGCTCTGGAGCGGGACGTCTGGGGTAAGGCAAGGGCGGCGCGGGGCGGAGGGGCGCTGGGCCTGGGGCTTGCGCGCACTCTGCCGCCGTCTCGCTCTGGCTCTCCACAGCGCTGCCCGGACATCTCCTGCGGGGGCTCCTGCCGCTTCTCACCGTCTTCCACCTCGAGCGGGCTGAGGGCGCAGCACAGAGAGCAGGTGACAGACCCCTGAGGGGTGCGAGGGACAAATCCCCCTCATACACACACTGAAGGGGTCCCCCCGGGCTGCGGGGATGAGCCCCACACCGGAGGGACCCCCGGCTGCAGGGAGGAACCTGCCGTGGAGGAACAGAACCCTCCTGGCTGGAAATGGGAGCCCTGGGCCGGAGGGGTGAGCGCCTCAGCAGGGTGGCGGGCACCGCAGAGCACAGTCCCTGCCACCATCACCAGCGGGGCTTGGATACCCCGTGTCCAAAACCTTGAGCCCTGTCCCATCCCCGAGCAGGGTTCATGCAGCGGTGTGGGTGCTGCTGTAAGCGCTCCTTTTGGGGATCCACAAACCCTGCTGGTTTTAACTCGCATCCCATGAAAGGCGGTGGGTGTTCATCCCCTCACCGCAAAGCACCGTCCTTTCGCTGCAGGGGTCTGCCCCAATGCTGCCCCTCGCCTGCCCTGCAGGCTCTGAGGCAGGGCACTGGGGTGCGGAGCAGGGGTGACAGCGCCTGGTTGCTTCTTGTTGTCCCGCAGGCCTCTCGACGCAGCCCATCTGGCGCAAGCTGTGGGATGATGTGATGAAAACCAGGCCGCCCAACTCGGAGGTGAGGAAACGCTGCCGGTGGGAGAAGGGGCACAAGGCTGGCACCCTGTGTTCTAAGCCCGATGGTGCTGCTGGCCGCCTCCAAGCCATTGCTGGTTCTTGTTTCTAGGAACTTGTAGAGCTCTGGACCAAGGCATGACCCTGGTAGTACAATCATTTTGGAAATGGGGTTCATAAAAGGGGCTGTAGTGTACAACCGTGCCCATCATCTCACGACAGCGAGTTTGACCAAAGAATAAATCCTGTCTTCAGAGATGTAATTCTTAGGGATATGGGATAAAACCAGTATTTGATATCATGCTTACACCTACACTGGCAAAAATTGTGCTGATGTCTCAGAAAGCACTAGAGAAATACTTAGGGAAGACTCAGTTTGGGAGAATGGCTTTGCCTAGGTAAACTGAGGCAGCTCTATTGATCCAGCACCACAAAACAGTCATTATCAGGCAGCTTAATCACAGCCTATAAATTGATGGTTGGGAATAAAATTCCTGATGATGGTTTTTGATAAGCAAAACCAATGGCTTAGCTTCAAACCACCATGTGTTTAAATTTGGCCAGAGGCAGGATGAGGTGAGAGCGATGGGAGTAACTTGTTTTTTCAACAGGTACGCTTAGGAAGGATGTTGAGAACTAGACAGGTTGTGCTAGCAGCAGGGTTTTTTGGACACCACATTTACCATGTTAGCAGAGAAAAGTAATTTAACTTAAAAAGAATGAGGAAAAAAATGTGGCTTTGTTAACATGTCCCTGTTGTTTATTTGCAGAGTATAACCTGTTGGAGGAAGAAGTTCCTTGAAACGTTCTTCTCCAATGTTCTTCACGGTGTCTTGGATGTCTCCTCTGACTGGCGCCTCCATCACCATCACTTCTCCCCGCTGCTCCACAGCTCCCCGCACGTTTCCCAGCTTACCCTTTGCAACATGCTGCAGGGTGCGGTGGAGCTCACTGCTGAGCACAACCAGAAGGTGCTTGAAAACCTGGCTGGCTCCCTGCGGATCCTGAAGTTCCAGCACCTCCTCTCCTCCGACCAGTCCATCAGGTGTTCGCTGGTTTTACTTCTTCACCGGCTGATTCACCATGGCTCTGTCAGCCAAGTGTCCATGTATTCCTGGCCTGTTCCCGACACAGTTCTTCTCGTTCTCATTTTGAGCATGAGTGCTGGGTTCTGGCGCTCGGGCAATGCCCTCATGTATCACAGTAGCCTGTGTGGCTTTTGCAGAGAGGAGGGCAAAGCCCAAAGCCAGGAGCTGCCACGAGCACAAGCAGAGAGGAGCTGTTATCATGAGAGGGAGCGGAGCAGTGATGAGAACCAGAGGGCATGCCCCAGTGCCCCGGAAGAGGCTGACACTGAGGTGAATGAGTGTGGGGCTGATGCTTATCTGAACTCTGTCCTCTCAAGTTCTCCTCTGCATTACCGAGCGTGTGAGGAGGCAAGCAGCAAGGTGCCCTGTGACCACACCAGCGTTGAGGGAGGTTCTTGTTGCATCTCAGATCAGCCGTCCTGTCAGCGTGTTCTTCGAAAGACACGCAGACGACTAAAATCTGCCGTGGGGAAGAAACGTCGCTGCCTCAGACGAAGCAGGGGACCACATGCCGACTCAGAAGACCTGTATGATTTTGTTTTCACTGTTGCTAAAGAGGATAATTCAGGGTTACTCAACAAAAACAGTGCCACAGAGGGAGAAAACGCTGAGAACTGGACTAGTTCCTCCTCAGGATCCCCGTGCAACGGCCATGCTGGCTGTAAGAAAAGAGGAGGATCTGCTGGGATCTTTTCTCTGAAAGCTGCTCACCGCTTCCGAAGCGTGTCCACGCTGGAATTGTTCTCCATTCCTTTGACTGGGGAGACATGTCGGACTCTGAGTAACCTGCTGAGCTCCTGGGTGTCTTTAGAAAACTTGGTTCTGTCTTACAACGGTTAGTGGTGTGAACAGGCTGCCTCCTTCCAGCCTTGGGCTGATGTACTGCTTGGGTTTACCTGGATTTTTTTACTGGATTGGCATTGTAAGAGTATTGGTACCTGATCTTGAGAGTGGCATCGGTAGAAATGTTTGAGTGTGAGGACTTGCTTGAGGGAGAGAATGGTGCCCTTCTGCCCCAGCACAGCCCTGGGCCTTGTGCTTACCATTGAGAGGGCGAAGGGAAGAGCCAAATCTCCATCTCCCATATACACAGTCTAGCTTTAAGAATGTGTGTATAAAGCAGTCTGTGTGTTTAGCCTTTCACTTGGGTTGCTTGGCCTTTGGTGCAGTGCCAGCTGTGTGTGCATTGGTGCCTGCATGGGCACAGCTAACACCTTTCTGTACAAATGCTGTTCCAGGCCTGGGTGCTAACATATCCTGCATCCTCTCAGCGCTCCGGGCCCTGTCCCGCCACTCGGACTGCCACCTCCACGTGCTGCGTGTGAGCGACATCTTCTCCCACATGCCTTGCATGGAGCTTGTTTGCTGCATCCTGAGCGCCTCTCCCCAGCTCCGCACGCTCTCAGTCAGCTTCGACCTCAAAAACCAGCTGGAAGGGAACAGGCCAGAGGGGAATCCAACCTGCAGTGAGGTAGAAATTCCAGGTAGGAATCAGCATTCTGAGTGATGGCCAGGATGTGGCAGGCAGATAGAGCCATAAGGCTTGGCACATAGATTTGAACTGTACACTTACAGTGATGTGTAAGTAAGCAATTACAGCCTCACCTTGCTGATTTAGATGGTGTTGCAGTTTGTCATTTCCAGTCTGTGACATGCTCCGTGGAGCCTGAGTCTTGGACAAAGCATTTTGTTGCTGTAGGCTAACCTGCTGCAACAGCAGCTTTGTACGGGGCTAGTCATAGCCTACTGTCCACGTAGCCATGGGGAGTGTGTCCCACAAAATCTGTGAATTGGTTGGGAGCTTCTGCTCCTATTGACTGTGAGGCTCTAAGTCTTAGACAGACCTTCAGCAGAGGGAAAGCATCTTTTGATTGTTACAGTACCACAGGTGATGGCAAAGAACTGCCCAAGCCTCTGGATTGCAGTCTGGGAGCTATAGAGGTGTATTCTGAGTTCACAGGTCTCCCATCACCCTCATTAGCCCTGGAATGACCAGAAAAGCCATGGGGAAAGCCTGAGCGAGTATGGAGTGGGGTCAGGGAAGAGCTGTGCTCTGGGAAGTCACTGACTGGTTTGTGGATGAAGTGTGACCTTTTCTCAAGCAGTTTTACTGCCAGAACACAGTAGAAATTGGTGGCCCTGTGGCATGGTGGGAGTCCTGAAATGAGCCTGAAGTAACATACATTACCATAGGATTGAGTTGCCATCGAGCTCTACCCCCCCCCATCGAGGGCAGGGTGCATCACGCAGGCACTGTCTACCAACCTAAATGATAGCTGGGTCAGGTATACAGACCTGGCTACACTAAAGACAGGCACTCCAGGCCAAGCTCTTTCATTGTTGTTTGGTTTTCTTTCCCTAGAGAGCTGCCTGGAGCAGCTGGAGATCCGATTCCCCAGGGAACCTCTGCACATCTCGTTCTTGCTGCCAGTGCTCAAGGCATCAAAGTCCCTCCAGCAGTTGTCCCTTGACAGTGCTACACTGCCTTCTTCTCAGGAGCTTGGGCTCCTTTTGGAGGCTCTCAAAGGTACTCTGCTCACCTGCATCACTGTGACACACAGAGTAGCTTCCTTGCTGGGATCTTCCATCCTTTAGCATGAAGCCAGCTTGGGTGGGTCCATTTCTTCAGTGTCAGCATCCTTGAAGTCTCCCAAGAAAAGGAAGTGGGCATCAGCCATTCCACTTTCTGTGCTGCGGATGTGAATGATCCTGCACAGCAGGATGGTTCCGTTTGAGTCCCCCACAATCCCACACAAATTATCCACAGACCAACTCAGTTTCTGGGCAGGGTCTTTTTATCCTAATGACCTAGAGTACTTTACCTGAGAACTTGTTTTGCTTTCAGAGTGTAATCCAAATTTGAAGAAACTGAGCTTTCATGATGTGAACCTCGCTGAGCACCAGAAAGAAGTTCTGCTTTTGCTTCAGGATCCCGTCCTGCAAGGTACAGGAAAATCCTGGGTGCTGTTGCTTGGAAGGATGCTGCAGGTGACTGCTTTGGCCTGGCTGGTGCTTAAGAGGTGATCTTTAGATGTGTAAAGTTTAGCCAAATGTCACTGTCCCTGGAACAGATCTGTAGCTCTTAGCAGAGTGGGAACACATCTAGTTCTTTGTGCCAGCAGGGCAGAGAGGAGCAGCTGCAAAGCTGTCGTGTGCTGGAGAGATGAGTCCATAGTCTTGGCTATAAACCAAAGATATTTAACCTGCAGAGCACATCCGCCTTTAACTGGGTCAGCTGGCAAAGCCATTCCCTGGGTGTGATCTCTGCTCTCTTCCTGTGCTGCTGTGTGCAACCCACTGCTGGGGAAGCTTTGTTCTTGCATACGGATTAGGGGTTGGAGCTGTCTGCAGGATGTAATTATGGCATAATGAAGCACACCGGGAGTACTAACATGTACTGTCAATCAATTTCTTCCCTAGAAATCACATTTTCCTTCTGCCGGCTATTTGAAAGCTCTACTACCGAGTTTTTGTCAGAAATAATTAATACAGTGAAAAGAAACTCAGCTTTGAAGAGTCTGAAACTGCCTGGGAATCGCCTTGGTGAGTACTGCTATGGGGCCTTGACCTTAAGGCTAGTCCTCAGAGATAACTTCAGGGTTGGAGTTAGGACCATCGCTAGCTGGTGACCTCAGTGCTGAGCTGAACACACACGAACAGAATGGATTTAATTCACAAAATAAGGAGTCCTGAGTTCATTTTTAAAGGCTGAATTTCAGTTGTGTTCAGCAGTGTACCAGGAGCCCAGGTGCTGTGCTGGCACTGTGGTTGATTTTCTCTGCATCAAAAGCAAGTCTCAGCAGGACTCCAGCTTTGTCTGGACTGTGATCTGCTCCAGACTCTTTAGCAGGAGCACAGCCAGCAGCAGATGCACCTCTGAATAAGGCAGTACAGGTTTTGCCCGAGTTTGGGCATTTTGTGCCTTAAAAGCTGTTAGCAGCCACTAGAGGGATGGGAACAAGTAAAGGAAGGATTTGTGTCGAGGAAGTGGAATGAATTTACAGAAATGATAGGCTTTTGGGATCACAGGCCAAGTAGAAATATTTTGAGAAGTAAATTTCATGTAAACCCAGAATACTGTTTTCTGTTCTTTTAAATGACCTGAAGAAGGAAAACTTGGGACCACCCAAGTACACTTAATTTCTAAATTACAGGTTTAACCCTGTAATTTTGGCCATTTTTAAAACAAACCCAGGATTTTTCTACTGAAACAGACTGCTCTATGAGCAAATGTTTCTGTTGCCTTGAACACTGCTTTGAGGGGTGAACTCACTTTTGGCCACTGAGAACAAACTGAGGGTGCAGAGATGAGCCCTGTGTGCATGTGCTTACGACCTTCTTTCTGCACTGTTATCCAGCCCTGTAGCCATTTAAATGTTAGCATCTAACACCCACATTTCTCCCCTCTTAGGGAATCACAGGCTGGTTGCCCTTGCGGACATTTTCTCTGAAGATTCCTCCTCTTCTCTTTGCCAGCTGGATGTCAGGTATTCTGCTGCTCCTAGCACTGAATTTGTTTCAGGAGGGCCAGAGCTGAACTAGGCTCAGAGCAGGAGAATGGTTTTGTACCTTCTTCATTGGAACGCATGCCCAAGAAAAGCTTAGAGAATGCCGCAATGGGTACATACAACCTCAGGGCTCTCCAGCATCTTTGAGACATCTCATTGTCACTTCTATAAATGAGTCAAAAAACTCCATAAAAGCAGCTTTGGTTTGCTGCTCCCTTAGGAGGCTGCTGCACACACTTCCTGCATCCTTGTGTACATTTATTCTTGGGCATCAGCACGAACAGCTCTGTTTCCATTGCCCCTGTCAGGGCCTGTGAATGCCTCTGCATTCTTTTAATCATCTTTGGTCTTCCAGCTGAACTGCTTCTCTCTTCTTGAGCCTGAAGGCTCAGGTTGCTGAGTGCATAGGCTTGACAGTTTAACCATGGCCGCTGCTTTGAATCCTGATTGTCACTGGCCTTTCCCAAGATAAAGTTCATCATGCAACTTCATATTTATTTACACATCTATGCAGGGGAAATAAGTTAATGTCCTAGAAACCCTCAGGACCTGACACATGCTCTCCCAATTTCCTTATAAGGAAGAGATAAATGATTACTTACTGCTGAGGCCTGTAGGTTGGACCAGGCAGTTGACAGCTGCTGTGAGACTGCAATGCTTCTGGCACCACTTAACCAGCAGCTTGGGTCCAGCAGCATTTTAAGGCCACAGTTAAGTCTACTTCAGTCAGTATAAAGGAGGCCAGGATATTGAATTTAACTTGATAGTGGTTACCACCTTAGTTTTAAAAAGCTTCCAGCCTTTCATAGTGCTGTGCTTCAGTTTTACTGTTCAACAAGAACAGCAGGTACTACAAGGAACAGTGATTTAAACTGCTCAAATTATAGCCTAGACTCTTAATGACTTCTTTTTGTGCTTCTTTCCCTGGAAAGCTCGAATTGCATCAAACCTGATGGGCTCCTGGAGTTCACAAAGAAGCTGGAAGGCTACATCCAGCAGAGAGGGGGACAAATACAATTCACGCACCTTCGCCTCTTCCAGAATTGGCTGGACCAGGATGCTGAAACAGCTCAAGAAGCACTTCGGCGTCTCAAAGCTGTGTGCAGTGTGGTCAATGACTCGTGGGACTCCTCCCAGGCCTTTGCTGATTACATCAGTGTTATGTGATGGTGGTGCAGGACCGATGGATGCAGGAGTGGGAGAAAACCGAACAGTTTGAACTAAGCAGTTCAGTCCCTGGCCAAGTAGCTTGCTGTTTGTTTGCAGTCATGTTGCCCCCTCCAACATCTGCAGGCATTTTACAGAGGTTTTGAATAGTTTGTTCTTTTGTAACATTTTTATAACAAAAATATAACTAAGACCCATAATATACCAAAGTGTGATTTATTACTGGTATGTAATATGATTGAATTAAAACACTTTGCTAGATCAGGGGATCCTGCCTATAAAAAACCAAGTGGTTTTAGAAATGGAGTTACCTTAATACGTGCATGCATGATCTTTCAGGCCAAACGTTTGACACAAGCTGCAATTGTTTCCCCTTGTACAAATCTTCTTGTTCCTGAGTAATCAATAAGGTTCACATTTCACAAAAGAAATGGATCCTGCAAGTTTCTGATAGGCAGCTCTGAGCCATAGCTGTCAAGAAGAGCATGACTGTGCACATCAAGTACTATGAAACTCCAGGCTTAACTTAAACCTGAAGACAAAACTTGGCTGAGTAGAAGGCACAGACACCAACAGCTTCAGAACCAGGGCTGAACCTGATCAAACACACCAGGTCCAGTTATTCTCAGTTCCCAGAGGCTGTTTCTCAGATGCGTAATACCCACAACAGAGAAAAGCCACTGACTCCTTGCTGTTGCAGTAGACAGCAATGCTGAGAGCCTTCCAGCCTCTCAGCATGCCCTTCTGCTACAGAACAGTCTAGCATGTACTGCTACCTGCTGCCCCTTTCCTTGAAAGGGATTAAAGTGGGGTAGACTGCCACAGCAGCCTGCCCTTGCCCCCACAGGGGACAGTAACCTCCTGTTAGGGGATCCCTCTCTGCTCCTCATGGGAGTGGTGATGAAAAGTGAAGGTGACAGCAGCATCCCATGCAGCCTTCAGCACAGAGTCCTGTAGCCCCCGCTTGTCAGCACAGTGGTGCCACTGGGAGAGGTCAGAGGTGCAGTCAGACCCTTCAGGAGGCGGTCGGACCTGGTGGCCATTCACACAACGACGACACTTGATCCTGTAACAGAGGCAGTGCAAGATCAGTGCAAAATTCCTCCACTTCTTCAGCTCACAGGCTGTTTAAAAAAATGCAGAAATGCAGTTCATTAACACTGGGATTGACTCCCCTCCACCTGCAACACTGGCAACTGGACTTTTGGACAGGATTAATTATTACCGCATTTCATTTAAACACAGCCATGTGACATAAGGAATGATGTATCTTTTGGAAATCCTGGGGTTCTGGTTTTTGTAGCACCCTCCCCCCTCCATGCTTAGTTATGATGAGGGATGTTGCTTAGAGCAGATCTCAAGTGAACACCCCTCCTACTAACACCTTAGCCCTGTGCCAGACTTCCCATGTGCAAGAGAGCACACCATACTCCAAAACACTCCATCCTGGTTCCACCATAGCCATGGGCTGTGCTCAGGCTGTTTTGGAGATGCCCTACTGAGCTACTACATAAGGAGACAGAACAGCAGAAGCCCTGCCAGCAAGGCTTGTTGCCATGCAGACAAGATACCCCCACAGAGCTAAGCTTTGAGTCAGCTTAAAACTAATCCTCTTCACTTCTTGCCTGAACTAAGAATCTTAACTTCTGCAGTGAAGCATTTTCCTGCACTCCCTGTCCTCTTTCTGGTGGCTACAATATCACAGGTCTCAGAGGTGGGGGAAAAAGGCAGATGATGGAGAAGAGGATTCTTTTAGTCCCCAGAAAAGCACTTGGGTTTGCCTCATGAATTCATAGCAGATGGATTAACCTTGGCAGTGGAAGCAATTCAGCATTTGGAGATCACAAACCACCAGGAAGAGAGCAGCAAAGAAGGACCAAGTTGAGGTCCACCGATTTGAACAGCTCTGATCAATTCCTGTTTTCATTAGCTGCAGTATTTTACAGCCTCCAAACACAGGTAGCAACAAGGTAGTTTGCTCACTTGTCCAGCCAGCACAGTTTTTCTAAGACAACAGGAAGGGAGGACAGCAAGAAAGTGCTCATGTCTAAGTGGTTAACAGCTTGAGAATCAGAGACACACTAGAGGCACTCTCTCTCTCTTTCTCCTGCTCCCTGAGGAACACCTGAATCACTGACCAAACTGAGGGGTTTTCTTTGCTGACCCTAGCCATTAGTTATTCAGCATACTCACTTGTCATGGGTGTCACTGGTGGTGGACTCATTCAACGTGAAGAGCTCCTTCAGCTCCCCAAGTGAGAAATGCCTTTCTACATCCTGCTCCTCATCCACCACACAGCTACTGAGGGCCTTCTTGTGGGTCTGGCGTTGGAATATCTTCTCCTCTATGGTCCCCGTCTACAGGAGAGATAGTCAAGAGATGAAGCACAGTTGGGACACTAGTGTTAAAGGGAAAGTGTCCCAGATCAAACACCATTAAGCTGTCAGGACCACCCAGTGCCTTGCCAGACTAATCCAGGTGACAGGCAAGTTTTACTAACTGCACTCTAGCCACATCTCATGTGGTTACAGGAGTAATTCAACAGAAATGTGGATAAAGAAGAGGTGAAGCTGTCGCTTGTGGCTGGAGCTCACACACTGCACTGGGTTGTGCAGACAGGAAGGAAGGGAAAGAAGTTGAGCAGCTATAGCCACTCCTGACAAAAAACTAAAACTAAACCAAATACAATCTCTTCCCAGAAAACAAGGGCTTGCCCTGGGTGCGAGGCACATCAGCAGTACTTGCTGGTTCACCCTTGCTGTCTGGAGGGAGATGCCTGCTTCTAGAACAGTTGTGCAGAGAGCCCAGTACAGTACACTATATTGTTAAAACAAAAACTTAAAAGAGCAAAATGTCTGTTTTGCAAACAGAGGTAATACAAAGGAGGGGGTGATTAGTCATGATTCACAGACCAGTTGCGTAGTTCTAAAAGCAAAGGAGCAACCTGCTTCCAGGTGCAGCCAGGTCAGAGAAAAAGAAGAGACAGAGTATGTGTTTTGTCAAAGTAAATTAATAATTGATCAAAGGAACACAAGCTTACAAAATAAACCAAAAACTAACCAAAACAAAAAAACAGAGTCTGAACTAATGAGAGGTGAAGGTGAACAAGGGCAGACAGGGGACTGTTCTGAGCAGTAATCACTATTGGCACTGCTGGACAAAGCATTCAAGAAGCAAGATTAGTCTCCTCTGTGTTTTTCCTGTACAGAGCAGCTACTCCACCTGCTAACTGGCAGCCCTATTCCAAAAGCTGCTATATTTCTGGGAATCATTTATTAAGTACACATACACCCAACCAAAACAGACTGCAGCCAGACTGGAAAACAGCAACTTTGGCATCAGACACCACACAAAATTAAATAACTCAGATGCCTAAATGACATCAAAGTAGCATCTTGTCTGGAAAGCCACTTTTGTTTCTATTTCTGAGAAGCCAGTCACCATTAGAAACGAAGGCCTGCAGCAATAACCCTCCAGCTTGAACCTTCATGGTTTTTCACAGCAACATATCTAAGGGCAGGGAGCAATTAAGTTCCAGTCAGTTCTGGTCACCAACATAAAAGAGTTCTTCCCTTTCTGATCCCAATCACATCAGCTGCAGCCTGGGCTGGCACCAAGAGCTCCATGTTGAGGAGGTGAGAGGAGTAAGACTCACCGAAAGCAGCCGATAGATGTAACATGTCTTCTTCTGGCCATCCCGCCACACACGAGCCATGGCCTGCTCATCATTAGCTGGATTCCAGTCTGGGTCAAACATAACCAGTCTGTTAGCCCCGATCAAATTCAAACCACAGCCACCTGCTTTGCTGCTTAGCATGAAGATAAACTCAGGGCTCTGTGGAAAAAGGCAGGCTTGGATTGAACTACAGAGGTAGGCACACTTTTAGCTCACAGCATTCAATGCTGGCAGGAAAGCTGCTCACATGTGGTAGTTCTACTTACCGAGGCATTGTTGAATCGCTCCACGACCTTTGCTCTCTTTTTAATGGACATGGTGCCATCCAGCCGGACATATAAATACCTGGAATACACAGCATTTACTACAATCAGACTGCTGCAACCTTTAGAGCATCCTACTTGAAAGGGAAATCTTTCACAAAAGCTTTTTAACAGTGGCCTGGGCTTTAAGAGCTTTTGCAGAGGGCCAGAACTTTTCTGCTGAGTGACCTCAGTAGCCAAAGCACAAGGCACATTAGTTCCAGTTCAGGAATGTCTGAGGTAAAAGACAAATCACAAGTTCCTGCTGACAGAAACTTTAAAAATAACCAGTTTCTTTTACAGTGCAGGCTGCTCCAGAGTTAGAACTTCCACTGAAACAGATCTCTCATGATGTATGAACTAGGTGGTTGGCAGTAAGGTTTGATTAAAAGTAAGATGATGCCAAGTCTTGCCCCAACCCATCCCATTTTGCTGAATCCAAAGACAAACCTTCTGTTCCTGCAGAGCTTTTCAAATAGGTCCAGTGTTTGCGTGTAGTTAGACACTAAAACCACCTTATCATTACTAGTGCTTTTTGTAACAGCAAGGATGTAGTCCAAAACCAGCATCTTTCCTGAATAAAGAGGAAGAAAGAAGAAAGCTAGAGCAGAAGTTCCCGAATTCCAAACCTCAGAGGGGCAAAAGATACTAAATACAGTCTCATGACTGTTAGGCAGCACATTCATACTGTCCAGTTCCACAGTACCTGAAAGCTGGGGCTCCACAGATTTGGTGCTGTAGCCAGCAGGGAACAAGTCCAGGGCTCCCATAAAACCTTCTTCCTCTTCCACACACTTATCATGAATAAGAGCAGGGTCTGGAGAGCAAACAGAGCTCAGATTGTGGTGTGCACAAGGGAGACCCAAAAAAAAAAAATCCCAAAGGTGCAAACCCCAAACCTACTACATGAGTAGAACAACTCACGATTGCAGAGCTTCTTCAAGGAAGTGATGGAAGAGAGAGATGACACACTGATTTTGCCCTCCTTCAGCTCCTCCACTGGCTTGGCTTGCTTGAGGAAGTTCTTGTACAGCTCAGCCTGCAGAGGTGTCAGTCTGAAACAGACCAAGAGCACTGCAGTCTCAGCCTCCAACCAAACCAACCCCATCTTCCCTTCATCTACTGAAGTGTGTTCCTTTTAGCCCTATTATTTTTTTAGCTACAGCACAGAAAGCCTAGAACTGCCCCCAGGGCTGATGGCAGAGCATTGATATCTCAGCCCAGAGCTGGAAGAGAAGCTTACAGATAGTCTGCATGGCCCAGTGTTCTGCTGTACACAGATGTCCAGAACACACCAGGCTGGCTGGCAGAACTACCAGTTTTGACTTGTTCATCCCTGCTTCAGAAGGAAAATCAACATATTGCCAGTGACTACAGTCTTATTCTTAAAGGGAAGTAGTCGCAGTCACCACAAGAATTGGAGGACTTTTAGCCACTTCTTAGTCCTTTGTGTTGTTCCTCCCATTTCCCAGGCAGAGCATGCCTTCTGGTACCTGCAGCAGACCACCTGCTCTATCTTCACCGGCAGGTATTTGGACAGGATGTCTGAAGTTCTTCGGATTAAACACCTGGAGGGAGGGAAAAATAAGATCAGGTGCTTGGATAACATCAATCCCCTGTTTTATCACTGTTATTCCTCATGAGTTCAATACACAGTCTGTTTGTTATCTCAAAAAAATTGGGACAGTGCAACACACAGCAAAGGCCAGAAACTATCAACCACACAAAACTGTGCTAAGAGGTTCCATCAGCCCATGCTACAGAGCCCAATATAACCTGCTGTCTTTGTGAGGCTTCCAAATTTAGTTCATGAGATTTGGAGGCATCATGCATGATTTCACCTAACAGAGCCCAGTCCCCTACAGGAGAAACTCAGCTCTTCCTCAGACTCGTTTTCAACCTGAGCTGCAACCAGTAGCACAGAGAGCAAAGGAGGACAGGATTTAACCACCACACACTACGGACTTAACCCAAAGTACAAGCAGGCAGCTCCCCATGTAATAACTTCGTAGCCACTCGCAGCTAAGATGGGTTCATTGTCCAGCCCAAGATTTCAAAGGGCATAACCTTTGGGGCTCTAGAAATGCCCCACAGAACAGTTCTATCACACTTTAGGAAAGGCAGAATGGGACTAAAACAAGTGCTGAACTGAGCAACCAGAATAAAAAAAGAAGTGCAGAAACCCAATTCTGCCAGAAAACATCATAAATATGTTAAGAAATCTATAGGAGAAAAACAGCAGGGATATATGACAGCCCCCAAATCTGTCAAAGGCTGTTAAAGAAAGGAATAATCTGGTCTCCAAACCCATAAGCAGTAGGATGAAAAGTAACAGGCTTAAACTGCAGTAAGGAGGATTTACATTACACATTAAGAGCGTTTTCTAACTGCAAAGACATCCTGGGGAATTTGTAAGGTCTTTAGTGCTGGGTGGGGGCTAAGTAATGGACAGTTTAGGTCTAACAACTTCTACTTTACAGCAAGATGGATTAGATGTCTTCCCCAGGGCCCTTAACAGCCTTGGACCTATGATTCCACATCTTGGCATCACTATCTTATTTGTAATTCCTACCAAATTCATCAGATTCATCTGTTACTACTTGCATGCTTTACCTCTCCTATTTGTGTATCATGGCTAATCCACAACAAAGGAAAGGACAGAGCTCACTCAACACGGCCAGGTATAACTATTCCTGGCACACTTTTACACCTCTTTTCCATCAACTGTAACAAGAAATAAATGCATGTCAAGAAGGAACAAGCTCTTCTCCTCCCAACCTTTCCTTTCTCTTGGGCTTCTGTAAGCAGACCTGAGTCAAGGTCAGGGCTGTCTCTACAGAGAGGCTGTACTTGGTGTGAAATTCAATTTACCGTGACTATGAGCTGCAGAATTGTATTTGTGATGGTTGCAAAAGCTCAGATTAAAAAAGAAAGAGAATGAAGACGAACCAGCAATGCTGAGAATTCAAGAGAGTCTCTAGTAAGAGTTCTTTGAGACAAGCAATTGCCAGCAGATGTGGATAAATTGGTTGTATCCATGCATAGAAAAGAAACCAGGTTTAAACATATACTAAAAAATTAACCAGAGAGAATTAAGACAGCAATTTTACATCACAGAGGTGCTTCTTGGGGATCAAAAGTCACATCTCTGACACTCCTAGTCTAATCCCATTATCCTTACACAGCCAATACAGCTATAAAAGTGTGAGCTGGACTCTTTCGTGACTTGGGCAATCAACAACAGAACTGAGTTATATTCCTCATACTCTTTCCATCTGCCACTCAACATCTGGGCTGGACAGATCTCAAGTCTGACTCAGTCTACACTGTAGTTACATTGACACAAATAAAAGGATGCTGCCTGGCTATTCAGATCCCAGGAGAAAACAGAAACATAACAGTCAATGATTCAGTACCTGAGCACTCTTGCTTGGAGGTGGCTGCAGCTACCTATGCCGTTTCAGTGTGCTATTTTTCAGACTAAAGATTTCTTTGGCAATAAATACTTCTCACAATCACTTGCTGAACAGAAGTAACTGGCAAAAGAATTCATTAAAGCTACAACTGTAATTTGGAAAGATACCAACATACACTGACAGCTCATGCAAAACAGAAGAGGGATGAAGTTCACCTGTTCACAATACTGATCAGCTCTTTAAGCCTCTCTTCTCCTTTGTGTCGCTCAGCTTCACTTGCATCCGCATCTCTGCCTTTCAAAATGGGAATTTCAAAATGTCTTTTAAACTCCTGTGCAGTCCCTGTACAAAACAGAATTTAAAAGATGACAATTACTACTAAATAACTGTTGCTCAGTACCCCACATACCACAAGCACAGGACCCAGCAGATAAAATAAACTCTCGCCCCATCAGCACAATTTGTTTTCCTTTCTAGCCAGGAAAGATTCAAACAAGGCAGACAAATGAGTACAGCAGAAAACCAGCTTGCATTCCAACAACAACGCACTGCCAAAGATCATACAATTTTAGTTAAATCTAAGTCCACTCAGGCACACACTGGTTTTGCTCACATTAGAGCTATACTTTTACTCCCAGATTTTGTCCTTGCAAACAACAGCACAGGCATTATGTGTGCCTGTTCCAAAATTATCTGTAATCAGTTGCTTATTACTGGCCACAGGCTGAAAGTGGGAAAAATTACTACTGCATGCATGCAGCTTTGCTGGCAGGAGTTACAGTACTAATCTCACCTCAGAAAGAACAAACTGGAAGTACTGAGACTAGTCTTGCCCAAAGTACAGGTCTGGGGGGGGCAGAGGAAACCACATCAGTTCCCTGTAATAACTACCCAAAATTGAAGTGCATGGAAAAAACTGATGTAGAACATCTACCACCCCATTCCATCCTTTACTTGAGAAACCCTGGGGGGGGGGGGGGGTAGAACAGCTGAACAGAAAACAATATGTCCCAAAATCTGCTAGTAAGACTAAGAATCTGACAAATGGTGTTTAACTGGAGTTGTGCATGCACTAGAATTAATGAGAAGCCTCTTGGACTTGATGCCCAACAATCCAAGACAAACATAGGTGATAAATTACAGCAACAAGGAAATGATTTACAGATTGGTTTGTTTTCTTTCCTTGACAGAAAAAATGACCTCTCGACAAAACCAAGCTGTTCCACATTGGAAAGAAGTAGAGCTGCTACTAATCGAGTGATGCAGGAGAGGATACAAAGACTACTTTGCTTTTAAAATTAAAAGAGCTTGGAGACATAAGCAGAATATAAGAACTAAAGATAGAATATTTCAGTCTGCTACCAGCAATTGTAGGTTGTCTTTGATCCTGAAAACTCACACTTATCAGTATCTCTCCTCTGGACTGTTTTCTATCAAATGAAGTTAACCCCATATTCACATAACTCCACTGCTTTAAAAATCAAGAGCAGTCTTAAATCCGAATATGCTAGACATCACCCTTGGCTTTCTCTGATTATCTGAAAGTGGGATGGCCAAATGCCAGAAATTCAGGCTTTGTTGCCTAGCTTTGTCACAGGGTACACCATTCCACCTTGCACCAGTCACTTCAGCCTCCCGTTGGATACAAGATATATACAGATATATACATATATCTTGTATCCCGTTGGATACAAGATATATACAGACCGTCATCTAGACTTTCTGGATGCAAACTGAAGGAGAAGAAGTCTCCAATCTGCACATAACTTTTCCCCTCAGTAACGGCTTGGATGCTGCCTTTGCTGGCACTGGTAGCTAGGGGAGGCCTCACCAGCAACTTCCCCCTCCTTCATGTCTCTCACACATTCACCTCTTACCCAGGATGCCAGAATTGACAAAGTGCACCAAGCTGAAATATTCAAGCAGGTCATTCTGAATGGGGGTGCCTGAGATAAGGACTCGTCGAGGTGTATTCAAGCTGTTGAGAGCTTGGTATGTTTGGTTTTCAGAGTTCTTCAGTCTATGGCCCTTTGAAAAAGGGAAAACAAAAGGAATGAAGCTGATAAATACAGTAGCCCTGATGAGAAGCATCTTGGACATCCTCATCAACACTGATATGCTGTAATCTCTTACAAAGCATCTCATCACTCTTTCCATTCCTGATAGTGGACTATGTGCTGTATGTATATTCAGCCGTTACACTTACGAGGATGCTTGCTCTTTTTAAGCTACTCTCGGCAGTGTTCTAGCAAATACAAACCCAAACCACTGGGTGGCACCGCTATGTAACAAATTCCCTCTAACTAGCAGCAGAGAATGCCTCAGGAGTGGCTGAGGCCCCCCACTTTGATCACTTCAAGGAGGCAGAGGGCATTTGGTTTATTTTGTCCTTCAGAGCATCTTTGGCTCTCACTACCTTTAACCACATAGAAGGAACGATAAATCAAAAAACAACTCCATTTCAGCCGTGTGAAAGGAGAGCTTGGCAGCACAGGCTTGGCAAAGCTATATCCAGCACTCAAAGCAGGGAGTCAAGCCAGGTCTGTCTCTTCTTGAACAAGCAGCATACGAGGTAACTCTTCACCCAGCTTTCCTACCTCTCTGCCCCAAGCAGGAGACTTCATAGAGGGGAAGAGGGTCCTGCCACAGAAGTGCCCTTCAAACTCCCCCACAAGCACAGAATAAGATAGCCAGATAAAATGGCTGACAGCAGCCAGCACTACACACAAGAGCATGCTGAATCACAGAATCATTTAGGTTGGGAGAGACCTCCGGTGTCTCCAGTCCAACCTCTTGCTTAAAACAGAGACAAGTTAAAAATTAGTGGGCTGAACATGAGGCCGTGTCAAATAAAAAGTACTTCTCACTTTAGAAAAGGCAGAAACAAATGAAAACCTGATCTGGTGATCTGTGAGCCAGGGCACTTCCATCCCAACAGAGTAAAGCCTCTTCCAGAGTCAGAGAACAGGCAGTGGACCTCCTTTCTGCTAAGTATTTCACACTGAGAGGGCTCTAGTAGGTTCTCCCACCCTGCCAGGGTCCTACAAAGCAGCCGCAGTTACTACCACTTGGATTTTAACCCTATCTCAGCTCCTGAAAATACCTTCTCTTGCTTGGGCTCATGCAGTATGGATGAGCCAGTTACCCAGAGCCTCTCAAATATGAGAATAGGTGCTGCCCACCACTAAATCTTGTTTCCTCCTGCCCTCCCTGCTCAAGAAAGCAGAGCCATTTCTGCCCAGACTTGAATAAAACATCAGCAAAAGATTCTCCTGTACCTCATCGCATATGACCAGCCCAACACTGCCCTTCTGCAGTGCCTCAGCATGGAGTCGGAAGGTCTCATAGGAGATGATCAGGATGGGTGAAGGCACTCGCAGGCCACGCTGATTCATAAAGCCAACTTCAGATGGAAAAGGGAAAAAGAAAACAAGAGGGATGAGGAAATTTAATAGAATAGGGTTCAAGCTCTGCAGTCAAAACTTTTGCCTTAAAATATATAGGAAAATCTGTTTCAATACTCTGCAGTATCTTATGTTCCTTTCCCCACAAGTGTCCCCATTTCCATTCCCCGTTCCCACCTCTGCCCAATCCTTTCTTTGGCTGAATCAAAGAAGAGGCACTGGGACCTCCCTAACTTAAGCACATGATTAGACGCAGATTATTCCGAAAGATCAACTATCACCTAACATGTAAGGGCCTAATCTTAACATGTTAGTGGAGAGACTTTTGTCAGTCTCCTGAGCAATAATGGCAGCTCAGACATGCTCGCATCAGCTGCTGCAGGCTTCTTCCAATGCAAGATTTTGACCTAAAGACAGCCAACCACACCATTCGCAAACATTTCTGTACCTAGTTTACGGTCAATCTCTTCTTTGGAGCCTCCATCAATGGCCAGTGGCTGGATCCTTCCCCCCAGCCATTTCTCTACTTCATTGTACCAGTTTCTCACCAGGCTGGAGGGAGACACCACCATGGCTTTCTCTATTTCAGGTTTGCAGTCTGGACTTTGCCGGAGAAGCGTCCACATGAGTGTGATGCACTGTAGGGTTTTTCCCAGTCCCATTTCATCTGCCATGATACAGCCATGGCTCCCAGGGATGCGCCGGCTTGTCACACAGTCCCAGAGGAATTTCACTCCCTGCCAAAAAATTGTTCTCTCAGAGCAGTATGGGGGCATCAGCAAAATGTCAACTTCATTACAGCTTCATTACCACAACACATAGAACTAATACTACAACAAACAGCAAATCTGTGTAGCACATCCCTGGGGACATGGTGTGTTCTAATGAGACAGAGGGAAGTCGCCTGAGACACAGCTAAAATGCAGCCACATCTGGTTTGAAACATTACTGGTGCCAGTGTGTACCTCATAACAGGCAAACAATCTTACTACATTTTAGCTGTAAAATTATAACTAGCTTTCTGGCATGAATTCCCAGAAATTTCTACACTTGGCAGCACTAGACAGGCCCAGGCCATCAGCTAACCTGCATCAATCACTGCAAAGAAGTTGATCATCTTAACAAAACTCAATTAGACAGTTCTAAGAACACAGAATCAGGGTGAGCAGGATTGTTTCTGCTGCCCAATTAGCTCCCAGAATACCCTCAGCAGCCTTCATCACCTCTGTCTAGAAGCACAATGACTCACCTGGGAACTCAAGGTCCAAAGCCGATTTAGCTTCGAAGACACAGGGCTGAGCCCACATCACATGGTAGAAGAGCTTAGCCCCGTATTAGGCTCTGACACATCACCAAGGCAGATAAAAGGGGAAAAATAAAACCAAACAGACAGACTCTGTAAAATGTTCCTCTATCATGTGATGACAGAGTCAGGAAAAAAAACAGGACATTATGCTGGGAACATACAATCTCCCTGCTTTGTGTCAACAGAGCAGGGAGTGAGGGACACAACCTAAACACACCTGGGTGGACTCACCCCTCTGTGCTTCACTATTTAGGACTGGAAGACTGAGCACCTTCACTTGCACTTTCAAGCCTTTTTCTTTCTCAGGCCCTTACCAACAGCTTAATGAAGTTTATTTAAGCCAATTGAACAATTAAAAAATATATTACTGACTAAAAGAGTGCATTTGGCTGGGGATCCAGTTAGGTGACCTCCCAGCAACTGGCCAAAACACATTACAAAGAACAAGGCTGTACAACAGCCTGGGAGCATCATCTGAATAAAGCAGCACAGAAATCTTAGCAGGCAGAGACTCATTCATCGGACTAGAACAGAGACTGCTTTATCAGTGACATCTAGCTCAAAAAACAGACACTGTGCCTAGGACACCAACATAACTATTGTTACTTGATAAAAGCACCAGCAGGCAGTATCTTACCCAAAACCAGAATGCCTCCAGCTATGTAGCCAGAGATGAGCATTACACTGGGTCACAGGTTCAGTACCAACTCTGAGATAAAAGTATTGCTAGGAGCAGCCTACAGCGCTCTCAGAGCCATCTGAAGATCTCCCATACAGGGACACATCCAGCTTGACCTCCTTAGCCTGCAAGATCAGCAATCACAGCTTCCATCTGTGCTGCCTCTAGGCTTAAATGATTATATACTGCATCTGTGACAAACTTCAAACAGTCTAGATACCTACATTAGGTATTTGGAGGTTAGTACCTACTATTTTAATATTGTGATGTTATATATATTTATGATATGAAATGTTTTTCAGCACTCTCCACTGGTGAATTCCATGTCTACATGGGTCAGACAGCTCACACCTACAAAGGGTAGTCTCAGAATAATACACAATGAAGCAGGAATCTACTCCACACTGTGTAGGGAACCATGGTACCAGAGGGAAGAGCTTCAGTGTTTCATGGCTCTGCCCAACTCAAGCCTGGGCTGCAACGTAATTTATTACAACTATATCCCATCACATTCCATACCAAATTCTACTTAGCAGAGCTGCATCTCCAGTCTTCAAGATAAGTAAAGACTGGACTTTCACCCCTGACACTGCAAGATACCATCACCTGGCAGAATCTGGTCTTTTCCTAAGGTATCACTAGTGCCACAGAAGTCAGCCAATGCGCTTTTCAAGACCTGTGCATCAGTGACCACAATGGTCACAAATTCCCTGGTTTCCACTATCAGCTAACCAGACCTCCAGCCCCATAGAGAAGACATGTGCATTAGGCAGCATCATGTTTGGGCTGCGAGTGCTGTGACCCTGCTAGATCAGAGGCAAGAAAAGAGAAAGTTCTTACCCATAAGCAACCAGTAAATTTCCACATTATTTTAGGACAAACAGGACTGTTGCAACACTGCCAGCACAGGACAGAGAATATCGGCAGCATTCAGACCTCTAAGAGGATGGTTAAAACAAATGTTTCGCTTTGCATCTGCAGTGGATTAGAGTCTCTTAGACTGCCACAGGCTGTTAGTCTCCTCACAGCTCGTGGGTAACAACTCCAGCAGAGGAACTGCAGCTTTTTAAAAGTCCTCCAGCCATACCCTTAGGTCCCAATGGAAAACTTACTTCTCTCTGATGGGGCCGTAAAACACGACTGAGGACAGGATCCACCACAACATGTACAGGTGCTTTGTCCCTGCAGGAGGCAGTCAAGGAAGACAATAGTGTGATTAACGAACTCAGAACAGCGTATGTTTAGGTTTCTTAAATCTCACTGCTATACTGAGGACTCCCCAGTGGCATGAGGGAAGCAACTGCCAACAAGAAAGTGAAAAATGGATTAATTCAGTTTTGAGAATAAAGTCACAGGGGCCTGACCTACAATCAAACACATCAGTGAAACTATACATTCGGGCTGTAGTTAAAGGAAGGGCAGAATGTGGTCCAGAGACACAGTTAGAGTCATAATTATTTTCCTTGTTTCAGTAACAGTATTGTAACTGCATTACTAAAGAGGAACCCCCTGCTCTGCCCATGAAGATCCAGCAGTCAGCCTTTTAAGTTACAACTGCAGCACAAAAGGTACTACTTCAGAGTAAAGACCATTAGGCAGTCTAACACTTGACTGTCAGTCATCTCCCTTTGCTTGTCCTTAGATGCTGATGTTTCCTGACTAACAACTAAGCCATAAGATTTTTCTAAGCAGCTTCTCCATGTCTGCATACTCATTCCCTGCCAAAGGTTTGAATTTCTGATAAGTGGGAAACAGCCTGAGGAAGAACACAATCCAGCATGGGTACACTCCTTCAACTGTTACCATGTCTGAACCAATTCAGAGGCAGAATACTTGGAACTAAACTTCCCTTGATGCTTAGACCCCAGCTCAGACACATTTGGGAAGAAAGCACATAAACCCTACACAAACAAGGTCAGAGCTGAAGCACTTGTGCCAGGTGATGACTCACTTGTCTATTTTCAGCTGGTCGTGGGCACTCAGCAGTGGGGGCTCGTACAGAACCAGAGCTCCTTCCTCAAAAGGGTCATGGAGAGGACTTCTCAGCCCTGCCCGTTTGATACCCAGCGCACGCAAGCCCAGCGGCCCTGAAAGCAAACAAAGGCACCACTCAAAGAACAACCTCTTCCTGGAAGAAAGCAGAGACTTGCAGAAGAGTCTGATTATGTTTAGGAACAGTGAATTAATTGGGTGCTGGAATGGAGATGCAAGCACAACTGGTGCGGACAGCAAACCTACGCAGTGTGGTTGTTTGGCAGCACTCTGCCAATACATAGCAGGTAGCTCTGCAGCAGGAAAGAACGAAGGAACAGAGGCAAAGGTGGAGCAATGGGGCTGTCTGCCACATTGGGTGCACCAAAATGGCACAACTGGGTGCAGCAGATGACATATGCTGACACACAAGAGTGTAAGTTGTCTTACAAGGTAACTGATGGTTTCATCCTGGATCTGTGCTATTGACATCCAACCACAGACAGGCACAACTCCCTGAGCATTCTCTGGGCATAGGAACTATTCCTGGTACCTAAAGGTTGTTGTTCCAGTCTTTTCAGAGACAAGCAGGGCTCCAGAACATGTCTTAGCAGTTCTGTAAATACATTCCCACATGTAATGTATACTGGGTCAAATTCTCTTTTTGGATCACCTAACCCAGGCTTAGCCAGAGTTGTATTTTTTATGCAAGGTCAGGAATTGATCTTTAACAGCAGTGGAAGTTTTACAGTATCACAGTTAGCACCATACTGGCATTACTTACTCTAAGGTATTACATGCTCTCTGCTGAGCAATATTCACGTTTGGCCTTGGAGCCAATTTCTGCAAAAAGCAGAAACCAACCATGAATTTCTTTTCCTAGTATTGTATTTTGATGTCACAGTTTAGGAATGGAGATGAACACAAAACGAACATGCATAAAACCCCTTTTCCCATCAAAACTCAGCCAACTGTGCTCCCAGGATTGATTTTTCTTTGGAAAGATTCAAGCAGGGTCAATTTGGCCAATGAATGCTAAAGCTCCTTGCAAAGTGAGTGTGTCACAAGCTGAGGCAATATGAGTACACTCCAAGAAGAGAGCACATGAAACAGCTTCATCTCCTAATTAAGAAAGGAAGATAACAGTCACAGAAAGCAGCTTCCCTGTTACAGTTCTGTTTCAGCCTCCTAACAGTTCTGCTTTTCCACAAGCTAACTTTGACAAACTCTTTTTGGGTGTGACATTTCAGTCAGCATCTGCTTACAGACATGTTTTCTGTAACTAAGGTTTGAGTGAAACAAGTTGATCTGCAATTGAATTTTTCAGCTGGAGGGTGAAGGGGAAGAAGGGCACAGCAAGTCCATCTGTTTCTGAGATCTTGTGTTTCACTGATTCAAACCAGCTGAGGCTCTGAACTTCAAAACTGCCATGCTTTGAAGATCACCTTGAGACTCAACACACCAAGTCAAGTAGAAAGAAAACTGGCACATACTTTCTTTCTCACCTACAGCCTTCTGTCTGTTAGTATCATTAGGGTATTATTTAGATGGGAAGCCTTCATAACTTGGAATTCATCTTGGTTTTGTATTTGCAATAGGCAGTACAATCTTCTGGCACTACATCAAATACATAGCAGTAAGAATACAAAATCCAATTCTGAAGTGTAGGATTATCCAGACTAAATACTAGTAAGAAATATGAGGACTTTGCTAACGTGCCAGTATTTTTCTTTCAAAATTAAGTCAGGATTTCTGGAACATATGCATCAGTGCAAAAAATAACAGTAATCCCCACAGATACAAACGACAGGCTTGAGCATCATCTGTTTTACCCAAGTCAGTTAGCACAGACAATCCTTAAACCTCCTCATCTTACCTTTATAATTTGGAATCGGGACTTTGAAGGGTTTGGACAAAATGCTGCGGATAAAAGCCTCCTAGGAATGCAGAAAGAAAACACAGAATCATAGAATCATAGAATAGTTAGGGTTGGAAAGGACCTTAAGATTATCTAGTTCCAACCCCCTGCCGTGGGCAGGGACACCTTACGCATGCTTAAGAAGTCTGAAATCAGAGATTGCTCAGGAAGGCAAGCCCAGGACATTTTGGGAACTCGATTTTGCCACGTGCTGCGAGTCCCTCTATTTGACCTATTAAAGCTTTAACTCCAACTATTTTCAAGAATATCCAAAAGAAAGTAACAAACCAGCACAATTTCCCCCACCAGTTCTGTTTTTTTAAACTACTCCTTTGGGTTTCCCAATGTGTGAAATTGATCTTTCATAACCCCAATCTTCTTAAATCCACTGGCATTATTCAATTCTTTAAATACTATTGCTTTCCTCTGCCCTGGTAATATAGTCAGGCAATTCACTTCCTGTAAAAGAGCTGGGCTGTCATTGCAGGAACATCCATGCTGGATCAGAAAGCAGCCAGTCCAGCCCCTGGTCTCCAGCAGTGGAAGCACAGAGAGAATTGGGCAAAGCAGACAGCACTTGAGCCATCTATGTGGCAAGCTACCCATGTCCTTGGGCACTGTCCTTTACCTAGGCCGCACAGAACAATCTTGTTCAAGATCTCCATTACAGAAAATAATCCCCACCACACTTCCTTCAACATTAAATATTTGGAGCTAGCAAAAGGTCTCTCCTAAAGTCTCTCAGTGTGTGTGGCACTTCCACAATACCTCTGATTAAATGGGCCCATGGAAGCATTTGGACTCCTTTGATGAATGAGCTGCATATGCAGCCCACCTGCTATGGTGTGCCAGCAGTAACACCCACTTACATGTTGACTGCTATCCAGGCAGTGAGGTCTGTTGGTCAACTGAGTCAAGGGTTTCCGGAAAGGCGACCTGTAACATTCTGCACTGTCTGTCTCACTGACAGGCTTCTGCTTCTTCCGAGTCTGAAAAACAGAACCAAGACAAAACAACTCAAGAGCACCTGGTGAGACCAGAAGAGAGATGCATTGCTGTCACACTCAGTAAGCACCTAACCACACAGAAAAGCCATCTAGCCAGCTGAGTACCTCGAAACAGACACAATCATTACTCACCCCCAATGCCAAAGGACAGAGACAGCAACACCACCAAGGTCATGATGACCTAAAGTTTAACTACATGAAGGTTAAAATATGCTCTTAGATAAGAAAACAGCTACCCCTTGTAACCTGGAGGCAGGCTTGTCCCCCCCAAAAAGCAAAGAGAAAAACGGAAGGGTCAATAGCATGGAACAAAACACATTAAAGTCCCCAGAGGCTCCCAAAGCACCTGTTGTCATGCAGGTGAAAGGCCTCACATTGAAACTTAGATTTCAAACAGTTAGATAAATAAGTCATTGATGTGTGTCCTGATTTAACACACTCCTCTTCAGATTGAGGCATGGTTTTAACCACCTGCTGGCGTAGAAAAAGGGATTTAACACAGAAAGCAGTAGGTAGCACTCTTTGACCTGCATGTCACAGAACACAGCACCATAACATTGCTTTGTTTTACTAATTCCTAGTTACCAACCCTCCCACAGAACACTTGGAAGCTCTCCTAGGGATAGCTTTTTCCATAACCACAACGCACGACCTGCAAATGTTGAAGTTGTTCTACCAATTACACCCGCCAGACATAGATATGAAAACAGCATAAACTCGTGGCCTGGTATTCAGCCCCTAGAAGAAGAGGGGGCATGATGACAACCTCCAGTCAGGCACCAGGGCAACAGCAACAGCTCCACCACCCCACAGCCCCTGCCCACTGCGGTACCCCAACAAGGCCGAGCTCCCCCCAACCCTGCCTGAGCCTGCTACATCCCGGGCCCCTCACTCACCGTCGGGGGATGCCACTCCTCCTCCTCTTCCTCACCCACCTTCCTCTTGGCCAGCTGACTCGGGGCCAGGCTCCTTCTCTGCAGGAGGGGCACAGCACACATACACTGAGGGGACGGCGGGGAGGGGGGAACCGCGCACCGCACAACCCAACCCAACCCAACCCGCACTCACCATCGCCTCACAGCGAAGAGCACGGGGGGAGCCGCAACGTCCCCAGCGCGCGCGCCGCAGCGAAGGCGGGAAAACCTCTTGGGCCGGCTCCGCCCCGCCTCTTCTCTATAGCGACAGGCGTGGCCAAGCGAGCGCCGAGCCGCATCGATCCGCTCGGGGCTCCGCTGAGGCTGGGGTCACTGTCAATCAGTGCCAGTGAGTGTCAGTGTGGAGGATGGGAGCTGGAGCTTAAAAATAGAGCTGGTCCTGAGGGTAAAACTTCGTGGCTCTGGTAAAGGGGGTGAAATTACTGGGTGTTGAGGAGGAATGAAGCTGGGTGTTGTGACAGAAGCAGGCGAGGGACCCCTCACCCCAAGGTAAGAGCTGTGGGAAGGGAGATGCATTCCCTTTACACTTGCACTTTTGCACTGTTTTCTGTTATTTTACATACTTAGCTGTTTGTGGCTGACTTAAGGCCCTGATTATGGACGAGCATCCGTTTGTGCACTCGCAGCACAAAAAGACAATCCCTTTGGTACATCTAAAGGGTGTCTGGGGGAGCTCAGGGTGAAGAAAAGCAGCAATCTGAACGGAGATTGGTTTTTGTTGAAAGAGAAGGGCGGGCTGGTCCTCAGGAAAGAGCGAGGCTGTTTCTGTCACAGCTGACATGGTAAATTACACCTGTCACTCACTTAAGCAATTTAAAGGACAGACTTTTTACACACTGCAAGCCACAGTGTTTTGGAGGCAGCCAGCTAAATTCTCCTTCTGGCTACACAGGTGGAGCTCCAAACAACCCCATGAAATAAGCCATCATACATGCAGTTAATTTGTCCGTTGACAGGCAGGGAAGACAATGAGATTTCCATGCAGCTTGTGGTACAAAGATGTGCCTCTCGCAGGCCTTGGAGCATGTCCTCTGGAGCCTCTGGGCTCCCGAAGCCCTCAGCAGCTGACAAGAGTACCCAAATCGGTTTAAACTCGTTGAATTTCTAGGTGCTGCACCTAGGGACAGGCAAGGAGTGAAATGTGGCCTTCAGTGCAGTCCAGTGGAGCAAACAAGTCAACATGCAGAGCCCTGTGGCTCTTAAAAGGACTTTTTCTTTCCTTCCTCCTCCAAGGAGGAAAAGGAGTAAGGAAAGGATGGATTTCCCCTTTGCTGTTAAAGGAGAAAACGTATTTCAGTCACTTCCAGTTGAACAGTGACTTTCTTAATCAAGAAGCACACAAGAAGCCCCTTTGGCAGTATCCCCACCTCATGTTACATGCTAATTTTCTGTTCAGTTTATTAAACAATCTATGTTAGTACAGTTATGCACCATTAAAACATAGGGTGACGCTAAGATAAAGCCAAATTCTTGCATCCCCAGGATGTGAGGTATAAGTGGGCATAGATTCCCCTGCATCCCTTTACACCTCCTGAATATCCACTACCTTGAAACTTTACTTTTTGCCCCGTATTTTTCAAGTCCAGAGCCATTTGTCACTATTTCATCCCCAAAGTGCTTTCAGAGCTCAGTGACAAATGTTAGATGTTGCAATTACTGGCTCACTGGGCAGAGAGTGGTTCTATAGGAAGGTAATTGGCAATTTTTCCTGGCATGAATAATATTCACATTAATAGCCTCCCTTACCATGGCTTTGAGAGCAGTTCTGCTGTGTGCTTTTTGTCTGTGATGGGAACAGATGCATTTTCTGGCCCAGGCCAGTCTGGGTCAATAATAAGAGGAAGGGGATGCAAAATGCTCTTTCCTGCTCTGTGTAGAGTGACAAGAAAGGCCTTAGTCAACTTAAACCTGACACAGAACCCATGGGGACTGCGTCCTGCAACAGCTTGTCTCTTCTCACCATTTCTGAGAAGTTCCATAGGGAAATGTGGGGTGATGCTAATGCTTGAGTGTGGCCAGCCCACTCAACTGCAAACCACATTGCAAGCCTGGGGCAAGGTGTACATGCACAAGGGAGATCCCCTTTCTTCCCAAAGAAACTGGCTAAGAGATCCAGGAAAAAGAAACTTGCATCTTTCTCCAGATGGAAAGACCCAAGGGCTTGCCAAAGACTGCAGGAGCAGCCAGGAATGAGGTCAGCGATGATCCCTTCCAGTGCCTAATGGGTCCCAGCACAGGCACTGCTCAGTGCTCTCTTTTCCACTCTTCTCCCCAAACTGGCACCCTCAGGCAGAGGTTAAATCCTCCCCTCTTCCCCCTTTCTAATTACACAATTTACTCCTTTTCTAGCTGTAATCAGCTCCCATTTAAGCAGCCCTGAGAGATCACAGGATAATCACCATGGGGAATAATCCTGTGATTTCTCTTGCAGTCTCTGCAGGATGCTGAGTCCCTCCAGTATGAGCAAGGAGAGGGGAGGATTCCCAACATCTTCCTCAGGGACCCTACAGGATTAGGCAAAAAAAAAAAAACAAACCAAAACCCCAGACTCCCTAAAATTAAAAAAAATCATAAAACAAAGGCTGTCTTCCAGCCACCACCATGGTATGAACTCATGGCACTCCCTCAGTATCAACCACCACCACATCTCCATGGGACCACTATGCCACCCAGTCCCTGGTGCATTCCAGTGACCCTCCTGATTTGTTTAATCTCCCTTCTTTTGCATCCCCCCATTTTCTGGGGGCAGGAGGCAGCTCTTTCCTTTTGCTGTGGAGCACAGGCTCTCCCCAGTTCCTCACAGAAACTTTGAAGAGAAGTGCTGCAGGAGCTGGGGCCTCGTATCCAGCTCCTTGCAAGCAGGAATAAGAACAGGTCCTGCCCAAGACAGCTTGTGACCTTTGCAGCAGACATAAAACAGCATGGGGGAGAGATAATGTGAGGAAATGTCTCCTGATGGAAGGACACCTCAGACCTCATCTAACAGCTTCAGCCATTCTGCAATGAAAAGCAGAGGTGAAAATCAGTAGTCATGATAGGAAGGGCAGAGCTAGAGCTTTAATTCAGCAGTGCCACCTGGATCTTCTCAGGTGAAGTTCTGGAGAGATCAGGACTCCAGGATGAAAACTCCTGTGCACCAGCATAGCTTGACCGTATTCAGCTGAGAAAGTAATTAGTTAAATATCCTTCCAGTTAATTCCTTTGCAAACCACGAGAGGGAAACTGAATGCAATCATACCGAGTTGCTGTCAGCTGGAGTTGTCATCTGTTTCCATCCTTATCAGAGACAGCTCAACTGCCCTTCCACCAAAGCCACTTATGGAGAGAGGAAACATGAAGTGCTTTAAAAACGTTAACTTCAGGGAGAAAAATCCTTTTCCTTTCTGGAGGTCGTGTGCCATTCAACACGCAGCCAGGCTGCATACTGCATGGAGGCAAAGTTAGCAGTGAGGATCCCAGCACTGCCGCTGATGCTTTTGGCACATTTCCATGAATATCACCCGGAAGAAAACTGAGTCATGAGCCCAGAATGGTGCAAGTCGAGCAGACTGAATTCTTCCCACCTCCATCCCTCTGGCTGCTGAGCTGCCACAGTGCTTGAGCACTTAATGCTGTGCCTAGCAGCAAAGGGCTGTGGCTATGGGGCTGGCCCACATCCCACCCAGCCATCCCTGCAGGACCCTCTTGTACAGCACCCACTTCAGCCTGAACCTCACTGTGTGATGAGCACACCCAAAGGCACAGCTTTGATGTCCCATAGTGGGGTGGCACAGCTGGGTTGGCTTTGCCTGCTTCAATCTCTGAGCTCTTTACTATCATGCATTATATACTAAATTTCACAGTGTCTTTTCATTTGTTTATGACTGCTGTCCCTTTTGCCCTAGTGGTACCTAATCCTTATTACTGTTAGAAAAGAAAAAAGGAATCTTTGCTAATCTTGTTTATTTACCAAAAAAAGACCACAAATCCTATTTCCTTGAAGCAGCAAAGGCAGAAGGAGCAAAGAAAAGAATCACAGCTGCTGCTCCAGCGAGCTCTGAGCCCCAGGAATGCTGCACACTCATTTCCTTCCTCACAGGTTCAGTGTGTCTCTCTCCAAATACCTCCTTGCCCCTGTTTTGTGAATCAAAATGCCCTCCGCTTGAGGGCAAAGACATCCACAGAGTGCTGAGCTGCATGCCATGGCTTGAAAGCCATGAGGCAGAGAACAGACCAGTGGTAGAGAGGGGGAAGAAGTGGGATGAGCTGGGAAGAGGAATAGGGTTGACCTGCAGGTAATGCAACAACTTTCTCCGGAGGCAAAACCCTGGGCCTTCTCTCTCCACACTGTTGCTGCATCCAGCACTAATTACAGTCCCTGATGCTAATTTAACATTAAGCACCTGATTCCTCTTCACTGGCTGAAGAGTACCTGGAGGCAGAGGCTCACCCACCAGCCTGGGCTTAGCATCCCTCACCTACAAAGCAAAATCCCTCCACTCCAAGAAAAAAACATCAGCAATTTGAGTGCTTCAGCTGTTTCCCACTCCCTGGGACTGCTTCCAAGAGGCAGCCCTTCATTCAGGAGGAAGGCTGTCTCCGTGGGCTGCTTTCCTTCCCCCTGCACCCTCTTTGTGGGTTTTTTATTCTTCCCCCAAATTCTTTTTAAGCAAGCCTAAGTCTGCAAGTCAGCAACCCAAAATATTTCATTTGATGCAAAGCAAAACGTTCTGTTTTGTTCAGGAGCTAATTAGCCAGTCATCTCCCTCACCTTCATAAGAACAGGCGAGCCAACAGCAGAACCCGCACACATAAAAAAGCCTGGGTTTAGGAAGCGTCAGAGTCAAGCTGTGTTGGCACTTCCAAAAACACATCTCTCATTTCTAAAGGGGAGGAGGGGAAGCCAGAATGACTTCCCAAATTCAGCTTGATTTTGCAGATTGGTTTAGCCCTGCTGAAGGTCCATTTTTGTGAGGAATTTGCAATCAGTTGTAATTTTCCTTGCCACGCTCAGGCACTTACAGAGCACTCAGAGGCCTCCAGAACAAAGTCAAGGGTGGATCTCAGCCTTACAGACCAGGGACAGCCCCTGGTCCTGCTGGGTCCTCACCACTCAGCCAGCACTGCCACCAGAGTTCTTTGGGGCTGCACTCATGGATAGGAACATGCCTTTACGCAAACACAGTTACATGACCAGGACTGAAATAAATCAGAGTGCAGCCCTCTTACCATTACAGCTACCTCCATGATGTCACTTTTGTGACACCCACCATAGTCAGTCTGGGTGTGAAAGCTGAAGGACAGAACATATATATAAATATATACGCTATATATATATATACAGACACACACACACTGACTTTCTAAGCAGTTATCTCCAAGCACCCTCCACCACATTTAACAACGTTTGCTGATCAGCTTGCATGACTAAGACAGATTTCTCTGCTCTTGGGTTTTCTCCAGGGCAGGAGGAATTGCTTCCCTCCCTACTGTGTGAGCTCTGCAGAGACCAAGCGCTGCCACCCTTGGGAGAGCAGTTTGGCCCCTGCGTATGATGTTTGGTATTTATACAACCTCCAAGGGCCAGGAATCAGGCTGGCTGGCAGCAGGGGTGCTCGCTATGCTGGGACCTAGGTTTAAGGAACCATCTGATGGGTGGTGGATATGCACCCCTTAGAAGGCATCTTCTGAAGTGTGTATGGTCCCCAGACAACTTAGCTCCTCTATTTAATGTGGGGCTGGCAGGGGTTGAGTATAACACACAGGCAACAAGGTTTACAGATTATTTTGTGGCAACACATGGTCCTTCACAGACCTTCCCACTACAGTGCCAAGTTGCCCTAGGTCCTGTATGGCTCCAGTGCGCTCTGGGGCCAGCTTGGGAGCTCACAGCATGGACCATGCAACTGTAAATACACCTAGTCTCACTGGGTGGGCAGATCATCATATTGCTCACCTGATAAGGGATGTGTCACCTCTAACCATGTGTGACTGCTCTCCTCAACAGCTTTGTCTTTATTTAGAGAAGTCCTTCCTCTGTCAGGAGGCAAAATATTCCTCTCTGTGCCCTGATTAAATATCAATAAAATAAATCTGGCTCTTCTAAGTAATGGCTCAGGACAGAGGAAACGTCATTTCATTGGGGCAATTAGTGCAGTCTCATCAAACCCTAGTCTTCTGATCAGGCTCTGCTGATTAAGTGGGTTGTAGACACTCTGGATTATATTAATGAAATGAATCAGTTAATTACATGACAATCAATAAGAAGCAAAAAGTAGGGCAAGCAATTTGCCTTTAAATGACCATCTAAATACATCAACATGGTGCATGTTTGTGAGTGTTAAGGGAAGGGACAGACACGAAATATCTCTTAGGCATTAAGATCATTTCTGATAGCTGCAATTCATGAGAAGTAGAGAACTTCTAGCACCTCCCTGAAAAAACATAACTTGTTTTTATTAATACTTCACAAAGCAATCAGGGCACCAACAAACTCAGCTACTTGGGGGGGTGGGGGGGGCTGGAAACACCTTCAAACTTCACTCTTTGATAAACTGCAACTTCTTAGTTTGGAGTTGTGACCTAAAATGGTCAGCAGTGCTTTGAGCCAGAGACATTGTGATCTTGAATGATTATGGGACTTAGAGCTCCCATCCATATTGAAAACCTTAGTGAAGTGGGAACTGGAAAAATGACATTGTTAAAGAGGCAAATTTTGCCCTGAAAAGCTTACAGCCTGAATGAAAGGGCTTCAAAAAAAAGACAGAGGAAAAGCTATTTTGTGAAAAATCTGTTGTTCTCATTTTGCAGGATTCAGAAGAGAGAGACCACGAGGGAGTTTCAGCGTTTGTGATGAGTGGTTTTAATCATTTGGGTTTCAAAAAAAAAATAAATAACACCACCAAGAAAGAGCTCCAGAAAGCATTATCAAGATGGCTATTGAGAGTTTCTCCTCTCTGAAAGCTGGCTTTTCAGTCAAGCTAAAAAAGCAATAACATTTTCAAGAAAAAAAAAAAATCAGTGAAAATGTCATAAAAAAATGAAATGTCTGACAAGCACAATAATCTTCCCAGCCTTGAAAAAGGGGATTGGGTATTTTATTTTTGACTTTCTACTTTATGATTTTGGCTGGACAGATAATGCAGAGTTAGGAAGGTGACTTTTCCTTCTTCCGGAGATGGAGACCAGAGGTCCATAAAGGTGAGTCTTACCTCAAATCATGCCTGCAATCATAGCCTCATTTATGTGAGGAGGGACCTCTGGAGGTCTCTGGCCCAACCCCACTCTCCAAGCAGGGCCAGCATCAAAGATTAAGTCAGTTTGCTCTGGGCCTTGTCTGGTTGAGCTTCAAGGATATCTGTGGATGGACAGCCCAGCACCTTCACCCCAGTCATATAGAAATTGCACCCAAGTTCTCAGCTTCCAGGTTCAGTGCCCTGATGAAAAAATGTCCCAGTGTCCCTCACTCCTTGGGATTGTAGTGGAAGAAATCCAGGAGGATTGGCATACGCAGTGGTATCTACAGTCACAGGGGAAATAGCCTCAAAAATAAAGGTGTGAGCCAGAGGTTGCTAAAACCTTCAGGCTCTGTACACAGCCTTTAGTAGGGACATGAGGAATTGAATGTGGGTGCTCTCCAAACCAGCCTCATCCAAACCAGCCATGCTGTAGACATTTAGGCCCACCACAAGCCAGCCTTCAAGCTGTACTCCAAAGCTGTGATACCTGGTCTGTCATCCTTGTTTGTTCACCCCTCCATCAGTCTGCTAGCAATTGCATTTCTGGGAGCACAGGGCTCGTCTATGAGTCTCTAAAGCAATAAAAGGAAAAGGAAGAATCTCAATGCCACAACCTGGACTGCCAGGCAAGGAATTTGCTTGCCATTTGTGGGCAATCTTGCACGGGAAGCGGATCAAGCTATCGGGGGACTTTCAGCCACAAAACCCACAAGAGGAAAACTCCAACTGCCAGGAAGCAGAGGAAAACGGATTGCAGTGAGATGGCTCAGCTGTCCCAGCGGCGGGTTTTACTGACACTAAGAGCTCCAGGCTCCTGGAATTGCTTTCCCAAAGTCTCTCCAGCTGGCTGTCGAGGTAAAGCCTGCAGAAAATTGAGGCAAATACGTTTCATCTTTCTTCAGCTTTATTTCTGAGGGAAGCAGAATTATGCCGCTGTTCTCTTTTTTTTTTAATTTTCCCTAATAACTTTTAAATCCTTTGGCTGCTTGCACAAGATTTTTCACAAGGGGAACCAGATCTGCGTTTCTGACAAGTCTGCAGTAAGCAGGCAGCTGGGGAGACAGAAACTCCGCCAGCACAAAATGCCTCTTGTCGATAGACACAAAACATCTCATTTACTGGGCACTGTGGAGTCCAAGCAAAGTTTGGCCTCCAGAAATTGCTCCTTGGGAATTGGGTTGTGCTGGTTCAGCTCATCTGTCTCCCTAGGCACGGCTTTGCACTTTGCTCTGAGCAATGCTTTTGTGCAAGCAGCAATGATTTTTAGCATGGAAGGAAGTTGGGCTTAGGGCTTCTTTAGTCCTGACCTGCTGGAGATATCCCATGTGCAGCTGCTGAAGAGCTCTACTACACCCTGGGGTGTATCATTAGGGATAAGCCATCAGATGCATCAAGACATCATTCCTGTCTACGTAGGTGCAATATTGTGCCCAGTTTTGGGTACCTAATCTCAATGTCAGGAGGTGAGAAGAGTGACTAGCATTACCAGAGGTCTTGAAAATAGGAGGTGCAGGAGGAGACTGAAAAGGCTGCTATTGTTTTAGTCTCAAAAGGGGGAAATATGAGAACAATCTGTGAATTTGCAAAGAGTTCTTGTGAAGAAGGGAGTCTTCTCTGTGATCACAACAGGTAGGAAAGGAAGTGGTAGGCTTCAATTGCAGCCCAAGAGGATATGGGTTAGAAACTAAGGAAAACCTTGCCAAGAGGGAAAATAATTCTTCTGGACAGGGATGGTTTTTAAGAGCAAGCAATACACCCTTTCAGCTTGATTTACTCTTTGGATGGAGGTGACCCCTAGAACTCCCTCCTGACCTAATATCTAGTTTTCCATAAGGAAGCCACAATCACTGAGGAGACCACCAGCAGCTTAATGCTCTTCCTGAAATAGGTAGGAAGGATATAAACCTTAGAAGAGAAGATGCCAGTTTGTCAGCTTCAGAAAGCCCAGGGATAACTCCTGCCCCATTGCTCTGGACAATAAGGGTGCTGCAAATTCCACATTATCATTTATGCCTCAATTTCCTATCTGTATTCAGGAAAACCATGGGACTTTCCTCCATGCCACAACAAAACTACAGTGAATTAGCATTTTAAAAGCTCTGCTGAATTTATATTCCATAAGAGCAATGCAACTGTTACTAATTTAAACTCAGCCAAAGCACTATCCTACTATATAGTGGAGAAATTCAGTCTGGGTCTGGGCTTTGACATTTCTATCTAGGGCATTTGAGTGTCTGGATGAAATCAACCCTTCCAGCTTGAACTGTAAAACTGCGCTCACATAGGAAGCACACAGACCAAATATCTCCACTTTTGCACAGCAAAGTGGCTGCTGTGGATGTCCAAAATATATGTGCAGTGCATGTGGACATGCTGGACACTACCAATGCCCCTGTGAACATTGGAAAGAAGACTTTTCCCTTCAAAGGCAGCCTAATAGCTTGTTCTTGGAGAGTCTCTCCTAAAGGCACAAGGTCCCTAAGTCAGCTGATTGTGCCACACACGGTCTAATCAGCAAACCTGGCACGTTCGTGTGCAGAAAAGGAAAAAAAAAAACCCAAACAACCTTGATCACTACTTGCCTTTTAGCTTAACCAAGCCTGCCTTGATCTCGCAAACCCCAGGGTGCTCGGAGTACAGAGGCACCAGTTCAAAGAGACAGCAAGAAGTTAATCTGAAAGCAAAAGGTGCTCTTCAGGCAGGCGGGAAGACGTAATTAGAAAGCTATTCCAAAGCTTCAGTAAATGACATCAAGGCAGCCATTATACACTCACTAAAGCATGAGGGTCCTCCGCTCTTGTCAATCAAGACAAAAAGCCAAGAGTATAGACTGCAAAAGGAGGAGCTGGTGGGGCTCCTCACAACCCTGCTTGAGGAGGCAAAGGCAAAGACTCTGCAGTTGAAGCAGCTTCTGGAGGCTGACATCTGTCAAGGCTGGGTTTGGGGTTTGGAGTTTTAGTTATGCCTCTCTTCTCCCCTCCTATCAAGAGCTCCACGGAACTCCAAGCTTTCCATAGGCAATGTCCCATTTTGGTGTTACCCATCCAAAATGTACTGACTTTTTAGTTCAGCATTTTAGTTATTATTTCATTTCACCTTCAAAAACTACAGCCTGTCCCACTCTGGTGCTAGGAAGCCTGGTGACAAATCGAAGAGCAGTTAAAGCTTTGGAGTCTCCCAGCCCCATGCAAATGTACAGATAGATTCAGGATCCTGTTTTTCCAAAACTGCAGATGCCGAAGGAGATTCCCTTCTGCATAATTTTTCCATCTCTAGCTTCTCATCTGTAAACTGGAGCTAATCATTGCACACAGCTTTTGTCTATTTAGGCTGTAAACTCTTACGGGCTATTCAAGGACGCCGCACATGAGGAGCCCCTCCATCAGCCAAACAGAAGATAACTTGCATGAGCTGAATGCAGGCAAGGTTGGCAGTGAGAGATGGCATCTTTTATCAGAAAAATGGATTCAAAAAAGCCAAGAGGAGTGGGTTTCTCTCCAGCAAGCAACATCAATACACACATATGGATCCAGAGCTAGTGCTTTTCCAGCAGCATTTCACCACCCCGCTCTCAGCATCCCTTTCTTACCCCTGCCCTGCAGCAGTGTGACGTTCAGAGAGCTGCTCCCAGACTTGCGCATCCTACAGCTAGGCCTGAATCTCATGTGGTGATGATGCAAACCCAAAACCTCTCTCCTATGCCAGATGTGTGCCAGCTGCAGCAGAGCAGTATGAGCTGTGATCCTCTGCTCAGCTGCCTCTGGCTGAAGGAGCAAGTTGAGGTTGTGGCACCCAGGAAGGGGCAGGAAGGGAAGAGGTACCACTGAGCAGCACAGCACATCCCTCATGCAGACCAGCAGCTCCGCTCTCCTTCTCCCCCAAGCCCAGGAGGAACCAACCACATTATGCAGCGCTTCTGATCCTCGAGGGCTTGGAGAATTGCCTGGACACTAAGCAGGCTCCCACTGGAGTTCTAAGATGCCTCTGTGAGTGTGTGATCCCTGTTGCCACTCTGTGCTGTCAGCTCTGCTCACAGGCAGATCTCTATAAGCCTCCCAAGCCTCTGTGGAGCTGGGGCTGCTGGAAACAGTAGGAGCCCTTTCCCCTGCTGTAAGCACTGATCCCTCCTAAAACCTGAAGCGATTGCGTTAATCAGTTTGCTTCGAAGTAGGCCATGCAAAATATGTTTGAGCCTGGCTGGTAAAATGGGGAGAGGGAGAAGTGCAAGGAGATTAGAAAGGAATCGTGCTTAATTTGGGAACGTCTCTGAAGATTTATTCCGAAGCATGAAAGCCACAGAGAACACTCCCGCCCAGAGATTAAAGATGCTCTGACTCACATCTCTGAGGCCTGACAATAGCTTATTCAGGAGAGCTGCCTGCAGCCACGAGACAGAGGATACAGTTTTCCCAAAGCATTTCAATTTTCAAGAGAAAAAAGGCTAGACTTCATTAATTTCATCAAATAACAAGAGCTGCCGTGGTCCCCATCTCTCCTAAAGCTGGCTATAGATCCCGGTGCTTTTGTTGCCCTGGGAGAAACCACAGCCAGCAGTTACTCACATCTTCTGAATGGCCACTTTCTGGCATTTCCTATTGCTTTTGACCTCCAAAGAGAAGCAGAGCTAAGAAGCCAGTGGAGGACCCTTGCCAATCAGGGGCAATGCAGCAACCATCACCCTTTGCTTGCTATACAATGTCTCCTTCTTCCACAGAAGTGAAATCCAGGAGCTAAAGGTGCTCAACATGTTGGCCTCTTCCAGGCTGCCTGGTTCTCCCTGCTGCATGGCAAGCTCTGTGAGCATCACACAACCCTTGAGCAGGTGTCCCTGTGAGATCCTCCTACTGAGTGCTGGATTTATGGATGGTGCCAGGACCTCAGTACTGCTTTCTCCACAAGCTCATGATGACTCCTCTATCCATGCAACCTCCAGGTGAGCCTCCGAAGGAAAGAAGGTGGCACCTGCAAGAGGATGCATGTAGGAACTGGTGTTGCGTTTTCTGCTTTGCTCTTCTCATTAGGTACAGAAGGGAAAGGGATGGTGAGAGTGGGAGAGATGAGATGGCAGGTATAGGAAACAATGGGATTGTTCTGCCAACAGACTGCCCATGCTGGAAATCCTTTTGGGAGTGCTGGGGGCGAGCAGCAGGACACCTGCAGGCCTTCAGGAAGGAGGCGGATTCGATGCTTGACTGATGTGGCACAACTTTAGCATCACTTCTTACAACTAGTGTAAACACAGCCCTGTGTTTTCACTCACAAGGACCTTTTGGTAGATAACCTGGTGAAGAGTTTGTGGCTGATGCTATTGACACCGACACCACCAAGGTGAAGGCTGACGTGGGATACACCTTTTGGGGGGTGTCAGCTCTTATCTAGGGAGGTCAGGCTGCTGCTGCAGTGTGCTGCCAGCAGAGTCCCTTCACAGGGCACCGTATGGGACCAGAGGGCAGGACAGCAGCCATGGCACTGTGCTGTCGATGCATGAGAGGTTCCCCTGCATCTGTGCAGCAGATCATCTTTGATACATCATTACAGGTGGTCCTTTCTAAGCTGCTGCCACTACTGCTCCCTGTTCTGGTCTCCAAGATAGCTGGAGCGAAAAACAAACCCAGTCCCATAAGAGTTCTGCAGAGTTAGTTTTGATCTTCATGCTGGTGGGGAAGGACAGACAGAACCTGCTGAACAGAAAAGGCTGTGTGCCAGCTCTAGGCATCTAGGTAATTGTACTCATCTCCTGTCCATCACCCAGGAAAGACAGCCTCTGTTGCCAGACCTAATGCCCTTTCTGCCATTTCTTTCTCAGAACTGGCTTGAAATTGGTTTTGAAACAGAAGCAAGAGGCTGTATCAGTTCTCCCCTTGGAGGTGTGACAGAGTGTCTGCTTTCTGCCAGGTTAGGGTATCTCTGTTCTCTATGTGCCTGTGTGTTCCTATGGCTCTGTTCACTAAGACAGGTAGAAAGGATCCCATCTTTCTGAAGTTGGGCTTGTGGGGTAAGGAGATGACTGATAACACGACATAGCAGAACCCACCTCCACACTTCATACTGTCCATCCCCTGCACCCTCACCAGCTTTGTCTGAGAGGGGAAGAGTTCAAGGAAGAGATCTGAGGCAGACCCTTTCTGCAGTCAGCCCTTCCCTAACTATCTGCCAAACTGTGGAAGGAAACTGAGTTCAAAGGCTAACGCACAAGGTTTCCTCACCTATGGCAAGGGGATCCCATCAAAAGGCACCCCCAGATTTCTAAGCAGTGGAAGATCATAGGGTTGCTTTTTTATATCTTCTTTCTGAGATTCCTGCCTTAGAATTTGTCTTTCTAACTAGAACCTGTAGCATTGAGAACATGCAAAGAAGTGACAGCCATGCCCACAGGTCCCTCTGCTCTTCTGCAGCCGTGCAGTAGGATTATGATCTTCTGACTGGAGATGTAGTTGCCAAGAGAATCCAAAATCAGAAAGTGTGTGGATTTTTTATTTTTTTTCCAGATCATTTCCAGTTTAAATATTAACAGAACAATCAAGATTTCCCCCATTCTTAAGCAGAAATCTTATAGCACCACCTCATCTTGAAGATTAACACCACAGCATCATTCAGCAAACACAGCTGCCACATCTGGTCCATTGGCAGTCTGAGACACTGCCAGCTGGTATAGACCTGGTGTGAAGGTGGTCACATTGGGATTCAGGCAGGGCTGGAGGATCCTTCACAATGTTAGTCCATCCATGCTGGGGGAGGGACTCTTCATTAGGGACTGTAGTGGCAGGACAAGGGGCAACGGGTTAAAACCTAAACATGAGAAGTTTAGATTGGATATAAGGAGGAAGTTCTTTACTGTGAGGGTGGTGAGGCACTGGAATGGGTTGCCCAAGGAAGTTGTGAATGCTCCATCCCTGGCAGTGTTCAAGGCCAGGTTGGACAGAGCCTTGGGTAACATGGTTTAGTGTGAGGTGTCCCTGCCCATGGCAGGGGGTTGGAACTGGATGATCTTAAGGTCCTTTCCAACCCAAACCATTCTGTGATTCTATGATTCTACCCTTGTAAAAGAATCTGAGAATATATTTGTTCAACCTGCCCTTTAAAATCTTCACAGAATCACACAGTCACAGGATGGTTGAGGCTGGCAGAGACCTCTGGAGGTCATCTCATCTACGTGTCTCAGGCAGAGCCACCTAGAGCTGGTTACCCAGGACCATGTCCAGTCAGCTTTTGAATATCTCCAAGGATGGAGACTCCACAACCTCTGTGGGCAACCTGTTCCAGTGCTTGGTCACCACAATATACGGGTGGTGCTTGGGGCAGTTCCCTCTCAGATGCAGGACTTTGCACTTCTTGTTGAACTTCACGAGGTTCCTGTACTGTTAAGGTCCTCTGGATGGCAGCATGACCCTCTGGTGTATCAGCCACTCCTGGTTTTCCATCATCTGCAAACTTACTGTGGGTACACTCTTCCCCATCATCCAGATCATTAATAAAGATGTTGAACAAGATTGGTACCGATACTGACCCCTGGGGTACACTACTAGTTACTGGCCTCCAACTAGACTTCATACTGCTGATCACCATCACCGTGGGCATGGCCATTCAGCCAGTTTTCAATGCACCTCACTGCTCCTCTCTGCAACACAGAGGTCTTACTTCTGTCTACAAGTGTCATGCTTCACTACCCTCCCTCTTGTATTTCTTCCTTACTGCCTTTTGAAGCTGACTTTCAAACAGTCCCTCCTTGCACCTGGCTAAACCTTGGTGCCACGTACAGAGAAAAGTGAGGAGAGATGCTGCTTTTCATGATTTGCTCTGTCGCCGAAGGGAATAGCCCTGTCTTGTAGCACAGGCTCATTCAGCCTTGTTTCATGTCTGTACATCTGGCCCTCTTGTTTTCAGATTACTCAGGGGCTGGTTTTATTAGTGATTGGTTGAGTAGTGTCAGCATGGCTCTTGTGGAATACCCACGTCTTCCACTCCATGGAGCACCATGGACCAGGTGCAAATATTCTCAGTGAGACCCTCATGCATGTGTGGTATCTACAGAGGAGAACATCTCAGCTGTTATTGCTGCTGCAGACAATGCCCCCTATCAGCTTGTGGGTGAACTCAAGTGATATTTATTTGGGCAGTATCAGAAAGGAGCATTGATGGAAAAGTCCCCAAGTTGTGTAAAAATGACCTTGATGCTCCTGGCAGAAAATCTTCAAACGCTGTAAGTGCCCTATCGAAATTGCTTTTTTTTGGTCACTGGGTGTTGGAATCTTGACAAAATGCTTAAAAAAAAAAAGTCCTTTGGAATCTTCTGACCACCTTTTCATAAGGAGTGTGATTAATAAATACAATGGGCTTCTTTCCACTTGAGCAGCCCTTAATACCTGGTAGAGTCTTCTGTGTGAAGGAGATTAAGGTGTGAAAGACTTCAGGAAGCAAAACCACCAATAGGTTTGGAAAGGACAGAGCATAAACAAGAGCACCAGACACTCACATTTAGGGATATTCTGGAATTAAGCCATTTTTGTGTTGCCCAGGGGTTATATGGCTAAAAAAGGACGTAGGAAACAGTCCTGTAATCAGAGTCACCATTCTGGCACCCTTGTGTTAGGAGAAATGATGGAAGCAAGTGGAACTGCACTTTTACCTGTTGGAAATGGATGCTATGGCTAATGCACATGCACAGCAGAAACACAGAAACAGTATGGATTTTTATGTATGGCTGAGTGACTTAATGACCCTGTGCATTCCTTTTTTTCCTGTAATGCAACAGACCAGCTCTCCTCTCCCACATGCTGTCCTTAATTGTTGGATTTCAGGGTTTTTAAGTATTAAAAAAGGCATGTTTGCCATCAGTCATGTCTGTCTAACCACCGTCCTGGATCCAGACTGTCCCTCCACTGACCAGAGACATCTTGCAGTTAAAACTCTGGTGTTCTCAGCAAGACCCAAAAGCCATAAATGTTTATTTATTAGTAGAAATGGAGTCTTTCTTGTTCACACAGAGACACAAGTTTCTGTAAGCCTGAAATGCTGAATAGACAAACATTAAAACACCAGGCTCAGTCAGTGCTTGCACTGATTAACTGATCCCTGGCTGATGTGGGGATGCTTTATGCTTTGGTCTCAAATGTGCTTTCAGTGGTGTTAATAAAATTTCCTTAGAACAAGAGGGAACAGGTGATCACACAATCACGTGTGTCTTCTCTGGCTGATTCTGCCTCATGTTGTCATAGCAGCATCGCTCCATTGCAGGCTCCTGCATTCAGGTAGGGCTCTTTTGTATGTGCTGGTCTGCTATTTGCAAGTAATAAACAAAACCTGGTGCTCTGCTTTGATTACAAGAGGATTCCCTGTGTTGTTGGAATTGTAAATGCATTTAAATGTGTGAGGAAAATTGGAACTGATTGTCAACACCCATAGGATACCCCTGTAGGGATTTCCAAGGGTGAAAATGCAGCCTAGATTTGACTTTGATTTTCAGCATCAAAGAAAAGTGCTTTTAAATTTATTCCCATGTGCTCTGGAGTGCAAGTCAGCTTCCCGCTCCTTCCAAAGGAAGCATACATAGTCTTTGGCAGTGCTGTGTCACTATTCATGTAGCATGACCCGAGAAGCAGAGCTTTGGTTATTTAACCAGTCCCAGTACATGGTTCTCTTCAGCACGTGGTCCTTTCCAGCTCCTGAGCCACAGGTCTACACCTTGCTCTGAGTCTGTGCTGACCACCAGGCATCCTGGCACTGTTCACTGGGATCACTATCTGGATCCTAAGAGGGATGCAAGGCCACAGGATGAGATATCATGTCATGCAACATCACGTAATGCTGCCCAGATGACAATCCAGCTTAACTTTGCTCTTTGCCATACTGGCCACACAGGTCTGGAAGGGCTCTTGTACCTTTTGAACCTGTCTTTGTGTATCACCGTAGTCCAAAAGTAGCATGGGTTTCTGGAGGAGAATATAAACCAGCAGTGTGCCAATGAACCATGACAAAACTTGCCACAAGAACTGAGCCTACTGAAAACACACTACAGTTCTAGCTTTATTTGTAGAAGCAGCCAATCCTGAAACCTGCAACTGTTCCATTATTTCCCACAAGCACACAGGTGAATAGTCAGTGGGGCAGTATCTGTGTGGAGATGTTCAGATATGAAAGAAGCCCACGTCCAGTGCTCCAGCTGTGACCCTTGCAGAACTGACTGACTATAACCAGTAGGAATGTCCCACAGTGACAGAAGGGTTGTGGCAGCCCCAGCTGGGACATGGCACTGGGCTGTGATAGTGCATGTGAAGGACTCAGGTGAGTATCACACACCCCCTGAGAGCCAGGAGGTCCTTGGGGGAGGCAGGGGAAGTGCCTCTGCTCCACAAGTCTCCTGTTAACACTCTCAAAGAGGCATCTCTCCTTGCGTCTGATCCTTGTGGCTTCCTGCAAGTTCAAATTGTCATCCATGGAAGCAGATCCTCGGTCAGGGCAGATCACCATCTGATTAATTCAACTTGCTCCATAAAGAAAAGGCCTGAGCAGATGCAAGTCCATTTGAGGTTGATTTGAGCCAGTTGTGATTTGGGGCATGTGCTAAAACAACAGAAAAAGCCAACGTGCACACAAGATGCACAGAACAGTTAAGGAAGAGAAGAGTGGAGCTCTAAAAGGATCCTCCATCTAGGACCAACCTGACTGCCATCAGTTTTCCTTCTTAGTTTGCCCGGGCAGAAAAAGCCCAACATGATTCAGGTGTCTCAGGAAACTTTCAATCATATGTAAAGAGGGAGAGAGAGAGGAAACTAGAAAATGGGATGGGATTGCACTGTGATGCCGTGACCTGTCTGTGCCCCAAGCTCTGTCTTAAATTGGAAGGAAAGTGCCAATTAATCTGACACTGCAGAAGGTATAGGAACAAATCCATTTCGTGTCTGCTCATTTTCCCCCATTACATGTAGTCCTCTCTACCTTGCTAACTGGAGATAGCTTGCTAACAGCTCTCTGATGTGGGTTTAATTAAACACCTCTTGAATGCCTCAGAGCGGTGGGCAAAGGCAGTGGAGTCAATCCAGGTCTGACACACTGAAGAATGGCCTCAACTCCCAGGCTGCTCACTTCATCACTGAAAAAATGCAGATGCTGTGGAAGCATCTCTAATAATGACGGAACTAGAAACTAAAAGCTGACAACATCCGGCTGCGGAAAGGAGGATCTTATGGGGAATGGCTTTAAGCTGACAGAGGGAAGATTTACATTAGATATTAGGAGGAAGTTATTACTATGAGGGTAGTGAGGCACTGGCATGGGTTGCCCAGAGAAGCTGTGGCTGCCCCATCCCTGACAGTGTTCAAGGCCAGGTTGGACAGAGCTTGGAGCAACCTGCTCTAGTGGAAGGTGTCCCTTCCACTAGCCCTAAGGAGGGGCTTGGAACTGGATGAGCTTTAAGGTCTCTTCCAACCCAAACCTCTCTGTAATTCTGTGATTCTATGGTCTTCCACATCCCAGCAGTTCTTATAACACTGCAGAGAAGATGTTTGATTACCCTGAAGCAAAAGAAGGGCTCTGAGGTAGGGGAGACACCTCTGTAAGGGGTATACACAAGACAAGGATGCTGCTGTTGTGTCCCGAGAAGGGCTGCAGATCCTTAAAGGGGGTGCAGTAGTGAAGGCTGGAGAAGAAAGGAAGAAGATGTGCTCTGGAAGGGGACAGCCAAAGAGAGGAGCAGCAAGCACTGGATGTGCTGGAGCATAGCTCTGTCCCAGGTCCACAAGTCACTTCAGCAGGTCACTTCTGCTTGATGGATGTACACTGGTCTTGGTGCACTGTCTGAGGAGAGTTCCTGCCTGGGAATTGTGGCTGCTCTATGCTGAGACCATTTGTGCCCTAAATAATAGGGCAAAGTGTGACTGATTTTACAGAGGGTGAGATTTGGCATGTGGAGGTGAAGGGGGAGCATGCCGTGGTTGCCAGGTAGATCGTGGACCAAGTAGATGCTCCTGCAGTGAATCCAAAGCCTCAGTTACAGCACAGCTTTTCCCTCTTCTTTAAAACACCCATTTTCCTCCCTCCCTATCCCAGGAGGAGGCCGGGAGTGCAGTGTAGAGGCTGAGTGCTGTAGGAGAGAGCTTGCAAATAATCTGAGAGCAAGAGAAAAAATTTCAATGAGGCTTTCAAAGAGTCTATTTAGCTTATCAGAAAGGAGGTCAAGAGGTGATTTGATTACAGTGCGTAAGTGCCGGCAGCAGAAGAAAACACCAGTTTCTAAAGAGCTTTTTAATCTATCACAGAAAGCCAGAACAAGAGCCCACGGCTGAGATATGAAGGCAGACAAATGCAAATAAGACATAGGGAGCATATCTTTAGCAGAGAGGGAGATAAATGGGAAGAGCAAACTCAAGGAGAATGGTTCTTAGTATCTCTGGGTGCCTTCAACTGGGAATTGGATAACAGGCGTAAGCCGGAGAGAAGCCAGGTTGTTTCCAAGGTGGCATTTAGGAGCCTATAAAGTGGCCTGGTGCTTCATTTTCTCTTGATAGCAAGAAAATCCAAGTTCCTTGCCCTTGTTAGGGCAGAAAAATGTTTGAGCACAGGCTTTGAGCAAAACCTGCTTCAGTCACCACCTCAATGTTCATGGTTTCTAAGTCAAAACCATATCTTGGCTTCCAAGGGCTTGGTGTTCCTCCTGGAAATGGTGAGAATTTCCAGCCTAGTAGAAAGAAAGGCTCTGCCATGGGTAGGAGTTAAGGTATTGCCATTTAGGAGCATAAACCAAGAAAAGATACACCAGAAGTCCATCTCATCGTGCACGCGTGTCTGGCACTGGTAGGGGACTGTAGCAGGAGTTTAGGGGAGAAAAAACGAGTCTCAAGTGATTATCCCCTGAAGTTTCTTCCTTGTTTCCAGCAATTTGTGACTGATGGATGCCTGAAGTGGAGGCTGACATAGAGCTATTGACAGGCCCCAAAGGATGCTTCTCCCATGAAATTCCCAGGCTGCTTTTCGATCTATTACACTTGTGCCTGGAGCAATAACATCCATAATTCAGTAACACAATGTGTGAAAAAGTACATCCTTTTGCTTGTTGCAAATCCTCTGATCCTCTCACTGGTACCATTTTTCACGGTATGAGGAGCACAGTATAACTACTAATTGCCATTTCTTTGTGCTGTTCAAGATTATTTAGGCTTCTCTCCCACCCTCCTGGATATTTAGGGCATGGTATCCTCATGGATGGATGGACCAACCTCCTGTGGTCAAAGTGGCGTATCCACTCCATTGGTACATGTGTCACAGCCAGCCCACCAAGGTGTTCTGCATCGGAGGCCCAGAAGATACCCATGCTAGAGCTATCCTCCAGAGTTGGAAAATGAAGGGTCAGAAGAGTATATACAAGAAATATGCCAGAAAATACAGCTTATCTTGAATTAGCCAGGAAAATTCTTATTTTTGTGTTTTTAATTTGCCCTATCTCTAACCCCAGCATCTCTGGCATCTCTGGGAGAATGGACACTAAGCTCAAGCAGAAGAACTCCCCAGCACTAATTTCTATGTTTCTCATCTGAATCCCTCCTATTTGATGATAACACTGAGGGTTTCTAAGTCTGAATCCTCCAGGAATGTCTTGGCAGCTACGTATTTATTATTGCTGTGTTTTCTCATTTTCCTCTGTACATCTTATTCAGTAAATGAAAACTATTAACAAATAAACCAAGCAAGACCTTTGTGACCCAGGGGCTCTTTGCTGTGAAACCAATGTTTAAATATTTTCCACTTGAATGCGAAGGAATTTCCTGGGTTGTGCTGTCTATCACGTAAGGCAGCTTATTCAGCACTGAGTTAAAGTTCTGGGAAAGTCTAGGAAATGATTTCATATCAGTAATAGGTGTTTACAAGCAAGCAGGTAAATCCTACCATGACTGGACCCATCTTCGTTATCCTCGGTTCCACCAGCTGTGGTAATAAGGGTCCATCTGCAAGTGGGAAAAGTGAGCCAAAAGTGGGTCACCCTGCCAAATGTTTGCCGAAGCCTGCTGAAGGCAGCTATTTCATCTGAAACAAACAAAAAACCCACAATGAAAACACTTTGATTCAGTCCATGTTCTTTTTTAATATATTTTTTATGGCTCTAAAAAAATCAGCTTTTCTTTGAATTATTAAAATTTTTAATTTAATTTATAACATATAAATTCAAATAAAGGCTAACTAGGTAAAACCAGAATACGTAAGGGAAACACACTGCTTGACCCTTGCTGAGAATTAAGTAGTTTGGGAGTGCAACGGAAGTCAATGTTGAACTTTCCAATGCAGCCCATGCTGGAATTTTCAGCTCTTGAAGGTAAGTCGGTTGTGACAGCTGTTTCCCGTGTTTGTTTGGGTGGGAAACTGGAGTGAACAATCCTGCATATTGGAGTCGTTAGGAATGTGTGGGAATTTTCTGTTACAAAACAGCATGTGCCGAGTTTCCACTGAATATTACACCACCAATTCCCAGACGGACAAACTGGGAGGTAGTCTTGGTGTGAAAGAGTTTACGATGTAAATACACAGACCAAACGCTGTTAGTACATAATAAAGCCCAAACTCTTTCAAATTGGAATGTATTTCAGTAAGGGCTAGAGAGTCTGCACAGAACTTACCTTTGATTTTCTGAATCTGTTTCTGCCTTTGCATAGATCATCCTTGTTCCAAGAGGAAAAAAACTTGCCCAAAACTTCACTTGATATCATGGACTATTTCCTCAAGTACCTACTTAGGAGTGGGGGAAACACACTGCTAAATGTGGCTCCTCCATGGCTGCATTTAATCACCCTTATTCCTTGGAAGCCACATGAAGATGTAAGCACGTGACAGCAGCCATCTATAGATGATCCTGGTCCAGTCAGACCCTCCCTGTTACCACTCACTCTCACGGCCGTGCCACTCATCCCAAGTGTGCAGTGGGAATGGTACAGGGTCCTGGGCACAGGCTGGAGTTGTGCCTGATGGGATGCACATCTGGCTTTTTCCTCAGCACCATCATCACTGCTTTTCTGGAAAGAGGAGCAACAAAGCCTGGCTTCATACGCATTCATGTCATCCTGTCCCCATGGCACTCATGCCATGGTGACTATTCCTGGGTGCAGTGACAGGATGATTAAATAAACAATATTTAAAGTCTCCAAAATTCAGGCTTGTCTTGCTCTGGGTAAAGGAAAGCCCAATGTTGAGTTTCCTTCCTTTCTTCACGCCAGAGACTGAATTTCAGGGGTTCAAAAACCACATACCTGGCTTCAAAAGGTAAGAACCCATTTTGCTTCAATGATTCTTTTCCTCTGAGCCTTTCAGGGCCATCAAACATCATTTCCCAGTTTAGGGCTTCATCCCCATCACTATGGAGCTATAAAAAAACAAAGTAGAAAGGCAAAGTGGGATTCTCAGCTCACCCCTTGACTCCCTGAGGCTTTACTCAAAACACTGATTTTCATGAGACTCATGCTACAGCTTCAAGGAAGACTGTGCCAGCAGCCGCGACATGACAGCATCCAAACACCATTCGTCAAGCCAGCATGATTTGCTTTCAGCTGCTTTTAATCTTCCCCAGGCTCTCTGAGGGAACAGCTTGGATCCTCCTATGAATAGGGGAGTTCAGTCTCCCTCAGAAGAGCCCAGATATGGGCAGTTAGCAGAGACAGGTTTTTCAGCAGGCACAAAATAAATGGATGGATTTCTTTTAAGGGGATGCTATTAGTGTTCTGGGAAGAGCTTGGACTCGTACTCATTAAGTCTGCAGTCTCCAAAGTATTTCTAGAGAGGAAAAGAGCATAACTGGTTGAAATCCTTACTGTTGTAGCACATGATCAATGCACTTATTCGCAGAGTCATAGTGTCTCTGATTAATTCATAGCCAGAAATAATAGCGGAGTACCTGCTGCGTTGCTGTTACCTTATCTCTGCCTCACTGGTTGATTCTCAGGTACAAGCGAAACCAACCCTTAATTACTTGGTTAAAAACCTGTCTGCTGCCGGGGAACAAATGGAATGATACATCCACCTCTGCTGCTGCACTTCACAGCTCCCAGAGATAATTGAATGGAAGGAAACACACTTCAAAGTTCCTCAAGAGCCAGCACTGACAATAAACATGCCCCAAGGAGCAGCCAGGGTCCAGGGAATGGTCAGATGAAGGCATGACCTGCACCTGGAGCAAACTTCACATGCTGGTGTAGAGCTGAGTCATTTGTGTCCTGGTTTCAGGACCTTTACTATCCCATTCATATAGCTCTCATCTGTTTTACACTCATCTGTGATGTTCTCCATCTTTTAGAGAGAAGCTGATGCCTTGAGCCACCCCTGCCATGCCTGGCCTGAAGCAGGAGTACCACCAGGCATTTATCCCTGTAACCCTGCCTGAGGCTGCTGTGCAACCCCTCCAGATGAGACAGCAGCCAGTGTTGCCTACAGCCTAGGCAGCAAAGCTCAAAGAGGGCCATCCAGCAGTCACCACATCTCTGGTACTGGCCATGGAGCTCCAAGCATCCCATGGCTTCAGCCAAGCAGATTCAGTGACGAAAGTCCTCAGAAGTCTGGCACTACATGGGACCACCAGGGAGGCATGGGGAAACTTAGACTCATTCTCTAGTGGGATGTATCCACCAGTGGGACACTAGGGCAGATATTCCCAGATGTCCTCCAGTTGTGGGCAGCCTTGACCATTAACTCCAGGACTGTATGCCTCAGTCTTGTTGGTGTCATTGCCCAGACATGACTCGTTCATTGGGTCACAGAATAATTTAGATTAGAAGGAACCTTTCTGGAAGCCTCTGATTCAACACCCCTAAAAGCAGAGCAAAGTTAGATCTAGGGCTTCATCCAGCCAATATCTCTAAGGATATCTCTTGAATATCTCTAAGGACTAAGATTCCCCACCTGTGCCAATGTCTGACCATCAGGGGGGTGAGTTTCTTCCCTAACATCTAATTGGAATTTCACTGGTCGCAACTTGCATCCATTGCTCTCTTCCTTTCACTTGGCATCCCCAAGACTGGCTCTTTCTTCTCAGAACCCTCCCACCCCAGTCAGTGGCTGTATCCTCAAAATTCATTTTCATCCTCCTTCCTTTGCTGGCTACACCAACATCCAAACAGCCATCTCCTATGGAGGTGTACCAGGACACTGGTTTCTCCAGGTGGGTTAGGGCATCTTCTTAGGGCCCGGGCTTTCAGGACTCTGTAGTTATGGAGGAGACATTCAGATGCCCTTGACAGGGCAAGCAGCCGGGCTTGTTGATGCCGCAGTAGGACACTGCTGCAGGATGGATGTGATTGCTTCTGAGGCACTCTTTTGAAGAACACAGGCAAATAAAAATGCAGGAGAAAATCATCCGCGTTACATGGTGATGCTTTTAATTGCCTTGGCTAAATGGGAAATTAAACACTGGAAACTTCAAGTCCTGTTTGATGCTTAGCATCTTTGCTCCAGAAGGATGGTTTCTCCGGGCACGGCTTTGGTACACCCAGGAAGCGTGAAATCACTCCCAAATTGCTCGATGTGCAAGGTAATTGGCCTCCATTGCCTGGAACACTCTGGCTGCAGACTCGAGGAGCAGACACCATCTCCCAGGTGGAACAAACTGTGCATTACCACAGGGGCTGTTTACATGGTACCCACGTGCCTGGCATTGATGGCTTTGAATCATTGAATCACTGATGGCTCGTTGTCTGACTGGTACAGAGGCTTTCTACTGCCTCTCTGGAGGAGCTCAGTGGCTGGCAAAGTTGGGGAAGTAAGTCCCTGAGACAGAGCAAGAGAGAGATTTCCTGTCATCAGCCCTGTGCCATGCACCTTCCATTTTCTCCTTCTTATGCTCAATCAAGACACGTTTGATTTCATATTAGGAGGATCTGAAAAGAGAAAAGATTTAATGTGGCACGTGTTAAAGCATATTTCTGCCGATGGAGAAGCACATGCTCACAAAGGCTTGAAGCTCTTCCACCTCCAAGCAATTTTTTTTTCTCTCTGAAATAGGATCTGTGGTGGTATCACACCTGCCAGTTTTGTTTGCCTGGTGCTATTCCTACCCTCTCCAGCTCTGCGATGTCAGTCTTCTTCTCATCTCCAGTGATAACATTATGGATAACACTATGGACTCTGCACATATGTTGAGAATATGTCAGCCAAGGTGTGATCGCTGCATGCAGCAAAGATGCTCCAAGGCCAAACAGTCCCATACCCCTTGTTCCTTGTACAGACACACCACTCAGCAGTGGCCATCCTTGCTGCCTCTCCCATGTTCTGCCATGCCTTTGGAGCTGAGTGTGGGGATGAAACACATTGTTAAGGATTCATGTTCATGGATTTATACAGTGGCACAGAGACTTTCCCTACTCTCTTATTCTTTCCTAATATCTTCTTGCAGCAACAGGAGAGGTCACGAGAGTGCGTTACAAATGTGCAGCTCCCCAGGATCCCAGAACAGGGCTGAGATCCAGTTCCAAACTCATGGACCAAGCTTCAGCAAAAGTCTCCTCCTCACACTTCAGGACCATCTACCCACAGCTTCTGTAATGTCCGTAACCCCAGAAACCCCCAGGGAAGGTGCAGCAGCTCTCATCCTTCCACACTTCTCAAAGCTGTTTCATTAGCAATATTCCTGGGTACAATGTGCTGCCAGATTGCAGGAAATCTTGGCAGGCTCATGGGATGTCAGGGTTTGGGAGTCAACACAACAGGGGCATCAGAAATCACCGTGATGGTGAGAAAATACAGGCAGCATGGTCTGGGCAGATAAAACCCTGCTGCCCGAAGAAGGGGCCAGCCGCTGGCAGTGGGAGGGAGGCATCGGGAGCAGGGATGCTCAGCTCCTCCAGACACCATGCACTCTGTGTGCACACTGCTTTTGCTGGCCAGCAGGTAAGGCAGGAGGGAGGATGCAGGGTCTGCTCAGTTCTTCTACTCCACTAGGGATAGCGCCAGCTTATTTCAGCAGTGATAAAGATCATCTCATTACCAACAACACAGACCACACAATTACAACGTGTCTCTGATCAGAGTGCCGATAATCACCAACGTGAGCTCACCTCCTCCACTCACTCATTTGTGTATTTTGGAGGTTTCTTAATATACCAAGAGCCAGTGAAATCAGTGCTAATCCACCCCCAGCAGCATCCTGGACAGGAAAGAAGAGCTGTCAGCACCACCACATCCTTCTGGACAGACACTGTAGAGATCAACAGCTTTGATACCCCAAGGAAACTCCCAAGAGCCTCTCCTGGCATCAGGGTCTCCTGCCCACTTCTCCCTATGATCCTGGTCCTCATTTGGCTCCCTGTAACCAAATGATCACCTCGAGTGAGGTGATTTGCATGTCCCATACAGATACCTTCCCAGCGGTAGAAGGTCCAGCAGAGAAAGGGGCTACAAGGGCCACATGTGAAGGCAGAAAAATGCAACTGTGACTATAATACTGTTAGGTTTTTTCTCCCTATGGACCGACCACTGGAGCAACCTGTGCAGGAAAGCAGTGGGACCTCCATTTTTTGATGGCTTTGAATCATAGGTGGCTTCACAATCAGCTATTCCTGGCTAAGGCACCCATGTGGCATCATCTTTAAGAGACCATCACATCCACTGAAAGGCTCTGACACTTGGCACAGACCTCTCTGGGTCCTCATCAGCACCTTGACGTCTTCAGGGTTAAGGTTATTGCTGAGAAATTCTGCTGAGCAGGGTGCTTTTCTGAGTGTGAAGGTGGGAGAAGGGAAAGGCCTTGCAGGAGGCACCCTGGTGTTTCCTTCAACCCCAAGGAGTATGTCGTCATTCTCTGTCGTGGCTCTGGTTTCTTTTCTGAGGCCTCTGGGTTCATTTAGTCAGTTCATTTCACTTGGACCAGGCGCAATGAGTTGTCAAAGTTAAAGCCAAAGATCAGAGCCTGGAAAGTGAAGTCTTAAGCTGTGAATTAATCCCTAGGAGGAATAGCTGTGGAGACCACAGCAGAGCTCCACGATGGATGGGGATGGGTTGAAGAGGCTTTCAGAGTCTAAATCCAACTAACCAAACCCAACTGATTTCCAGAGCTAGCTGGAGAAAGCTCTGCTCCCCCTTCTTGTGGCTGCCACCACCTCCTTTCCCTGTGTGGGAGCTGAGCCTGTCCCCTTCTGTCAGCAGAGTGCCACGAGCCTCCTGCAACATCCTGCAAGGGCTCTGGTGACACTGGGGCTTGGTTCTTTCCACCCTTTTTCCTGCCCTCTCCTCCCATCCCTTCAGGGGCAGGCGCTCTGATCTTCCCAAAGCCCCCAGGATTTGAACTGATCCAGCACTCAGGGGCCGTGTCCATCACATTTCCAAAAGCCCCCTGCGTTTTCCCTCTCCTCGCTTTCATCCTCCTCCCCGCTTTATGTTTTGCGGTCTCAGGTGAACACAGGACACTTCAAAGAGATCTCTAGCAGCACTGAAGCTTTGAAGCCAGCTGATGGAGCAACCTCAGGTACATGGAGAAGGAGCAGGGCCCCGCTGGGTGCCTTCCCAGGAGAACTGAATCAGAGCCAGAAGAAATGACAGCACAAGCTGGTCTGACTCAGGCTGGGGGTTTCTCCCTCCCTTGGTTACTGAGCCCAGTGGCACTTCCTGGTTTTAAATGAGCAAAATCTTAGTAAAGCTCCAGATTACGTTCCTAGGTCACCAGCAGAGATGGCCTCCAGCAAAGCCCTGGATTTTGTCTTTAATTATCAGTGGGGATATTACATTCTTGCTGAAACAGAGCTGAGAAAAAGCCAGCATCTGCTATCCCTGCTGTGGAGCTGAGCGTCTGCTCGACCGAAGGATGATAATCAGGAAGAGAGAGGTCAACAGAAGATGATCTTCTAAGTCTTCCTCTATAGACTGAATCTCTAATGTGTTTACTTAGCCAGATGCAAATCCTTTTCACAAACTTATGGCACTGTGGAGTACAAGTACATGCAGAAAATTAACAATGCTGGAGCATTAATTCCTCATCTATCGCCAGTACAAGGTGGCTACGTGGGAGGAAGGAAAATGTTCTCTCTCCAGTGTCCAGGGAGAGGAAGCTGAGTTTCTAGCAGCATTCTCCAATTCCTAACCCTGTCCAGCACCTCGCCACCCACTTCCCTCATTTGCTTCTTCCCTGGGTCCCTGGGGTCTGATTCTTGTGCTTGTCCGTACCCAGCAGCAAAGTCTGCCTATCGCCAGTGAACTTACAAAGGCAGGAGATCTTCAGAAAACCAGTAATGCCATCAAGTGCAAAACCATCTTCAAGTGTGGCCAGGAGCAGATGAAAGAGTATAAGAGAAGCCTGGTGTATAGAGCCCTGTGCCTGCTGAAGACAACCCTGCCACCTCCTGCCTGGAGGTTATTTTCCTTGCTGTGCACTAGAGAAGCATCCTAGGGACCACTCTGCTGGAGCAGAAACCTCTCACAGCCACCTTATTGCCAGCTAGGGCAAGAGCAAAGTGTCATTTAGAAAGTGGGGACACTGTGTTTGGTTGTTCACGTGCGTTTGAACTATGATGGAGGAGCAGGAGGAGCTGCAGACCAAGCCAAGTGTTACTCCATGGTTGTGGAGCCACCGGAGATTCCCCATATATTGGGCTGGAAAAAGCGTGCTGGCTGGAGGACGAGGCATGGGCAGGAAAGTTCAGGAAGGCAGCACAGCATGTGCTGAGCTGCTCACAGCATGGACCGCCATGGGTTGGGGCAGGTCAGTGTATTTGAAGCTTGTCTTTTCACAGTTCATTTTTCACTCTGCTCTTGACAGAGCACGTGCAGGGGTATGTGCGGTGTAGCTTAGGTCCAAGGTCACCTTGTATTCAGCCCAGCACAATAAAACTATGCAGGAATGGGATATAACAAAAGAGCTCTGTGGCTTTGAGGCTCTCCGAGTAATGGGTCTTGAAATAGATCACAGCTACCTGAAGGTTAGAAAGCCCTATGTCCACTGCCTTTGCAGGTCACCTCCTAAAACACCCTGCTCCAGTAGTGCAAAGGTCTGGGAATCCTCCCTGAGCTCACAGTGCCAGCTACAGAGGAATGAGACTGGCTGAAGCAGAACCTGTTTAACACCATTCCTACCCCAGCCAGCCAGGTCAATTAGAAACTAAAGATGAAGGCACTCGGGCCCTGTCTGCTGTCCCGATCAAGTCCATTATCTCCCCCCTGCTATCAGAAAGAGGGCAACTGTTCACGTAAGACACAGCTAATAATATCTGAGTACAGGACATTGCTGCTAAATTATAGGGAGGGCTTTGGAAGGGAAATTAAGTGTCATTTGCAAGCCCGATAATAGGGGCTGTGCAGCATGAATGCCGATGCGGGAGCGGGCTGGAGGACAGTGTGTGGCTTATGCAACTGTCCCCATCCTCCTCTATCGGGCAGAGCTGGGATGGCAGGATGTGTGCTGGGGGGCTGAGGGCTTGAAAGGCAAAGGCAGATAAAAAAAGGCAGAGAAAAGCGGGTATCTCAGTCTGAGGGTAAAGCATCAGCTACAGTGGCTTTACAGTGATGCTGCTAGAGGAGAAGGCTCAGCCCTTCCCTCCCAGCACAGTGTAGGGGCTCCCAGGTAAGCTACCAGCAATGGGAGGTCTCAGCTAAAGGGCCAGTTCTGGGCAGGTCCTAGGAGCAATCAAACCCAGTGGGGAAACTGAGGCACGGGGAGGCTGCACAGCTTGTGCTGTGGCTTGCATCTTAATGCAATTCTTGAGTGCTTCTTGGTGATGTGAGCTGTGGTGCTGCTCCCCGAGGGCAGCTGCATTCCTGCACCAGGCAAAGCATTTCCCATTTCAGATTACAGCCACATCTTGATCAAAAACGTGTCACAGAGAAGCACGAGTGCTCTCTGACCAAATGCTCCCTGGCTGCTAACAAACCTCAAGTACCAACACCATGTTCTTGGACATCTGTGGAGCATCCCTGGCTCTGAGCTCAAAATTCACACTCCATCAAACATCACAAACCTGCCGAAGAGCCCCCACTCCTCCTCAGCCTCACTGTGCTCTCTGCCAGGTCTCATAGACGCTCAGTTTTGGGGCAGGGAGTAATTTTACAGCATTACCAGGGTGACTGAATGAAAATAAGGACGTGTAGCAACTCCTGCTGTGTCCAGTACATGTTAAAGAGCAGTGTCCTCTTCCTGCTTGCTGCTGCTCAACTTCCTCGACCTTGGACCACTCTCCAGGGCCCCTCCTGTAGCTGACTGGGAAATGCTCCATCCCCCTGATGAACAGGGGAAGCCGTGATTACGCTAATCAACTGCTCATTAGTGCTACTTGGCTTCAGCTGATCATACACCAGCCCCGTGGTGTGCTGCCACCTCTGTCACCAGGGGATGCTGAAGTTCCTCAGCTGTATTGCTATCCCTCCCTGGTTCTGCACGCACATGGAGAAGGGCCCCCCCAGGGCTCTGCTGAGATCCAGCAAGAAAGTCTCATCCCAGACGTGAGCTCTCTTTCAGACTGTGCTTCTGTCTCCTCTCCCATCTCCATCCTCACATCACTCACAGCCACCTACTCCATCTACCCCCACGGCAGCCTGTCTTGAACAGCACATGGGTGTTTAGTCCCCATGGCCACCACCTTGCCTCTCCCAGCAGCAGGCTTCCCAGGTCTGTGATGGAGATAGAGCTGCTCTGATGTGTTTCACCCCCAGGTCTAACAGCCTGGCTGCAAGAAGCAGAGCCAGGAGAGAGTATTGTTGGCAATGAAATTGTACCCCATCAGGAGGCTGAGCCAGAGGATGGTGCTTTGCAGCTGCCATCCTTCCTCTTATCCTCGCCCCCCTCCATCCTGCCAGCCCCTGCTAATTCACACGAGGTAATTAACCAGTGCTCCATCAACTGCTTCCATAGCACAGAAGGTGGCAGAGGGATATTTCTGCACGTGCACGCATGGAGTGCACATTACCAGCTCAAAATCAAACACCAGGACAGAGCCAGGGAGAGCAGAGACCTCCACAGGCTTGGGCAGGATGTGGGGATACTGATCTGCTGGGTGCACTGCAAAGCCTGGCTGCAATGTGGGGACCCAGACACCTGCTCCTACCAGCAATGGGGCAGGAGGTCTCTTAAGATGGGCACTTGGAGAGATCTGATCCCTCAGCTGGAGGGAGCAGGGACCCTCAGTGCTGAAGCCCGAGGTGGCTCCAGCTCCTGCTTGTGGCCCTATGGATGTGACAGCTCCAAGAGCCAGGCCCTGGGCAGGCAGAAGTCACCACTGGTCTCATCCCTCCTCCTTCACAGCTGTGACATGGGACAGAAACTGCCCTGGGCTCCTTGCAGTCCCTGGGGACTCCCTACAGAAGTCATTGCCCTTCCCTTTGGGTCCATTATCCCGCAAGGAGGTCTCAAAACCAAGACCCAGCTCAGCATAGTGCTAGGGACACACACAGAGAGCTGTGTCCTGGTGAGTCTCAGCCTCTTCTGCCATCCCCATTGAAGGGTTGGGATGCAGCAGTGCTCTCCCCCTTCCCTTTCTTCCCTTGCTCCATCCTGTCAATCAGACTCTGGCTTAGAAAGGCTTCCTCACACAACAGCCACACTGGCTTTACAGAGATGCAATTAAGATGAAACCCACTTATTTAAAGCAGCTCCTCTCCCAGTGTCCCTCTCTAATGTCACCTTTGATCACTGAAACCAGCCCAGCTCACAGATTGCCAGGGACACGTCCTCTCCCTCCTCCCCTTGCTCCATTCAGGCAAAACTCTTCCTGCTGGTGCTCCGAGCATTCTGCAGAGCAAAGGACCTGTCATTTTTGCACTGATCAGTGGGGAAAACAGAGCCAAATGCCCTGGCCGTGGCCTGTGAAGGTTGGAGAGGTCACAGAGATGATGCTGGCTGTTGGGCTCAGACCGGCTTGACCCAGGCACAGTGCTGCCCTGTGGTTTGTGCTGCAAATAAGGGTGGACTGCAGCAGGGCAGGGACCCCTGTACTAATATATCTGAAAGGAAATACCCTGAATGTACTGTGGGAGAGCAATCACTGATAGGGAAGGCTGGACCATTTCCACCACTTGTAACAATCTGTCCTGCTCGAAACCATCCCTTTGGCACAGGCTTAGCTTCAAACCCCCAGGCAGGCCCAGCTCCCACGTGCATACAGGGGCTGCTGGATCAGGCTCTTCTTCTTAGCATCTATCTATCCCCCATCCATCTATCCACACATTTGATTGTCAGGCACTGAAAGCCCGGCTCTCTTTGCCATTAAATGCATCCATCAGGTTGCATTTTCTATTAGGCTGGAGGTTCCCTGCTTGTCAGCACTTCCACCCACACAGGCAGCTCTCTCCTGAACTCCTCTTGCTGCCTCCAAACCTCCCTGTGTCACATTTTCTTTGGAAATGGAGAGCAAATACACGTGTATCCCCCCTTCCACCCTCCTGGGGAGATGGCAAAGCAATTTACAGTGTTCCTGCATGGACAGGCTCCTCCATCTGAACTCTTCAATTCATTCTGTTTTGTTTTGATTTGCAGGACAGGCGTCTCTTGCTGCAGGTGGAGAGCAGAGTGAGAAACTGCCCAGCTACAGAACATGGGTGATTTGCAGTTCATCACCAGCCCAGGGCCAAGTGCATCTCTACTGCCATTGCAGGGTGACACTTTAGTGCTTGGAAGCAGAAGCTGTCATGGCAAAAGTCTCAGCACTGGTATTCCAGCTCGTTGTGATCCCTAAAGATCACTGATTTAGCAGCTTGTGAGGATTTCTAAGGGTTGCTCCCCTACCTAGGTAACAGGTATGGGTCCTGGCCAGAGCTGGTGTGACCCTACAGTGAGAGACCTCAGCCCCTGGCTCAACTAAATCATTTGGTCATTGGTGACAGGGAGGAATTTGCCAGGTCTCAGCAGAAGATGTAGTTTTAGAGTCATCTCACTCCAACAGACTGCACCCCCCCCCCCCCCATTCCTCCTTTGGTTAGGAGCTGGGGACAGCAGGGAAAGGTTGAATGCACCCCTCTGCCCTTCTGGTCCATGACGCTACTTAAGCTTGAAGCTGGCTACCAAGATCTTGATGCTTCAGGAGAGGGGTACCAGTGGTGTATTTGGGGAGGCCAGCAAATAACCTAGCCCTGGTGTGTCTTCTTGCCTGTCAATCAGCGCAGATGGGGCATCGCTAATGCGCTGAGAGCCGGGGCCTCTTCAGAGCGGCTTGTACGAAGCTGAGCTGATGAGGTGCGGCAGGGCTCCCCCAGCACACGCTGCTGCAGCAGCCACAGAGGGTTAAACACGAAGCAAACGGTTTCTCAGGAGCACAACGTGCTCTGCTCACAGCCTCTGAGCTTTAAACAGTGACTGCCTGAGCCGCCTGCCCCTTCTGGGTCCCTCCTCCGGCCCTCTCGCTGTGCGGAGACCGGCTTCTGTCACTTAAAGGTGTGATCAGGAAATGAAGGGCTTTTAAAAGCACTGCTATTAAGAACAATACAAATAACAGAGCAGGAACATATGTCTCTCCGCAGGCCCATCACCTTCTGCTTGCTTGGATTGAAGTGTTTTGCCATCAGAGCGTGACAACATGCTGATACATCACCCCAGCCGCAAAGCTGCTGGCTTTATTACTGTTATTAACCAGGCTTTCCAAAAAAAGGCAGCAGCACAGCATGTGCAAGTGCCTGCGTGTCAGCCCACCCTCCTAACCTACTAATCGGTCAGCTAATCACACCCACGTAACTTAACACATGGATAGAGGTTGACAGAAGACTCAGTTTGTGCATGTGCCACTGGGAAATAGGCAGTGGGATGGGGCAGAGCCCCAGTGACCACCCTGCTGAGACAGCTCAGCCCCTTTGTAGACATCAGAGAGAGCCCCGGGAGAGCTTTCAATACCCAACCTCATACCTCTTTAGACAGCAGGGAAACATAGAAAAAAACACAGGCTGTGGGTTCTTTCAAGCTCTGCTGCTCAGGGAACATCTTGCTGATTCTCTGGTCCAGGATGGAGCCAGCACCAAGCTACAGGACCCAGGGGAGGCTGGGGCTGAGCCCTCTGTTGTGCCTTAACACTGGCAGGGCACAGTTCCCCAAGCCTGGGTTTGACATAGATGCTGACACATCCCATGTCCCAGAGAGACTCCCAAGGGGATTTTCAGTACCTGCAGCCTGGGCTGGCTAGACAGGGATAACTGGTCACCCTAACCCGGACTCAGCAGCTGTGCAGCGCTCCTCCCCAGGGACCCAGTCCTGGTTTGAACAGTCAAGCAGCCTTGTGATAGCTATATTAGCCTTATTCATGGTCATTCCTCCAGTCCCACACAGTTCAGCCCCACTGCTAACACCACAGTTCCCAGTCAGACCTTTCTGGACACTGAGTCTCAGAGGCTTTCCATCTCATCCCTCCATATTCTTCAATTAATTGGCCCCAAGGACTGTTAGTTTTCTCATGGGATGCTCAGGAAACAGTTTAAGAAGGTCAGAGCTGCCCATCTCCTTTAACAGCCCAAGGGAAGAGCAGGGAATATCAGCCTTCACACACACTACTGCAGGCAATGCTGCGTGCTCAGGAGTAGAAGACCAAGGTTCCACTGCCTGGGTGACATCCAAGCCACCATCCATCACCCCAGTGCTAACCCAGGCAAGCAGCCAGACTGGCAGGCACAGGGAGGGTTTCCCATGGAAAGCTGAAGTCAGTCCAAGTCGTGGGCGCAAATCAGCCAAGAATCCTTGTTCCTCCTGCTGCAGAACCCCGAGGAGCTGGGAGATGTCTCCATTGATCATACGAGGTTTTAGGCAAGCCCACTCGCACACAGCTCTAACCAGGCTTCTCACTACAGGATCGCTCTGTTGAGCAATATACACACAGGCTCTTAGCTAAACAGCAGGTCTGGAGCAGTTTGTTCTTGCTCTTATTTTATTCCCTCATTACTAAGGCAAATAATGTGTTTAAGTAAGCAGAGAGGCATTGTTCTTGCTACTTTACATGCTTCCTGTTGAAAGCAAACTGCCCTGATATGAGTTTGTGTGAGGCAGATAAAGACCTTTGTAACTGCCCCTCCTCTAGTAAAATCCCAGTTATTACTCACCTGACTTAGGCTCTCCTGTCCCCTTGGTTGGGGCAGGAAGGGATGATTTCATCCTGTCCATCAATTTAATCCCTGGCCACATCAAACTGCTATGTGTTTGTGCACAAACAGCATTCAAGGACTGACCAACTTCTTTAAGGGGGGAAGCCCCAAGTGCCCAAATGAGTTCTGGGATGGAGCACGTCCCAGCACCAGGCTGTTTGGGCTGGCAATAAGAAACTACAAAGAAAGAAGAAGTGGCATCTAAAGATCAATCCCTACCAAAGGCTTGAAACTGAGCCAAACTTCTGGCCAGGGTTTTAAACCACACAGCAGCACACCCATAGAGTGAAACAGCAAAATAAATGAAGCCACCGAAGCAGTCACACTCCTACCATCTCCAAGGTCAGGATTTTCACACCTCCCTCTCCTGTGTATTGGCTTTCAGAGTCCATTTTTCACAGGTACAGAGAGTCACAAGGCTGGGAGATAAAACAACACAACTCAGGGAAGTGACTTCAAAAGCAGTCATCCCCTGTCTCCCAGCAACAACTGTGCCTTCTCCTCCTTGCTCCCCTTCCAGCCTCTCACAGCTGGCAGAGAGCTTAGGAACAAACAAGGCTCCCTGCAGCGAGGGTTGCTTAGGAAGGTCTGAGGCTTCAGTCAAGCATGAGGATCATCTCTTCACCTGCAGAGGTGACAGCTCTTGGTTCGTTTTCAACCATCAGCTCTCAGACCCTGTGTCTGTGCAGATCCCAACCCCGTTCCAGACAGTGTCAGTGTCTGATGCTCAGCGTCAACAAGGCAGCTGTGTTTTCACCCAGTTCTAACCCTGGGGGAGGAGGTAGAACATAAGCATGTGAGAAGACACTGTCACCTCACCCTCTCTAACCAGTCATGTTAACCCCAGGACAAGTTCCTTGGGTTTGTGTTATTAATGCTGCTGAACAGGACTTTTCAAAGGGTGGATTTTGCTCTAAGAGACCTCTCTGTGCTTGTCTCAGGAGGGAAATTAGTCTGAGCCTCCTCCAGAGCTTTTACTTTTTCCAGTTAATAAATGAATAATCAGCATCATTTCATGCCAATTGCTTTGTGTTCCTAGAGCACAGAGGTTCCCTGCTCCTCTGCTACCAACCCCTCTGCTCCTTTCCATTAAACTAAGTGCTAAACCACAACTTCCACATCCTCAAAATCATTTACACAGCTGGTGTCACAGTGGAGCCCGGCATGGGCAGAAGCAGATGCTCACTGGCACATTAAAGCTGAGCACAGCATTTGAGGACTTCCAGGAAAGACTTGTTGAGAAGAGACTGTGGCACCTCTTCTGAGGGGGCTCTGAAAGGACTCCATCAGGTTACCCGCATGCATGGTCAGCAATGCCTGCCTGGGGACAGCAGAATTTCACACCTCTACAGATGTGTTTTCATTACATTTCCAGCTGTCCTCACTTCAGCTATCAGGAAATGCCAGAGGAAGGACAAATGATTTTCTGGCCGGTGTTGGAAACATCGCCATCAAACACCTATTTCGGCTTCCAGATGGTTTGGACTGCCTGCATAATGGGGAAAATCACTGAAAGCCTCACTGAAACTATTCTGGAAACATACTGTGGGTGTCCATCCATCGCTTACTGGTCTCAGTGATGATGGGGGTACCAGAAAGATTTTCTTCAGATCATTAGGGTAGGCTTTACACCACCCCTTTGTCTATCCTAGGCAGAAGGTAGGAAAGCTTTCTATGCCATGAGATTTCCCCTAGAAAATTTCATGCCAAAAATCCAAGGGAAGGATAGAAAGACAAGGGTAGAAAACTAGCCCCATGTAGGTAAGTCCCCCACAGCCAGTGACGAACTCAAGGACCTCAGCAGGTCCTGGGTACTCATGGCCAAAGGCAAGATGAATGTCTATATCCTGAAGGCAGACCTGTCTGGTCAGCTGTTCCTATTGCCACCAACATTTTTGTGCCATCATCTGGCCAATCAAGAGTAATAGCTATTAGCAAGTGCATTCAGCACACACTAGGGATGCAGTGTCTCAGCCACAGGAAGGACTTCAGGATCCCTGGGGAACAGGGCAGCAGCAGCAATGTTGTGTTTAGAGCAACTGTGATACACACTGGATTTAACCATGGCAGCTACCAGGATTTACGGTCAGTCACAAATACAGGGCCGTATTTGAGTTCACTACCTCAGTTTCTACCCCAGTGGCATATTGTTCTTGGCATCACGATCTTGCAGCGAAAGCAAGCTGGGCCCTGCTCGTACCACATGTGAGCCATCTCCATTACACTGAGGGGAATCTCTCCATCGCCATCCAAGGATGCTGGATCAAAGCTTCCTTACCTGCAAGGCTGCCAGAGGGAGGCAAAGCGCTGTGAACCAAGGTCCAGGCCATGAAGGTGCTGCAGTGTCCCGCAGCCACTTAGAGGCAGAACAGCTCTTCTGCCCCTTTTCCTCTGAGTGCAAAACAGCAGTCGAGTTATTCAAGCACCAGCTGGGCTGGCAGAAACAACTCTCTCAAATCTGCCTGCAAAGCCAGAGAGGAACAAGGTGCCGCTTGACTTCCTCTTGGGTGCCCCTCTGGGCTCTGGGGCACCTGCCACCCTGCTTGCCACATGTGTTTGTGGGCATATCCTCAAGCTGTGTTTACAAAGGGATTTCAGGCTCTTTTAGGGCAAGACGTTGCTATAGAAACAGCAGATGGGAGATTGAGCTCCCTGGGAGAACGCCTGGACTCCACTGGCTTAATAGGAAAGCCCATCAGGGGAATACATCTGGCTGGAGGTGGAGCAAGTCTGTTTTAATGAACACAACCTCCTTTTGGGGAAATGGGAGACTGAATTTCTGCAGCCCTCTGGAAAGCCAAAATGTTTCCATTGCAAGAAGAAGGCCCACACAATGAACACCAGGAGACGCTTCCAGCCTTGGTGGGATCTGGCCACCTAACAGGGTCTGGAGCTCAACCACCCCACCAGAAAGCTTCTACCCAGATGGAACTTGGGCTCATTCCATGAAGACACCTGCACCAGAATCATTAAAAAGGGGATCAGCTCTGATCCTGGCAAGAGCCATTTCGAAAAGCAAGCTGCAGACCAAGAAAATAGTAAGTCAGCCCCAGGGGCACATCTTCCCAAAGGAGGAATCTGACCACGGGTGTCAAGCCTTGGCTGCAGGTTGGTGCTTGTCCCTTTTCTTGTTTCTTCCTCCCTTGAACAGGAGGGGAGGAATACAGAACGCACGGACACAAAACCCCACATCCCCTGTAATAAGAACCTTCCCAAGAACAGGCTCTGTGCAAAGCTCACCCAGGGCTCATCAGCAAAAGGCCACGATTAAGTGCTGATATAACAGGACATTTCCATTTCCAAAGGCAGAGCTACCACACAGCCCCAAGTAAACCTCTTCACAATCAGCCTGTGTTGAAACAAACCCAATCAGTTCGACACTGAGAACGAGTGTCCCTCCATGGATATCTGCAGGGAGCTGATATGATTATAGAGTATGCTGGGAGGCACTGGAAAGCACCCAGTGGGGGGCTGCAGAGAAGAAAATCTGAGAGGAGTCTCAGGCTAGAGAGCCTGTGAGCTGTAAGCTCAACTGGGTGAAATAAGAGACAGTGGGAGGAAAGTCTGCCTTGAAAGGAGCTGCAGATACTCCTATAACCTGGCTGCTGAAGACTATGATTTTCCATGGTCTTTGTGTCCCGAAGAGCTGAGAAAGCAAGGAAGGAAAGCTTTACCCTGTTAAAATCTGGTGACTGTAGCCCCAAGGAGAGAATCTTCCTGCACCTGCAACCAACACCACAAAACCTTCAGAGCCAAGAAGCACTTCCTGCATCCCGGATGGCTGAAGCCTTGCCATGGTGACAGGGTGGAGGTGACATTTCCTTAGCCTCGTGAATAGGCAGGGTAATGCTGGCAGCTGGTTCCTTGGGTGCTGTCTCCCCAGGCAGGCAGCCTGGTCACCCCTCCACCCCACAGGCAACAGGGCTCAGATGCAGCAGTCGGCAGCCATGTCTCGCAAGCATCAATAAGGTCAGCTCCAAGGCGATGCCTTTAGAATGAACTTGAGCCCCACAATGCACAGAAACCAACATATCACCAACTGACCCTAAGCTGAACACCCCAGCACCTATCACATGTAGTCACTTGCTGTCACTCGCCCCTCTCCCCAGGACTGTTTCCCAAGCAGGTAGAATTTGTCTTTCCCAGCAGCTGGGTCAGGCAAACCCTGCCAAAAGTCATAACCCCCCTCCCAAAAAAGAGCCAAAACTTGTGCCCAAATTCACCCACTTCTGCCACCACTGAGGCCTCATTCACACACATCTTCCAGGAGACACCTAGGCCAGAGTCACCGGTTTAACCTTTCTGCTCACCCCCATCTTCTCGCTTTAAAGTAGAATGCCTATTTAACAGCAAGAGAAAAGAAAGGCAGGAAACAGACACAGCACCCCATGGAAGTGGGGATCAAAGGACACAAGAGGACAGAAATAGACCTGAGAGCAAGGCAGGTGCTTTGGGGAGGAATGTGTGTGCGCTGTGCCTGGCAGGAGTCAGGACACCCTCCCCTTGGCAGGCAGCAGGATGCAGAGATACACAGGGAAATGCAGAGATGCATTGATGGTAACTGAACAAATCCTGCTGGAGTCAGGCTGGAGCTTTCCCCTGCAGCAGAGGCTTCAAAGGCAGTTGCACTCACTGACTGGAGAGCAGAGAAACCTCCAGAAATGGTATCAGCAGGACACAGACGGAAGCAGCTCTCTTACACTGATAGCAATGCACAAGGAGAACCTCTTGGCTGGGACCAGATCAGTTTGTGTTTCACACGGGACCATTTGGGAAGCTTTAGTTAAGAAAAATGACTTTTTAGGTTTGGAGTATGAAAATGGTGAGGGCTGCCTGGGATAGTGGAAAACTGGAGGCTTGACCCAAATGGTTTTGAGTGTAGCATCCCTGACCACAACCATACCTGAGAGCACTGAGGGTGTGGGAACAAAGGGAGTGATTTACCCAGGTAGAAGAGGAGGAACTGTCTCTCAATGATCTCTCTCCTAAAAGCACAGCATGGCACTAACTCCTCTAAGCTTACCAAGCTCTGGGACAGAGGAAGCAGCGATCAGGCTGCCAGCAGAGACCATTTGTGCAAAAGCTGTAGGGGCCAGCCCATAATATCTTTCCTCTGCCTTAGGGGGCACACAGTGCTTTGGCTCAGCATAGAGCTCCATAGCCTTGGCGAGGGTATGAGGGAATGAACAAGCCCCAGCTGCTCTCTTTGTTCCCAGTTTAAGGCTCAGTGGAGCAAGCAGGAAGGTTGGGAGTTGTAACCTCTGCAGTTTTGGGATGCTTTCAGGTGCTGCAAGCGCAGCAAACACCCATTCCCATCACACCAGGAACAAAGTGATCCATCAAGCTGGCTGTGTCCCACGCTTGACTCAGGAGGGGGATAAAAACCCACTTGTTTTTTCAGCCCCCAGAGGAGAATAATGAGCTTTGGGGGTCAAAGCCCAGCTCCTGCTCCCAGTTGAGGGGCAGGACAGCACCTATTTATCTGTCAAAATGGGCTTAACTAGAGCTGTATCAGGTAATGAGGTAGAAGCAAGCAAGAAAAAGGAGGTGGAAGGACACTTAATCTCCTCAGTAAATACACATGTTAACATTTATGTTTGCACAATTGCCAATCAATTCAGCTGGAAACAAAAGCAGGCTGGGTGTCAGAGAGCAGCCAGAGTAGGGCTGCTTCTGAAGGAAAGCAAGCTGGGAGCAGAGGTGGCCCTCACTGAGCAGGGGGAGCGAAGCAAAGCACTGATGACAGGTCCATTGACAGCTCCAGCTGAGGCCAAGTGATAAATCAGGCCCAGAGTGACAAGTGAAAATAAATCTAAGGCAGCAAGGGGTGTTTCCAGATCTTTTTTCGGTTAATAGCTTACTGCCAACCAGCAATAAAAGGGAGGGAAGAATTCACTCCTTATCGTACCTTCTCAGAGGTGTTGAGTAGGGTAATGAAATAGAAAATTAATTTCCCAGATACATTCAGCCCTGAAATCTGAGCATCTTTCCCTGGATGGCTGGGAAGTGAAAAAGAAACGAATTAAGACCATCATCTCCCAAGGTCATGGCAGAAACTGAGATGTTCATTTAAGAAAGAAGGAGGGGGGAATGTTTCTGGAAGAATTCATCAATAGGACTGGTTGTGCTGACACTTGCCAGGTGAATTCCTCCCACAGGAAGCCATGGCAATGAGTAACTGGAGATTTTTCATGGTTTAGGCACTGTCTAAAGTGAAACGCTGGGTTTGGGGATTCAGGATAACACCATCTCTCAGCTGTGTTAGAAGCCAATGTTCAGGATGCTTCTGGTGGGCCATATTTGTACAGCATGTATAGACAATACACACCACATATCTGCTGAGTTGGAGCACGGTACAAGCAGCAGATGAAGCATCTGTCTAGGGAATGCCTAGGGAACTTTGATACTCACAGTCCTCTTGCTTTACACCTCACTGCTGAGGCTACAGATCAGAGAAGCAGGTTCAGTCTCTGGGAACAGTAGGTTGCACTGCACTGATAGTTCAGAACTGGACTCTGACTGCAAGATCCTCAAAGCCATCAGGACCTGAAGACTGAACCAAAGCTCCAAAAGACCACAGGAAGAAAGGTACTTCTGAACCCATGTGTGACAAAGCTAATCCCAAGCCTTTTGCTGGCTATGGAAAGAGAGCACCACTAACAAGAAACATAAATGCCCATGAACAGATCTTCAGACTGCAAAAACACCCTCCTGCTAACCCCTGTCACCAGAGATACACAAACAGGCAGGAGGCTGTGCACCCCAGCCCACAAGCACTGCACAAATGTCCATCCTCACATAGCTAAAACTTATGATGACCTGGACCCCATCAAGCCCAGCTCCTGCTGCTCCCTTCTTATCTCAGCTCAAACACCCTCTTCAACCCCTGTTGACTGCAGGGACACTGCTCTCCCCTATCCCCCTTGGACAGGTTTTCATCCTGTGGTGCTTCTCTCCCCTTTCACACTATAGTGCATGTTACTCTCCTGTTGGAATGTGCTGAGAAGACTATCGGTGTGCCTGCAGGACCGGCAGCTCCCGGCAGATGTGCTGCCAATGCCCACACTTCCCATCACCCTCCTGTCTGCCACTGCCTCTTGGATATTACAAGCCACCTACAAGCAATGAATTCCCCCTGCTCTGTGCTCCCTCCTCCGGTCTGTCACTGTGTAAGCCACTTGACAGGTGATTATTTGGTCACCGGGGAAGCCGGGCTGGGGGGGATGAGTGTCTCCTTCAATAAACCCAGGGTGAACCAGAGAGGGATTCTCGCTGGACAAGCAGACTATTTTGGGATCACATCACTAAGCTGCATTATGGCTCTGTGGACAGGCACTGGCGCGGTGCAGCTGGCCTGCTGGCCTCTTTCACTGTGGTCACCCCTTGATCCCCTCCTGAGGCAATGAAGCACTGCTTAGCCTGAGCAGTAGCCAGGCTTCCGCTGGCCCATGGCCATGGATTCTCCACGCCTGTTGGTCCACACGTGATGGTACAGGCTCGTGGCTCTGGTTGTGTTGATGTGCCCATTCAGGACTCTGCTGGGTTTCTCTGCCAATGGGCTGTATTGGGCTGGCATTGCTCACCCACACAGTGGGTCTGGACTTCAGGGAACAATGAGACTCAGTCCGTGGGTTGTGGCCTAGGCTGATGTGCCTGCTCTCAGACTGGTCTCTTCTCCCTGCATGGTCACTAGCTCAGTGTCCCTCTTCCAGGAAACACCATTCCCCCTCCACCATTACATAGATGGATGTTAACACCAAATGCTGCAAGCCCAAGATGGTTCCTTGGACATGCACTGCTTGTTTTGGCTTAAAGAGCTGATTTTGGGGATCTGTCATCTTTGGTGGTCTGCCATTCCAGCTAAAGACATCTCTGCCCCTCACCACACTCTTCTCAATCCGTGGTCTTCATGCCCACTGTCGTGGGTGGACATGGGTCCTTCCCAGCAGCGAGGCACACGTTTGCCAGTGTCAATGCCACAGGGCTGCAGCACTGTGATGTAGCACAAGCACACCTCACACCCGTTCTACTGCCCGCCAAACCAAGGACTGTGGCTCACAGCGCCCAGAGTGTGACAAAAGCCAGGTGCAGGGTTGTTACTGGACTTAGGTTTGGCTGCTTAAAGGTACCCAGCATGAGGCTACAGCACTCCAGGATTTATTTGCATTCCTAGAGCCAGACCAAATCTCTCAGCACTATGATGGGGTGGCCTTTAAGTGCAGACCTTCAGAAGCTTCTCTGGTACGTAAATTCACTGCCTGTGTAGAAGTTTCTGCTGTTAACTGCACCTCCAGGAACCATTCACAGTCATACAACAGGGGTTGAGCTTAGGTTGAGTTTACACCCAGACACTGCTGCAGAAGGTCCGCACAACTAAATCAGAAGCAACGTGGAACCTTCCCTGTGGTTGGTGAGTGCCTCACCATCTTCAAATGACCATGAGGAGCCATGCGAAAGCCATGTCACCCTCCACGTCTTTGCTTAATGATCCCTCCAAACTAGGTTTCACTGGGAGACAAATACTAATTATGCTTCATCCAAGCCTCTCTACGTTCCTGGCTGTCCTTGCTCCGGTAAGCACCTTTTTCATCACCATCCATCAGAAAACCCATGTAATAGAGTCGGGAAAAATCAAGTTCTGTGTGTTTTTTCTGGCAGCTTGGCATTTAATGTATGCTCTACGACTTGAAAGGCCAACTAGATCCATACCACTGCTGTGGCACCTTGTTAGGTGTTTAGAAAACCAGTTGGGAACATGGGTACTACAGGGGAATTCTGCCCCCCTGCAGTTTAATCGCTTGTCCTTTGAGACACTAAGGGAAAAAAGAGACAGAAAATAGCACCTGAAAGAGTAACAGTACAAGGTTGTACTCCTGTCTGCCCATTGCAGGGAGCAGCGTTAATGCAGTGCTGCAGATTTCAGCCTCTTCTAGCCCCCAGCTTGCTGCAGGAACAGCAGGGCTGCTGGACAGCACTCACAGCAGGTCTGACACCCCCAGCACCTAGTTGCTGTGGGAAGCAGGGACAGACCAGCCTCCTCCACAGAAGGGACCTCTTCTGCCTTGGTTTCATGGTGCAGGAAACTAACGCGGGTCTGGAAACACCCCAAGGCTGTATTCCCAAAATGCACTTTTTTGGAGGGTTTTTGAGCCACAGGGAAGGAAAAATAAACCTTTTCTGAAGAAAAAAAGCCCAAAGCAAACCAGAAAATAAGGACAAATAACTGAAATACCCTGCAGTCTTCCTTGTTGTGCAGACACACGCTGAGTTAGCAGTGGGATGAAAGCAGAAGGTTTATTTCTGAGACTGCAAACAGGCTCATTGGAATCAAATTATCCCCTTTCACGTTCATTTTCCATCCATATATTTATTGGGTAGTAGGAGAACTGACCTCCACCCTTCCACTCCATTGACCTCCCACTCTCTGGCACTACAGACATGGATTCCCTGTTCTCTGAGCCTCCCACTCCTTTGGTCTCAGTCCCACTGGACCTCCACTCTCTAGTCCTTCATTTACCTGGGCCTCCCCTTCCCCAGGCAGGGGGAGGCTGGCTGCCCTGCTCCAGCAGTAGCAGCCCTATTCCAAGCAGGAGGCTGTGGAGCTCCTGCCCATCCAGCATTTCAGCCATCCTACATGGTCCCCTCATGCTCAGGGGCACACACTGCATGCTTTTCCACTCCCTCCATCCCAGGGCTGTGCGCTGCTGTCCCACCAGCTCCATACTTTCACCTACAAAGTGACTAACCATCTCTAGGGCCTGGCAGCGCTCCCTGCATCCTGGATTTGCATCTCTGCCACCATCTGTCCCTGCATAACCAGGCTCCTGCCGGCAGCCCATTCCTGTGCAGCCATAATTAACGTCTCTGCTTCCCCCCCATGGTGCTGCCTCCAGACACTGCTTCTCAGTGCCCATCTCCCTACAGCCCTGTTCGTGGTGGTGCGATTGCTGTGGCCGTATCTGCTCGTGCACTGAACACTTTTCCCTTCTTCTGCACTTCAGATGAGTGAGGGTGCTACCGGGGTTTGCATCCCTCCAGAAATCACTGGAGGTACTGCCCCTCTGACATAACCCAGTCATAGAATCATTTAGGTTGGAAAAGACCTTTAAGATCATCAGGTCCACAGCATAGCACTGCCAAGTTCACCACTAAATCTCCTCAAGTGCCCCATCTGTGTGTCTTTTAAATACCTTCAGGGATGGTGACTCAACCACCACCCAGGGCAGCCTGTTCCAGTGCTTGACAGCCCTTTTGGTGAAGAAATTATTCCTAATATCCAATCTAAACCTCCCCTGGCACAACTTATAAAACCAATTAGGCTGGAAGAGACCTTTAAGGTCATCAAGGCCAAAAACCTTGAGGCCATTTCCTCTTGTCTTGTTGCTTGTTACTTGGGAGAAGAGACCAACACCCATCTTGCTATAACCTCCTTTCAGGTAAAAGATGATGGTATTTTGCATTGCATGAGTGTGAGAGCCAGGGGGTACCTACTGCATTAGCATCACATGGCTGAATTGCACCAGCAAGACTGTGCAGTCCAACTGGAAAAGAGTGGAAGCACAAGACCCCAGTAGCACAGTGATGGTCAGGCATGAAAGACCCATTTCTGTGGTGGGGTTGATTTTCTTGCCTATTTACACAGCCCCATAAGATTTCCTGAGCCCAGTCATCCTGAGACCAACCAACCAGGAACTGCTGGGTGATGATAGTCTCTGTCCTTCATCGTGAGCATAAAGCAAAGCCTGAACATGATCCTAGAATCATCAGCTAGGTTGGAAAAGACCTTTAAGATCATCAAATCCAACTGTCAGAGCCCTGAAAGTCCCCTTTGAGGACTGTTGACTGCTTAATTCTTGCACTGGGTGAGCATCCTCCATGCACTCAAGGCTTCAACATGTCCCAGCTCCTAGGACCACGTGTAGGTCAGCTTTCCCATTAAACATGTACAGCATTTTCAAATGAGCCCTGTATAATTTTGTACTTTCCCTCATATTTGCAACTGGAGTATTTGTCTGCTTACAGGTACAGTCTTGTCAGGGACTGTAGTGATAGGACAAGGGGTAATGGGTTTAAACTTAAACAGGGGAAGTTCAGGTTGGATATAAGGAAGTTCTTTGCTGTGAGGGTGGTGAGGTACTAGAATGGGTTGCGAAGAGGAGTGGTAAATGCTCCATTCCTAGCTGTGTTCAAGGCCAGGCTGAGCAGAGCCTTGGGTGACATGGTCTAGGGTGAGGTGTCCCTGTACATGGTAGGGGGTTGGAACTGGGCGATCTTAAGGTCCTTTCCAACCCTAACTATTCTATATTTCTATGATTCTATAATTTACCTTGGCTACAGGAGCATCTCTCTGGATGGAGCCAGGATAGATTTATAGCCCGCATTGAGCCACCACCTTTGCAAAAAATGTATTAAAATTACATTAAAATGAACTTGTGATGTGCAAACCCTTTCCATAATTTCCATGAATTCCATAATAGTGCTAGGCCAAGCTCCCCTTGGCATGCCTTTTGCAGCCCCAGTGTCCCTGGAGCTGTAGGCTTTGGAGATCTCTGAACCCTAACCCAGAGTTCATACCAAACGCAATGAATTTTCAAGTAACAAACGTAGCTCTCTTACCCATATTACTGATCAAACTGGGTCCAGCTTGGTTCGGGTTGTCACCGAGTCCTGCTCACCCACATGACCCAAACGGCTGCTTGTGTGTAAATGAAGGCAGAGATCAGCTCTGCAGCTGAAGCTTCCTGGACAACTGAGCTAAATATTTCCACAACAGACACAGTCAACAACCAGTTGCTATTCACTCACCATCTGTCTGCTGTCAACAAAGTCAAAATGGAAACAAGCCCACCCGCATCCATCCCCTTAGAAACATTAGAAATCATCAGTTAACAGCATCCCCAGCACAAAGAGCTTCTCATGCTCAGAGCTGATGCACCGGACTTCACGCAAGCTGCAGAAGCAATGGTGTTAGCAGGCAGCAGCAGGAGGTTTTGAAGTTGGATGTGAGCTGGGCATCCAGGCATGAAGCACAGCAGCAAGTCCTCTGAAGTGACTCCGAGCCAGATCCCTATGACTCTCATCCTGCTTGAACCTGACAAGTTGGTTTTGCTGTTTTCTGTGCTGTTGGTTTTTATCTCAGGAAAATTTCCCTGTCTGATGAAGCTATTTTATTCCTTATCAAATGACTGTGATTTCTGGAAATAATGGTCTGTGTCAGGAAGAAGAACTAATATCCAGGATTAAGAAACAGGGGGGAAAACAATATTCCAGGGCCATTCACAGCTTGAAATTCTGACCTGTTTCTGCTCAGTCTGCCTGTGGTCCCCCTCCTGACCTCCTTGCATGGATAAAGTTTGCTCTGCTACTGTTATACAGTCAAAAAGTTGTCTTTATTTCCTCTACCAAGAAGGCCCTCTTGAAAACTGGTGAAAACCAGGCAGGAAAGCAGAGGGAAGTGGAATAATCAGCAGTCTTTTTCAGACCAGGGAAATAAAGGCATGTAAAAGGGAAAATGAGTTTCCAGAGGTCACAGGGGCTGCCAGTGGCAGAGAGGAAAAGCGACCATGGGACTGTATCCTCCTAACACCTTGGGTGTATCTCACAGCCTCTAGGAGACAAACTTAGAGCATCACGTACTTCTTTGGCCCTGTTGAAAAGCATTTCCCTGATACCAGCTCACTTCACAGGGAGGAAACCTGTGGTTTAGATCCACATCAACCCTGGGAAGCTAAGTGAGAGCAGGATCGGTACCCTGTCTTGAGGTGACGCCAGTCTCTGTGGACAGGTTCCACTTGGACAGCACACATCCTTTCCTCTCCCCCTTCATCCTTGCCCTGATGTTCACCTTTCCCATCCACCTTCCTTCTTCCTCTTTATCCCCAGATAATCCCATTACTGAATCTGATGTCAAGCTTCTGCTAAGCACTGTCACCTCTGTGCCTTGGCTGGGCTACAAAGCTCCCCTGAGCATGGAGATATTCAAGAGCACAATCGTACTGGCATAGGCATTGCTGGAGTCTATCACTTGGTTTGGAAACTTCTCTCTGGGACACCCAGAGTCTTCCCACTGGGGACATGAGAGCTTGAAAATGTGATCATGAGCCATGAGTTGTTCCCACACAGAGGGATCCCAAAAGTTTGAACGTGTCTGAAGGCAACTGATGAAATACAAATCTCTGCTTCTAGGAGAAGTCCCTGCTCAGAGCAGGGCTCAGGGCTCCTAGGGCTGGGGCAGTTTGGTCTCAGCTGAAGAACCAGACCCTCAACGACCGCTAGTTTCTACTGTGGCAGGGTCCTACTCCCAGGTCTCCCACTGTGAGCTCCTGGCTCACAAGCTGCAGGCTCACATGCCCACCAGAGCCCCCCACAGCACACCCACTGGCAAGTGCCAGATTTCTGGCTCTTGGAAAAGGGAAGGCAGAAAGTGCTATAGGGGGAAAACATGAAAATTAAACATTTAGAGTGTCTCCTTTTGTTGTGTCTTCCCCCACACCGTCAGCCCCATCTTTTCTTACTCTGCACTGTGGGAGTGATTGGCTGTGATTGATTGCCCTTTATTTCCATATTAAGTTGGGAAACGAATGCCTCCCTCTGCCACAAAGCCTCGTGTCTAATTTTTATTAAAAGGTTGTTAGCTCGCTGGGTTTTTCATTTCTTCCTTGCAAAGTCTGTGTTTTTGCATGCCATTAAGAGAACCATAGGAGAGAATTTTAAGAGTTATGAAATGCCAAATTATGTTAAGTAGATTCTGGGTGATCTTAGCAGAAGTCTGGCATGTTGACAAACCTGCTACACCGCCCATTGTGCCCAATAGTAAGCCAAAGTCTTATTTTGAATCTCCTCCTTGAATACCACATGGAATCTCACCAGCTCAAGGAATGGTCCCACCTGATCTTTCCCAGTGAATATCCCACTGCACTGCTAAGAAGAGTATCTCAATGAACTACAAAGTCCCCTGCTGCAGTTACCCATCTCCCTTAACACTCCAGCACAAGCCATCTCCTGTACCAGGCCCTGCTCTACAGACTAGACTTCCATTAGACAAGTGTCTATCAGGATGCTGGGGCTCATAGGCTTTCTCTCCAGAGTACTAGGCAGTTTGCCTCCATGTAAAGAGCTGCTTCTCTTACCACCCCATAGCAGATGCATGCGGGGCAGCGCAGAGCTTGTGTGATTGCTTTGACAGAAGGCCCTTCCATCACACACTCTCTAGTTAATTGGAAAGTTCAATGGGGGCTGAAGAAAGCAAATAGGTGCCCCTTAACATGCCTGAGTGCTTTCCTTCATCAAAGGAGGCTCAGCATTCAAATGAGCTGCATATTTACATCTGCCATGCTTGCCTCGAGAGCTGCACTGAGCACACTTGGATGAGTACAGCGAAAGGTCATCTGGTCCTGCTTCAGAGGAAGGGCTCTGGGACTCAGCACTCTCATGCATGAGCATCACAGAAAGCTTGACACGCACGTTCAGGGAGAAGAGGTAACCGAGTCTGTCATCTTTTTTCCCCACAGAGAAACTACTACAGCCACCAATAACTGCAGAAATCCAGGTTAGGAACCTTGCATGGAAAACTGTTAGTGCCACAAACCTGCCTTCTGCACTGGGAGATGTCACCTGCCAACAGGAGCAGCTGAAAGAGATGCGTGCTCATGCCTCAGCCTCCCCAGCTCACAGCTGAGCGTATTTGCTTGCAAGGCAACACCCGGCTGAGGGTTGCAATTCTTATTTACCTGGAGGAGAGGGAGGTTTACTGAGCCCACCAACAGGCAAAGACATGAAAGACGTGAGCTGTTATTCCAAGTGTTAGCGCTGAGAGCAGTGCGGGTAAGGGTTTACTTCGCAAAGCTTCTGGAGATTGCTTTTTTCCTCTCCTGTTTCAGCTGAGGATGAAAGATCAAAATCTCAAGCTTCTGCGAATTAAAAATTAAACTGAAATAAAACCACCTGGTTTGGCCTAATTAAAATGTTTTGTTTCAGAAGCTTCTGAGCATGCTGTTAATAATCACCTCAAATTGCAGAGCAAGGGTGTTTCGAATTAGGAAACTCAAACTCTGGTTGTCAAAGAGGGGCTTTTCAAGAAGCTGAGGGCTCTTTTACAGCAGAGCTATTTGTCAAAGCTGTTCTTTTTTTACCCATAAAAGCTTTCAGCTTCGATAGATCTGCTACACTTCTGACACAGAGACAAGGAGGGAGAAAGGCACAGATGCCCTCGCTATTGCAGTCATGCCCCACAGCTGATGGGAGGCCAGGGTCGCACCCAAGGTCACTCAGTAAATCATCACCAAGTCAAAGGTTTGAAACTATAGGACCAGTCCTGGATTCCTCACTGGTTTTTGCTATTGCCTTTCATAGCACTAAAGGCTTAAAATCTCCATCCAGTCTTTCATTTCCAGGCACTCCATACAAACTTCATTATCTCCTTAGGAGATTAATGGGACTGTATTGTGCAGGAGCGTGGTGGTTTCCACATGATTCGCACTGCTGATCCAGGTGCCTTCTCTAGCGTGCTTTATGATCGCTCTTCCTGGGCAGCTTGCACACAACTGGAGCGATGAGCAACCACCTCTGCTTCGTGTGACAGAAGAGAAACCTCCTCAACACTGTTCTTATTGCTATGGCAGAGCAGAAGACATTGCTGCTCTTCACAACATCAGCTCGGAGGCATAAGCACCCTTTCAGCAAATGATGCTTTGACACCGGAGTTATTTCAAGTGGCTCAAGGCTTGGTCAGACCCCTGAGCAAGCAGCAGATTGGTGTTCACTCAAGAAGGGAATTAGAGAGGCTCAGAGGCAGCAGTGGCAGAAAGAAACCTGCATGAGGTTTCCACAGAGGTGGTGATGAGAACACAGCAAGGAAGTGGTCCCAGGGCTGCTGTAAGAAGCACACTTCCACATGAGTCAGTAGAGGAAAAGAAAGGAAAGATGCCTCCACGGAGCAACCTCAACCACTTCCCCATGCCAGTACTGGGAAAACAGTCTCAAAGAGACTTGCATGAAGGGAAAAGGGGTCTAGTAGAACAACAAAAAGTGGTTTCTAGGATTCCTGGAAAGAATCTGTCAAAATCCTGGGAAATGATATAAAATTTCTAGAAAACAAATAATTCTTCCAACAAAGAATCCTAGAAGATTGTGAGAAAATGTTTGCAAAGTTCCTGGTAAGCTCTTGAGGACATTCCTAGAAAGCAACATGAGAAATGGCTTGAAAGCAACATGGGGCATTCCTGGAAAGAAAAAGGGATATTTCCACAAGCAATGTGGAAATTCCAAGGAAGAAACTTTAAAAGTCCTAGAAAGTGATATGAGGATTCCTAAAATTATACTGAGATATTCCTTGGAAAAAAGTCTGAGAAATTCCTAGGAAACATCCTGGGAAAATTCAAAAAAAGCAAAGCAGAAATTCTGGGAAAGAGAAGATTTCTGGAAAACATCCTGGGAAATTCCTAGAAAACAAAAGGAAGATTCCTGGGAAAATGCCTAGGGACATTTCTAGAAAGCAACACGTGAAATTCCTCGAAGGCACCTGAGAACAATCCTAGAAGGCTAGAGGCAAATTCCGAGAAAGCAACCTGAGAAATTCCCAGAAAGCAACATGGATTTTCCTAGAAAGAACGCTCAAAAATTCTGAGAAAATGTGGGATTTATTCCTGGAAATCATCATGGAACATTCAGAGGAAGCAAAGCGGGAACTCCTAGAAAGCATCCTACAAAACTCAAAGAATTCAACACTGGGAATTCCTGGAAAAATGTCCTGGAACACTCCTAGAACACAGCAAGGAAATTCCTGGAAAGAAATGAGAGCAATTCCTAGAAAGCACCCAGGATAGGTTCTAGAAGGGAGATTCCTACAAAGCATTGGGGATGTTGCTAGAAAGCATGGTGCCAACTTGGAGGGGGAAGAACGTGTGAGGGTGGCAGCAGACCTTAAAAGGGGTTCATGGGAGGTTGAGAAAGGCATGGTACTCCCAAGGTCCACAGAGTGCTGGAGGTGAAGGGCATTGGAGCAGCCTTCCTCATCCTCAAAATGGTCCAGCTCAGTACTGGAGAGCAGGAATGTCACCTCAGAGCCCCAGGCTCACACATGAAGGCACACAAGCTCACATTAAGTCTGCCCACTGGTCCCAATCCACATGCATTTGATCTGTTCCTAGAGACTTCCAATGATGGATAAACTCCCTTTTCCACACTAAGGCATCTCGGTACTTACCACTCCCTAATTCTGGAAGGGCTTTCTTTGGTCTACAGCTTCCATCTCTCTACCTCCTCTTTCCCTCTGTCTCCTCAGGTACTGAAAACTTGTGCCATAGAAGGAGGAGATATCTATATCTATATCATCTATATCTATATCTATATCTATATCTGTATCATCTGTATCTAGATCTATCCATATATCTAGATCTATCATCTCTGTATCTATACAGATATATATATAACCAGTCTGAACCTCTCTTGCTCTGGATGACATCCATTGCTGCTCATTCTCCCACTATGCTCCACTGTGAAGAGCCTGATTTGAGTCCTCCATCACTTCCTCACCACAGCCTCCCGAGCACGTTCACAGCAGCCTGCACTGCCCACACAGCCCTCCCTTCCTCTCTGGCAGGCAATGGGCCCATCTGCCCCACTCCCACAAGACCAGCTGTTTTTTGGCTTCCTCAGATGCTGTTTCTCTGCCCATTTCTGCTCAGGAGGAGGAAAAGATCACAGAGGAGTTGGTGGCATCACTTTTATGATGTTCCCCTCCCCAGCTGACCCAGCTGAGCAGGGAGAACTCTCTGGGAGGCAGCCTGGCAATTATCTCCAATAGGCCTCCACACGTCTGATTGACTTCCCTTTGCTTTCATGCCTGACACTTCAAACATCAGGGATGGCAAGGCAGGGGGAGGATTTGGCTAATGGAACAGAACAAGGACTCGAAAAAACATAGCTGCCTCATCTGGAAAGCAGAGCACGTCTCCGCCTCCCCATTGCGCTCAGCCTCCAGGTTATCACCCACACGCCCAGGCTTAATGGCACGGACAGCAATTACTTATAAAGAATAACCAGTTGTCAGTGTGGCAGAGGCAGCACTGAAAGTGGAATCCCCTCTTGGAAGCTCCTGTTAGGTGTGAAGAGGGACCTGACATGTCCTGGGAAAACTGAGCTCATACCTCTGCCACTGATCCCACGCAGCTCCTTTGACTGGCTTCTGCCTCAGTTTCTCTACCTGTCCTTCCTATTCCACCTGTGTTTCATCTGGGAGTGGTTCCCACTATGTACAAAGACAGTATCCAGCATAGTAGCCCATAATAGCTCTAGCTACCCAAATAAAATAGGCCTGATTTTGGTCACTGGCAAGTGGCCACGGTACAGCACATCTGAGGGCCTAGCCCAAAGCTTTTCTCCTCAGAACTGTGTGGCTACATCCATATTGCCCTATGGGAACAGGTTCTGGCCTGTCTGTCCTTGTAGTTATGCTCAGTCACTGACCAGAAGGCTGTTAACTGGCATGGACCAAAGCAGTGCGACGGACCATGATAATAATGAGAGCGGATGGACCAACGGGTCCACTGGGTCAGTGACCTGGCTCTCTAGTGTAGACATGGCCAACTCGGCCCCTCTGGGACAATCTCCACCCTGTGGGCTAAAAGCAAACCCACACACCCCATTCCTTTCTGTCCACACCATTTAACGTAGCTCAGGGTGCAGGTATCCAGCTTGGGCTTAGGGGTGCATTGTGGCATCCCTATGTTCGGCCTCCCCCATTCCACCTGAAGAGCTTTCTGAGCATCTCTCTGGGGTGGTGGCTGCTTTCCAAGGGAATTCCTGCTCTCACAGCTTTTCTGCCTACAAGATGACATCTACTGATAGGGCAGAGCCATGCACACCCACATGCTGGCTGGATAATGAGAACAAGAATGCCTCGCTCCTGCTGAATGCTGTTTTATTGCCTGGCTTGTGTTTTGCTGCCTTGAGATTCGCTTCCCATGGAGGCCACCCAGCTCTTGTGTTGCAAAAAGGAGAAATGATTGCAGCTCTGGGGCTGCTGTGCAGTTGGGAAAGCAGATCAATACATGTTCAGCAAATCAATCACTGTCTTGGGCAAGGGAATTCTAGCTGGAAAAAATCTCCTGCTTCTGCTGGGTCATTAGTAGAGCCCCCTAAATCAGGGCCTCCATCTAACAACGGTGCTCTGCTTGATTAGTGCTGATTAGCCCTGCTTTGCTTGGTGCGTTGATTAAAAAGCAAGGTTCATTTCCCAGGTTTCCTTCCCAATCATATTGCCTAATTTCTTTTGGCACCTCCACAGCCTCTTAATTCTTCAGTCCTCCAAGAAGCTTATCAGACAAGGACAATGCTAAGAAACTAACAGAAAAAGGTCAGATGTGAATTATATCCAAAGGGAGGCACTCTCTTGTGTTATTCTACTCTTTATGGCAGGATCTCCACCTTAAAATGTTGCTCATGACTACTTCAAAGGCAGATAAAAACCCATCAGGACTCAAGACTTCCCTATGTACCAGCCTTCTCAGACACATCTGCTTGAATCCCTTCAACTATAGAAGCAAAGGGACCTATATTGCCTCTTCTCCAAATTAGCAGCTAAATTGGAATGGCTTTATGGGTTTAGACCGGTGGCCCAACCTTCTTGTTCAGTGGCTGCATACAAGTCCAGGGAAACATGCACATACAAAGTGTCCCTTACCCAGTCTTCTTATTTGGGTGATGTGTGGTCCAAGGGTCTTCACCAGCTAAAGGCCATACCCTGCTCATAGCATTTAACATCCGCCAACGCTGTCAAATTCCTCATAATCTCATGTCAGTCTCCATAGCGTCCTGGGGCAACAGGGTGGGCAACACAAGAACTTGCTTGTGTCTGTATTAAATCTATGCCTGTTTGCTTTCAGAAACACCCAGTTATGAGGGAAGGGTAGCAATCCTTCCTATCCAGCTCTGCACTGCCCATGATATGATACATCTCTGTCACTACTCCTTTAAGCGCTTCTTGTTCTAGCCAGGGAGCCCTACCTTCACACAGAACCTATTTTGCAACTTATTGGAAGTTGTTCCCATAAAAGAACCAGGGCTCAAGAAAGCAAAGATCCCATTACTGCCTCTTTCACAACAGGAAAGTGGAGATTCAGAGTATCTTTAAAACACAGCCAAGTAAACATCAATTTGGCACTGAAAGCAATGAGTTAATCTGACATCTGAATATTCCCTGCTGTTAAATAAGATGAAGACTTGCCTCCTTCAGCTCTTATGTAAATAGAACTCATCTGCGATGCAGATTTTATTAATTAACTGGCAAATCGAGAAACCCCCAATAGGCTGTAATTGAACTTCACGTTGATGATAGATGAGGACACACTTACAGGCCATCCGCTGTGTTTGCACAGTCACTCCTGGAGCTGCTGCCACCCCTACCCATCCTCACACCACAGAGGCTGCCCCATCCTGAGCAAAGTCAAGAAGATCCGAGGGGCAGATGCCCAGAGCTGATGGGATCCATGGCACATTTGCCTCCTGAAGCACGTTCTGGGTGGTCACATTGCTTCACAGGGCATCGCCTGTCTGCAGCTCCCAGACTCTCTGGATGCAGGAGGCAAGCATTAGCTGCTGGACCTTTAACAGGAGTGAGGATGCTCATAGCTTTGAGGGGACTTTCTACCTAATGACCTCTAACATGAGGAGGGAACACTCGTTGGCACCATGGATGTTGGGTATGGTGGGATATGTAGGATATCCAGGTACCTAGGGATGCTATACCCCAGTGAGGATATACCCCATAGAAACACCAAAGGCAAAGCAGAGACCAGTCAGATTTATCTGAATCCCAATGGTGACTCCCTGCTGGGCAACGCGGATGTTGACAAGGCAGCCTGTGTGGGGAATAGGCAGTACTAAAGCTCTGCAGGAGCTCCGTGCTGCCCTTCTCCAGGAAGACAGCACGTGGCAGAACCCAGCGGGAAGGAGATTAAGGCATTATTGATGTAGGGGGAGAAGGGATGAATGAAGCAGCCCCCTGCATGGGTGCTTTGCAGTTCTTGGTGGGGAACTAATTTTGGTTTTATATTGCTAGAGAAACAGCGAGGAGGCAGCGAGGCACCCACCCTCAAAGCTGCCGAAGCCTGGGTTCATCTCGGCACAGGGAGGGAAAGTGGCATTTGAAACACTGAGATGTGAGAAGAGTTTCATTATTGCTCTGGATGGCCCCTTCATTAGAGGAAAACACGGTATTTAATGAAGGGGGAAGAAAACAGGAGCTCCCTGCTGCATCCAGAAAGGCACTTCTTTACAGCTTTGCTTCACTCCCCTTGTACAGGAATGAGGGAGGATGGACCTATCCATCCCCGTAACACCCCATTCCTGGGTCTCATGAGGGGTGCTCCAAGGCTACCCCAAACCAAGATCACCCTGCAGACAGCAACCCACAAGTGAGTCCCCGCTGGAGTCCCCAGCTTTGGGGTACCTCCCTGTGCTCACACTCCAGTGGTCCGAGGCTGGCATGGGGTACTGAAGTCTATCCCCTCCCCAGCCACACACACCTCAGGTATTACACAGTCAGCAATTCAGTGTCAGTCTCTTCTTATCAAGGAGAAACTGGGGCAAGGGAGATGTGTTATGCATAGTTGGCACCAACTCTGAAGAACCATGTTAGATTATAGGGCACAGGGAACACTCTTCCCACGGCTTCCTTGCAAAGTGCTTTCAGATTACCAGAGAAGGACTTGTTTTCTCATGACTTGCTTAACAAACCCAACATGGGATTCACGTTCAAGCTAAATTCTTCCCAGTTATGTGCCAAGGTAGATTTATTCTCTCAATTACACCCCGCACAGTTTTCACCATGGAAGGGCAGAATGTCTTTCCTTTCCCTTCTCTCCTAGTAATTGGGGTTTTTTAGCAACATGTCAGCAGACTTCAGGAGTAGAACCAGCTCACATTCCCTTTGCTGGGACAACTCTAGCTCTGCTAGGAACTGAGATGAAAGGAATCTTGCTTTCAACCCAGCATACGCAGGCAAGAAGTGGAGCACGAACAGAGAAAAGACAAGCAGAGAAGCAAGCACTAGGATTTTATTCTGAGTGTCTGCACCTAAAGCTGTCCTTAATCACCACGCATGACTCATAGCCATTTCTTTCACTGGGAGCTCCAGACAGGCTAATTTAACTTCAGAGACGCATAGGCACATTGGCTGGAAGGGACCTCTGGGTGTCTCCAGTTCAAGTACTCATCATTTCGTCCCAGAATTTGCTCAGGATCCCTTGTGACCTCTCCTGTCCCCACAGTGATGGGCTTTGAAAGTGCCCTGAGTTGAGAAAGCATCCTGCGGTAGAGAACATATTGGAGGAGGAAGAGTAGTTTCAACAGCTGCCCGCTGTCTTTGCTGTGCTGATAAATCCCCCAGCTCACCTTCAGTAAGCCAGTTGTACCGGGGGATGAACCCTGGGCCAGGGTTCCTGGGGAACAGGAGGTGGGAGAGAACTGTAGCATCCCAGGAGACACTAAAACAGAAGGACAGGGGACGTTGCCTGCAGAAAGCAGTGAGGTTCAAGCCAAGGTCAGGAGCTGTGTGTGTTTGTGAAGGGCGGACAGAGCCACAGACTCAGACTATGGAGCCCAGACACCATCTGACTTCAGTCATTTTATTCCTGCTTGATTCTCAGCCGCAGCCAGAAGCTGGACTGAGGTTTGTACCTGGAGCCAGTATCTGAACCTGCTGAGAGACCCTTTGCCTGTTCTGTCTGCTTCACCCCAAGAGGCAAGTGCCTTCATCCTGGGCCTTCATGTGTTATTTAGAAGACTGCAGAGACCACAGCTCCTTCTCAGCCTCATCGCTGGGACCTTCCAGTGACTTCCAAGCGAAGGAGCAAGTTTCCTCTTTATTACATTTCCGGCAAGCATCCCTGCTAATTAAAGATTATGAAATGAATTTACTGTTGCTTCAATTAAAATCCATTCACAGCTTAATACCTTCCTCTTTTCCAATGTTATTTATTTATTGAGGGTGGGGAAGGAAGGAACCGTGCTCGGAGTCTCCAGAAGTTCTCTGGATTCAGAACAGACACAGTTCTGCCTCGTTACATGGAATAGGTCCCTGGAGAATGCAGGTTGATTGCAATCTAATTTATGGCATTCATCAACATATGAATTAATGCTGGGGTCTCAGATATGAGATCTCTCTGTTTCCCCTTTCCTACTAGCACAGGCTTGGCAGCTCACCTCCACTGCCACGTTTCCTTCCATCCTAGTTCTGCTTCTTTCCTTCATTAAAGAAACAGCCTTGGTTTTGGTTTAAAAAAAGCTTGTTTATAGCGAATGAACTGGGTATTACCCAGCTTTCTGTGAATTAAAGTCAACTGAAACCAACGAGTACCTAGTCCGTTTCTAATAACTTTGGGCTCTGGTGCTCAGCTGCTGTGTGCCTCAGCTTCCCTGTCTGTGATACAGGGATGCTGTTCCCAGCTTCCTGCTGAAAGCCATGGGGAGGATAAAAATATGCTCGTTCTTTGGAGCCCTGCAGTGAAGTTTGCACAAGGCTTTTGTGTGTTTTACTATTGCTCCTCTGTGTTGTTCTTGGCTTTGACCTTGGACTGAGCTGAACAAAAGAATAATCAAACAAAGCCAGTTATGTTTCAAGTGCATGTTGGACACTTGTTAAAGAAAGCCTAAACCTGCAAAGTCTTCTGGTAGCAGCCATTAACCCGTAGGTGACTGGAAGCCCTAGAGCTGTTGACAGTGTTATAAATCATCAGCAGCGGTGGATGAAGGGCTGCTTGTCTGCTCTCTGCCTAGAGGCTGGCACAGGCAAAACACGACAGCAAAACAAATCTAAGGCTGGAAAGTCAGTGTGCAGCATGCCCTGGGTATGGGAAAGCAGGACCAGAAATAGGCTGAGATGCACAGAAGAGCAGAGTGCATTCAGCTGTCTAAAGGGGAGACTTCTGCTTCATTGACATGAGGAGTCAATAGCTGCATAGAGTAGAAGTGCAGACAGGTATAGTCTAGGATGGGGACTATAGGCCTACAATCTCTGAATGCCAGCATCAGGCTTCATTTCCTTGGAAAGGGTTATTCCTTGCGGCATAACTCCACAGTTAGAACTGGTTTTGAGACAGAAATATCAGTGTCTGTGCTCTCAATCTGGTCAGGTCCCATGGTCACCTTTAGCAGGATCCCATTCTGGACAAAAGGTGTGTATGCAGTTTCACTGAAGCTCAGCATCACCATGAGCAGAGGGGCTGCTGCTCCATCTCTCACCTGCTCTTCCTGACTTGTCTAAATACGCATGGACCTAGTGGATGTGGCTTAGCCTTTTCTGTTCTCTGATAAAAGAAATAAAACATGTAAGGTCATTTTTACACTAATCTATAGAGCGCTCTATCCATCAAAACCATCAAAGGGTGCTTCAGTGAAGAAGGAAATAGGAAGCTCTCTGTGCTTGATGGTACAGAACAAGATGTGGACTCCAACTGCAGTGAAGAACACTCAAGTTGGCTTCACTAGGAAAAGCTATAACCTGAAAATGAAGGACAAGAACTGACTGCATAGCTCCTCACTGATAAGAGACCTCCTTCATCCGTGGAACAGCAGGTTTAGCCAGAAGAACATGCAATGCAATCAACATTTTGAAAGCCAAGGGCTTTGGTGAGCTGTAGACTATCTGATGTAACATGAGTGGACATCTAATATGTTCATAGTAGTAAAGTGCAAGAGTCAAAGGACGCTGTGTGGTTGACAGCCTGCACAACAAAATCATGCCCTGTTCATTATGAATGTCACCTTTAGTCTTAATTCAGCCTTCTCCCGGGGTTTCAGCTCCTAGAAGGGAACATTCCCCTGGCTAAATTACTCTCTGGTAGCATCGAACAGGCAGACTGGAAAAACAACATGCAGCACTTCCATCACGACATAAAAAGACGGAAGGGCTGCAAACACACCTCTGGCTGCAGTGGGTTAAAAGAGGTTTCTGTGCTTGTTAAATACATATTTCTGACTTAACACTAGTTCTGCTCTGGAGTTTATCCTATCCCAAAGTACTCAAGCGTCTTGCTGCCACTGCCAATGACAACTGCCTGCTGCTGACAAGAGGAGCGCTACTGCTAGACTTGGAGCACCACAGGGTGCTCGAGGCAATGAGCCTCTGCTGAGAGGCAGCAGAGCTCAGGCCAGACTAGAGCTCCTTCATGCTCCTGTCACTCAGTCCAGGGCTCCTGCAGTTCATGAGGAGCTGGCTCATCTTGCCTCACCTGAAGGGGAAATGGGGCAATGTGGTGCTATCATGCAATACATCCTTCAGTCCAGAAGGGCTGTGCCCACATCTTTCCTCCATTCTGGAACCCATACGCCTATAGCAGCTGGATGTTCTCATCTGTGATCCACCAGTTGCACACATTGGAGCACAGGAAAAGGAGTGTTACCCGCTTTCGTTCAGGACACTGGATCTGCTGGTTTGAAAGAAACACAGGCTAACATTACAGCCCCCTCTCTGCTATCAGCTTTTTTAATGTGACCATATGTGGAGTTGCAGGCACAGCCAGGATGTGGTCCCAGAGACTGGTTTCCCACTTGTGAGTACAGAGCACTCTGCAGACCCAGATCCAACTCAAGTAGGCAACAGTGTAGGGATCAGGCATGCAGTTCAGTGTGTGATGCAGAGCTGAATGTGTGCCTGGGAAATAGCAGGTAAGGGTTAAGAAAGGTGGTGAGGAAAGGGCACAGCTGGAGCACAATCTGCAATGCAGAAGAGAGCACTGCATCACCTTTCTGATGCTGTGGCAGATTAATCAGGAGTCACAGAGAATATTTGTAACCTGCCTGGCAACCCAGCTGCATTTCACATGCTCAACCCTACTCAGCTCCTCCTCCACACCTGAAATACCAGCCCGGCTTTACAGGTGCCATGGTACAAGCAAGTTCTGCTCTGGGAGAAGAAAACACTGGAGCAAAGACATTGCAAGGGGTAGAAAGCAGAGCTACACACTCCAGTGTGTGTCTGTAGGGGAATGAGAACTAGCGTTTATGGGAGTCTGTATTTCTGTATCTCTAGCTGCAATGGGAGAAGTATTTCAGGGAAGCAGGTAAGTTTTCCTACTTGCCTTGCTCCGTTTCTTTATCTGGATAAAGGATAAGCCTGTATTTCACAACTTCTTGTCATGCAGGAAGGTTGGCATTTAAAGTTTCCCCTTGGAGCCCAGGCATTAGCACTGGCCAGACGTTAGTGGATAGACCCCTCAGTCCCTCGCTTTTAAACTCTCTGAAGATCGTTCCCCTACAGACACACACAGGAGTTTGCAGCTCTGCTGTGTGTCCCTTGCAAAGTCGTTGCTCAAGGACCTGCTTCTAGCATGGCACCTAGAAAGTCATGCTGGTGTTTCAGGTGTGGAGGAAGAGCTGAGTAGGGCTGGGTGTCTGAAATGCAACCAGTTGCCAGTTTCTGCTCTATTCTGGCTGAAAGAAACAGCTGGTGACTTTCTTAGTTTCACTCTACACGTCCATCTTAGAGGGTGGAGAAGATAGAATATGTAGAGACTGCCAGCTTCTCCTTCCAGATTCCTTTGAGAGGCTTTGGGAGGCGTCGGATGCCACCAGCCTGGCTCACCTTCTCCCTGGATTTCAGGATAGCAAAGCTTTGAGTGGAGGGGGAACATTTTCCATCATTTTTTTCCACCTGTTAAGATGAAGCTTTCCTGATCTTCTTTGCCCATTTGTGTCTGATTTACCCATAGATATCACCTGAAATAATTTTCAGCCATTTTTGCCTGTTCCGTGGCTAAGCAGTGCTTTCTAGGGATGCAAAGAGAACACATAATTCACTCTTCCCACCTCACCTCCACTGCAATTAGTTCTGTTGGCCTGGGTTTGTTTACTTGGGAAATACTCCCCTTTCTTTCATCAAAGCAAGGTTTTCATTTTTGTGCATGCCTTCAGCCTCTCAAATCCATTGAATAAGCCAAGCTGTTCATGAAACAGTTCACACATAGAGTTAAAACCCTGCTTTGTTTACCAGAGACAGCAGATAGAGAACAGTCTTCCTAGGCATTGCACTTAATATGGCAAGTTCGTGATGTTATTCATTAGTATAATCTGGGCTCTTTCAGCTTTGGGAGCATGAATAATACAGTATCAAAAAAAGCCATTTTGTTAAAAGGTGTTTTTATATAGAGATAGATAGATAAATATAGCTCGCTCTGATTCATCTGCTAAAAACTGCTGCTGTCCCTTGTTTGTTTGGTTTTTTTTCAAGCAGAAATAGCTGGGCAAGAGGAATGCCAGGAATGGAAATCCAGGATAAGCCTGTATCTTGTTGTGCAGGAAGGCTGCTGACAAAACTTTGGTACAGGTCTGGAATTTGCTTGGAAATGAAGTCAGTGCTCAGGGTGTAGTGCAGCAGCAGCACACAGCCAGGCAGGGAGGCAGGGAAGAGCATCTGGCCCATCCAGGGATGAATGAAGGTCAGCATGCCTCATCCGTGGGAAGGCTGCAGAGACTGGGACATGAGCTGCGCAGCCCCCACGACCTGGTGGCTGGATATGAATGTGGATGTCACCCTGCAGAGCTAGAGTTGGGATGGTTTGAAGAAGTCCTGTAAAAACTGGTTTACCTTGTTCTAAACGAGGTCATAAATCTTTGTGCTGCTGCTTCTGCTGGAGAGGTGCAGTGACACCTTTGGTGGGGATTCAGGGTATGGTGTCAGCAGCCAGCACTGAAGGGAGACACCAAAAATCCTTGAGACTGAAAAGTTATCTTTGGGCAGACAAATGTCGTGCTCAAAACTGTGGATAGGGATGCACATATTGCTGCTGGAGCTGCACATCCTTCTTTTGCATTCTTGGCCAACTGGATAGCTCTCGGACAGGGTGAGACACAAAGCCCTCCCATGCCATGACACACTTCACAGGGATAAACTGCAACACTCTCCATCCCTACTGCTCAGCTTGCACCTCATAGTTGTTGCCACATTCACAGCCTCCGTATCCCTTATGTGTCACAAAGGAGGCCACGCAGACAGCAGTGGAGCTGGGAGCAGGGTCTGGTCTCCAGCCATGGTGCATTCCCTGGGCTTTAGGACAACCTCAGGCTTTAGCTCCTGTAGAAACCCTGGGATCTGCTCCCAGTCGTGAACAAGAAACCAGACTCTGCTCAGGGCATCACTTGTGATGTGTCAGAGTGGATTTTCAGCCCTGCATGGACACCAGCATTAGTCAGTTTGATCCTGCCTCTGTGGAATAAAACACCAGTGCTTTGACTATAGTTACACAGAGAGTTAAGCCATAAAATAATAAGGAAACAGGTGAAACAAACCCTCAACATCCATCCTGAGAAACAAGATCTTTCTTGACCCACTAAAACATCATTTGTTCTTGTTCCCAGGAGCCAAAACACCGCTCTTCTGCATGAGCTGTGTGTATCGTTGGGTATGTGTGTATCCCTAAATTCAACTTGCCCAGTTGCATTAGGACAAACAGCTAATTTTGATATTCATTTTGCTTCTCCATCAACCCCTTTGCCAAATGGCATTTGGGTGGAATTGTGGAGATTGTGATTTTTATTTAAAGTGATTTACTAAAATCATTAGCACTTTTCCCAATGAGAAATCCATGGCAATACTTTTAATCTCCCCCCCCCCCCCCCCCCGCCCCGCCATCTCACCAAATGCAAATTATTTTTTTTTAATAACAGAGAGTATGAAATATATTAAAATCCACATTTTTATATTTATCCATGTTCTTTCCCTCTGTAATGGGATGGAAACTGTAATCATGGAAATAAAGCCTCCCTTTCAGATGAGAGATGCAGAGAGTGTCTAATGAACATTTAAACATCTATTTAGTCGCTTTGAATTGATATGGGTGTTAATGAAAAAGAAAGAGGCCACCTTTACTGTCACTGCAGGGAGACGCAAAAGGTGGAGGAGTATATTTTGGCATTACCCTAAGCCTCTTTAATGAATTCAGCGCCTGCAGCAGACCTCAGAGCTCCCCCAAGCGCTTTTCCTGCCTCTTCCCAGGAGTGCTCGGTGGAGGTCTAGGAAACCGAGGGGGGCTGCCCTCCGTCCTGCTGGAGCTGCTGTCACCAGCTGCCCCCAGGCAAGCAGAGAGCTGCTGGCTGATGGCTTGCTTCATCCCCCGACGTGCTGATTCACAGCCACGCGTTTCCCAAAGAGCCGGGTGTGAAGTGTGGGAGACGGAGCTGTGCCAGATGTGCTGCAAGCTCCTGGCCATGGGGAGCAAGACAGGGACCACCAGCATCCACACTGTCAAAGCACTGTGAGCAGGTCTCTGTGTGTCCCAGCTTTCAAGGGTGCCCAAAGGCAGTGAACCCCTGACAGCCCCAGCAACAGCCGAGCACCATGGCTCCTTTGGCTGGCACTTGCAAAGCTATGGGGAGAGGAAAGTGTCAGCCAGGTCTCTGTGTTCTTCCTTTAGGTTTAGAGGAAAAACCTTTTTCTGATGGTACAGCAGGAAGAAAAGGACTGTTGTCACCACATGTTTGTCGATGGGGAAGCCATCTGCTACTTGCAACCCTGTTCAGCCATTCATGCAGCTGGTCCTTGCTACCTAGGAGTTCCTCTTTTTGGGGAGTGTTTACTCCTATCACCTGGGGCAGAGAACCTGACCCAGCTCCTCGGGGACTTTAACCCATATCTGATTAAAGCACTTAAAGGTGGTGACTGCCTCAGGACCTCCAGAGTCACAGCATCCCCTTTTGTCCTCAGTTCCTCTGACTGACCTCCCCACTCACATACACCTTTGCAAATACTTTGCCCCAGATCACCCAGCTCCTTTCCCTTCTGGGAATAAAGGGACACAGAGTGGTGGGAGCACATCTGGGATGGTCGTACCCAGAGCCAGCCACAGGCATGGTTCAGCCTGGACCAGATGCTCTCCCTTTCCCTCTGGTTGATGCACTGGTGCCATGGCAACTGCTAACACCAAACAGCTGAAACGACAATACAGCTTCAAAGCAGCTTCAGTCCCTAAGGACCAGTGGGCATATTCTGGGGGTTGTCATCTCCTCCTGGGGACCCCAGCTAAAGGATGTGCCTCTGGAGCAGGGCAAAGCCAGACTGCAACATGCTACCCCTGCATGGAGCCCAAAACCCACCTAGCATTGAAAAGTTCTGATAAATAATCAATCTTGCCCCATGGAAAGATAAAATCTGGCATGGCAGGACTCAGAGGCTGAGAGAGCAGCTGTTTGCCCTTAGCTCCTGACTCCTACCCTGGCCCCCAGAGCATCCCATCTTCATGCTTTGGAGGCAGAAAAGCAGCTCCAGCACCAAGGATCACTGGGGCAATGGGATATTACGTCATGTCCCATTGCAGGATTACATCTCCATGCAGCTGCCCAGATGAGTTTCTGCAATCAGTCACAGACCCGCTACTTGCGAGAAGTTTTTGGATGCTGCAAAATGGTCCTGGGGGACAGAAATCACTGGGACCTGGCCCATGCACACTCCAAGAGGGGCAGAAAAGCTTTTCTTTGCTTCTGAGCTGTACAATCTGTCCATCACCTACTTGAGCCCTGGTGATTTCATTGTAAGGGAGAGATGTTCCCATTTTATCCTATACCCTTCCACCCCCCCGGCAGCTGGCTGGATTGCTGCTGGTAACACACACATTTAAAGTTAATCTTTTGCCATTATTTCTCAGAAGCTCCATCTGGCTGCCTTCAGGCCTGGTGTGGTGATTTCCTTGCCTCCGTGACAGCTATTTTGTACACGGGGAAGCTGCCCCCCCAAAAAAGAAAGAAGGATGTGAAAGATGGAGCTGTGATATGTTTTCACCTCCAAATATAGAAAGACAATTTCCCCCTCTTTAAGATTTCTTCTTCCTCCTCTTTAAAAATGTCCCAGTGCCTTCAAACTGAGCCAGCACTCCAGTGAAATCCCATTACCAAGGAGGACGAAAAGTGTTTGCAGGGAACCTGGACCAATAAAAACCATCATCAAGGTGACCAGAGACAGGCTGGCTCTTACTAGCTTGCATAGAGAGCTACCCAGCGTGGGGAGATGGCAAGGGAGCTCAGCCCCAAATCCTGCAGGCTTTCTGCAAATCGGGCATCCCGCTGATGCCAAAAGCTTGGCCTGGGCGGGGAGTGGGGAGGACAGGACTGCGTGGGGCATCGCTCCCTTGGGATGCTGGCGGTGGGATTGATGATGTCCGCCTTCCTCCCGGCAGCGCCTGCGATCTGATTTCTCCCTGCCGGTAGCACAGCTCCCATACAAAGGCTGTGCTGAGCACTCGCGGCAGGGCTGGACCAGGGGGTCGCGCCGGAGGGGACACCGGATCCGTCCTCAGCGCTGCTTGAGCCTGTGCTGCCGCTGGGACGCGCCGGCTGCGCTCTCATGCACACGCGTGTACCCAGACGCACGCTCCGGCTGCTGCCCACCTTCCCCTCCACCGCTCCCGCGGGAGGATCCATCGGGCGGATCAAGGCACGTCTTGTGGAATCAAAAGGATTAACTCCCCGGGGAGCAGCCGCCGGCTTCACAGCGCGCTTGGGAGTTGTGGAGCCAGCCCCTCGGCGGTGGATAATCCCCCTCGCTGCTGGCAGCCTCGGCGGCTGGGAAGAGCGAGCAGGGCTGTAGGGTGAAGGGACAGGAGAGGAAGAGGACGAGGAGGAGTATACATACACGCACACACACACACACACACCCCGCAGGCAGCGGCACCGGAGCGGTTGCTCTTTGCGAGGAGGTCTGTAGGGAGCCGGGCGCTGGATAGAGCAAGCTGGAGCATCAGGATAGCTGATCTGTTCGCTTGAAAAAGTCCTTAAGGTAAAACCCGAGAGCAGCCACTCCTCATCTGGGCTGCCCTTTGGAGACCAGGCACGGGGCTCGCTGCTGTTGTGGACATCGTCTCTGACCATGGTTTTGTTCTTAAAGGAATCAATCAGGAGATGTCGGCAACACAAGTTGCTGAGAGCGCGGCTGGGAGCTGCTTGCTGCCTGCTCTGACACGCACTGTGAGCAGCTGAACTTTGTGGGGTTTGAACATACATTTCTCCTCTGCGGACACTTCAGGCAGCACTACGGGAGAGGAGAGGCACGGCACCGCACACCTTGCGCCTGCTGGTACCCACACTGAGCTTGGGGGATGGCAAAGAGGGATTTCTGCCTCTCCAAGGACCATCACCTGTGAAAAGAGGCTGGAGAAGGGTGATTTATCTTTCTTTTCCAGATGACTGAAAATAGCTACAGGATCCTGCCTCTCTGCTTTTCATCAGTGAGTAGCATCTGGGGGAGATGGCTGAGGGACAAAAATGGTATCGCTCAAAATCATTCTAGCACCTACTTTTTTCCAAAGAACTTCATGTCCATAGGGGTTTGCCGCGGACATTTCCAGGGGTGAGGACCAACATACCACAGATACATCCCTACTGGATCATGTAAGAATTCGCAAATGAGAAACCGACCCCAGCAAGACCTTCTCTGCCCAGCTTGCAGTACATGGTTTGGTGTAAGCACAGCAATTCTCGCCTCTTTCTTTCCCTTTTAAATCTCTTGGGCTTGGAGACCTCTCTCCCCATTGCAATTATGATCATTTGCAACATCAGTGCCATCAAAGATTGGAGCACTTTCCTCTCCCAGATCCTTCCCAGCGTTAACAAGACTCTGAACTTGGTACAGCAAGTGGAAGCCACCACCAGCTCGGTAGTAAGTGTCCTGCAGGACCCTGAGCAGGACAGCTACCTGTCCAACAGCCAGTCCATGAACTCCAGCAACTTCACGGCTGGCCTGGACCACTTGTTCCAGTACTCGTACTCAGACAATGACCAGCTCTACAAGGAGTATAAGCCCCCTCCTCGAGATGCCATTCCTCTGCCCAAAGCTGTCCTCTACCTTCTCATGGCAGCCCTGGTGGTGGTGGCAGTGGCGTATGCCATCGTCGGGCATCTCATCAAGGACCTCATTCATGACTTTATAGGTGAGTGCGGGCATCAGGCGCTGCGTGCATGTGATCAAAAAGAGCCTGGGGCAGAGCCCAGGGATGCTGGCTGATCAGTCTCCTTTGATTTGGTGGGGTTTAGACCAAGCCTTTACCCTTTCACATTTACAGAAGTGTTAGTTTATCTGATGTGCTGGGTTCGCCAAGCTGAGCTGTGTGTTGATGAGCTTCCCAGAGAAAATCCTTGGGTTCAGCTCCCTTCCTGAAGAGATGAGGCTTGTGCATGTATGTATAAATGTGTGTGTGCTTAAGTTGGTGCTGCCAAACAACTGAGCTTGGATTACAGGTCTCCAAAATGAAGAGTTTCATGTCAACAGATACCTGAGCACGGGAGAACAACCCGCCAGTGCATTGTGAAAGAATAGCTGCCATATGAGCCTAACCCCTGATCAGACACCAGAGAATCCACAAACTCCCAGGAAACGCAGCTCAGCAGTCTGACTCCCTTGTACAGCGCCTAGCACAACCATTACAGCCTGTGCAACAAATCTGGACAATGATAGCTCAAAGAGTGCATGTTTTTATGGGATTTGGCTTCCCGGCTCTTCATTCCACCCTGCTGCTGATGAACGAGGTCCCTTGTCATTGGGGACAAAAGCGCAAACACTCTGCTGGCTGTAGCCGCTGTGGGCAGGCAGAGGTGCAGGCAGAGGTGTTGGCTGCTTAAAGCATGCCCTCAGTGGCACTCTTGTTGTTTGCCCATGATTTGTCAGGCTGGTCGTGCTGGGGAGTGCAAATGTACTCAGTTCCCTAAGGAATGCATGGTAACTTTTGGCCCCCACAGCCAGCTTGCCATGTCCTTTTAGGAACAGGGCCCTGCTGCAGGGAGCTGGTGGCAGTTTTCCAGCTCAGATGAGGGGCTAGGAGGGATCCACAGATGAATCTAAGCTCCTAGCTCCTGCAGATGTATATACCCCCCCACTGAAAGCTCTGAGGAGCAATGTCCTCTGCAGGGGAACAGAGCTGAAATCCCTCTGCACAGCCCTTGCTCTGAGCCTGCCCCCCAGCCAGGGATGCAGCCCTGCAGGCTCCATCTCTGCAGTGGGAGGGAGATCACACTCATGTGGAGCAAAATACACGTGCTCCTTCATGATTTCCCTTTATTTCCATGCTCCTGGGATGCAGGAGGTACACACCAGTCAAAACTCTAACCAACTGCCTGCAAGGCAGGCAGCACCCATGCCCATGCCTTGCTGATGGGACGGGCAAGCCAAGTCCCTTGGGCAGGGGGTCATGACCAGGCAGGGGCCAGCAGATATGGGACTTAGGTAAATGGGAAGGAGGGATTTGGGACAAGAAAGGTCGAACCTCCTGGCAAGCAGCAGTGCTTGGGGTCTCACGTGAGGCTCAGCCAGGAAAACAGCAGAGAGCTGCTGCTGAGGAGTCTTTCTTTGCCCCAGCTCGAAGGGAACTGTTATGTCTTAAAGTGTTATATATAACACTTAATCAGCATCTTGCTGGGGCTGTAACATCTCCCAGCTCTGCCACTGATCTGATTTAGCATTGTCTTCCCAACAAAGGGACAGCACCTAAATTATACACACTCCTGCCCTGAGATGCTCAAAGGACCAGGTCAGGACAGGTTAGAAACCCCTCTGAGTCGCAATGCCCACACAGAGCAGACACCCCTGCCCTTTTTACTGGGGTACCTGGGGCAGGAGAGCATGGATGTGAGTGCTCAAAAACACCCCTTGGGTGACTACTGGAAAACAGAACCAAAATCCACATAAACGTCATGCTCTTCCAGGCAGGGAGAGAGGCTGAAGCCAGGGTTGGAGGCACCCATGCCCGTGCCGTGCTCAGCATCAGTGCACCCTGGCGACCTTGGGCACCTTTTGGTTTGCCTCTGTGTGGGACAAGGTCAGCGGGGTGTCCCTTCCCTAGCAAAGCCACAAACGGACAGCCACAGCCTTTCACAGCACCACAGCCATCCCAGGGCTGGCCAGGCGCTGGGAATATCTACCCACTTTCTGCCACTTTGGAGAAGCCCTTTCCCAGCTGAACATCCTTGCTGGGCACAGAGCGTCCTCTCTGCCCTGGTGGACGTGACATCTCTCCAAGTTAGGGTCAAAAATCCAGATGTGAGCTTCTGCCCCATCCAGAAAGAGTAGGCATCTACCAAACTCCAGCAGCACCCCTCAGCGCCAAAGGCTGCCTCTGACTCGTCCTATTTAGCACTCCAGGCTTGTCTTCACACCATTTATGCGCTTAAAATGAGCCAGTCCTTGGAGGAAAGCAGACAAGTCCATGTTTGTTAACTCTGCCAAGAAACAGCCCTTAAAGAGAAGGTTCCATTTGAATGAGTTTGCATAAAATTACTTCAGGGACAGGACAGAGGGACCAAGGGATAGTAAATAAGAAACTGGTCTATTAGCTGCCTTAACACAATGCCTGAATTTATATACTCAGCAGCAGCTCCAACTTCCACTAACAGAGTTTCTGCACTAATCATATTTATAAGGATACAGAGAGATGGAAATAAGATGCCAAAGGGCTGGAGCCTGTTTGGGGGAGATTAAAGTGTGAATAGCTAATCGCTACTTTAAACAGTCACTCGGAGACGTCAAGGATGATTTTAACTCCTCACCAGCAGCTTGTAGGACACCACTGGGGGACTCAAAGCATCACCAGCTCCATGCACCAACAGGGACCCAGTTGCTGGGCTCAGTTCAGGAGGGCAAAGGGGCTCTCGGGATGCTGCTGAGCTCTTCCCCCTGTGAAGTCTGCATGGGTATTTGAGGCACTGACACCTCTTGCAGCTGCTTCTTAAAATTCAATTAGAGCTTGCCCAGGCATCCCTGGGGAGAGATGAACGCAGCTGTGATGCCCAGTTTGGTAAGGAATAGCAGGAAATGAGAGGCTGCATCAGAGGAGAGGGAAAGATGTATTATTGGAGAGGATGAAGGCAGAGATCCCCTCCAGCCAGGGTGAGGATCCTGTCTGTCCTCATTCCCCTGGGTAGGGATAAGAGGGCTCTGAAAAAGGCCCCTCTTCAGGTTTTCCTGGACACACTTGGCCAGGGAGAGCCTGGTTTCTCTCTGGTTTCTGATTTCCCACTTGCTTGGAGCTGACGAAGCCTCATGTTTGCGCCTTTCCCAAAACTCATCGGACATCTCTGCCTGGGGATGGATGCGATCCCCGCGAGGCAGGAGGGGAAGGCTCTGCGTGAGAGCCGCTCAGACCAAGGCCACCAGTTAAGACAAATTGGGTCGAAGCATTTGGAAAGCGGCTTAACTCGGGAGCGCTGGAGAGCTGCCAGGGACGGCGCTGCGGAGAAGTGCCGGCTTGGCAAATGACAAGCCTGTCACCAACGCGCGGAGCGCCTAATTACTGCAATCCTTGGGAATCAGCCCGCCCTCCCTCCTCCGTCCCCAGCAGTTCACTGCACATTGCCCTTATTGAAACACACGAAAAAAAAAAAGGAGGAAAAAGGGAAAAAAAAAAAACACCACCCCAAAAGTTTGACTGGAAACAAAGCTGTTGCCATGGGGACCACAGCGCGTGCGGTCCCTGGGAAAGCATCGCACTGCCTGCACAGAACCACTCGGGTCTGCGTGGGAGCTGATGCTTTGCAAAGAGACCTTTGCTGGTGTCACCCAGTTCAGACGAGGTTTCCTCTGAGCTGCCGATCTCCGGAGGAGACCTTGAGGAAGTTTTTCCTTTGGGGATGAGCCCAAGATGGGGTACGGCAGCGCAAGCTCACTGATGCTGGTGGGACTGTGTGGGTCGATGGCTTCAGAGCAGCTCAAAACCTTAACCCATTCTTGGAGCAGGGTCTTTCATTTCTTTGCCCTTTTGGCCCACCAGCTGTATTTTTCTTTTTCAGCCTTATCTCCACCCGCCACATTGCAGGCTTCTTTAGGAAATGGTCTCCTTGAACAAAGAAATTGTGCATGAACGTGGCGTTACTGAAAATAGCTGCTGGGTGATCCTGCAGGGAGTCAGGATCCACTTTTAATTGCTCCACGCAGAACCACAGGGCTCTTAGGATAATTCAGCCCGTGGCAGGGATTGCAAACTGAGTCTCAGGCCCATCGGAGAAGACTTACATCTTCCCTTTGGGCTCTGGTTTGGCTATGATTCATTTGCTTCCCAAAGTTGTTGGAAAAGAAGAGACTACATCAGGTTCCCTTCTGTTTCCCACCTGGGTGCTAACCCACCTCTAACACTAACCCCCTGCCTCAGTTTCCCTTTGGGTGCATTGGGGTGCACTGTGGTTCTTTAGGCATTGGTTAGGGGTGCTGATGTCTAGCAGTAGCTGCTGTAGGATGGCTTCCAGTGGGTTAATTCCCACTCCCAGCTACTGTAATAACAGACAGATGCCCCATTGCCGCATCCATCCTGGCATCACCACAGCTGCAGGCTGCGGCTGTCGGCCAGACAAGTGGTCACAGTGGTCTGGCCCTGCCAAAAGCAGGCAGCAGTGGCCTCACTCCAGGATAGCTGCTTCTGCAGCCAAACCTTTGAAGCACAAAGCCTGAGCAGTGATTGTTCCCAGCACATGCTGCCAAGGAACGACCAAGCCTGGACTCAGGGATACGCCATCCCACAGTGGCATTTCCATGCCTGCCATCCAGTGGTCCAGCAATGGGCTGTATCAGGTCCCTAAGGTGAGCACCGTGCCTCTCTACTCCTCTGCAAGTACTGATGTTTTTGAGCTGAGACCAAGCACAGCTCCTCACTCTCTGGCCATCTTTGCCTCCATGGGCTGGAGGATGAGGAGAGCAAATAACCAAGCCAGAAGCATCCCTGCCTTACATGTACCACACCTGAGTCACCACCTCCCTGAAACCTGCTCTCCAGAGCAGCAACACTGCCCAGGGATCAAATGCAGGCTTGGTCCAGGGTTGTTCTGGTGCACAGGAGCTATTTTTAAGAGAATATCATAATTAACTGAATGCTTTTTCCATATCACGCCCTTTGATGACAAGTGACAGCTCTGCAGAGGGACAGTGTCCTTGCCTGTCCATCACCAAAGTAGCATGCTCATGTTGCTTGGTGTGTAGGACAGTTTTGACTTGGCCAGCATGACTAACCTAGGAAATTTCTGCAAAACAGGGAAGGAAGAACAGACTCCAACAGCAATCTAATTCAGAAAGACTGGGGGGAAAGGGACTTCTTGATAACAAATTACTACTGCCAGAGGCAGACAGAGATTTTCCAGCAGAACAAACCTGGGAGATATCTGCTGATTTTGCTAATGAATAAGCAGAGTCCATCCTGCAAATGAGACAGATACGATGACCAGCTGAGACTGCAAAGGGACATGAGTCACATGAGGGATACCCTTGAACTTGGCCAGAGCTTGTCCTGCCTTGTTGCAGAGCACAAGGCGATTGCTGGGTCAGGACATGCTTCAAAGAAAGAGGTGCTTCTGCTTCTGCTCCTGCTGCTGGAAAAGGGGCTTTTTTAGCAGCTGTTTTCACACCCAACTCCATTTAAAGCAAATAAAACTAGAGCACGAGTTCAGTTGTTCATCTAACTTGTTTCCCCTTCTGTTGCTTGTTTCCATCTCTGTAGGGAGTGTGAATGTCTCACTGCATTGCATTTAAATTTCATCCCTTTCTCCCACTTCCCTCTGCTCTTCTGTCAGGGATATCTCTTGTCCAGTGAGCGAAGTGCCTCTTAGACATCCCACCCTTTTACCAGTGGATGCAGGGGACCTGGCCTGGATAAGACTGGGCATGAAGCATCCCTGTGCTCTGTGGACACAAGCAGCAGGAGGCTACTCCCTGCACTGTAAGGGGTTTCCAGGTGAGGATCACCCCTCATGGTGCTGGTATAAGGAGAGGTAAAACACACTGTGAAATCTGCAAAGCCCTGAACAACGTTTGTCTGCCCCTAAAAACACAGCGCATCCTAAGGATCCTGCTTCCAGGGATGCAGTCAAAGACCCAGGCAGAGCCAGGGAGGTGCAGGGGCACTTTGTGCCACATCACTCAGCTATTTAGGGAGAGATTCTAATCCACAACTCCTGGTTTACTTAGCCTGCCCTATCTCCTCTCCCCAGCTGCTTTGGATCAATCCCTCCATATCGATCTCACCCCATCTCAGCACTTTCCACCTCGCCTTTCGCCCTGCAAGACCTCAGGAGGCAGGCTGAGCCCCAGCAGCTCCTGGCCAGCAGGGAGAGGTGCCTCTGGGTTAGAGGCATTTTGTCCCTCTCCTTTACGTGACACATGACTCCTTGTGGCTGGAGCCTGTGTGAACTCAAATGGTGACTTTCCTCCAAAAGAGGATTTCATTTTCCTCTCGGTGACAACTGTGCCCATTTTCTGTTGCTCATGCAGACCCCCTGCCAGAGGTAAGGGATGGAGAGAAAAATCCCTGTCACGATGCTAAAGGCTTCAGCTACCTTAAGAGGGTCACCACCATCCCTCAGCTCCCACCCCCTCACTACCCTCCATTACCTGATTACAACCCCCCCTCCCCAGGGCTCATTATCAAGGTTTCTAACCCGTGCTTGTGCGTGATGTAAGGTTGTGCATCACATCCCCTGCAAAGATCCTTCCACATCGAAGCAAGGTTTAATCTCATGGGGCCAAAGCCGTGCAGGTCTCCCCTCTCCTCCCCTTCATCCCTCCTCAGATATCCCATGGGAGACTTTGGTTTCTCAACCGCAGGCTGAGAGGAGCTGGGGGGGGCAAGCTGAGGAGGAGCATGTTGAGGCTGCTGACAGTTTTATGGCTGTTTCTCCAGGGTCTTGCTGGCAGGAGATCCTCCATCAGCTCCATGGGGCCTCGCTCCCCTCTTCCACACATGGCAACACGCTGAAGTTACAGGCCATAAATGGCCACAAATAACGTGTAATTGTGTAATTACTTCACTCCTTACTTACACAGTCAAATCATAAAGGCATCGCAGTAAATACCCTCTAATGACAGCCTAATTACATCTTCCTGCAGATTACTGGGTAATTAGATCCAGCAGGCTCCAGAAATAATTCCCAGGGAAGCAGCGGTTCGGATTAGCGCGTACAATCCGGCCCGCTCTTACCCAGGAATTAGACCGTGGCAGCCTCGCATGAGCCGCCTTCCCTGGGCACCCTGTCACCCTTTGGTGATGACGCACCCTGACCCTTTTCCCATAGAAATAGCTTTTGCTGAGCCCCACATTGCTCTCCCAAAGCACCATCCTCTGCATTTCTCCCTTTATAATGGTATCACGGTGCTGTGCCTTGCTTTGGTTTCTTCTGCTGCCTTCAAATGCCCTCAAGTGTTCATTGCTTGGCCACCAAATGCCACTTCCCCTCACTTAGAGGCATGCAAAGCTGTGCTCTTTGCTTCCTATCGCATGCTGCAACCCTCTTGCAGTGGGTCTTAGGATATTTGGGTACCCATCACCTCTTTTTCTACAGGATATTCCCTTTCTTCCCTGCCAGACCAGCCCCTACTCCCACTGGAGTTTTATGGCTGACGTCAAGGAAAGCAAGCTGAGAACTTTAATAGCATTTGTAGGAGGCAATCTTGTTATTGTCTTCCAGATCCTCCTCATGCCAAGCGGTTGCATGTGAGCCTAGGAGGTCTTAGGGGCAGGAGAGGGGGGGTCCAACCAGCATGGACCCAGCCCAGGCAGCCAGGAAGCAGCCAGTGGAGTGTTTGGCTTTGGTCTAAATCCAGTAAATCCAAGCAAAATGGAGGCTATAAAGGGAAAAAGACCTAAATGAGCCTTCTGAGCTTGGCTGCTTTCCTCAGGGAAGGGTTGCGATGGAGATCCCAGGGATTGTGGACCATGCAAGTGAAAGCTAAATGCCCCAGTTGGGACTTGGGGCAGATCCAGGGCTCCCCAAGAGCCTTTGGGCCGCATCTTTGATGAGTTCTCCCATCACTCCTGGGAGCACCAAGGTAGCTGTGGGGACTGTGGAGGTTGTCCTGCCCCTCTCACACAACCAGCAAACCTTGATGGAGGTGATGGAGGTGAACAAAAAAGGAAAGACAAGAAACAAACAGTCATTGTCTGGACACACCACACGTGCCCAGCATGGTGGAAGCCTTCTCTTCCTTGTAACCTGCACCCATGTCCAGCCAGCCCACACCAGCAGTGGGGTACAACACCCCCCTTCTCTCTGCCTGGTCGCTCTGGCAGGGCTGGACACCCACCCTGGCTCCACAGCATGAGCATCACCCCAAAAGCCATGCCCTGTGCACACCTTGGGAATGGTGTGGCCAAATGGCTTCAGGCTGGAGAAAAATGACAAATCTTCTGGTGTTTCTTCACAGAAGAAGCTTTGGGGCTTTCAGAAAAGCCCCAGCATTAACCTACAGTGCACACACCAAGCACAGGGAGGACCACAGGTCATTGCCATCTCTCTTATCACTCCTGCAGCAATGTCTGGACACCACTGGTGACCCAATAAGTCAGATCTTCCCCTCCCTCCACACCTGGGATCCCACTCCTGCGTTTGTTATCATTCAGCCTTGGTTTGGCTGCAAAGCTTTTTTCCACAGCCCATGAAAAAGGCAGTGTCTCACTGTGATTGCACTTCTCTGGCCCTGCTCTGCCAGGCAGCCTGCATCCTCCTCCGAAGAGCTGCAATTGAAACGCTGTTGGGGACAGAAAACGCCACAAAGGAGAAAAATGTTATTTCTTAAACAGGATCCATTGGTGAATAAGTGGATTCCCTCAGAAACAACTAAACCAGGCTGGACTTTTGTCTGCCTCCTGATACTCATCTCTGCTTTGTTTTGAGAACAGGGCTGAAGCAGAAAGGTCCTGGTGCTCCACTGCCCACCACCGCCACTTAGACTCGCCCACCTTTGGTTTGCTCATTGCTGGTGTGTCTCCATCATGGCTGGACATGGCCTCTCACTGCCCAAACAGCCAGGTTTTTAAATAGCAGCTATTTGGGAAGCAGCACACCACAGAGCTGCAGCGCTTTGTGCTGCAAGGGATGTCTTGGTCATACCATGTTCCAGCAGTGACCACTGTATTTTGGAGTGGGATCAGTCACCCCCAGGGTTGTCAGAGTAGCTGGATCAGCTCAGAGCCACATTGTGGTGCTCTGGTGTTCTGCCAGAAGCACAGCCCCAAAGCTGCCCACGGAAGGGTTGAAGCCCTGGTGTGGCTGTGATGCACTCCCATGGCAGATAAGCTGTGTCCCCAGCCATGCCTCCAGCCCCTTTTGGATGTCACATGGATATTTAATCATTCCCTCTGTTTCTGACAGCAAAAACCTGCTGTGGGGAATACATTGCCAGAGAGCCCAGATGCACACTTCGCTTCAGAGGCACTTCATTTTCATTTTTGGGATTAGCAGTGTGATTTCATTTGCCTAAGCCAGGAGGGCTTCCAGAAACAAGCAGCCTGAAAACCAGCCTGAAGCTGGGAAGAGCAGAGACCCCAGTACCAGGGGATCCAAGGGGACTGAAGGGGCAGGGGTGGGATGGTAAATATCCAGAGTGAGGGGCAGGATGTAGTGGGAGGCAGTGATTTCCCAGCCAGCTTTGACTCTGGGAACAGCCAGACGTAACCAGCAGCTTGTTCTGTGCTTTTGCCTCCTCCAGACTGGATCTTTGGCCCCAGCCCGGATGACAACAGCAACAAGAGCGACGTCAACTGCATCAGCAACAGCGTCAATGAGATGAGTGAGATGCCCGAGGTGCCACGGCGCCGGGACCGCCAGCCCCAGGACGTGGTCATCACCATCGGCGAGACCTGCCACTTACCACAACAGACGTGATGGGCACGGTGGCTGGGCCAGGTGGGATGGAGCAGCAGGAATGGAGCGGAGCGATGGAGCAGCAGGAAGATGCAGTGGGACTGCAGCAGCCACCATGCAGGACTGGGCAAAGAGAGGAAGGGAAGGGCAGAAGGCACCACAGAGCAAAGCCCTTCTCGCCCTGGTTTTGCCAGCCTCTAAGGACTTTGCTGGGGTGGGTGGCATTCCCCTTCTTCCAAGCACGTCAGTCCTGCCCTGATGTCTGCCCATGGGTTCATGACCTCCCTTTCTTCCCTGTGAATAGCAAAAAAGAAAGGCAAATGCAAAATACACCCACCAACAAGAGGAATGAGCCAGAGAGGAGCCAGGCGGTCCTTTGGTGTGCGGCTGCCCTGCAGCACAGGGATGGATGGTGAAAAGGGCAAGGGCGACAAAAAGGCAGCATGAGAAACGGGGGTGTCTGTTTCTGGGGAGAAGCCCAGGACACAGCAGGGAGCTGGGGCTGCAGCATGAGTTGGGGGCTGCAGAAAGGCACTGGAAGGTCAGTAGGAGCCAAATCCAACCCTGTACATCGATGATCTGCACAGGCCATCATTCCACCCCTTAGCTTTGCAGCTCTGCTGGGTGCCTTCCTCCTCCCTGCCAGGGCACTGCCACCCAGAACTGCCCTTCCCTCTTCTCCCCACTTCTCTCTGTCCAAAGGCATCCTTTCCATTGCTAACTGCAGGTGGATCCTCACTTCCCCTTTTTTAAGGGGCTGAGGGGAAGCCAGCAGCAGGCAAGGTGGGGGGTGACCTCCCAGACCAAGTGGGAAAAGAAGCATCACGATGGTTTAATTGGTATTCTAAGGCCAGTTCTTGCCCTGCTTGGGGTTTTGAACCAGGATCCATCATTTCGCTGTATAGCAGAGCACAGGCACCAGGACCAACCTCATTCCTTTGTCCCAGTGCCTCTTCCTTATGAAGGTCCCTTTGATCTCCACATATTTCCTAACCTTAATAAAAGGCTATAATAATGGCCCAGAGATCTGGTCCCAGGAAAAGACAAGTGGTCAGGACTTCAGGGAGCCAAGCCCTGCCTTTCCCAGACTGAGGCACACAGAGCACCCCTAACAGCGGGAGCCAGAGCGTCATTTTCCCCTTCTGAATGCAGTTAGGGGAAAATGAATGTATTTTCCACCTCCTGCTCTGATGGCTTTTAATGAGAGCCATTACCAGCAGTCCCACGCTGGGGCTTTGTCTGCTTTGCAGCAAGCAAGGGCAGTAGCTACAGTACCGCAAACACCCCTCAGTAATTAACCATTTCCAATCAGACACTCCATTGCTCCATCCAGCATTCTTCTCCTATTTGATTTGGCCCTGGGTTTGTAATGCTAGGTCCAGCAGTGGGGCTGTCAAGGAGAAGACAGGCAGCAATGCCACAGAAACATGGAGGGATCCTGGGGGTGAGCCTGGGTCTGTCAGTGATGGAGCTGGCTGTGTGCTGGGGAAACTGGGAAGGTCCAGATTCCTGCGGGACAGGAGCTTATATGTGGTGGGAAGGCTGGTCTTTTCTTCCCTGCTCTTTCAACACATAGAGGCTGGGCAATGGGGTGACCCAGCTGCCCCCAGTCACTGCTGGGGGTACAGTGAGGCCATGTGTCCAGCATTGGCACTGCTCTCGAAGGGACTGGTCCCTGCCATGGGAACATGGCCCTCACCGGGCACAACTGGTCCCCCCACAGCTGCAGGCAACAGCCCCAGCTGCTCATCTGCACTGAGGATCCATCACGCAGCTGCTGGAAATGAGGCTTCCTTGTGGATGGAAGCAGCCCCTTCCACTCCAGCAGGGTCCTTGCTCCCTTCCTGACACTTGTTGGGTCCCACACGGCACGGTTGGACCCCGCGGGGATGCTCCTGCACAAGCAGCAGCTGGCACCCAGCATCAGCGTGGCTGCCATCCACCCAGGACACTGTCCTCCGAGCAGGAGAAGGAAGGAGCCAAGCTCCCTCCTGTGGCCACCGGCACCGGGGTCTACCGGGCTGCTCAAGGCTGGGAGCAGTCTGGTGGGGAATCACCCTCAGCCCGCTCCCCTCCTGGAGCCAGGACCCCTCCTTTGAACCCCCTTTTTTGCAGGGATTCAAGGAAGGATCCTGATGCTGTGCCCATCCCCAGACCAACCGAGCCTCAGGTAATGCTGTGGCAAGGGGAAACCACCAACCGTCTTCCTGAGCCCCAGCGTCTCACCTGCTCAGCACCGGGAACCGGGCTGGCTCTGGGGCTGTGCAGGACCCCATGGCTGTAGCTGCTTTCTCTCCTGTGACCCCACTGGAACCCGCAACACGACAGGGGAAACAGCAGAAGACACCAGTTTCACACACACACCACCTCCGTCCCCCCATCCCTGCATCGCTGCCATCATCTGGCACCTGCCTCGCCGTGATTTATCAACAGACACCGCACTGGTGCTGAGCTCTGAGGATGCTCTGAACCTGTCAGAGAGTCATGAGACGCCATGGAGCCGTTTTGCCTCCAGAAACTGGAGCAGAGTGTGGCTTTTGGCTGAAAGCAGCCCCTGTTCCTCCAAGACATCAGTGGCTTCCAGCCCAGGCACCCACCCCTGGACTGGCTGCTTTTTGGAGGACATCTCCAGCACCCTCAGAGCACCTTTGAAGCGGGGTGGCAGTGTAGGACCAGATGGACAATCAAAACTGAGAGGGTGGGGAAAGAAGAGTTGTTTGGGGGCCAGGGCACATGACAGCAACCTCATCTGCTCCTCTTGCCTACCAGGACCCCTACTCAGGGCTGGGCTGTCCCCACCAACCCTTTCCTTGTCCCGCACCTCCTCCAAGCAGGGTATGAGGGTCCAGCCATCCAACATCAGGGGCTCAGGGAGAAGGTCCATGGGAAGAGGTGTTGGGGGCTGTTTTGCCTGGGGGAGGTTTGGGGGGTGCCAAGGGGAAAGGAGGCTGATGAGGGTTCCAGGCTGCTCCGACTGCTCCCATGCCTGCACCTCCTTGGTGCAGGAGGTTGCTGTTTAAGCTCCTCTTTCCTCCCCTAAGCACCTTAGGGAGCAGGGGCGAGAGATGCCGGTGCTTTTTATAGCAGCCATAATCCTCACCGCACACACTGCCTGTGCCCTCCCACCCCGAGGCCCAGGACTGAGCCTTCAAGATGGGGGCTGCTGTCCCAAAACTCCCTCAAATCCCTTCAGTTCCCAATGTTGTCTCTCTCCCAGGGCACCGATCCTGGCTGGGGATAATTGTGGCCTCAAAACCCCTTTGCAGAAGGTGTCTGAGGGCCGCAAGTGTTGCACCCCTCTGCCAGTTACAGCACTCTGATGTACAGATTGATGTTACAGCCAGACAGCTGCAGAAGTGCATGGATGAAGAGTGGAGCCACTGCCTGCCCTCTCTGCTCCATTCCAAGCCTGGGGAGAAGGGATGCGGAATGGGAGGTTTGATGCCTGGGAGAGGCACATTTCACTTCCCATCCCTGTCACAGTGGCCAGCTCTGTCCCCCTACCCAGCCCCAGCAGCAGTCACACACCTGTGACCACCACCAACCATGGAGGACTGCAAGCTCCCATTTGGAGGCATCCCTCTGGTCAGGCTCCCCATCCTGTCCCACTGGAGATGCATCCTGACATCCCCCTGACAGCCTCTCTGCAACATATTCAAAACATGTATTTTTCCCTTTAAACACACCGCGGAAGGGACAAAACCAGGCTGGGGGGGTCCTCTAGGTCAGGCCCAGCTAAGACGGTGAAAGAAGATGAATTTCTCCAAGGAGCAATCCCGATTTTCCTTCCCCTCCCCACGGGGAACCGAAAGCGGGCAGGAGGTGGCGACAGCAGCACACGCATCTGGGCACACACAGCTTCAGGTGTCACCCCTGGGGTGGCACTGAGAGAACCCAGGTCCCACTCTACATGGGAAAGGGGGGATTCTTACCAAGTGATGGGTATATAAATGGGAAGGAGAAGGCGGCACATTGCGGACCCTGATGGGCCGGGGTGGGTGCGCACCACCCAAGGGAGGAGGAAGGGGACTCCTGGCACCTTGGCTGGGCTGGAAGGGTGACATGGGCAGGGAACCCAGCCCAGAACCTGTCCTTGTCACCCGTCCCTTGTCACAGCCCTGAGGCCCCAAGCAGTCATGTTTGTTTTTCACTCTCAAGCAGGGTTGGGAAGCTCTAAAACCAAAGGATTAGAATCCAAAGCAAAGGCCAGGCAGGGAACAGCTCCAGGAGGCATTTCCCAAAGGCTCAGCTAGCTCTTGGCTTGTGCTCCAGCTTTGTCCCTGCGTTCAACAGCCTCTGGGTCATTCAGCTGCTGACCCAAGAGCAGACCCAGGGGGAATTCAGGGGGTACCACAGGAGGCAGGAGGCTCCCATGAGACGCTGGGCAGTCAGAGCATCCCCTGCCTGGTGTGGCTTCTCCAGTGTGTAATAAGAGGTTGAGCACACACTGAAAGCATGCCCGTCCTTAGAAAACAGGCGGAAGGGGGGGGGGGGGGGGGGGGGGGCAACTCTTCCTTCTCAGCTGCCTCTGCACAAACCTGTAGGAGGTTCTGCCTTTGGAAACCTGTAATCCTGAGGGAATGGGAAGGAAAAACTGGAAACCAGCTGAAAACTCAGGGCACAGGAACCCTCCACTGGGCTGGTTTAACCTGGTACAGGGGAGTCCTGGGCAGGGCACAGGGAGCAGGCTGAGTGAAACCAGGAGAGAAGGAGAGCTAGATGATGGGGCCAGCCTGAGCCAGGTCCTCAGTGCCAGCAGTGAATGCTCTCCTGATCTGGAGGTGATTTTGGCATCATGGGGCTCTCCCTTGGCTCCACCAGCACCAACATTTCAGCCTTGCCCAGGAGAACATCCCCACAGGCAAAACAGGGCAATCTGAGAGCAGGGTTTGGGGGCATGACCAGCCCCTCCTGTCTTAGTTGTTGGCCTCTCTGCCCCACACTGCCTGCAATGGGTCAGGCAGCTCAAGCCCAGGGCTCCGCCTGAAGCACTGCTCCCGGCAATTAGAGAACCGTGGGGTGAATGGGACACCCTCCCCATTGGCACTGGTGTCACTAGGTCACATCATTGCACCCCTACAGCTGAACACTTTCTCTTGAGGGGTTTGGTTTTCAGGCAGGTCACCCTGTAATGCAGCCTGCAATCATCTCAGGGAAAGCAGTGGGCAAGGTATTGTCAGCCCCAGGTTACACTTGGTCCATCCGGACCTTTTCTTACCTTCTCATGTTAGCAGTGGATGCCAGAGACAAGCCTCAAGCAGAGCCCAAAAGGTTCATTTTAGAGCAGTTCCAAGCAGCCCTGTTACAGGTTTCCTCCCAGCACCTGATCCCTGAGCAATGCACAGGGAATGATACAAGGGACAACATGGAGTATCCCTGCCCCAAGTCCTGGTGAAGGTCCCTGTGCCAGGATCCAGCCCCATACCCCCTGCACCCACTCGCCTGGTCACCCCACAGCAATGCACCCCACAGCAGCCAGCTGATAGGGTTGTATGGGGCTATAGGTCTGCCAGACCAAAGGCCACGGTGAGGGGCGGAAGGGCTGGAAGCCACCTCCCCTTTGACCATGGGCACCAGGCTCTTCCCCTCTGTAAAAAGGTTATTTTCCTGGTGCCTCCCCACAGGAACTACCATAAATCGCTTAAATGGCTGCAGCACTCAGGGGATGGGCCCTTTCTGAGCCAAGCTGCATGTGGGGAGGGGAAGGCCCAGGGGAGTGTTTAATAGCTAGCAAGGGGAGCCATTGAAGTGTTTTACTGCCTCGTTAAGTCAGTCTAATCTCTGTGTATATCTTTAAAAGAAAAAAAAAAGATGACTGCATGGTGTTTTTATTGTAAGAGGTGGGTGTTTTCTGGCACCGGCTGGGATCCTGCCTGCTTTATCTGCTTGTTTTCTTACCTAACACCAGAGCTGCACAGCCCAAGGGCAGCAGCAGGCAGGGCCAGGCACTGCTCCTCCCTGGGCAGTGGTGAGAAGGGAGGCTCCATGTCTATGCTGCAGGCTGTCTCTCACCCATGGGTGCTGTGCACCCCATTGCTGCGCCCACCTTGCAGCAAGAGGTACTGAGATTGGAGGGGATACCCAGATTCTATGCGCAGCTGAGGCTCCTGTAGGCTAGGCTTAAGAGTCCATACCCAGGGGAACCGCAGCAAAGGCAATACAGAGCTGCCTGACCGCTGGGTCTAGCTATGGAAGAGGAACAGGCTGAGCATTTTGTTTCTAAGGTTTCCTTACGTTATGTTTCACCTCAGCCCAGCATAAAACGTGGAAATCCTGCCAAACCCTGCTGGCTCCAGCATCCACCTCCCCATCTGTAAAAACTCATGGTTTCAAAGCCAGGAGACGGAACGGATGCTGGGCTGGGACGGCAAGGCTGGATAAGCCGCCTGCGTTTGCTTTGGAAAGGCTGATGTTTCCACGAGCTCCAGTGGTTCTAAAGGGACCCACCCTCTAAAATCCACCCAGGAGCAAATCCCAACAGCCTCAAATCAGAGCTGTGGCTGCTCCCACCCCATGCTGGGCTGGAGAAGTCTCTGTCCCATACCTGGACCCCCATGCACACCCTAGATGGAGGAGGCTGCAGGAACCAAGGCTGCAGACGCAGAACAGGGGAAGCAAACATGACTCCAGCATGGCTAATGGGGCTGGCAAACACCTAGAAAGATCTTCCTTGGAAATCTGGGCAGGAAGGGTGTTTGTAAGTGGAGACATGGATCAGCTGAGCTCAATACACCCCATCTCCCACAGATCCAGTGTCACCAGCATCCTTGCTCCCAGCAGATGTGCTCTGGTACCTAACTGCTGCAGGAAGGGTGACTTTTATATGTCACCACCCTGATGTGAGAAGGGACAGATCCCTGGACACATGGTCTGGGTTAAAGGACTGGGGTTAAACCTACCAGCAGCTCCACAGGATCTCACTCTCCCCTTTCCCTACAAACCCCCATAAGCTCAGCAAAGCACCGACACTGTGGCCTGGGAGACACGCTATCATTTATTAAGCCAGCTAATTTTGATGAACATGATTTAACAGTGCTGGAGGACTTACCCTGTCTCCCTCAGGGACCCTTAGCTGCTTCATGCCATGCAGGGTTAGAATGGAAGCAGGGGACAGCCAGCCTTGGGGGACGTGGTGGCTTAGCAGCAGTGGAGCTACACAGGGAGCTATAAGCTGCTTGGAGGCAATGGCAAGCCAAGCACAGCTGCTCTGGGGCAGGCAGATGGGATGCTCACATAGGGCAACCTGGTCCCAGTTTGCTGAGATTCCCACAAGTCCTCAGCAGGTGCCATCTCCTGGAACTGTGGGTGTTGTGCTCTCCATGTCCATCCAGGAAAGCCCTGAGGATCTGCAGGCAAAGGGAGGATGCTCAGGGGCCTCAGTATGGAGTACAGGTTCCACTGAAGGTGCTGCTTCAGAGGCACAAAGCTGAACCTGTCATGCACACAACCACCTTCCTAACCACGGCCAGCTCACATCTCGTATCTAGGGAGAGCCACAGACAGGTCTTCCCTCTCTCTTGACTTCCCATTGACATCAAGAGATGGTGTCCCCACTCCCACCACGCCAGTAAGGGAAGAGCCAGGCTGTGACCCACACAAGCAGGGTAACAACAGCATCATGGTGAGAGCAAAGCACTGAGCACCCACGCATCCATGGCTTTTCCACGCACATAGAAGAGCCCCTCTCCTTGAAGCAGGATGCTCAGGTCCTTCCTGCAACATCTGATGAAGGCAGCAGGCCTGCCCAAGCTCTCATGCAGCTCCAGCTTGAAGCCATGCTCTACAAGTCAGCAAGGGGTGTGCTGGGGGACGCAGTGTGTGGACAGTAAAAGGCACAGGCAGAAGCCAAGGCTAAAAGGACAAAGAAGATGCCTCCAGGGCAGGGGCACTGCAAATCCACCCTGGCAGAGAAGCCCCATGTTTCTGGTTGCTGGTAGGGGGTAAAGACCTGGCACCATTCATCACACAGATGAAGAATCCCAGTCATCACCCCCATCACACTGTGTCAGGGGGAAGCACTCCCTGGGCCTGAGCCCCACAGGCTCTGCCAGGCTGCCCATACACTGCCACATCCCGGGGTTTCCGAAGGACACGGTCCAATAGTGGAAAACAGCCCAGAAACAAACTGGGAGAACTGGATCTCCATCTCCCACTCACCACATCGCCCTTCTCGTGTAATCACATTTGGAAGGGAAGTCTGCACCATCACCCTTCCTCCACAGGGTATGGATGAAGGCATTCAAACCAGGCAGGGCTCCACTCACAGGAAAGAGGGTTTTAGCATCCCCCATGTGCCCCAGGTCAACTCTACCCTGGATGGACACTGACCCTGAAGACAATGATGGAAATGAGCACATCCAACAGGGATAACCTGCTGCTGGCCTTGCCCCACACCTCACACTGAGCATGCTGGTGCCACCATGGATGTGTGGGAGCATCTCCTGTCCTCTCTGGGCAGCCGGTTTACAGGAAGGGTCCCCAGTGTTTGCAGATAGAAGGCTGAGGATTAGAGGGGAGATGTCCCACCGCACCAGGTTTTCCCACCAACCCTTCCCTGCCACCAGCGTGAAGGACAACAGAGGAGTGACCAGCCACCTGCAAGCACCACCCCAGGGCAAACGATTAAGTTTATGGGGACCCACCTCATCCCCCCTCTCCCATAAAGCTGCTGCAGGGCCAGCACCCCATCCCTTAGGGCTGCATCACCGAACACTGACAGGGGGTTAGAGGAACAGTGCAGCACCACCAAGCCAGCCTGTCCTCCCTTCTCCAGCCACCCCAGCTCTCCCAAGCAGAGACAAGTGAAGCAGAGCGAGCAGTTGGGAGAGCTGGCGTGGTAAGGGCGAAGCCATGGGCTACAAGAACGTCACATCATCCTGAGACTGGAGCCAGCGCCAGTGGGCATCATACTCCAAGTGCAGTTTGCTGTTGAGTTTGCAGTTCTCGAAGTCACCCTCGGCTTTCCGAGCCTTCCCATCCAGGTTCCCCTTCCCCAGCCTCTCCCCAGCGCCTGAGGGCACTTTGGTGTCTCTGCCTGGTTCCACAGAGGAGAGCTGCTGGCCCAAATGCCCGTTGGCCACCTGGGGCTCCTTTGCAAACCGGTGATCCTGGGGCAGCCGGGCTGAGGAGATGTCCACGTGGGGCCACTCGTGCTCTGCTTTGCCCTTCTCTTGCTTTGCCAGACCCCTCTCGGGGTCAATCCTGACCCAATCCTGCTCCGCCCTGACCAGGGCTCTGCCCGATGCGGATGCAGTGGCGGTTTCGGCTGCGTTTTGGGAATACTCATCCATATCATCAGCCAAAGTGTCCAGGTAGCTACCAACGGAGATGCTGTCCAGCGGGTCATTGGGGTCCTGCAGGCTGTCCCAGCTGCCCCGCCGTGAGGCTGCCTGGCTCTCTACCAGGCTGTACTGGCTGCTGGCCAGGCTGCTGCAGCGGCTGGTGAGCGTGCTCCGCTCCTCCAGCAGCCACTTCACCGCCTCGATGCCCTCATTCACCACCACCAGCTGCTGCAGGATCTTCACATCGACCGCTCGCAGGTAGGCCTGGTGGGGAGACAGAAAACAGGGGTTTGAGGGGACCAAGGTGAGCCCCAGTCCCAGCACACCCTGGCAGAGGTGCCACTGTAGTGGCCACAGGTCTGCTGGGCTGCTTGATGAACAGCATGGCACTGGGAAACATCCCAGGGGACCCTGTCCAAGACTCACAGACACAACCACTGCAACCAATGACTTATGGTGCCTACCACCCACCAGCGCCTTCAGGGAAATAAACCCAGAGCACTTATGTCACTGTCTCCTATGGGGACAGGAGGAAGCAAGGAACTGGAGGCACTGGGTGTAGGTCTGAGCCCAGAGCATCCCCCAAGCCCTCGGGGGTGGCAAGGCAAGAAGACCAAGCAGGGGCATTGCTCTGAGCAGGGGTCTGTCTGGACCACCAGCACCTCCCCAGGCTGTTTAGGCTGGGTCCCTTCATGCATTTAGTTCCCCTTTTCTAGGGTCGGATCCAAGCCTAGTGACAATGTGACAGGATCTGGAGCCTGAGATCCAAATCACTCCCAAAAACCAGAGGAAGACAGTGGAGTGGAACAGTCACTGCTGACCACACCACTTCCCACAAAGACTCCTGCCCCCCCAAGCCTTTGCAAAGCTTCGGTTGCTGCAGAAACATCTGTTTTCCTAACGGAAAGCCCCGCGTGCCAAGACATTCCTGTCTGTGTGATACTGGCTGCCGAAAGCCACTGGATTTCCCCTGTGCAGGACACAAATATTTTGCCAGGAAGGGGAATAAGACGGCAGTGGTGGGAGAGAAACCCATTGCAGGACAGGTACCGGCAGCTTGGGAGCTGCAGATGCCCACAGACTGGTTCACAAGCTCACTCTGTCCCCAGCACCAGCAAGCTGGGATAGAAATCAGAGTTGCCCCACAGGATCCTTTCTAAGCACAGCACCCGGCCCCCAGCATCCGGTACCCTCAGAGCCACCCGCCTGCCCCCGGGTGACCCGCTGGTCTCTTGAGACCCCCCATCTCCGGTCCCACAGTGAGCGCAGCAACAAAAGCATCCGAGGAAGAAGCCTGGGAAAACTCCAGCCAGGATTTCAGCACGTGATGCCTCTCAGTCCAGAGGACACAAAAAAAGGGGCAATGATTTGTAGAGACCCAACACAAATCCGCCATCCCCTCCCCATGCTCCGCAAGCTGGATTTACATGAAAAATAGCAGCGATGTGCCCGGACTGGGGCAGGAGCCAGCACTGGAGTGCAGAAACTTCCTTTCTAGGCAAGTTATTTCAAAAACTGCCTACAATGGACTTTTCTGCACAGGCTGCTGAAGCATCTGGCCTTGGCAGGGAGAAGAGGCGGGAGGAGGAAGGCTGGGAACCCTGATGAGGGGGTTCCCTGGTTTTCTCTGCCTCGCTGCAACAGTGCTGTCAGAGATGCCGGGGAGCCACCCCAAAAGCAGGAGGTGGGAAAACACCCCCCCTCCCCCCTTTCCATATGGTTTGCTGGAAAGAGTTGAGCATCGCTTTGCTGGTACTTTAGGCCAGCCTGACCCCATCCCGTTGCACCCTAAGAAACCCCCTCTCCAGCAAGGCAAGAATAACATGGGAGAAGCCCGAGGTCCAGCTGCTTTGTATTCCTCCAGATGTGGTGATGCAGCACCACAGCACCAACCTTGTACCAAGGACAGCCACGGAGGGGAGCATCACACTCCTCCCAGGGGGGATACAGTCCCATTCCCCTCCCCAGCACACAAGAAACCTGCAGGCACCTTCATCCCTAGGGATGAAACATCCTCCTCAGAGCAAGAGGCAAGTATGGGAATTTGCTATCTTCCCCCCTCATCACCCACTCCCAGGGCAGCTTCTCCAAGGACCACTGGGATTTACTGGTCTCTGCTGCTGGGGAGGGTAGATTTTGGTTCTTTTTCATGGGGATGGGGGAGCCCTGTACTGGGTTTTGGGCACCCAGTGGCTATTCCCAGGGCTGCTGACCTGGGTGTGAGGTGTCCTTGCTTCTTTCAGCCAACAAGAGGAGCCAGGGCCGAGAAAGGAAAAGGCTTTCTTAGCCAAGGTTAATAACACACAGCCAAAACCAGGCCTTGCAGACTGGGAGCTGACCCTGCCTGCACCTGGGCAGGGCAAGCACCACGGCTGCTTCCTCCTGCTCTTCCTCCTCCTCCTCTGAGCAACTCAGGGCCCACAGACCTTTCTCCTCCGGTCAGAGTGCAGCCTGGAAGCTGGCGTGGAGGGAGGATGAAAGAGAAGGGAGGATGAAAGCACCGATGGGGAATATGGAGTATGGAATGGGGCAAAGCAGCGGTGCCCCGGGTGGCAGGCAGGGATGTAGGCGTATTTAGGCGGTTTCCCTATGGAAACGATGCTCATTCCCACCCACCCGCCCTGTGTGTGCACGCGTGGGAGAGTCCCTTCCCCCAGCAGCACTTGAACCCATTGCCCAATCTCGCCACGTTTCCCAGAGCCGCAGGCATCGCCGGTATTTGCTCCCTCCACGGAAAGAGGGAGGCGAGAAAGCTGCCATCGACACTCCCACGGTCCCCGGGAAAGGCGGCCAGAGGAGCACAACCCTTTACGAGACACCAGAGAAGCCCCAGCAGGAAGCGAACCCCGGGAAAGCTCCCAGCGATGCTTGTGCCTTGTCACTCAGGGGGTGACACCCGTGGGGGTGGGGGGACCCGGCCACCATGCCCTTGGCGAAGGTCCCTGCCCTAAATCCTGATCCCTGGAACACTCTGATCCCCACCGGAGCCAGCGCCTGGGGTGAGGAGGGGAAGCAAGACGGCGGTGAATGAAGGGGTTCGTGAGACCCCAAGTGGGGGGGGATGCTGTGTAGATCGGGAAGCAGAGAAAGACGGGGTGAAGGACTGTTAATGCACAGAGGAAAAGAAGGGATACCCCAAAAAGCAGGCAGGGCTCGGGGCACTATCAGGGGGTTGTTAGCGGGGCATGGCAGGCAGTTACCCGGAGGGGATGCAGCTATCCCGGGATGGGGGGGAAGGATGGAATTACCCGGGGAGGGGGGGGGCACTTACCGGGAGGTGGCAGGCAGTTACCGGGGGATGCAACTATTCGGGGGGGGGGGTGTGCAGGCAGCTACCGAGGGGACCAGTTACCGAGGGGTTACGGGCAGACATCGAGGGCACAGCGGGCAGCTGGGGGGCACGCATCTCCCCACGGGTGCGCAGCGCCCCGGTGCCGCAGGACTCACCATGTCGAGGCGGAGCGCCCGGAGGCGTTCGGCGAGCGGCAGGCGGGCGCCGCGGGCCGGTGCGGGCGGTGGCGGCGGCGCGGGGGCTGTGTCTGCCCGCAGCCCCCGCAGCAGCCCGGCGGGCGGCCGCCGCCCCACCTTGGTGGCCAGGTCCCGCAGGTCGGCGGGCAGCGCCTCCCCGCCGCTCTCCATGCGGCCGGGCCGGCGGCGGCGGCGGCGGCTTCAGCGCTGTCACCCGGACCGAGCCGCGGCCCCGCCCCGCCGCGCAGGCCACGCCCCCCGCCTCCACCTGTCCGCACCAGCGAGGTCCGCCGGGCAGCGCAGAGCGGCGCGGGGAGGGGGCGGGGTTAGCGTTGGCCACGCCCCCTTTCGCCCCCGCGGTGGCTCTGCGGCGCCGGAAGCAGCGCGGCCCCGCCGGCGCTCGGGGTTCGCGGCGCGGTGGCACCGCCGGGTCGGGCCCGGCCCGGCCTCGCCTCGGCCTCCCCGCTTGGACCGTGAGTAGCGGGGCCGCGCCCCTCCGGCTCCGCGCATGGGCCCTCCCCCGTCGCTGCTCCGCTTGGGCCTCCGGGGCCTGGCTCTCCCCTCGCGTCCCCCGCCTGGGGCCCCCTTCGCGGCTCTCCCCCGCTGCCCTGGGGCCCCCCCACTCCGCGTGCTTGGGCCGCTCTGCGGTACCCGCCCGGCATCGCAGGGTCCCGGCGCTCCTCCCCTGAGGGTGCCCCACTCCTCCGTTCCCCGGCGGGCGGCTGCTGGGGGCTCCCACCGTGCCTGGCCCCGCTGGCGGGGTCTGTGCTCCAGCCAGGCCCCTGGCTCTGCCGGGCCTCTGCATCCTCCCCCAGGCCCAGCAGGTTGCTCGCAGCACGGAACCTGGACCTGGGCACAGCCTCTCTGCCCCAGGGGTGCTGGGATCTCCAGTGGGGTTATGGCCCCGCTCTGGCTCCGTGTCTGTGCTATCAGAAGCACCGTAGTGGGGATGGTGCTGCTTCATAGACACCCTACTGCAAGCAGGGAAGATGCTTCTCCTCACCGGGGACCCTGCAGGCAGATACGGCCAGTGATGACACTGTGATGCCTGGTGGTTTGGGGTCTCACCAGCTCCTGCCTCTTGGCCACCTTTCCAGAGTGTGGGAGTGGTCCCGCTGCACTGCAGTGGCCTCTGTAAGGTGGGCTGGAGCAGAAATCCTCACTGGCCCGTGAGTTCAAGGGCTTCCCATCACCCTGCTTACAGTCCTCCAGCAGAGCCTGGTCTCCTGGATTGCTCCCTGCAGAGCTGGGGGTGCTTGCAGGTGGGGAGGCTCCGTGGGGCTTTTGCTTGTGGTATGTGAGTGCCATTCATGGTCACTGCTTGTGCCAGGCCCTGTCTTTGCTGGGGAGAGGGTTTGAAAGCACTCACCTCCCTCACTGTGCTCCCGTCCCATCCTGACAGGTAGCTCCGATGAACATGAGAGCAGAGCAGCACATGTCCTGACCCCTGCCCCACACGGCTGTGCCAGCCCCTGTGACTATGGATGAGTGGAAACCCAACCCCGCCGCCAAGCCCCACAAGAAGCGGAGCTGGTATCTTGCCTGGAAGTACAAGCTGATGAACCAGCGCACGTTGCGGAAGCTGTGCCAGGTGAGTCACCCACAGGCCTTCAGTAGATTAGGAAGGATAATCTGCAGGATTTGTGATCTTATGGAGATGCTGCGTGGATGGAAGTGGGTCTGCTGGCAGTCTGGGTGACCTAGCATGCTGGGGAGACAGAACTTGTCCCCCCAAATGTTACTTCCAGTGATTTTGTGCTCATGCGTGGAGGGATATGACATTTCTAGCAGCAACTTCCAGCTGGAAGTGGACCTGTTGGGTGGCTGTGGCATGAAATTATAGTTATCCAGGTGTCCTTGGGAAGCTTTCAGCTAGAAACTTGACTGAATGCTCCCCTTCTGTTTCCAGACCCATGCCAAGTGCTGTAGGGCTCAGCCTTTGGTGGGAAACCGTCCTTGCCCCATTTAATTTGCAAATCAAGCCTGGTATAAGACACAGCAGGTGGACAGAGAAAATACGGCTGAGCAACAGGATCTCATGCCCTAAAGGCAGCTGGTGTCTGGGAAAGCTGCAGGCTTGGTTGCTTGTGCTGGAAAACTGCTAATCCTCAGCAGAGTCGGCATCCTGGGGGGTGTCTGGGGGTGTAAGGACAGGAAGGGTTTGGACCCATAGCAGCAAGCTGCAGAAAAGGGGCCGCTCCTGGGATGTGCAGAGCTTGTGAGATCTGGCAGTTCGTTGCTGTAAGAGGGTGCAGGGAAAGTTTTTTTGTGTTCCTGGGGGCATGAAGGCTCATGAGGGCTCCCTCAGGAGCAAGAGGGCTTGGTCCGGCGTCCCCTGCAGTGCTCAGGGATTGGGAACAGGCCAGGTCATTCAAGCAGGCATTGCTGGGGGCAGTGCGCTAGAGCCTGTCTGCTGTCACCTCTCTCCTTTGTGTCACTGCTGTGGCTTAAAACACATAAAAACTGGGCTTAAAATACGTAAACCGTAGTCGCAGGTATGAAGCAGCCAGTTCTATAGCAGCTGGGCCTCTATCAGCAGCTCTGATCAACCCAGCCTTGCTACACTCAGCTGCTGGTCTTGCTTAGTGCTTGGTCACCAGGGCCGCTGCCCCATGTCTCCAGTGCTGACCAGGCTGGAGGCAGGTTGGTAAGGTGGCCTTGCTGCTGGCCACCAGGAGCAGTCTGCCCCTCACTGTGAGCCCAAGGCACTATTCTTGCCTATTTAAAAGCTTTCTGTGCACAGATCCCAAAGGTGCTCATACTCCTGAGTCAACAACAGATCAACAAGCCAAAATGCCATAGTGACAGTTATATTGTCATGTGTCTTACTGCTGGTTTTCCAACTTCCTCAGTTACTTCTTGAGCCCATGTGGCTGCTTGACAGAGGTAGTAGCTGGCCAGGTAGGACAGGATTCTGTTAGTGTCTCTCAGTAAGGGCAGGCCTGTGTGTGATCTCAACCCCATACCACACCTCAGAGAATCAAGGATCCTAGAGCTGAAAAAGACACAGATTTTTAAGCAGCAGGCTGTTGGGGGCTGAGGGGCAAGGGAATAGTCTCAAAATCACCCATGACATGTCTCGACATCCCTTTGCTGAGAGCCCAGGCTGTGAGCAGCCTCCACCAGCCTCTCCCATCTTCTTCCTTGTTAGTTGTGAACTCCGTGCTGAGACTTGGGGTGCTCCAGGGAGATGCTCCAAACTCAAAGTAGGACCCTGAGCTTGCCTGGTTGAAACTGGAAACCATCCGATGGCTAGGCCAAGGGGCCAGAGTTTTTGGGCCATGGATGAATCTGTCAGCAGCACACAGCAGTCAGATTTGGGTCTCTGTGGTGACTCTGCTGTGAGCTGGATGTACCCTCCTGGCCTGGAGCCTGGTGGAGCCCTGCAGCAGTGTTAGCTTTGGGGGTAATAGCTCCTCAGGGCTTTGTGTCTTAAATCCAATGGCAAAGCTTCCCCTTGCAGCATGACTGTCCAGAGCAGCTTTTGAGCTCTGGGCTAGAGCTGCTCCTCAGCCCTGAGGCAGGGCCGTAGGTGCTGGGCAGGAACATTATCCCTGTGCGAAGCCCCATGGCCACCACATGCTGCTGTCACCTTTTCACCTGGGCCTTCGGTCACAAAGCTCCCTAAGGGAAAGACAGATTGCTTCAGCTGAGGTCTTGTCTTTCAGTCCTGCATCCCAGACCAGCACTGCAGCTTTAAGCTTACACCTGCAGGTGGATTATTCCCCAACATGGGATGTTTGTGGTCCAAGTCTTCCTGTGTGGCTCTGTCTCAGAAAAGGCCCCTTTAGCGTGGAGTAGTTTGTGCTTTACACTGGGTCCAAATACCAGGAAAAAGACTGAAATTGAGCAAGAGAGGAGCAAGGTGCATTTAAGTACTGGTGCTTTTCCATCCTCTTGGTCTGGAAGCCACAAAGCCATGGGGAGTGGTGATGCTTGAGGGGCTCCCGTGGACTGCTCTATAGCCGCTGGACCTTCCTATCACCCTCTGTGTTGGCATCCATGCAGCTTGCCTTGAAGATTGCTGCAGACAGTAAGGCTGTGGGCTGTTTTCTGCAGCCTGTGGCACAGTGTGGTTTCCTCAAGTCAGACCTCAGCTTCTTCCCTTTGCCTTGCTTTAGTCGCACAGCATCTGTCCCTGTGAATACATCCTCTGGTTGCAGAGGGAGAGATGAGAGTAGTGATGCTGCAGGATAGGCAGACGTTAAGGTTACTGTGGGAGCTGCAGTTCTGAATTGCATGCACAGACCCTCAACCTTGATGCAATATCTTGACAGGAATCTGCTCACAGATCTGGAAGCAGGGATTTGTTGGAAGTGGGTTAATTCTCATGTATCAAGAATTTGATGCTCTCCAGCTGATGAAAACATTTCAATGTAAAACATGGTCATCACCTGTATTTCCTTCTCTTTGCCTTTCCCTGGAAGAAAACAGGGGAAATGACAGATAATTATGATCCCTTGCAAGATCTCTTGGGGTGCCCTGCAGCCTCTGCCAAGGAGGTGGGCTGAATTTGGGGTTGTTACTTACAAGCTGCTAACACAGAGTCTCCTGCACTGCAGACAGGTGCTGTCCTCTTCCTGCTTGTGACCGTAATTGTGAACATCAAGCTGATCTTGGACACCAGGAGAGCTGCTTATGAGGAGGAAGAGGAGTCTGCACAGGACTATGGTGAGGGGCAGCATCTTGCTTTTCTTTGAAGCAAGAAAACTGGAGGGAGGGAAGCAATTTCTTCAAGTCAGGATGAACTTTTGACCAGCTACAGCATAAAAGTTTGCATGTAGTTTTAACAAAAAATAATAGAAAAGGTTGTTCCCATTCTATCTACTCGAGGCTTCCACACGTTTGGCTGCAGATATCGATGTGGGGATAGCTGGGGCCAGACCTGTTGCCATTTTGTATTTCCCTTAACTGCTGTCCTTGTGCATTCTTACCCGTGGTTTATTGGGCTGGGATACCTGGTGGGCATAACCTTCTGGAGGCTTGTCTGTGCTAGCGCCAAGCATGAACAAGCTAGAGGTGCCTTGGCTGATTGAGACTATGCGTTTCTCCTCTGTAGATGATGAGATGCTGAATGTGGAGGTCCCTAGGCACCCTGTCAGCAACAAGAAGGTCTTGGATGTCGAGGTGTACTCCAGCAGGTCGAAGGTCTATGTGGCTGTGGATGGGACAACGGTGAGTTATAGGTGCTGGCTGGCTGGCTGAGCAGACGGTGGATATTGCTGAATGAAGTGAAGCCTCAAGTGGCAGGTGGTGAGAGCACTTTAGTGGTGGCCAAGACAGGACTCTGGAGGTGCTGGCCTGTGTTGCCTTCTACTCTGGTATCCATCACTGCCATCAGCAAAGACAAAATGTCACAGCAGAGAGAATTGCTTCTTGTCTGGGAGTTCTGCTGTAGTGAATGGGCAGGGAATAAGAGGTCTTGACATGTTTCTCATCACTTCTCCGCTTGCAGGTCCTGGAAGATGAGGCTCGGGAGCAGGGGAGAGGGATTCACGTCATCGTCTTAAATCAGGCTACGGTAAAGCATCCCTGAGTGTCTGCATTTGTCTGTCTTACTGGGCACTGTTTGTCCTTGCTCTTTAACTGCTGGGTGCAGGATGCAAAGGGCAGCCAGGAGAGAAGCTCCCCAATGCTTGTTTGTCTTCGCTTGCCAGAGCAGGACACAGTCATCCAAATAGTCCCTGTAGTGTTTCTCTTGTGCTTCTCTGGCTGGCCTTGGGAAGCAGGCAGGAGAGGAGTTGCGAGGTTGCATTGTGCTGTCCTATGGACCTCATTGCACTTCATGTCCTGTGTGAAGCCCCAAGGGCTGAGCTTGCCTGGGGACTAAATTCTTGGCATACCAGCAAAGTAACTCATTGTGTTACTTAGGAACTGAGGCTTCCAGGATGGATTTCCATAACATTGCATGTGCTGCCCATATACCATTTAAGATGCATCTGACGTTTGAATACCAACAGGGTCATGTGATGGCCAAGAGGGTCTTTGACACCTATTCTCCCCATGAAGATGAAGCCATGGTACTTTTCCTTAACATGGTTGCCCGGGGCCGGATCTTGATCTTCACCATTAAGGTATGTGGCCTTAGTGTCAAAAGAAAAAGTCATCTTGAGTCAGGGCACCCTAAAGCTTATCTGGGCAGTTGTCTTCTGAATGACATCAGGCATTCCCAGGGCTAAATGTCACATCCTCACTGGGCTATGCCTCCCTGGCTGGATCACCTCCTATGTCCTCTTGCTCCCCCTTGCTACTACAGGTATTGCTGTGTGCTCAGCAAGGCAGGAGAGCAAAAAGCTGTTGTGTGAGAGCCTGCAGCAATAAACAAAGGTTAGGTTGAGAATGAGTATAAGGATATGGTGGAACCCTTCTGGATCTAGATGGCTGTATGAGCAGTGCTGTGCTACTTCAGGGTTTCAGGTTTAGCTGTGTGAAGTGTTGCTGAACAAATGGCTCTGCTTGAGAACAATCTGGTCTCGAGGAAGCAGAGGTCTGCAACTACTCTGACCTCCCTGTAGGTCATGATGAAGCCACGGTTAGGTTTAGTGGCACAGAGACCTTAGCGACCTGCTCTTGAAGGTTTGTGGTTGAACGGGTTCAAGGGTAGGAGTGGGCTCTGTACCTCTTTAGTATTCATAGGAGATTTTCCTGGTCTGCATCAGGAGCCAGGCCTCAGCTGCAGGGTTGTGTTTTGTTCCAGGATGAAGGCTCCTTTCACCTCAAGGACACAGCCAAGAATGTCCTGAAAAGCCTGGGGAGCCAAGTTGCACCATTCCTGAGCTGGAGAGATACGTGGACATTTGTGGGGAAGAAGGGAGGTGGGTTTTGCACAGACTGGGAGAGCGTACATGGCTCCTTATGGTGGGAGAAGCCAGGTGAAGACAAACCCAGCCCATCCCCAACATGCTGTAAGAACAGGGAGCAAGTCACAGAGAGTGGCAACTCTGTTCCTGGTGGTGAGGGTGTGGAAGGAGATAGAGCATGTCCCTTCAGCAGCTCGCCACAGGCCACGGGAAAAGGTGCCAAAGCCTTGTTCATGCCCTGACACAGCGGGGATGGGCCCTTGCAGACAGTCCTGACCCTGTGTCCCTGCTCCAGGGGAAGTATACGGGGAGAAGCATGCCAAGTCGCCTGCCCTATCAACGTGGGGTGACCCTGTACTGCTGAAGACAGAAGTTCATCTGACATCTGTGGAAGGTAGGAAGCAATACGTGCTCCATGGTGCCAGGTATCTCTGGGAGATGCCTGCCTGCTGCTCTTGATGGTTTTGAGTCAAAGCTATGGGTCTGTTAGCAAGATCCCAGGATGGATGTAACGGTGTTTGCGATGGGGATGGTAATTTTTAAAATGGGGCCAGCTTCCTTTCTTCAGGCTTCCATGGCAATTCCAGGCATGGCTGTTGAGAAAGGTGAGGATGGGGAAGCAGGGACGTGGTCTGGCTGTTTGTCACCTGTTCAAACCAGGCCTGGTCCAGGCTTTTCTGACTGTTGGCCTTGAACAGGGCCCGTTGCTGCTCAGAGAGGCTCTATGATGGGGAAGGCTTCTGAATGGCTCCTGGGGTTATATCTGGCATGAACAAGCAATAAGTGCTGCTTAGGGAGAGCCATACATGTGGCAGTGCAGCCTGGAGCATACAAAGTGAGGTCATGGGGATGAGCAGTCTGTGTTTTCTCTTTGATGCTTCTAGATGCTGAGTGCCATTGGCCTGACACGGAGTTGAATCACCGCAGGAAGAGGTTCTGCAGCAAAGTAGAAGGTTATGGCAGTGTCTGCAGCTGCAAAGACCCTACACCCATTGAGTTCAACCCTGATCCTGTGAGTGCAGGGGCAGAGTATTCAGGGGGGGCAGGGATGGACCAGTTGTGTTTGCAGCTCAGTTGCAGAGTCCTGTCCTTAAATACCAGCTAAATGGTGCAAACTGAGCCTGGGCAAGCCCTTAGCACTAGCAAAAGTAAGGTGAATACAAAATACATGTGGTTGGTCACGCTGGGGAAGGGGAGTTCGCTTGCCCTGTGTCTGGCCTGAGCTCCCAGAGTACCGTGGCTCTAGGGACATCAGTGTAGGCAGCAGAGCCTCTACATTTGGAGATGAAGCAGCTGTTACAGCCTTTGGACTGTCCTTGGCACAATGATGAAGGGTTTGGACAAAGGTCTCCAGGTGGATGCAAGCTGGGATTTGGGAGCTGAGTCTGAGGTGGGGTGAGGGAGGGAAGCTGACAGGGTCTCCAGCAGTGCTAAGTGGAATCCTGGTTGGTTGGTATGGTCCTGAGCCAAGGGGCAGGACTATGCTGGTCCCTACCCCATGACTCCTGCTCTCAGTGGCATAGGATCATTTAGGTTGGCCTGACCTTCCCAGCCCCACTCACACACATTGTTCTCTTCCAGCTCAAAGACAATAAAGTCTTTGATGTGCCTGTAGCTGTTATTGCAGGGAACCGCCCCAACTACCTGTACAGGTAAGCACTTCCAGGGGACACAGCTGCTCTGCTCTGTGCCACCAGGCATGGCCCAGACTCTCCCCTTTATCCTGCTGGCAGGATCCAGCCTCCTCCCAGGGCTGTATGGGGAGACCTGCTTGAACAGCTCCCAGGGTTTTTTGCCATGGGAAAGGGAAGAGCCCTGGGGTAATAGGTCCTGTTTCCTAATCATGCATATTTCCCCTATCCCAAGGGATCCATAATTCTCTGCTGAATGGCCTGGGCCCACTAGGGCTGTGTTGTGCTCAAGCTCCTTGATCTCTCCCTAGGATGCTGCGCTCCTTGCTGTCGGCTCAGGGAGTCAATCCGCAGATGATCACAGTCTTCATTGATGGGTACTATGAGGTGAGAGCATTCAGAGGTCCCTGTAGCCAGGTCCTTGGTCCCACAGCTTGGAGTATGTGATGCTGGCCCAGTCTTCAGTGGGTGGCAGGCAATGAGCCCCTTCACCCTTCCTCCTGCTGTGGGTCACACTGCTCTTCACACACTCCTGCACAGTCAGCTTAGCCAAGCCATGAGTGTGGATAAAGCTGCCTTGGCCTTTTCCAAAGGCTGGTTTACAGGAATGAGGTGGTCTTGCTGGGCTCTTCGCATCCCCTTTTCTCACTTGATGAGTATCACCAGCCCTTTGAGCAGGTCTGGGTGTAATACCTTGTGTCCAACTCCCTCACATGAAGTGGAGGAAACCAGTCCAGCCATGCCTGTCCAGCTCCACTCAGTGAGAGCTGAGGAGACCCAAAACAGTCTGTTTTCACAAGGATCATAAAAGCTGAAGCCAGGTAAAGGAGAACCGGCCCTTTAGAGGGCAATGACCTTCCTGTCAGCTCAACCTTATAAAGCCCTGGAGGATCCCGCTGCAGTCTGGTGCTCTGGCAATGGGATGTGCTCTGGAACAGGCATGTGGGACCTTAGTAGGTCTCAGGAGTTTGCTAGCCCTCATCTCTGCAGCAGCCCATGAGGTATTGTCTGGTTGCCTTGTGATGGAGATAGGGAAGGGAACAGGCTTGTTCCCTTGCAGGCCTCTCCCACCACTGCCAGGTTGTGGGGCTGGGGGAGCTGTCTTGTTTATGCAGGCTCTTGCTGCAGCACATCAGAGTGGTTAAAGATAGCAGCATCCATTGCCATGGCAACTGGAGCAGAATCCCTCAGCTATGAGGGGGCAGCCATGATGCCATGGTGGATACCAGGGAAAGGCTGATGCAATGGGAGATCCTTCTGTTGTGGCTAGGAGGTGGGGTGGACAATAAGGGGATAGAGAAGGCATTGATGAGGCCTTCTTGGGGTAGAGATGTCAGCCCAAATGTGATTACTTCTAACCCCAGTGCAGATAGGTCTCCTTCTTGGCAACTGTGAGAGAAAATGAAGTTGATTGTGGTCTTGACATTAAGCATCTAATATGTGTTCCGGCCTATACCTGTTTTCTTTCTGCATTGTCAGTGGGGGACTGGAAATTTTAGGGCCTTACATATTCTTGGATACAGCTTTGGGTTTGCAGACCATCAGGGCTAACAGAAACTTACAGCAGTACTTAGGGCTGAAGGGCCAAGAGAGTTGGGTGAGTTCCTTGTTGCGGGGTCAAGAGCACAGCCTCATTTTAGGCCTCACTTGTCCCCAGGAGGGATAGCCACATGCAGGGCATCCCACAGGCATATTCTTGTCCCAGGGAGCTGACACAGGCAGAGGGTGGGGAGGATGTATCCAGACCCACACATTTGATGAGCTTTGTACCTTCCCATTGCAGGAGCCGATGGATGTTGTGGAGCTGTTTGGCCTCTCAGGAATCCAGCACACTCCCATCAGCATTAAAAATGCCAGAGTTTCTCAGGTGAGAGACCTTCCCCAGACCCTGGAAGAGTTATTTCCTGGGGTCTAGGATAGCATTTGAAGGAGGCTGGTTCACCCCTGCATCAGTGCCAGGCTGTTGGTAACCTGGGCAACAATCCGTCTTTTCTTGTAGCACTACAAAGCCAGTCTGACTGCAACCTTCAACCTGTTCCCGGTGAGTGAGACCTCTGCCCTGACTAGCTGCTCTGTCCTGTTCCTCTCCATCCTTCTCATATTCTCCTTCCCCTACAGGATGCTAAATTTGCCGTGGTTCTGGAGGAAGACCTTGACATTTCTGTTGACTTCTTCAGGTAAAGCTGTGGGTCCCTGTTTGGGTGGGGCAGTTCCTACAAGCTCTCTGACTGCTCAGGAGAGGCCAGATTCCTGCCATGCTGTTTGACCCAGGGGCTGGGCAACTTTTTCCTCAGCTTTCTGAGCCAGTCCATACACCTTCTGGAGGAGGATGAGAGCCTGTACTGCATCTCGGCTTGGAACGACCAGGTGGGTCAGGGGAGGATGGTGGAGCAGGGACACCTCTGCCCTGTGTTCTTCCCATGTCAGGCTGGGGTCCAAGCTCCAATTGAAACCAGGGTGTCCCACCACTATCATCCTAAGTGGGTCTGTCTCCCCAGCCCTGGGCTGTTCAAATCATCCTGTCCTAGCCTTCCCAGTGGCTGTCCCTTGCTCCCCATGCTGAAAGCCTCAGTGGAGCAAGATGCCTCCTTTTTTGTTGGGATAGAGGTGTATTCAGGGTGCTGAATGCTTCCCATAACATCACAGGGCTATGAACACACAGCTGAGGACCCCTCCCTCCTGTACCGTGTGGAGACTATGCCAGGCTTGGGCTGGGTGCTCCGGAAGAGCCTGTACAAGGACGAGCTGGAGCCAAAGTGGCCAACCCCTGAGAAGGTGAGTACCTTAGAGGGATCCTTTCTTAGGCATCCCCATCTCTGCTCATCAGCAGTCTCTGGTCATCATCCAGATCCTGTGGCTACAGCTCTTGGAAGACCCCTGGCTCTCCCTGAGCTTCTGCTGGGAAGAATGCCCAAGCAGAATGGATCTGGGAAAGACAGCAACTTGAGGACCACATAACCAGACACAGACCTGGCTGGAACAGCCCAGGCAGGCTGGAGCCAAAGGGCCTAGAGCTGGTGTGGGCAGGTAGAGAGGTCCCTGGATGGCCACACTACCAGGTTATGTCCCCAAGCTTGAGTGGCAGTTTTTCCTCCCCAGCTCTGGGACTGGGACATGTGGATGCGGATGCCCGAGCAGCGGAAGGGCCGGGAGTGCATCATCCCCGACATCTCCCGCTCCTACCACTTTGGCATCGTGGGGCTCAACATGAATGGCTACTTCCATGTGAGTGACCTCCCTCAGCCCCCAAGCCTTATCCTTGTGCTGAGCTCTGACTTGGTCACCTTTCCAAGTAGCAGGGATGCTTGAGGTGACCTCCAAGTAGTGCTGACTCCTAAACGAACCCCATTTTCCTTCCTTACCTCTCGTTTCTCTTCCTCCCAGGAAGCCTATTTCAAGAAGCACAAGTTCAACACAGTTCCAAATGTCCAGCTTAAAAATGTGGAGAGGTGAGTGCTGCTCAGAATGAGATCTGGATGAAACAGTTGCTCGATCTGACCCTTGTCCCCTTGTGCTGGGTATGTCTCCCTTCCTTCTGGAAGAACAGCCATAACCTCCAAGCCCCAGCACACTGGCCTTCACTGGGGAGTCTTTGCAATGGTTTTTGTGAGCTCAGGTTCAGCTATGGTGTGCTCCTGATGGACATCTTGAAGGGTTATGTTTTCGCTGCCACATCCTCCAGGATGCATGGCAGTCTCTGCTCTCTATTTATTGGTTCCAGCCTGCCTTTTAATGTTACACTGGGTCAGTCTTAAATTTGAATCTTCTTGGGATATTCTGTGCTTATCAAACTGTCTGACTCTGCCCTTATCTTTGTGTTCTCTCCTCCTCCAACAGCTTGAGGAAGGATGCCTATGAGACCGAAATTCATCGGCTCCTGGGGTATGTGACTGCAGGAGGGTTGGGAGACACTGGGTAAACTAACCAGGACAGAAGAAAGAGGGGAGGTGGCCCTGGCAGCCCCAGCTGCTGCTTGTCTGTCTGAAGTACTCTGCAGTGGGGATAGGGAGGAGGTGGGATACCTTCTCACTCCCTGTTCTTGTGTCTGCAGTGAGGCTGAGGTCTTGGACCACAGCAAGAACCCCTGTGAGGACTCCTTTGTGCCCGACACCGAGGGCAGGGTCTACGTCATGTTCATCAAGATGGAGCAGGAAGCAGATTTCACCACCTGGACTCAGCTTGCCAAGGTGAGCCCCTTGACATGGCCCCTCCAAACCCCTACATTGGTCTTGGCATCACTGGGAAACATCTGGCTGTTGTTTTGGGGTTTGCCCATGAAATGGGTGCAGCTCAGCAAATAGACTGTTGCTGTCAGTGGGTGATGCTGAAGCTCTTGGTGTTCACAGAAGGCACTGGGTGATCCAGGGCAGATGCTTGTCTCAGTGGAGAAGTCTTATGACCTCCCTGTGTGTGACAGCAGCTTGTCTGGTAGTTCCCATCCCTTTCCTAGAAGTGATGATCAAACTACATGTCCTAAGGAAGGGATGGGAGCAGGTCCCCCCTTTCCTGCTACTGATGGTGGCTGATGGGGTGCTGCCCTGTGCCACCCCAATTAAGCGGGTCAGCCCTCTTTGCTGTGCCTCAGTGAGGGTGGGGGTGTTGGCTTTTCCCTGGCCCTGGTGCCTGTCCCCAGGCTCTGATGCCTCTTCCTCCCTCCCCACCATCCCAGTGCCTCCACATCTGGGACCTGGACGTCCGTGGGAACCACAAGGGGCTGTGGCGGCTCTTCCGCAAGAAGAACCACTTCCTCGTGGTGGGGGTCCCTGCCTCCCCCTACTCGTGAGTATCAGGGCATGGCACCCTGGGTAATGTCCCCATCCTCATGGCTCTGTCCCCCGTCCAGTGCACTGCATCATCCACTTCTGCCCCAGCCCAGTCCTGGGGCATACCACCCTCCTTCTTAACTAGTGTGGTGGGAGGGGATGGGATACATACCCAGGGCTGAAGGATGCCCCAGTGGGAAGATCATGCCAGGAAGCAGTGCTACTGGGAGCTGGGATCCTGAGGGGGACCAGCACCCCTGCCCGCTCCCATGCAGCCTTCTCACCTGCAGGTCCAAGAAGCCCTCATCAGTGACACCAATCTACATGGAGCCCCCCGCCAAGGAGGAGGGGGCAGTGGCAGTGCCAGCAGTTGCTGCAGCAGAGCAGACGTGAGACTGGCAGCGGGGAAGCGAAGGGGACCAGGGGAAGCCAGGGACCCCCATGGTGCAGAGTTGGAATCAGAGGCAGTTCTCAGAGGCTGGTGACTGGACACACGCTCCCATTTCATGCTGCAAAATGAGATCTTGGGGTCCCTCCAGCCCCTTGTTGTGGTCTCCCTGCTCTCCCTAGCAGGGGATGGGGATTCCTCCCTGTAGATATGCCACCCCTCATCCCAGGAACTTCCTTTTTTTAACACGGACTACTAACGCTTCTCCCTGTGCCCCCTGGCTGGGCAAGGCTGGAGGAAGGAGATGCTCAATTGCAGACTGGAGGGAGCCTCAAGAAACGCCTCAGCTTCCCCTTTTGGTCCTCAAGTCCTGAGAAGGCAGCATGCTCATGTGCAGGTGCTGCAGCGTGTCAGCTGGGTGCTATTTATTAACTCATGCCTGGCTGGTTCTGTGCCCAGAGGTGAAGAGGAGGTCTTCCAGCATCTCTTCTGTCTCCTGCATGATGGATGCACCTTGAAGACTCTGCTGGGTTGGGCATTTCCCCGCACACTGATTTTGCTTCTTGGGCTGCAGCAGCTGGTGCAGCCCAGCTCATGGCAAAAGGGAAATGCTGAAGAGGAGCTGAATTTACTGTGGGAATGAAGGGGACAGCCCATACCCAGCACGAGGAGCTGTCAGGTGCCCCTTTCCTTGCTCTGCAGCTCTGGGAGCCAGAAGTGGCTGTAGATGGAAGTGGACCAGGCTCTGTGCTGCGGCTCAGCCATCTCTGGGGGGAGCAGCCCTGTCCCCTGACTTGTGGGAGAGGGGGTGAAAGTGCCTTGGAGAGTGAGATGTGAGCAGACACAGTCACACCCCCTCCTTTGGATGGAGAGTGCTCCTTGATGGTCCTTCCCTGTGGTACTGTACCCTGTCTCTCCCTGTTCCCTGGCCAGGTACCCCCATCTTTTGCTGAAGGCAGAGGGGGTTTCTTCTGAATCCCCATCCTTATCTTGGTACGTTGAGGTGAGCCAGAATGGGCAACCTGGCTCTCTTGCTGTGGTACACCCCTCATGCAGAGGGAGGGGGTCCCTGTTCCCCCTCCTGTGCCTTAGGAAGGACCCCAGAGCCCCCTCCCATCGCCAGCCACTCGGTACTAATGTGTGTCCCCCTACTAGGGACAGCCCTGGTCCTCTTGCTCAGTACACCTCTGTGTCTCATCCATGCAGCAAGAGACCTGTGCCCAGTCCCCCAGCACTGGGCAGGGATGCTACGCTCTGGCTTGCCCTTGGGAGGAGGATTTGCTGCTCAGCCCTTTCCCTGTGGTCACGGGGGCTCTTCCCCTTCGTTTTCTCACTGTGAACTGAGCATCGGGGTCTACGCTACACTAACTTATTTATTTATTGCTTGTGGGAGGGGGAGGATAACAGGAAAGCAGCGTGGAGAGCTCGCAGCCCCCAGCCTGCACAGGGGCAGTCATGGGAGGTTTGTCTCTTGTCCCCAGCTCCATCCTCTGTTCCCTTCCCTCCTCCCTTGCCCAGCATAGAAATGAATAGTGAACCCAGGAAATCCACTTCTGTGTGGCCCACAATGAGCCTTGTGTGGACACAGCAGAGGTTGAGTGTGACCCAGCATTAGGGATGGATGCAGGAAGGGAACAGGAGGGTGCAGGGTGGCACCTTGAGACTGCGGTACCGGGTTCAACCCTGTCCTCTGCCACCACCAGCACTGCCTTTGGATGGGGCTCTGCTCTGGCAGCATGGATAGAGCAGGTCCTTTCAGCACGACAGGAAAGGGACAGGCTTCTTCCCAGGGAAAGCAGCTTGCTCCCCATACCCTGCTTTGGGAAGACTTCTACAGCTCTCCACCATGATGCCCTTTCCTCAGCATCTCTTGTTCCCAAGGCCCAGTTTCCCTCCTTCCTGAAACTAAATGCACTCCCTTTCCCTTCTTTGGCTGGGCTCAGGCTTGCCTTCCTCTTAGCTCCTCCTGGAGCTGGGAAGAGTGGTCCCATGGATAGGGAATGGCTAAACCCAAGCTCCCCTGCAGTAACCAGGGGCTGGGGCTCCCTTTGCTCAGCAACAGCAGGAGTTGACTGGTGGGCTTCAAGATCCCCCTTCTCCACACACTACAATGGGCCCACTGGTGCTGTTCTCCATCCTTCCCTGTTCTCCCAGTAAGGCTGTGGTGTGGTGGCTGTGGTGGGGCTGGGAGCGTGGGCATCCCGGGGCTTGCTGCTTTCTGAATTGAATTATTTTTTCAGGAGTAAACATTGCAAAGCTGTTGAGCCTCGTGTGTTCCATACGTGCCCTCTGCATGGCCCAGGGCTCGGCTCCCTCTCCTCTGGTGTCACCTGGGCTGCTGGTGGCCCAGGGCTGTGCCAGCAGAGGTCCTCCAAGACGTGCTGTGCTGGATCGGAGCAGTTGGCTGGCACAGGTTTGTGAGCTGTTTCCTCCTTGGGCTTTATCACTTCTATCTTCAGACCAGCTGCCTGAGGACCTGCTGGGTATAACCAGCCCCTGTGCTACCCCAGCACCTCCAGCTGCTGTCCCCTGAGAGTCTTGTGACCCTTGGCTCTAGGTTTGGTGTACCCCTGTGGGACAGCAGGGTGAAGTGACTGCTTGTCCTATGGTGGGGAGCAGCAGGCAGCCAGCTCTGGCACTTCTACCCCACCATCCAGCAAGCTGAGCCCATGGGGCTGAGCTGCAGTTCTGGCCTCTCTGGTGCATTTGGGTTTCTTTCCTTTGAGAGAAAGAATTTTGCAGTAAGAACCCCCTGCCCTGGGGCACAGCAGAAGGAAGGGATGTCATAGCCGAAGGGGACAGGGCCCTTGCCATCAGACCCACAACTGGAGCTGAGACCTGACAATTCAGGTCATGCCACACCAGGGCCAGCCCCTGCCCTGCTCCTGAGTTGTGCAACCCTACCTAGTTGTGGCCAGGGATGGCAAAGGCTGCAGGAGGGACCTCCGGGACAACCACCCCTGCACAGCAGCAGCTTTGCTCCTCCCCACAGCATGGGTGTGGGCAGGGGTGAAGTGAAGCCAAGCAAGGAGCGGAGAACAAAACCTTGGAACCCTCTGGGGCAGCCCTGTGTGGGTGACTTCTGCAGGCAGCCCAGATCACCCCAGACTTCTGCCTCTGTGGGGCAGGGAGCCCTGGGAGAGCTGGGGTGCACCCACTTGTGGGGCAGAGACTACAGAACCCAAACAAAACCACAATGGAAGAGCGTCAGCCACCAGCACGGACCAGCCACAACCTGCATCCCGGACCAGCTGCCTCCTGCTCCCTGCAGCCAGGCTGGGCTTCTTCCTAAGCTGACGCCACCTCCCTGGGATCAGGCACAGCTTTCAAGGAGAGCATCCCATTGCCAGAGCCTTTCTGCCCAGCCCTAGGGGTTTTGCTTGGCACTGCCAAGTGGATCTCACCTCCTGGCAGCATCCACATCCACCTCCTGCTGAGGCAAGACCCTGTAGCACTGAGCCCCTGCCAGGGTGCTGTGACTGATGCCTAGGGGTGATGTGGGCTGAGGTTCAAGACCCACCACTTCGTGTCCACCTCGAGGAGCCAGCATTTACAGTAGTTTCTTCCCAAAATGGGGTGATGATGCTAAACCCCCTTGAAGGGGAGTGCCTGTGGCAGGCTGATGGAGAGCTTCAGCACATCCTCCCCCTGGGTGGTGTTGATGCAAAGATTCATTGTCTGAAGGGCCTTAGTCCTGGGGAGCCTGTTCGAGGAGCCAGGTCCCTCCTCATCCTGCCTCATCAGTGAGGGTCCTACTCACTTCCCAGCCCAGTCCACTGGTGCTGGAGCACACCCGGCTGTCTAGGAGCTGGCTGGACAACTACCCCATCGCCTGCCCTCCCTGGGAAGACCAACCTGCCATCTCCCATGGTGTCATCGTTTAAGTTTAGCCCCATGTGGCACCAGTTTGAGCACACACTGCCTAAGCTGTGGGTTCCCAGTCTCCCTTGCCCCCCGGAGCCCGGCCTCCTGGCTTTGTGCAGCCATACAAAAGAGAACCTGTCCGGGCTGCTCGGCTTCCCAGGAGCTGGCTGATAATTAAACAAAGGCAAAATAGCCTTGGCATGAAACTTGACCTTTCCAGAGCTCGGGGGAGGAGGGGAATGTTGCATGAATTCTGACCGTGGTTATTTGTATGCATTATGCTTTTTCAGTGGGGATCTCTGCGCTGGAGGGGCAGGGAGTGCCTGAGGGCTGATGATGGGCTGTTATGTGGGAGATAGAGTCTGTGCTGGCCCTTCCCATGGCACATCCGTCCCTCTGTGCCCCACAGATAGAGGGAAGCACCCTCCAGCCACTGTCCTCCAGGATAGCAGCCGAGGTCCTGTGGGATGGAGGGATCTCAGTGCTTAGGGTGTGTTGGCCCTGTCCTCATCACTGTGCGGGAGGAGGCAGTGATGCTGTGCCCAGGCCACCTCCATCCGGCTCAGGGTGCTGATCCCCAGGCAGCACCTTCTGCATTATAAAGAGCCCTGTAACACCAGGGTGCTCAAGGCTCTGCCTGGCTTCTCCCCTTGGTCCTGGCTGTGCCCAGCCCGTCCCCATCCCCTGCTGCCACCTCCTGTGCCTGCACCTAACAAAGCCCAGCGGCAAATTAATCTTCAACTGGGTCCCTGTGATGGTTATTACGCTGTGTCCTGCTTGGCACCACGTTAATGATTAACCCTCACGTTCAATGTCAGCTCCTGCCTGCTGCTGTCGAAGAGTCCTTCTGACACCTCTGGTAACCCAACAATTAACTGGACACGGAGCTGCCCGGAAAGCATCCTTGGGGCTGGGTGGGCACCCAGGGTGGTTTATCTCAGGGAGGAGGAGGAGGAGAAGGGAAGCCAGGGAGGAAGGGGGTGCTGGGGAAAGGGTGCAGTGCCTCCCTTCTTCCCCCAGGCCAGCCCATGCCCTTCGAGGACGTCCTCTCCTGCCGGATCCGGGAACGTCATGGCCAGGCTGTTATGGTGGGTGGGGGGAAATCCCACACAGCGGGCACTCCTTGGGCAGCTCATGATGAATGAGTTGGCTTTTTCTTCCCATTCACTTTATCAGCACAAACCCAAAGAGCTGTGATTCCTCCTCCTTCTCGTGATAATCCTGTCCCCCCAACAGCACCAATTCCCAGGAGGACGAGGGCAGCTCATGTCCTAAATCACAGTTTGCCCATTGTGCCCCAGAATAGGCAATGCTGGTGGCAAACACACCCTGTAAGTCCCCTGAGGCTTTGGCTGGTGCATGGCACCCATGGTGGCAGAGCAATGGGTGCACAGGCACCCCATGGGGCTGCTGGGGAGAGAAAGGCAGCTCTTCATGTATCTGCCTTCCCTGTAGAGCTCTAGCTCCTCATTTTCCCCACCCTGTGCTCATGGGGATGCTGCCCCGCAGGAAGCTGATGGGGTATCCAGATCCACCCAGCCTCCAGCACACACACCAGCCCCTTCCTTATTGCTTCCGAGGGAGCAGCTTGCCCTTGAGCCATCCCACTTTCCAAGCAGGTGGAAATTCCTTACATGGGCTCCTAAAGAGGCTGTTCCCAGTAGAAAGATGTTCCAAGGCTGTTGCAGGGTGGGTGATATGGTGGCATTGGGCTGGTCCCCATCACACGTGGATTCATGGGGCTGCAGCAGACTGGATGAGGCTGGAGATGCCACACTGTTCCAGTGGCTGTGGGGTCTGCATGCACCCATTTCCCCACAAAACAAATCCCAGATCACAAGGACCAACTCTGAGCCAACCCTAAGAGTGACCCCATCTCTGCTCCCAGCCACCCCACACACAACCGGGTCTCTCCACACCATCCTCATCACCTCCTCAGCCAAGATAGGGGCAAACCCTACCCAAGAGAAGGGCTCAGCCACCCTTCCCTTCACCCCCACCAGCTCTCCCCATTCCGAAGGCCAGGCTGGTTGTCACCCTCACAGGGGGCTATTGCCCATGGTGGAATGGGGCAAGGCACAAGACATGGACTGAGGTGCGCAAGGGGGTGCGTGGAAGGAGACAGCAGCAGCCCGGGCTCTGGCAGGAGGCAGGGTGCTGCTCGCTTGCCTGCAGTCCCCATACAGAGAGACTTTACCCTCCTGCAGTCCCCATACAGAGAGACTTTACCCTCCTGCTGTCCCCAGCCCTGTGTTATGGGCAGAAAAGAGTAATCCCCATCCCAGCACACACACCCTGTCATGCAGGGCACTTCAAGCCCAAGGACACCTTCTGGGGGGGGGCAATAAGGAAGTTTGTGTTTGCTACCATGTGCCCCTAGGAACTGTTTGGCCTCGGTCTCCAGTGGCACAATGATCAGCTTTTTTGGGGTGCCAGTCTGGGGGATCAGGCAATCTAAGGGTTACAAGGTGCAGAGATGCCTGGTGGCACCCACTTGGGGTGGTGGGCTGGGGTGCATCCTGGGACTGGTGTGGGACCAGCTGGGATGGGGGTCCTCTGTGGATCCCAACAGCTCTGGAGATGCTTGGGCAGTGGGAAGCAGAGGGAAGTGGCACTGTGGAAGCACAGGGGTTGCTGCGCCATCCAGACTTACCCCCACTGGCCCACTGCTGCCCTTTGGGCTGCCAGGGGAGCTGAGAGCCAGGAAGGGTGATGGGGAGGAATTGCATCCGGGAGGAGAAACTGGTCCTTCAGGTTTCCCTAGCGGGTGAAGGGGAGGAACCAAGCTTGTGGTTGCAGCCAGTGCCACAGAAACGGCCTGTCCTGAGCGGGGAAACCCCATGGCCAGGAAGAGGTGTGAAGCCGGGAGCCTCCGACCAGCCGGGAATCACCCCGATCCCACTGCACCCTGCTGGGGTGATGGCACAGGGTGGTTGCCAGGACCCTGCTTGGCGAGGCAGCCCCATACAGGAGCAGAGAGGGATGAGGCCAGGCCAGATGTGCCCAGCGGTGCCCGGTTCAGTGACAACCAGCTCCTGGCCACCACGACCAGGAAAGGCTTTGGGCAGCACTGGGTTCCTGCGTACCCAGGGAGGGAAAAGAGGATTAAAAGGCTTGACGTCACCCATGAGCTCACTGTTTATGGCCGGAACCAGGTCCTTCACGTGTCCAGAGAGGAGGAAGAGGAAGAGAAAGCTGTTTTATAGCAGTTTCCCCACGCACCTTGCCATGGGGCAGGGCCAGAACCCATGTCCCCAGGGCTGAGTCACCCCTGGGTGGGGAGCAGGCGCCCACGCCTGTCCCGCTGCCACCCCTCTGCCCCCGACTGGGTGCTGGACCCTGAGGAACCTCAGCTGTGCCCTGGTGCAGCCCCGTACCCAGTGCAGGAGCTGATAAGGGGATGCTGGAGCAAGGCAGTGCATGGAGAGAGTGTTTGCACACTGGGCTGCTGCCCCACTGCCTATCGCCTCGTCCTTAACAGCCGCCGCCCCACAGTGCTCTGCCCCACACCAGGGAGGTGGGGAACCTCATGGCAGAAAGGGGGTGAAGCAGTACAGCCACCCCAAACCACCTCATGTTTAAAATGAGCAAGGGACTCTTCATCAGGAGCTGTAGCGACAGCACAAGGGGTGATGGGTTCAAACTTAAACGGGGAAGTTCAGGTTAGATTTAAGGAAGAAGTTCTTTACTGTAAGGGTGGTGAGGCACTGGAATGAGTTGCCCAAGGAAGCTGTGAATGCTCCATCCCTGGCAGAGTTCAAGGTCAGGCTGGACGGAGCCCTGGGTGACATGGTTTAGTGTGAGGTGTCCCTGCCTATGGCAGGGGGTTGGAACTGGATGATCTTAAGGTCCTTTCCGACCCAAACCGTTCTGTGATTCTATGAAATGGGGAAAGTGAGGCATGGCAAGGGGATGCTCAAGGGGGGCATGATGCCAAAGGCAACAAGGGAGTGATGCTGGGGAAGAGGGTGGCTGGAAACCTGCCCATCACCCCCCATAGAAGGACTGTGGGTGCATCAGAGTGGGACAATGCTGGGAGATAGAGATGCTCAGAGATGGAGTTGGGCGGGGGGGAGGTACCACCCCATTTGACGCTCCTGGGGCTGATGGGGACACGAACACCAGGCCAAACCCCCCCAGTAACCAGCCCTGCCTTTCAAGCCAGGCTGTTGCCCAGTCCCTAAACCCAACGTTGCTGAGCAAGCAGCGGCTGTTGCGGAGGGCAGGGCTGTTTTGCAAGGCTCATGGTAGCCCCCGCCACTCCCGGCTGTTGTGCAAACACGGGGCTGATGGTTTCCAAGCACCGGAGCAGGTGAGGAGGCTGCGGGCAGCGCGGTGCTGCCTGCATGGGGCTCTTGGGGATGGGGAAGGCAAAGCAGCCCCGCACCCCGCTGTGCTCCCCAGGCACAGGCCGTTCATTGAAGCAGCACCAGGATCGGCTCCAGGTTTGTATCCAAGATGAACAATTTAATTGGTTTTCTTTACAGATGGAGAGGGCTCAGCCATGGTGTGATAGGGGGGCAGCCCCGGACACCGCAGGGACAGGGACCAACAGGGCTGTCTTCATGCCAGGGCAGGGGCACAGACCAGCCAGTGCCTCATTTAGGTGACAACATGGTCAGGGCTGGCAGAAAACATGTGTAGGGGTAGATACATCCCCATAGGAAGTGTAGTTACCACCTACAATGATTCAATGGAGTGATGAGGGGGGCACGGAGCAGCCCCCACTTAGGGACACAGTGGAGACAGCATGGGAAAGGCACAGCACCTGCCTGCAAGGTTTATCAAGGCATCGCTGCGCCACTGCCAGATCAGCAGCTCTGATCAGCCCCTGCGCTGCTCTATCTCCCTCTGGCATCAGCTAAACAGACCAAGCAGCTTCCCCCCCTTCAAACCCCCCCCCAAATCGCTATGTACAGACTCAGTGTCCCATAACAGTACAAAAATATACACAAACTCTACAGATCCCAGCTCAGTAGATCAAAACGCAGCTACAAAATCACAGTGCACAAGACAGCATCAGGCCCAGGGAGCGATGGGGTCCCCCGGAGAGCACGGCACGCCACAGGAGCACCCCGGCACGATGAGGGGGCAGATCATCTCCTGCTTTGTGGGGTCATTTCTGGTCCAGATGGCAGTACAAGTACATGGCAACCACCATGGCTGCAATCTGGGGTGGCAAGAAGAAAGTCAGCACCCACAGGTGTGTGTTGTCTCATCCCTCCACCCAGCATGGGTTTGGGTCACAGCCTGTAGCATCCATCCCCAGCACGCTCAAGGAGGAAGAGTTGGGTGTACCAATGGAATAAGGCTCAGTAGCCACCCTGGGGCAGATGGTGGGCCATAGGACTGCCCCAGCCCCTTGCCACCCAGGCTGGTCCCTGCGTCACCACTCACACCCAGGTACAAGGCGAAGGAGCACAATGATGCTCAGGCACTCACCTCCAAGGCAGCGATGCCAGCAGCCACGCCACCCACCACACCTGCATGGGTCCTGATTTCTTCTAAGATCTGATCGAAACAGCCCTGCAGGAGGCAAACACACAGGTGAGGGTGAGCAAGAGGTGGTGCTCCCCCAGCTGCTGGGGCACAGCAGCCCCAGGAAGGGTGGTACAGTTCTCCAGTATGGAGGCAGAGATGGTCTGGGGGTATCGAGGGGCAACTCAGCCACTTCCCAGGCCAAATCATGGTATTAGGGGCAGAAAGGAGGGGAATAGGCAGGGAAATCACACAGAAAACCAGAGTGGTGCCTGGATTCATGCTCAGTTCCAGGCATGCCGACCTGCGACAGAGCTCCCCTTAGGACCAGAGCAATGGCAGCATCTTTGCATGCCTCCACCAGGCATCCCCCCGGACTTAAGGTCCATGAGAGCACCATGTCCCAAGCTGGGGCTGGAGCTACATGGGAGGTCTCCTGCCCCATGCCAAAGCACACCCCAAACCAGGCTCTGCCAGAAGAGCTGTTGGTGCACCCATACCGTGACTTTGCTTTCTGCAGCTGCCATGTAGGTGCAGGGCTGTGTGCTATTACAGCAGGGCTCGGGGTAGGTTCCATGGTCCTTATACCAGACGGAGTCGTTGAAGTCTGTGTAGTTATTCAGGCCACAGCAATGGACCTAAGAAGGAGAGAAAGGAAAGGATGGGGAGAGCATCCTTCAGGTCTTCCTCCTGGTGTCCAGGTCTGAACACCGCTGCCCCATGGAGGGAGTTACCCAGCTCAACCCTGGTGTTCAATGGCCTTCCTGGAACAAGGATTTTGCCCATACTCAAGCATGTACAGTTCTCCCCTCAGCCATGGGACCACTGGACCCCAAGCAGGTAGGTCCCAGGCATCTGGGAAGCTGATGGGAGGGGACAGCTCAGCACATGCAGGATGATGATGTTGTCCCCATTCCCATCCCGGAATGGGAATTGCCCATCCCAAAGCCCAGGTTTGCACCACTGAGCCATGTTGGGAGCATTCTGGCCCAGAGATGGGGGCCCCAGGGCTCAGCGCACCTCCATCATGGTGACATTCCAAATGTGTGTGAAGCTCTTATCCACCCCGTACTTATCCTTCAGGAGAGGGGTCACCACAGCCGTGAGCAGTGTCCCTGCCTGGAAGGAGAAGCAGAGAAACACCATCAGAGAAGGTTCTGGTGAGCATCACAGAGTTAAAATCCCCCATACTGGTCTCAAGCTATTGGGAGGAGACCAGCCAGGCCCAGAGTGGCCAGGAGCATGTCACACCACATCCTTTCGGCTTGAGGATAGCTTGGCCCCTTCCCCACTAACCAGTACTTTATGGCACCCAGGCCACTTATGACCCGTGAGTCATGTGATAAGCAGCACAACTGAGGGAGCCAGGAATGATGTTTGCTCTGCGGTTGACTTCTCCAGTGCCTAATGAGGCAGTCACCTTTCTCCCCAGGTGGTTTCTCAGGTGCTTAATAAGGGGGTGAGTTTGAGCATGAAGCATTAGGGATTTCCTCTCCTATGTGGCTCCTGCCATCAGAGGTGGAGAGGTGTCAAGGCTGGTACTAGCTTAAGGCATTTGAGAGAAAGAAGAGGGCAAAACTTGGACCATAATGCCCATTTCTTCAGGGCAATGGGAATCCCTGTTCACTCCATCCTCACGCCAGCCAGGCTGCCCCACCTTGCCCACATAGCTGGTGCCAGCAGGGTCCAGCATCCCTTCCTCCAGCAGGAGTGCCCACCTCTGAATTTCCCCACCCATGGGCAGCACCACCAGCCCCATCGCCTCCTGCTTTCCCAAAGGGTAGGAATGGGTCCCAGATTAGCCCAAAGCAAGCCTCAGATGGTACTCACAACACCCGTGTAGACCAGAGCCACCACGGCAGCAGCAACTTCAGCAATGAAGATGATCAGCACCACTGCGAAGAACTAGAATACAGCAAGGGGAGGGAGGTCAGAGCAATACAAGATTCCCAAGGCCACAGGACACCACCTCAGGGCTCAATCCCCGTCTCATTGCCTTCAGCTCTGCTGCAGGGCATGGGCAACACAACCTTGGGATCCTCCAGCCTTCCCCATGGGGCTGATCTCTCCGAACATGCTCCAAAGGAGACCTCTGCTCAGCACCAGCTTCTGCTTCCTTTCACCCTTAACCCAGGGCAGACTTTAGGTCCAGCACTGCCCTTTCCAAGGGCCACCCAGCCTTCTGCCACATGGGAACATCCACGGAGCACATCTCCATGGAACAATCCATCCCTCAGATCTCCCCCACCAGAGGCCAAGCTCAAGTGAGGCTTGATAAGGAGACAAGTCAGGTCCATACCATCATCAGGAGGCATTTGCTCTCCTTCTGTGCTCCGTAGCACCCAAGGAAGCCGATCACCAGCAGGATGGCACCGATGACAATGAGGAAGTAGCTCACATTCACAACCTGCAGGATGCTGGAGGAGATTGCCCCAAATATATCCAGGAACGACTGTCCATCCACTGTGACCCAGATGCCAACTCCTAGCAGGGTCCCACCACTGAGCTGGGAGGAGAAAGACAATGTCAGCTCCCAGGCAGGCAGAGATGTGTGATTTGGGGAAGGTCCTGGCACAGCTATTTCTCCCATTTGCAAGCTCTTGCTACACCAAATCAATACTTTATGGCCACTAAAGGCAGCTCAGGGTGTTGCTGCCACACACCTGGTGTGTCCGGGTGGGTCAGTATCCTTAAACACACCCCACCACCAGCACATTCCCAGCTGTGGTGTCACAGCTCCCCCTGTTCAAGGCAGCTAAGCCAGCCGTGTCACCAACCACCCCCTGACCCCAGAGGGACCCACATGTCCAGCTCACACTGGCCACCATTACACTGCCACAGATTCCATCCAGGGAAGATACCCACTTACACGGGGGAGCGGCGGATCGAGGGAGCCCCAGAGGCTCACATACACCTGGCAAGGTCAGCTCAGGGCTGCTTCCAGCCTGCCCCAGCCCTGCCCTCCACCCGCTCCACCTTTCCCAAGCCCTGGAAGGAGCATTAAGGCAGCAGTGTTTCACCAGGGTGAGGCTGGAGGTTTTGCAGCCCCCCCCTTTCCTGCAGCTTTATCCCACCACAGCCCCTTCCCGCTGGATCCATCACTCTTGCGTAGCCAGGGTCGTTCTTAGAGCCCCACCACCTTTTAGCTCTGGGAGGGAGCAGAGGCTGAATGTGCTCTGGAAACTCCCAATATCCCAACACTAGAAAGGAGTTCGGATACTGGGAGACCCCCAGCACTGCAGGTCACTGTAACACACACGGGCTGCTCCCCTACAGGCAGAGACCCAGCAAACCCCCCTGTTCTGGGGCACACTGCACCCTTCACCAGAGCTTCAGCACAAGGAAGGACGTGGGTCGCTGATGCAACAGCCACCATCCCCTGAGCCCAGCATGGTCCCCCGGGCTTTGGCCAGCACTGGACACACCAATGTAGCAAGACCCCTACAAGCCCAAGGCTTTAGTCCTTAGCTTGGTGCCAGAGCCCAGACCTCACACCCCACCGGGGTCCCAGGAGCACAAGTCCCGCATGGACCTATATCCCCTGCTCAGTCCCCCACAGACGGGGACATGGAAGGGCAGGAGACCCCACAGGGGATGGCTTCCCCAGCCCCATGCCCGGCTCAGTGTGCTCCCCAGGACCCACTCCCTCGGTCCCCAGCCTTTCATCCCTGTTTCCCGAGGGGCAGGAAGCCGCCAAGGTCGAGTCCCCCCGGGGAAGAGACATCATCTGGGGCGCACTTACGAATATGGCCAGGTTGAAGAGGATCATCATGACCTTGATAAAGGTGAAGCACCCCATCTTTGCACCTGCGGACAGCACAGACTTGATCAGGGGGGATCCCCAACCACAGCCCCCCCCCCCCCCCCCCAGGCCAGTCCCCCGAGGGGCAGAGGAGGGGGATCCCCGGGGCGCACTCCCCAATGGCCGAGCCGAGCTTACCTGAACGCAGACCGGTCCCAGCGCCCCGTCCCGACCGCACTGACGCCTTTTAAGCGGGCACGGCCCCGGGGCCGCCTCCTCCGCTGGATCCCCCCCTCCCGCCCCGTCCAGCCCGGCCCCGACAGGGCCACCCCCTGGAGGGAGGGAGGGAGGGAGGGAAGAAGGACGGGGGATGAAGCCACGCGTGTCCCTGGGTACCTGGTGCCTGCTGCCCTCTGCCGCCGGAGCGGCCCGACCCGGGGCATGCAGGTAGTGAGGCTGGATGCTGCTCCGCGCCCGTCACCGCGGCCTCTCGGCGGTGGGGCTGGGGATATGATATCCCCGTCCCAGTGCTCCTGTGAGCTGACAACACTCGAGGACAAGTACCCCTGCCTGTGTCTTCGCTGAGACCCAACCTGGAAGCCCCGTGACCCTTGGGATGAGCCTGTAGCCCCCTTCCAGTGCCTGAGGGGGAAGCAAGAAAGCCGGAGAGGGACTTTATACAAGGGCACATATGGACAGACAAAAAGGAATGGCTTTAAACTGAAAGAGAGGATATTTAGACTGGATATTAGGAAGAAATTCTTTACTATGAGGATGCTGAGGCACTGGCACAGAGTGCCCAGAGAAGCTGTGGCTGCCCCATCCCTGGCAGTGTTCAAGGCCAGGCTGGACGGGGTTTGGAGCAACCTGCTCTAGTGGAAGGTGTCCCTGCCCATGGCAGGGGGTTGGAGCTGGATGAGCTTTGAGGTCCCTTCCAACCCAAACCAGTCTGTGACTCTATGACTTTGGGGGGCAATTGTAACTATTCCGGGGTGTGGGAGGGGGAGTGGTGGAGAAGGGGAGCTTCCCCCATGGCAGATGCTGCAGCCATGGTGGGGGTACCACCCCATTGCCCTCCTGCACAGGCGCTCAGCAGCAGTGCTGGGCACTGGCCTTGGGATTTTCTGGCCATGGGCATCCCCATGGGTTGGCCCCTCTCTGCCATCCCTTCCTGCAGGACCATGACTGTGTCCCCCCAGCTTTCCAGGCTGATGCTGTGTGTACGCTGCTGGCCCCACTGCTTGGGACCACTCGGGCAGGGACCTCCAAAACTTCAATCTCCAGCTCCCTGGGCAAAACCAGGAGCAGGCAGAGGAGGGCACAGATCCAGTTTGCAAAGGAAAACCCAAAGTTGTATGGGCCATCACTAACCGTTGAGCAGGGAGGCAGATTTTTGCTGGCGGGGACACAGCAGGGTGACAGCAGGAGAGGACAGTGACAGCCGTAACAGATGCCAGCACTGGAGCAGGTCAGCAGAGACCTGCCATTGCCTAAGGGCTGCCAAAAGTGATCCTCTTTGGAAAGACGCTTTGAAACAGGGCTGCTTAAACAGGGCTGCAACAGAGAGTCAGGCAGGGATGCTGCATCCCCAGGACTGACCATGGAGGTGGTTCTTACTCATGCAATGTGTCTTTGGGGCAGGAGCTCTTGTCGGACCCCTCCCCAGCACCCACAGTGTGTCCCTTCAGCTTGTCGTCAAACCGAGGAGTGATGCAGGAGGGTGGGGAGCCCTCACCCTGCAGCAGCAGCCGGCAAATGCTGGGTCTGATTGCTCAGCACACTCCACCCTGCACCCAGCTCCCCCGAAACCCCACAGTGAATTCCCTGCCTGGCCATAATGATACATTTCAGCAGGATGAAGTCAGCCCCGTTGGGCTCCAGCCAAAGCCCAGTGGTATCTGGGGAAGCCTTCAACCCTCCCAGGCACCCTGGATGTTAGTGCAACTTGTGCTGAAGCCAGGGGTTTTAACCCTTTCCCCCTCAACCCTTCCCTGCAGTAGTTGCCCATCCACTGCTGCCATGAAGCTGCTCAGAGTGAGGGGCTCAGCCTTTATCCCTCTCCCAAAAGGGGTTGTTACCCTTCTATGCAAAACAAGACCCCCATCATATTGACCCTCTCCCAGAAATCGCCTCATCCCAGCCTGCACACAATCCCCCCTCCTCAAAAAGATTTTGAGGCAAATACATAGGTAGTAGCTTTCATTCCCAATCATTCCCAGATACAAGGAAACTCAAAGGACCAGCTATGGGCTGCTCCATTCACCTCTCCAGCACTCAGCACCGCAGCCTGGGGTTTGGCCGCTCCCCAACAGCACCCATCTGAGCCCCATTAGGGAGCCAGGGCTGGATTTTCTGGCTCTTCAGGAAGGCTTGGCCTGACCACAGCGGGACGAGCCTGGTGACATTCCCATGTCCCTCCTGCCCAGCAGGACCCTGCCACCTCCCCACTGCTCCCATCCCTGCACGCAGCTTGGCTGGACCCTGAGCATCCCCTTCCCTGGAGCACAGGGATGCTTCTCACCGGGACATGGGTAGCACAGCTCCTCCTCAGCAGGCCTGGCTCTGGGAGGCTGAGGGCAGGGAAGTGGGCTGTAATCGGTCACCCCAAAGTCCTCTGTCCCCACCTCAGCTGCTGACCCATGCTGGGCACATGTCTGGTGTCAGGATCTGCATCAAGCACCCCTCCCTAGGTTTTTCTTCATGGAAAAGCTGCCAGCTCTGCTCCCTGCCTCATGTCTCTTCCCCGGGAAGGACCGGGCAGTGGGACCACACTGATTTCATTGTGCTGCAGCTCCCACATTGGGGGAATCCACCCCAACCCCATGGCTGTGTGCAAAACTACAGCCTGAGTCCAAAACACAGGATCTGACCCATTTAGTGCCATGATCTGTGCCAGGGGGTGGAAATACAGGGGTGATAAGTGGGAGCTGCAAGTATGTCCCAGCGGTGCATCCCACAGTGAGTCCCTCAGGGCAAGGATCCAGCCCTGTGCCTTATGTAGCTGATTTTAACCACGGTGCTGTTTCTAGCTGTGTGTTAATAATGCAATTAAAGAGGGGCTCAATGACATCTCCCTGCCTGTGTATGGAGCTGAGCCTCTTCCTGTGTATGTACCCCCCACAGAGGGTCCCCCGGTGCCTGCCCTTCCACTGGCTGCCTGCCCACACCCCTCCAAGATAACATTTCCTTGTTTCTCATATGTGTTCAGGCCAGAAAATCCCTCCCAAATTCATTAGCAAGGTCCATGTCGAGGCACCAGCTGCTGTAAAGCCAAGTGGGATGAGTTGGGGAATGCAGAGGGCTGCGTTGCAGGGTCACACCAGGACAACCGCATGCCGAGCACTGATGCTCTGGGGGCTGCTGCAAGTGAGAGCAGGGCTGCAAAGCCTTCTTCATTGCCTCACCCAGTTGATAGGACCTTCTCCCATCATGGATTGAGGTGTGGGACCTGGCTCTGGTCAGGGTGCAGTGCTAGGGTGTGCTGACATCTGCTGCCTAGGGAGGTGGCATTGAGGGGCCATCGGTACCCAGTGCCATACAGATTGCCCTGCCTGGCACCGCAGTCTCTCCGCCAGCACCCACTCCTGGCATCTTCCCCACTGTGAAGCTTCAACCCTGCAGAGAGGGGAAGAGCCCCAGTGCCAGCCCCAGGCAGAGCCCCAAGCTTTTCCTTATGTTCCTTGGTTTTGTTTCCAGCATCCCCAGGTGGGGGTACCCCAGCCCAGGCAGGCACTGTGGCAGTGGTGGCAGAGCAGGGATGTAGGAGCCAGCAGCTCCTGGCTGCTGTGGGCACCGCGATGGGAGGTTGTTTGAAGAAGCACTTGGCACTTCCTCAAACAAAACCCACAGAGGCCAGAGCTCACTCCTGGGCACCCTGAGAGTAAACCAAGAGGGAGGGAGTTTTGCTGCTTCTAAAGAGAAGAGAAAGCAAAGCGTGGCCCTCTCCGGAGGGAGGAAGCGGAGATGAAACCAAAAAAGCCGACTGTGAAATGTCAGCTGAAATCAGACATTGTTTCTGTGATTTCTCCAGCTGGGAAGGGCTTCACAACCTCACTTACTCCAGCCCGGCACATTAACAACTCTATTTATGCTCCGTTTATTCACAGCCATGTGGCTAACATCCCGGGAAGCACAGGGTAAGTGCGACCAACACATCTTGGGGCCAGCTGTGATGGCACTGGGCAGCCCCTGGAAATGCTCCCACCAAGGGCTGTCCCTCCATCCAGGAGAGAATGGCAGCAGAGCACGGGGACCCCAGCAAGGAGACATGTCGTTCTCCTCACATAGCCCCATCCTGGGCTGGATGGACAATGAGCAAAGGGAAGCTTGAAGGGGAATGTGGGATGCAAGATGCCTCCTCCTGCACACCTCAGAAAAGCAGAGACCAGGCAAGTCAAAGGCAAAGCTCTCACTGCGATGAGTGCTGCTCATTAAGCAAACGAGGAAGGATCTGTAGCTAATCAGGGCCTGACAGGCAGCTCCTCTGCGTGCTCAATAAATAGCAGTGAAGGGCTGAAGCACTTTTTGCTCCTTCATAGGGTGCTTCCTGAGGGTTCTCTGCTCATCCTGAGTGATGTACTACCTCTGGGCTGGAGTGAGGTGGGGGTTAAATTAGCAGTGTAGAGGTGAAATGGGATGAGGGCAGCTCAGGGTGGGGGAGTTTGGGGAATGATGCTGCTGCAGTGAGCCTGGAGTGGGGATTAAGGGGTGCTCTGGGGATGGTTAGAGGCCAGCACCAAGAAGGGGCCCTGGGGGAGGAGCTGGCCATGCTGGGGTGATGCTCAGCCCCATCTGGGGTGAATGAGGGGGCAATGGGACTTGGGTCCAGCAAGAGATGGTGCCTTTGGCTTTGGGGACCCTAAAGTACATTAGGAGGGGAAGATTGCTGCTGCTAGGAAGGAGAAATCTCATTCAGCAGCCTGGGAAGGGAGATGATGGATGTCATGCTGTGGTGTATCCCTGCCCCAGAGCCCTGGGACTGTGTTAATTCCTGGCCTGGTTTTGGGATTGATCATAAAATGGGTGGTAATATCAGGTGGTGATGCACCCATCACCTTCCTGAGCTCTAATCCTCTTCTGGGGCACAGGGACACGATGGAGACAGCCCCAGGCAGGGAAGCAGAGTCGGAGAAGGGCAGTGTTTGACTGTTTGCAGCCAACTCTGACAGTGCCAGTGGGTTAAGGGACAAGGGAGAGAAAAGGCCCTTTTAGTCCCCAAAAGCTGGCAGCAGGGGCCCAGCAATATGCACCTGGGGTGAGATCCTCCAGGATGCTGCTGCCCTGCATGGCCAGTTCATGTGTTGCAGGAAAAGGAGAGAGGGATTTGCTGAAATTATGGGGTGGAAGGGCTTGTACCGCTCCTGTGTTGCTCTGCTGGCCTCTGGGCCTCAGCTTCCTCAGCCTTACTCAGCACCTTGGGTTTTCCCTTGAACCTTGGGCCAGTGTGCATTTCCCAAAGCCCATGTTTCAGGTACCATCTATTTATAGGATGCCTGACCCACAGCAAAGACAAGGAGCAGCTGCCAGTTTGGAGAAGTCAGTGTGAGGAGCAAGGATTAAAAGAAACCCCAAAACACCTCTGGGGACATCCCATCAACCTCTTTGTGCCTCACAAGCAATCAGATATTGGGACATCTTGTCCATGCCCCATTGTAACTGGCTCTGCTGCGACTCACTGGGACACAAACCACATCAGGGCAGAGACGTTCCCAGCATGGGTGTCCCCAGGCTGGAAGTGAGCTGAGAACTGATGCCCTTGTTGCATGTGACCATGCTGCTGTTGTCACAGGCTGGCTTTGTGTGTGTCCCTGCTGTGGCTGAGCTTGGCCCCTTCCACATCAACCCTGCCAGCCCCCTCCAAGTTCTCTGCCCCACTAAATTTTAGCTGTTGCTTTGTTAACGTTTAAGGATGTGGGAGCTCCTGCAGCATCACCTTGTGCTGCTTTATGTGGTACCCAGTCTGTACCCTGGGTCTGAGGACCATTTAAATGTTCAAGATGAGAGTGAGGAATTCCTGGGCTGGGATTCTCCATGACAGCTCCTGCCTTGTCCTGTGTGTGTTTTCTAGCCTGGCTAAGGGATGAGGTCCTCTGTGGGTGAGCAGGGAGAGCTGCCTGCTGTGGAGGGGGGGGAGGTTTCTGGTGTGCTGGTCCCATTTAGCATCCCTAAGGACGGATGGAGCCCCCCCCCAGCTGTGGTTCTCCAACCACAGAGGAGGCAATTTGGGAGCAGATGCTGCATCTGGGGATGAAATCATCCACCTCCTCCTTCCATTCCCCCCCTCCCCGGTAGCCGGGCTCCCCCCCCCCCGCCGCGCTGCGGGGCTACCGGGGAGGAGGGACGCTGACATCACCGCCGGAGAGCGGCTCGGCGGGGCCGGGGCTCCGCTCCGCTCCGCTCCCGTTCTCCGCTCCCGCCGCGGGAGCCGCCGCGCACGGTAAGGCTGGAGGGGGCAGCGGGAAGGCTCTGGGAGGCGGGTGGATGGAGGGATGGATGGACACACGGACGGCCCCGCTGCCGGTGCTCAGCAGCATCCCGCCATCCATCCCTCTTCCCCGGGGTCCTGCGGGGAGCGGGAGGACAGCGGGTTGGCAGCAGCACAGCATTCCCCCCCCCCTCCGGGGAAGATGTATCTCATGGTGGAATATCTATAAATGCACCAGAAAAGAGGAAGGAAAAAACCCAAACCCACCCCAAAATCCTACGTCTCCATCCGCCGGCTCCGTGCAGCAGTGCCAGGCTGGAGCTGCCGGAGGGGAGCTGCGTGCGGCAGGCGGTTTCTCAGCCCATATGTCTATTTTAAAAGCCCGTGGCGTGATCTCTTGCCCTACTTTCCAGACTCTTGCCGGTACTTTCCTTGCGTGCAGCGGCCGAGCCCTGCTGGCGGGAGATCCCTGGGAAGCGGGAGCTAAGCGAGCCGCTGGGCTCTCCCCGGTGTCCGGAGGCTGGGATGGGGGGATAAGGTGGTGGGTTGGGGATTAGACAGCAATTTGGTCGCTAAGACACTGCCTTTCTCTCTGGCAGAGAGAGGGAGGTCCCAGCACCATGCAGATGAGGCCAGGCTGAGAAGAGGATGGCACATTTGGACCCCAATTAGCTTCTCTTGTTCCCCTCTGTTTGCCCTGGTGATGAAAAGGCTCCTTACCCACACCTGAACCAACACTGCTGAGCCCTGGGCACTGAATTGGCTCTGCAGCCGTTCCAGGGCTGGAGGTGTCAGGAGCCGCTCTTCAACACTGAGGTTTTCCAACACTGGCATTCCTATTCTGCGTGTGCAGGGAAGGGAACACTCCCATCTGCACCGTGTTGCCCCAGCACTGCCATACCTGCTCTGTGTGAGCACCCCAGGCCTTAATGCCTGGTTGGATACAGGCAGTGTGACTCACACCACACAGCATCACCATGGCCTCCTCGGATGGGCTGCAGTACCGGGCACTCTACGAGTACCAGAAGGACCGGGAGGAGGACCTGGCGCTGAGCCCCGGGGACGTGCTGACAGTCAGCAGGGCCGGGCTGCTCAGCAGCCCCAGCTACAAGGACGGTGACGAGCGCAGCCCCCAGGGTTGGCTCCATGGCCTCAATGAGCGCACCAAAGAGCGCGGAGACTTCCCCGGCACCTACGTGGAGTACCTGGGTCCCACGCGCATCGTCACCTCCAACACCAAGGCCAGGCCACGGCCCTTGCCCCCGCCACCCGCTGGGACCTCTGCACCCTGGGGTGAGTGCTAGGGGAGCAGGAAGGTGGGATCCTATGGGTGGGTGCTCAATGCAAGATGGTGAGGGTGGCGTGGAGCTCGGGTGGGTGCTTGCATTCAGTGGGGATCCACCCTCGGGATGGGGATCCAGCCGCAGAAGGAGGAGCTGCCCTGGGAATTATCTGCCCTGGGAATTATCTGCCCTGATGCATCGAGGCAGCTGCAGAAGGGGCAGGGGGTACCCAGGGTATCGCTACCCCCTGCAGACAAACACACTGCAGGGATTGCTCCTCACCAGTATCCCGGGCTGGCTGTGTCCAAGGGGGTCTGTGTCTATGAGAGCACAGGAGAAGATGCAGGAGCCTTTTGGCCCTCCAAGCAAAGAGCAGAAAGTGGTGGTCCTCGGGAATCTCTTTTCCCAACTGCTCTTCTCCCCATCACTGCGGCACCCGAATCCGGCTGCTCTCGGTGCCCGGGCAAGCGCTGGCCCCCAGCCAGCTCCTGGCCTCACTGTCACTGTGTGCATGCTGGGGCAGGGGATGATCTCAGCAGGCAATGGGGTTGGTTCCTGAGGGCCTTCTCCGTCCCTGGGGGCTGTGGCGCAGTGCTGGGGAGTGGGGAAAATTCAGCAGGGCCCTTCTGGCATGGGGACCTCCGGCCATTTCTCTGATGGGATCTTGCAGCCAGCTCTGCCCTCGCCGCTCACCGCAGCCAAGTGCGCTGGGGCTGGGAGGAATTTCACAGCAGTTACATAATGTACCTGAGCAAAAAATCAACCAAAATCCCAAAGAACCCCCCCTCCCAGTTACACAAAGCCATGGTGCTTTCCTTCTCTGGGATGCGATGGAGGAGGAATAGGAGGAATGGCTCCGTGTGCGGCTGGGGCTTGGGAGAGCAGCATCACCTTTAGACACAGCTGCTCCGAACCTGCCCAGCTCATGGTCTGGTGCCTCAGACACCCACTTCAACCAGACTGGGACCAAGGCACAGATGTGTAACTGGAGAGGCTTACCTCTGATGCTGGCTGTGCATCGGAGGTACCTTGGACAAGGGTTTAGAGGGGCACCCACTGATGAGGAGTCCATCTCCCTACAAAACATGGTTTAAGGTCCCTTTGCCACCGTGATTTAAGAGGGTGAGGACCACTTCACCCCTGGGCTGAGCACAGCAGGACTCAGCTGGCATGGGGCAGTGTCCTGGGTTTAGCAGTAGCAGTCAATTCTTCTCCTTCCCTGACACCATCCATCACCACATATGGGGCTGCCATGTGGGTCCGGCAGTTCAGACCCCTCCAAAAGCACAAGGAAGATGCTGGGACCCCTCTCTGCATCCCCTCACTGCAACACGGGTGTTCCTCCACGACCGATGCTCTGAGTGCACCAAGGCACCCACAGTCCCAGCAGCGCTGGTGAGGATCACTGAGCAGCTATGCACTGCCTTTGTAGGAGGGAGCAGGCCACGTTTTGGGGGGTGCCCCTAGCAGACAAGGGGCTGGAGCCACCTTCCCAGTTAAGCTCAGTGGTGCATGAGGAGCCCTCTGCCCCTGGCTGTTTGGCATGCAGAACCCTACCAAACTTGATGCTGCAGTGTGGAGAACTCAGGTCAGGCGGGAGCAGACCCAAGGGCTCTCCAGCCCCATTTGCCAAGGAGAAGCGTGAAGCCGCCTTCTTGTTACATCCCTGCTGCCCATCACCACTGCATCATGCCTGCCCCATGCAGAGGGTGCTAATGGGCTCTTCCCCAAGGGTCTGTGAGATGTACCCAGGGGCGTTTGGTGCCCCACAGACTGAGGCACATCCTCAGCAGCAAAGTACAGTCTGGCCCATGCATAAGGTGCAGGCTGCATGTGCCTGGGGCCAGGATAGCCCCCTAAAAGTGTAAAACTGAGATTTATTTTTCCCCCTTTTTATTAATAGGAAAACTCCACCAGACCCAGGGTTTGGGGTAGATCGAGGAGGGTGCTGCCATCTGCAGGACATGCTCTGGCCATGGCCTTGTGTCCGGCCCCACTGTCCAGGGTGTGCAGACACCTTAGCAGGGGACACTCGTGCTGCATGACCACGTCTTTCTGCAGCAGCAAAGCAGCGTGCACCACTTTATGTCTGTTTAAACCCAAACCTCCTGCCTGGTGAGGTTTCCCTTGGAGTAAAAACCTCAGCATCCCCTTGACAGAAAAGGGAATTTTTTCATTTTTTAATAGTATTGGAAAATTCTTCCCATATTTTTTCCGTTCCCAGATGGAGGTTTTGAGGGACATGGTTCTTTGGCCACCCCAAACGATTATTCTTCTGCAACGGCAATGTGCTGCCTTGTATGCCCTTAGTGCCCACCAAGCCCCTGTGCCACTCAGGGACCCTGAGAAGGATGAAGCTATGGGGTGAACCCTGAATGGGAGAGAGACCCTGCATCACCCAGCCATGCCCTGGAGCCAGGGCTGGCTCTGCAAGGAGGAATGGTCTTCATTTGCACTAAATAACATCCTAGAACGGTCTCTGCAGTGGGTCCAAGTCCCAGTGGCCTTCCAAGGGGTTCAGATGTTTTGCCCCTGCCTGGTTGTCCTGGGTGGCATCACCTCCACTTCACCCAGGGCTGGAGAAGGTGGTGCATGAGGATGCTGTATTCCAGCCTGGCACTCTGCAGGGACAGGATGGGCTAAAGCTCCAGCGTGAGCTTGGGACCATTCCTGCTGTTAATAGTAAGGAGAAACAGACATTTTTTGCTGTCAGCACCTTCTCCCTGTCAGCTTGGAGGCCAAAGCCCAGTTTTCCCTAATTAGAAATCCACCCATGCAATGGGGGCATTCTCCATGGGTTCCCAACCACACACTTTGCTTTTAAACCTGAAATCTTCCCTTTTCCCACCCAGGGCATCCACACATCCCCACTGGGCAGCAGAGGGGACCCCCTTGCTAGGCTTGCATCAGCCACTGGTGAGCAGAGGTTTGCATCCCCTCCCTGCTCTCCAGGCAGCACCAGGACATCACCATGGCAAAGATCAGAGCCTGGATCCATTGCAGCCAGGTTGTGTTTTTGCAAAAAGTCGAAGGCTTTTCTTTTTTTCTTTTTTTTTTTTGTCCAAAGTCCCTTTTTTGTTTTGCCTTTTTCATTCCTTAAATTGTTATGGGTTTCTTGGCTTCACACATGAGCTCCCTGCCTTCTGCCCCATAGCAAAAGCCAAAGACAGAATGAATTTAACAAGGGAGTTGGCTGCTCTGGAGTGTGCGTCGCTGGGGGAAAAACTCACATTCAGGCTTTATTTAATTAGCTATAAGGGGTTTTATATATTTCCAGCTGAACAGACCCACTTGCCACATAAAACAGGGAAAGGGCTCTTGGCACATCAGCATTTCCAGATGCCGTCCGTACCCCGGCAGTCTCACGCAGCTCTGATGTGCTGCAGCCGATGGCAGCCCCTGCCAGCTCTTCCCTGCCTGCTGCCTTCCTGAAGGGCTCAGGACCTGTAAAGGGGGGTGGTGTTCAATCCAGCACTGTGCTGCCAGGGTCTCCATTGGGTATAACCTTCACAGGAAGGGTTTATCAGCTGGGGTGATAAGGATCCTGCCTGGGCTTGTGCTTAACCCTGTTGCAGACACCAGAGAATCCAAGCGGGCGAGTGCTGCAGGGAGCCTTGTCTGTGGTGGGTATGGATCTGGCCCCCCAGCTCCTGCCTGGTGGCACTAAGGGCTGTGGGTGATGAGAGGGGCAGCCTCGGTGCCATAGGAGGAGGGGTGGGGAAGGGGTTTTGGCCATGCTCAGGGTGGGATGTTCCCCATGGGAAGGGCATGGGTTAGAGCAGATCTCTGCATCTCAGCAAGCAGCTCAGCCCCCAGCAGCGACTCTTACTGCAAAAAGAGGATAAAATAAGGGAGAAGTTCTCCAAAATTGGACACACATGAGCCCGAGCGTTGGTTGTGGCTCTGCCAAAGCAGCAGCTTGATCTTGTCCTGGTGCAGCTGAGGAAAGAGGCTGGAATTCCTGCAGGCAGGAGTTTCCAAGCCCCTTCTCCACATCTTTCCATCACAGGGCTCCCTGGGCAGGCAGAGCTCACTGAGTACCCCACTCTCCCGGAGCAGGCGCTGCCAACCGTGGCCAGGCTCATCGAGGCACTGGAAAAACAAGGTATGGGCAGCCGTGGTGTCCTTCCATGGCTCGTATATGGGTGCACACGCTCAGCCCCCCGCTCTGTCCGTGTTCGGAGATGCCCCAAGGGCATCACTGAAGCCAAACCTCTCACCCCACACCCGGTACCCGGGGCAGGGTAAGGGAGGGGTGTTGTCTGAGTCCCTGCCCGCTTGCATTGTGTTGGAGGGGAGGATGTGGGGCTCAGGACTGACCCCTCTCTCCTGGCTGCTCCTCAGGTCTCGACAGCGAGGTGCTCTACAGACCCGGGCCCAGCTCACTGGGGGATGCTGAGCTGAAGCAAGCTCTTCTGACGGGTAAGTCCTAGAGCCACATCATTCCCCATATCCCAGGAGGGATGAGAGTTTGGGGGTGCTGCTATCAGACGAGCCATGTAACTAGGCGCAGCAGGGATGGGTTACTGCCTCCAGCCTTCTTTCAGCCCTGTAAGGTCCTGCCTCCATGCAAGCTCCCTCAATTCCCCCAGTATGCCAGCGTGATGCTGCCAAGAGGGATGCAGGTGTGGGGCTGGAGTGCTTCACTAGAATCTCTATTATTTGTTTAGGGAGAAAAAAGGTTTTGTTTCGCAAACCTGTAGGGTTCCTGCTTGCAAAAGAGGGCAGAGAGAAAGCCTCTTGTGGGTGAGAAAAAGGGAAGAAAAAGCTTATTTTTTAGGAGAACGGGCACGAACAGGATGGGGAGGAGGGAAAACCCGCTTCCCGGCGCTGCTCCGCAATTCACGGCTGGAATGGCACGGGGGTGTTGGGGACGTGACGGATCCAGTGTGCCGCTCCAATCTGGGCTGGGGGGGCTGCGTCCAGCATCTCCCTCCTCCGGGCCGCGGTGCCCGGAGGGCGGCACTGTGGCTCCAGACACGGTCCGGTTGTGCCACCGCGTCCCCCCTCCCGCCTGCCCTTGGGACACAGCCCCGCGGGAGCCGGGCACCCCGGCTCGGCTCGGCTCGGCTCGGCTCGGCTCGGGGGGGGCCGACCGGTGGCTCTGCCAGCGCCGGGAGCCGGCGACAGCCGGGCCGTGTTGCTGGGGAGAAGGGCTGTGATGAAATCGCTATATTAAGCAGCATGACCTCATCGCTTCCCCGCGCACCGGGAGACGAGTCCCCGCCGGGCCCGGGCTGCGGAGAAGGGAGGGATGCAGGGGGAGAGGTGCTGCGGGTCCCAGCGCTGCTCGCCCGGGGGGTGATGTGGGGCAAGGTGCACCCCACACCCGCTCCTCTCCCGTTGCAGAAGCCCCTGCTGCGGTGTGGGGAAGGCAGGGGAAGGGGTGTCCTTGAGCACAGCCGCTTCCCCCGGCCCAGATTTGCCGGCTGAGGAGGTGAAGGCATCCGCAGAGCAATCCCTGGGGTCTCGGGTGTCCTGGGCACTGGTGCCCAGGCTGGGCAGGGGCACTGACAACAGCACAAGGAGGATGCTTTGCTTTCTGAGCACGCAGGAGTTACGGATCCTCTGTTCATCCCGCAGCATCCCAAGCAGGCATAAGGCTCCCCAGCAGCCCCACAGCAGTCACTACCGAAATCCTCCTGCCCAGCCCTGGGAGAGAACCACAGACCAGGGGCAAAATCCACTGGCCTTGCCAGAGCCTGGGCTGGTGCCTCTGGGTCCATCCAGATTTTTCATCTCCCACTGCAGGACACAGCACTGGGCAGGGAATTGCCATCATTGTTTTCAAACCATTTGAAAGCTTGGTAAATCCCCAACAGCCCAGAGAGACCTGATGCTCCCAAGCCCCCCATCTCCTCTAGGACTTAAATAAGCTCTTTTATTATCAGGGAGCTGCCCCTTGTGCTCAGGAACACTGAGTTGGGCAAAGCCAGAGCTCCCCAGAGCTGGCTGGAGGGGGTAGGACATGTCACACATTTGCTACCTCAGCTAAAGATGCTCAGCCCTCCCAGAGGGATGATCTGCAAATAGGATGGGGATGATGTTCCTAATAGGGCCAAGCACCCCGGCAGACCACAGGCTTGGCAGCCTGCATCCCCATAGCCTCCTGCAGATCAGAGACCCAGTGGTGCTGCCCCAGGTCTCTCGTGGTCTGGGGAGGACAGGAGAGCATTTGTCAGGAGCACCAAGGGCCATAGAAGCCCTTGCATTACATTTGGTGAAGTAAAATATCTCTGCCAAAAAAATGGAGTTTGCATGCCCCACGGCAGAAGTGAGGGTTGTGTTTCTCTTCCTCCTGCATTCCTGGTGATCCATCCCTGCAGCACCCCATCTCTCTCAGCCCGCCTGCGAAAGTCAAGCTCCATTTTAGGGAACAAGGAGAAATCAGAGCCGGGGCTGGCAGTGGCTGGAACTGAACTGTGTCTCGGCTGAGGGGAAAACCAGGTTCCCTCTGGGGGTTTTAGCTTCCCTGCAAATACCCAAATCATGCTGGTGTTTGGCAGAGGTGGCAAGAAAAGTGCTAGAGAGTGCAAGGAAGGAGCAGGGGCTGTAAGAGTTTGGGTGTTGCTTTTCTAACCCCTAAACCTTAAGATGCAGGTGAAAACAGGGTGTTTTCTACACTGAAAGAGCATCTGAACTTCTGGTGGGGAGGAGCAGGTTTCTCTGGGGACAAGTAGCCATGCAGGTCAGAGTGATCCTGGTTGCCCTGGGGATTGTGTCCCTGGGGCTGAATTGTGCTTATCAAACCTTTCACCATCCCTGGCCCTTCCAGAGTCCCTACCCATGGGGGTAAGCCTCATGGGGCAGCCTCCAAGCTGAACATCCCCCAGGCTTTGGGATGAAGGTTTTCCATCCTCATGGGGCTGCAGCAGTGTTGGGCACAGTGGGTTTGGATGCAGCATGGCTCCATGTGGCTCTACAGCCTGGGCTGAGCCTATCCCTATCCCAGTGATAGTGACATCTTGCAGGATGGTGGCCACAGACTGTGCACCAAACTTGATATTTCCATGATGGATAATACAAGAAAAGATATTTATAGGTGAAAGATCAGGAAAGCAAAGACAGAGCTCATCGATAACAGGGGGGTTGTGAACCAAGATGCCACCAGAGCCGTCGGGTGCAGCAGGGACTGAAGGGTGGATGGGCTCACAGCCAGCTTACCCTGGCTCCAGAGGGGAATGACTTGGTTTAGGACACTCGGCGCTCGGTTCAGACGCTCACATCCCGAGAGGAGAGCAGGGCCACGCGACACGGCTGAACACAGGAGCCAACATCACGTGGCGGCTCTGGAAAGGGACTTAGCGAAAAGCCGCAGCCCCATGGGGGCCGGGGGGGATTCACCAAAGCACTGCAGGGGATGAGGCAGGGCAGGAGCCCTGGTGCAGCCGCAGGGAGGGGGCTTTGGGCAGCAGAAAGAGGGGAGAGCACATCTTTAAATGGCAGCGGCAGTGCAACACTCATCCTGGCTGCACACGGTGCTCCCTGCAGTGCCAGGCTGCTTCGTGACTGCAGGCATCTCTGTGCCCGTCGTGCCAGGGCCACATGGTAACCCCAAGGGTTTCCAGCCCCCAGCACTCCTGCTATCCCCTGTGTGTGGTTCAGGGGCTGTTTGGAGCACTGCCGATGAGGCAAATGACACGGTGCTTGCAGACAGAGGTTTATGAGCACCTTCGGTGCCCAGGGGTGATGTCTATTCACCCCATGCTTGCTCAGGGTCCTGCCTGTACCCCTCTCCCCCTGACAGGTGCCAGGCAGCCTTCTTCTCAAGGCTGACATTGAACTTGGGAGCTTCTCGGGCTGGTGGGTGGGCTGGTGCGGGTTGGAGCAAGTCGGAGCACAGAGATCCAAGCTGGGGGAGGCTCGGCATGGGGATGGCTGCACAGTCCTGCAGGTAGTGTCTGGCAGCGCCCTGCCACTGCTGGGTAGGGATGGTCTGCATCCCTATCCCTCCTCTCTGGTGGCGATAGGGCACAGAGATCCTGCAGACTGTCCCCTCTGCATGGCTCCTTGGGTGCTCTGTTGGCTCAGATGGGGCTGAACCCACTCGGTTTGGTGGCAGAGCACCGAAACCTCCCACGTTTTGGACAACGGATGCCCTGATCCAGACTCTGGGGTCCAGCTGCAGGCGCAAATACTGAGACCCTTCCCCGTATGCACAGGCAGCACTATGAAAAGCCTCCACTGTTGTCAGGGCCGGTCAGGAGCTGCCTGCATCCCTGGGTGCTGGGGCGAATCCGGCAGCAGCGTGAGGCGGATTGGAGCCGGTGTCTCCAGGCGTGCCGTGCCTGCGCTGCCATCCTGCGCGCTTTGATCCGGGCCCCGGCGCAGAGCAGTCTGCCTGGAGACACGCTCACATGCCCGGGAATTAGGTCAGGTCTCGGTGGGGATTAGCGAGTGGTGGTGGGCCTCGGAGCTTCACCGGGGCTGCTGCTGGGCAGAAAGGGCTGGGATGGAGGGAAGAGCAACCACACACCGCTTCCCCCATCATCACAGCATGGATACCCAGCGGGGGAGTGTATCCCCATCCCTGGGATGCCAGAGGGGGTGTGAGGCCCCCAGGGGCTCTGTTTTCCCCCGGCCAGGCTATTAACCCCACCACAATGACTTTACTCCCGAACACAAGGCGCCCCGGTGCCTGCCGCACTGCTTTTTATTTATACCTGCAGTGGAAATAAACCCCGTGTCATCAGAGCCTGGCGAGAGGCATGAGCTCATCTCTTATATTTGGTGGTGATGAAAGAAGGGTAAATAAACAGCAGCAGACACACATCCCTGCCAAACCCAGCGGGGTGAACGGGGGGTGAGATTTTGCCATCCCTTCCCGTAGCTGCTGGGAAACTGAGGAAGGGAACTGGCTTTGGGAAGCAGAGGCAGGGGAAGGCAGCCTCACTGGGCACCCTTGGAAGGGTATTGCAGCACCCCTGCCCTGGTTGAGTGCAAGTCAGTGGTGAAACCCAGCTGGAAAGGTGTTTGGGGCTGCCAGGAGCTGCTGTGCATAGGCAGGGGATGTGGATGTCCTGGCAGTGCCCAGTCCTCCAGCACAAGGTACTAGCAGGGTGGCTGAAGGATGTTACAGTGATACGGAATCCTAGCTGGGGAGATAGCCCCTGATTTGGTGCACAGCGCCCCAGTAAACCCACACTGTGGGATGCCCAGGAGCCTCAGATCAGGTCCAGGGGAGGTACAGGTCCTTGTGCAGGTAGCATCCATGGGGATGGGAAGGTATAGCCCCAAGGACTGGACAACAAGGACACCCCTGCAGCACCAGCTGACAATTAAACCTAAAAGGTCTGGAAAGGGTATTTAAGTCAGTATTTAAGTTAGCTCCAGATATGGGTCTGGCATCCAGGTGGCAAGAGGCTGGGAGCACCCATTGCTTTTCCTTCTGGGCTGGTGGTCATCGTGTGCACCCTTTCCCCAGCCCCAAATTTATTCCTGCTTTTCATCCCCCATGCGATGTGGATGCTCTCCACTGGTCCCCAGCTGCTTGCTTGCTCTGCTGGCAGGAGAACAAGCAGGTTGTGTGTTTGAAGAGGTTGGTAGGGGGGTGAGGTTGGGCTTTTGGGGTGTCTTCCTTCTATTTGTGCCAGGCAGATGGAATCCCTCCATCATTCACTTGGGGAAGAGATCGGAACATCTGGAGAGCAGCAGGAGAGCATTGACTCATCCTGCAGCATCATTAACTTCTTATAGCTGGTTATCATCTCCCTCTGATAAGGGGAGAGCAGCATCCATGGGGTCAGGCCAGCATAATTGGCTGGGAAGGCTCCAGGATTAACCCTTCCCCAACTGCTGGCCAAACCTTCCCAAGCTGCTGGGACACAGCCTGTGCTGGGGAGCAGCTTGGAACACCCCAACTGTGCTCTCAGCCTAATGGGGAGCCCAGCTCACCACAGCAGCCCCAGAAGAAGCTGGGGCAGGAGGGTGCCACTCCAGGAGGATGGGGGCAATGGGCTAATGGCTATTTCTAGCCAAGGTGCCGAGGAAAATGGTACCATCAGCAATCAGTCCCTGTCTCCCCGTGGTCTCCCCATCACGTCTCTCTCTGGATGCAAAGATGTTTTTGAGTCTTGCTTTGAAACTGGCTGAGCCTTCCCTTTGAACACTCCCCCAAGCCCATGCCTAATGATGCAAATGAGCTAATTAGGCCGTGGTGGAGCCCAGGGCTGATCGCCTGGGGCCAATGCCCAGCAGCGGCCCCTTCCCTGTGCAGGAACAGCTTGCGGCTGCTCTTCCCAATCCATGCCAGCCTCCTTAAGGCAAGTGACAGATCCCCGCAGAAACCTCCGTGTCAGGCAGGGCAGAGCAGCCGGGCTTGCCCTGGGTGAGAAGGGGTTTGGGGTTTGCACTCTGCTGATGGAGCAGCTCTCTTCAATGCAGCTGCTTGCCCAAGCAATGAGATGCTGAAACCCCATCCAGCACCATCGCTGGGTTTCAGCTGTGCACTGTAGGGTTTCAGCCCAAAACGGGGGTTGGAGCATCCTGTGGTATCCCCAACCCGGCTCTCCTTCCCCTGCCCAGCCGGAGCCAACCTGCCAGCTCACTTTTCCAGGGCATGTACTAGCAAAAATGGGGAATTGGCCCATAAATCCCAATAGAAATAATCCTTTCAGCCAAAAAGGTCCAGAAGCATGGCTGGCTGGGAGATGGGAGCATCTGCATAGACCAGAGTGGGCCTGGGCTGCAGCAGGCGAGCACTGCCACAGCCCTGCCCCAGCTTGAGGATCCTGGGGGCAGATTGGTCCATGGAGTGATGCTGTGACAGCGGGGGATGCCAGGAAGGCAGCATCCGCCTTTGCCTCGGGTCATGTTTGACCACTCTGGATAGCTGCCCGCCCCAGCACAGTGGCATCTGTCTCGGGCACAGCTCCCAGCAAGCTGGGTGCTTGCTCCTGGAAATGAGGTAGCGTCTCCAACGGCTGGGTTAAAGGCTTCTTTTTGGGCATTGGTCAATCTGTTTTCTCTCTGGTCTCCAAGCCAAATGGCAGGCACTAGCCATAAGGGACCCACCATGGCTTCTTGTCCCTGAGCAGACAGAGGAGGAGGCAGGCAGGCTCCTGGTCCATGATGGAGATGCCCTATGGAGGGGAGTTCAAGGCCAAGGTGCCCCAAATCAGCCTTTGCTGTGAGCTGCGGAGCTGCTCCCCAGCCCAGCCCAGCGAGGTATACCCTAGGAAATAGCTTTTCCCTGCTCTTCTGGGTTTATCACCCCAAAAGGGAGCACAGCCGCATGTGGTCAGCTGAAATGGTTGGAGGCTCAAGATGGAGCATCTCCCAGGATGGCACCAACTTCAGTAAAGCTGAGTCTGGGGGTGAAGATACAAAGAGAGGAGGGGAAGGGGCCTCAGAGCAGGGCAAGCCAAACATCTCAATCACAACGCACCTGGCCATTTGGGGCCTGACACCTCATCAGTAAGAAAGTGCAAAATCTGTTCTTTTTTCAATATTCTAACTCAGAAGAAGTGAGAAATTCGGTTTCTCCAAATGAGCCATTTCAAACAATCCCAAATATCTTGGGCTTTCTATTTTCCCACTAATCCCCCCAAGATTTCTCCTATGAGGAGAATTTCAAAACATTGCACATGACTCCAGTTCGAATCAAAGCCAGATTTTGAAACCTCCAGATCTCTGCTGCAAAAGGGACCATCACCCTCCAGGCAGCCACCTCCTGGCCTGACCACGCTGAGAGACCTCCAAGACAAACGCATGAGGCAATACCAAAGGATGCTGAAAGGGCTCTTCCCCCTGGACCCTGGTGAAGCAATGCCCTCATTCCAGCCCGGCCATGGCGCTCAGACAGACGCATCCCACTCTTTGCCTCCTGCTGGACCCTGGGACATGTCTGCTTGGAGCACTGACCCTGTCCCAAGCCCAGGTCCCTGTTCCCTGAAGCTCCTTCACCAGGGCAGCTGCCTTTCGGAGCCAGGATAATAGCTGTTGGTTGGGCATTTTGGCCTTGCTGGAGGTAATGTGGGCCTTTAGCAACATGCATTGCCTGGGGAGCATAACCCTGGTACATGGATGCATTTTCCAAGAAGTTCCTCCAGGGCTGGCCTTGGCACATGGTGCCTGGTCCTGATGGCCAGAGGTTGCCTTAGGGCAGCTGCTCAGTCCATTCCATGGGTGCTATCCTTCAGTGGGACCACGGTGGAATGGCAAAAGCCCCTTGTATAGCTGGATGTATAGCTCACACAAAATGGAGATGCTGCCTCATGCTTTCACATGGGACTCTGGGCCAGTGGAAACTGGGACAGGAATATTTGCTGGGGGTGCTGGCAGTGAAATCACAGGCTGCCATTCCTGGGAAAGGTTGGAATGTGTGGCGAAATCAGCACCCATGTCCAGAGGAAAGCTCGCAGGGATGGAAGAGCTCTGAGGAGCAGCACCACGGGCTAAGGGCTCCTGCTGTGTCTCCCTGCAGATGCCTCAGCTGTGGACATGGACCTGTATGAGGCCCAGACACTGGCAGAGGCCCTGAAGTGGTACCTCCAGGAGCTTCCATCACCCCTGATCCCTCCGGCTCTCTACAGCGACTTGATTCTCATGGCTCAAGGTAAGCACAGCCCGGCTAACCCTGTGCCTGCAATGTTTGTGTGGCTAAAGATGCTTTGTGAAGCATCTTTCCCAACGCACCTCCAGAATGGCTCCTCACCCCGTCCCCTGCTTGATGCTGCACTAAAGATCACTGGGAGTATCCCCTGTGCCGGAGCAGCACTGCAGCTTTTGGGAGAAAGGGGAGCCCTGCAGGCAGCTTCTCCCTCAGTGCAGCATGGTGCAGTGCCCGGAGCAGGAGGTGTTGCCTGCCCGGCCGGGTGGCTGCCAAGGCTGGGTGATGCTGGCCCCAGAAGAAAGCGTTATTATAATGGTTTGGCTCTGCTTCCCGGGAATTTTTTGCTGTAATCGTGTTAACTCTTGGCTTTATATGGGCATAGAAAATTCCCTGCTTTTTCAGCTCAGCGCTGTCAGGAAGTGCCTGTAGGTCCCCAGCCCCTGTGTAAATGTACCAGACTGACAAGGGTTTGGGTTTATTTCACCTTGTATTTTCAAAAAAGCAGGCAGGGCTGGTACCCACACCAGCAGAGTCCATGCTCCATCCTAACAAGGAGCCTGGACCACAACCCATTTCAAATGCATCCTCGCAGAGCTGCTCAGCATCTTCTTGTCCAAGGCCCTGTGGGCATCACCAAGCAAACACAAAGCCCTTGCCCGCCATGTTCGCTAGGACCTGAACCCCTTGCCACCTTCAAACCAGCTCTCATCATTGGTCACTGCAGTATCCTCCATCCTCACATACCACCTCCCCATGCACAGATCATATTCTTGGCTGCCTTAAGAAGCTAGGCATGGCCTTTTCCTACTATGTGGGAAAATGTCACAGGCTCTTCATGGCCTCCAGTGAGGCAGGAGGGATATATGGAAAAGAAAAGGGATAACTCACACCCTGTCCTCCCTGCCCTGCACAGAAACACAGAGCCAGGAGAAATACTCCCGGGGCCGATGGCACTGAGAAGCTGCCTTCCCCTCACCAGTCAAGAGGAGAAATCAAAGGCTGCCTCCCTTCCAAGGATAAAAACGCAATTAGGAAGCAATTAGCTGGGTTGCCTCGTTAAGTGACTTCAAAGGAAAGCGCCTTTCCCTGCAGCCTGTGCTGGAGTGCAAGGAACGGGTGCAGGGGGAGGAGGAGGGGGCAGAACAGAGGCGAAACCGATGGGGATTTCAGTGGGGCTTTAGGGAGAAAATAGAAGCACAAGTCTGTCAGGAGATGGTGCTGGGGGCTGGCAGCCTGCCCTGCAGCCAGACTCCTCCTGCCCCGCTCCAGGCTGCGGGCTGACCACCTGCAAAAGGAGATGGAAAACATCCCCACATTCCCCATTTGGATGTGGACTTTCCCCCTACAGCATCCCCAGGGTACAAAAAGCAGCCAATCGGGGTAGGGGTGGCCTGAAGCAAAGCCAAACATCCCCATAGGAGCTGAGCTGCTCGTTGGATATGGAGGCACACGAGCGCCCCATCACCATCCCAGCTGGGCTGCAGACCAGCTTTGAAGGGGATCACAATCCCCGGCAGACCTGGTGCACCCCGGCCTCAAGGATGGATGCCGGGAGCTGGCTGGGCATCAGCCAAGCCTCAGCCCTGGTGCAAAGAGCCATGAGGAGCTGAGTCAGCCCCAGCCGAGCCGGGCTTTGAAGCTGGCTGAGAGCAATGCAGCCCTGGGGACCTCCCTGTCCCCCGCAGATGAAAGGGCCAGGCCAAGGCAGGGATGGAGGATGGAGCTGCAGAGCAGCTGCTTCCCATGCCCAGGGCAGGACCGCGATCCTAGGCCACTGAGCTCACAGCTCACAAGACAGGGGAGCCCCGGCCAAGGCTGTCAGAGGGCACTGGGAATGTGGGGGGATGCTGGTGGGAACACTGCAGGGCTGAGGGCTGCTCGGGGCAGCTGGGACAGAGGTTCTGGCAGCACCTCTGTGGTGTGCAACACCATTAGGTGCCTGCTTTTATTCACATGGGCAATTCAAGAGTCAGCCCTCCCTGCTGCTGCATCTCGGGATGTGAGACCACACTGGGAGGGATGCAGGGGCTGCTGTCAACCCAAATGTAGCTTTTTTCCCCCTAAAACCCCTTTTCCCTCCCAGTTTGCTTTTACTGCAGGGGAGGGCTGGGCCTCTAGATCTGGGAGATCTTCCTGCTGGTGCCTATTTCCCCACCTCTGCTTTGCTCTGCCTTTCCCATGGCAGGGTTTTTGCTGTTCTCTGTTGGAGCAGCAGTGAGGGGTGTTTAGGTTCAGCCCCTGCCAGGTGAGCAGCTTAGCTCCCCATGCTCCCTCCCTGGTTGTGCTGAGAGAGAGAATGTGCCGAAGTCACCCTTCACTGATCTGGAGTGGTGTCAGTGGGTAAATGGGGCTGGCAGCCTACAGCAAGAAGTGGCTGATACCTTCAGGGCATCACCTGCATGGGCTCTTCACTCCCTTTGGTACCCATGTGTCTCACAGCCTGTCTGTGGGGAGGGATGGGCTGCAAACCATAGTAATGGTTTTGAGGGGCGAGGTTGAGGTCAGGGTTTTGGGGTGCAGAGACCTGCCACATCACATGTGCTGGTAAGCACCAGTCTCCCATGAGAGGCAAGAGGATGCCCCAGCCTCCCGACCTGACCTTTCTCCTTCTGTTTCCCCTTCATTGCAGAGACCCCGGGCCTGGAGGAGTGTGGCCAGCGAGCCAGAGCCCTGCTGGCCCCCCCGGCGCTGCCGCAGCCCCAGGCACTGCTCCTGCGCCAGCTCCTCTGCCACTTCTGCCACCTCTGCCAGGGCACGCAGCGGAGCCGCCCCTCGCCCCGGCTCCTCGGGGAGCAGTTTGGGGAGCTGCTCCTTCGCCCCGCGGCAGGCAGGTGAGGTGCCCCTCCATGCATGGGATGGGATGGACAGGAGAAGGGTGCCCATAGCCAGGCACCAAACCAAGCTGGTTGTGCTTGGTGAGAGCCCACAAGCGGCTCAGCCCTGAGTTTTCCAAAGGGGGAGGCCAGAGCTGGGAGCCCCCATCTCTGATGTGTGATGCTCTGCCGTAGAATGGTTAGGGTTGCAAAGGACCTTAAGCCATCCCATCTCTTCTTTGCCCAGTGACCAGGCCTGATGGCACACATGGGACTGGGATGAGCAGCATTGCTCCAGTCCCACAGGAGATCCATGGGGGTGGCTGGCTCCTGTCCCAGAGGTGTGGGGGTCTCTGGTGGGGGTGAGCTGCTGCCACCCTCACAGATCCACCCCTTTCTTCTCCCCACAGCACTGAGGTGGGCCCTGAGCTCCGTGCAAGGATCCTTGAGTCCCTCATCATGGCCAGCGAGGCAGCGGAGGTAACAGCAGCCCCTGGTAAGAGATGCGCCAGAGGGAGTGAATTCTGGGGAGGTGATGGCAACAGATCTGTCCTGGTGACCAGTGCAGCGACAGGAAGGTGTTTACTATCTCTGCAGTGGTGGCTGTGCCCATTTCCCTTCCTCCTTTCTCCTCAGAGAAACTGGGTTTGGGGCATTTCTTTGCAGCCCTCTGAAGGTTTGCAGCTATCTTCTTGCTTAATATCAATATTGCTGCTCTTCGATCTCAGTGTGGTACAAGCAGGTCCCAGTGCCCCATTCTGGGGGCTCGGTAGGTGCGGATGCTCTCGGGTGCTGTGTGGTTTGTTTCAGTGAGCAGGGGTCTGGCTGAAGCCTGGGAGGAAAAACATACCAACACAGCCATAAAATGGCAGGATGGTGCTTGCTCAGGATCAAATCAGGGTTTGGGATTTTTGACTTGTGTCTGGTTTTCACGCGCACAGAACCACACTGTGTCCATTGACGTGCTGCTGCTTCCCCATGGGGCACCCCAAAGGAGGGGATGGGGATGGGTCCTTGTTCCTCACCTCTTCATGCATGGGAAAGGAGCCAGGGTTGTGTGTTCTGTTGCAGATGTTAATGATTCCATGCAGCCTTGCCCTGCTGCACTGCAGTTCTACCCTTTTTATAACCAACACCAGTTTGCTCCAGTACCAATTCTGCTCTGGTGGTTGAAGTTCCAGCCTTCTGCTGGCCACCTTTTTCTGCCATGTCCCTCTTGCTTGGTGACATCTCATGTCCCATCAGTGTCCAAAGACACAGCACATGCCCCTTGTGCCCTCTGCAGCACCCCAGGGATGGGAGGCAAGTTGTCCATTCAGGCAGGGATGGAGAATAGGGTAGGGAAGGGTGCTCAGCGGAACACAAACAAGAAACCTTGAGGACCACAGAGATCATCCCTGTGGGATCCCATCTCTAGGCAGCCACTGAGATCTGTCTGTGTGTCTGCACCAGCTGCCCAGAACCCTGGGAGGCAAAACTACTTCCAGCCCTCCTGCTCAGAGATATGTCAACGCTGGCCGCAGTGAAGCCTGTCTGTCTGTGATGTATCTGGGTCCCTGTCATCACCCTGCCTCCCTGAGGGGTGGCCAGGCCAGGCAGGATTACAACTCTTAATATTCCTCGTAAATCAGCCCTTTCAGACCTGTCATCTTATTTATTGCTCTCCCACGAGTTTGTCAAGATCCATATGCCTCTTCCACCCGCTGATCCAGATGTTGGGCAGCTGCAGCCTGGCAGTCCCTGGGGTCACTGCTGCCATCACTAGACCCTGCACTGTCATCCATTGCCACCACCCCAAACAGAGCAGAGGGGTTGGGCAGCATCCTGTGGTCCTTATCCCCTTTCTGGATCAAAATCTCCCCCACTGGGCACCCTACAAGTGCGGGGCAGGGGACAGAGCACTTGGACCTGCTGTTTCGCTGTGGGACTTTAGACAAGTCGTGCCACCTCCCTTCTCTTCATACCTCAAAGCAGGGATATTATTACTTGGCTGTCATCACATTAGGATGTTGGGAAGCTTAATTAAATGCCTGCAAAGAGTTTCTGAGAGATGTGGATGAAAGGGGGCTATATATAACGCGCAAAGAATTATTATTAGCGGTGGGGTCAGTGCCCCGGCCCTGCTCCCATCGCCCTGGCCCCGCTCCCTTGCGTCCCAGCACCGTGGTTATTTCTGTGCGTGTGTGGAGTTGTGGCTTTATAATTATACATGTAAAATAGCTATAAATACCCTGCAATAACACACACGGCGGGTGTGTGCACATGGCACAGGAATAGGAGTCGGTAGCTGACACGGAGGAAACCGTGACTCAGGCGTAAATATACCTTGTGTGAGAGGGCAGATGGGGGGTTTAGGGGGCTTCTTGGGGGCTGCAGGGACAGTGGCCACCGTGGCAGTGAGGGTCATGCTTTGGGTGACTTCCGAAGCTGGCTGCTAAGCCCAGGGAGGCTCCTGCAGGGTTGGGGTCCCACCTCTCCCATGTGTTCTGGGGCCAATGGTGAAGGGTTGGATGTGAAATCAATAGGGAATAGAGATGTAAATTACGAAATCTGGTTCCTGGAGGGGCTTCCTAGTGGGAATTTGCTGTTGTTGAGTTTGTGGCATCCCTTCTCCTCTTGGGGGGTCTCTGCAGCTGCTCATGTTCAGGCTGTGAAGTGGAATGGCATGGGAAGGAGCTGTGATGGCTCACGAATGCTCTTCCTCGTGATAACGGGATGAGCATTGGGGTCATACTGGGGGCACTGGTTTGCACTGGTCCATGCACCGGTTTGAATGAGGCCATGCCATGGATCCTTGGCAAAGACGGGATGAAGCCTGAGGCCAACTGACCACATCCAGACCACCTTGCTGTGCCCTCCAGCAAGCCCCTGGTGCTGGGGCATGGGGACATCCCACAGCCCTGGGGGGACCTGGGGGGACACACTGCCCACAGCAGGACCCCAGGGCTGGGGAAGGCTGTTTTCCAAGCGGGATGAGGGGGCAGGGGAAGGTGAAGGGAAGAAGTGATGCAAATACCAGCTCAGCTGAAGGAAGATGACTTCATCTCCTTTTCCTCTCCTGATGCTATTTATAGGCACTTTAATTTACTCCCCTTTGCTTTATTATCTCTCCAGCAAGCCGTTAGCCCTCAGATAGCAGGATGTCTTTACTCACCACGCAGCATAGAAACTGGAATAAAAAACCCCACCAACCAACACCCCACCAGAAAACCCCCACAAAGTGGGGGCAGGATGCAGGGAAAGGCATCAGAGAGCTGGGGGCAGGAGCATCACTGTCCTGTGGCACGGGGTTCTGGAGAAAATTAGAGGATTTTGGCTCCTTTCAGGGAAAAGAATGAGAATTTGGAAAGGGAGATGCCCCCTTCTCCTTCAGAGCAGTGGATGGAGGGGACAGGACCAGCGGTGCTGGGTTCCCCTACTCACTCCAGGATGGGTACCACTGCTTTTCTGAACCCTATGGAGGCAGGCACCCCCTGCTCCCCTGGACTCCTGCTTTATATAGGGCAGTAGTATAATTCCAGCAGGTGGGAATCAGGCTCCAGCACCCAACCAAACGCCTTGAAAATACCTTCCCAAAGAGCAAGTGCCATGGGGAAACTGAGGCACAGCCTCAGTAGCTCCAAAATCAAGCCCCATGCAGGGTCAGTCCCTAGATGCCTAGCATTGAGCTAGCACCCTGCACCCCCGTGCTCCACAGGGATGGAGGCCACAGGGCTGTGGCAGTGCTGCTGATGGGTGACAACCCATGACATCTCATGAGCACTTCCCAGCCTGAGCCTTAAGCAGGCACCTCTGTGACAGCAGCACCATGGCACAGAGCTGCACTGTTAAACCAGATTAGAAGTATCTGGCTTTGAAGTTTTTAATTAACTTTGCTCCTGATTGCTTTCTTCTGAATCCAAGGGAAAAGCCCATCTCTTGCTCTCCCTGTCTCATGTGTTGTGGTGGAGGTTGCAGCCTTGGATGTGCAAGGCATCAGGAGGGGTCAGACATGGGATGCTGGGGGCCATGTCCAGGTGTTCCCATGCCTGCATGGGAGCATCCCCCTGCTTGGCCTGACACATCGGGTCCTCTGGTACAGCGGGGTGCCTCTGGTTTGCATTACCCCTTGGTGTTTCATTGCCGATAGGGAGCCGATGAGTGTTAAAAACAGCCTGGGAAGAAACCCAACCAAACCCCACTGCGTGGAGAGCAGCATGGGGAGGCTGTGACCAAGCGATCCCCTGTGCCTGGTTCTGCCCCCCCCTAATCTGTAAATAACACAGAGAAAACAAGTTGACACTGGGGAAGGGGGGCTGGAAGGGTGAAGGAAAGAGAGCCAGAGCCTAGCTAGAGACGCGACATCGGGAGAGCAGCTAAAAATAACAGATCCCCAAAGGCACAGGAAGGAACATGACAGGGATCTGCACTCCTCCCACCCCAGAAGAAGGAGTTGTGCCTCCCCAGCTGCTCTGGCCATGATACAGCCCAGCCCGGTGGTGAATCCAGACAGGGAAAAGCCTCCAGGACAGGCAGCAGAGTGGAGCAGGAAGCGATGCTCCCACCCGCAGCGAAGGATGGGGTCCCCCAAGCACCCCAGCTGGGAGGCAGCTGCTGCCTGACCCACTTGCAGGCAGTGGGATGCTGCTGGAGACCCCAGGGGTGATGCCTCGCAGCTAATTTTAGCCTGTGTTCAATTAATCATGGGGCGGGAGGGATCGTGGCAAGCCCAGCCGCTGCCTGACCCCTGCTCACTGCAGGAGGGCTTGGAGAGCACAGCTGGGGTGAGCATCCACCCTTTGGTTTGGGCTGAGGAACCAGGAGTAACCCTGTGCCGCGTTCCCCTTCTCCAGATGGTTTTAAGGGACCGCCCCTGAATATCCCATGTCAGCCTAGGGATAAAGGAGTAGGAGGCTTCTCTCAGCATCTCCTCATGCCTCAGTTTCCCCTCCTGGCTGGCAGAGGTGGTTTTGCCAATGGGGTTTCTTGGGTTGACTACTGCTTTGGGCAGGCATCCTCTTGGTGTTCCAGGGATCTGGGATGCTTCCATATGGTTAGGAGTGGAAACATCCAGCAAGGAGTGTTACAGCCACATGTCCCAGTGGCACCCCCTTTTTCCTGGGGGTCACCAGCTTTGGCCCTTTCCCATCCCCAAGCTCTCCATGTTGGGCATGCCCAGGCCAGGGCAAAGCTGGGCAGGAGCAACTGCATTGCTTGGAGATGAGGAAGAACCCTAACAATGCCATGGGGATACAGGGTGACAGTCTTGTGGTCCCTTCTCTCCCCATAGCAATCACAGCCCTGCTTCACCGGTCCCAGTGTTGAAAGCATGGCACAGTCCAGCCCTCCCCGTGACAGCGGGAACAGCTCCCGACGGAAACACAGCTCGGCTAGGATTGAAACCCTTTTCCTCCCTGTGCTGCCTGGCCAGGGCTGATAACAGGCTGGATAACCCCTAGCATTGTGTGTGCCGCCAGTCCATGACCCGCCAGGAGTTTCACTGCCGGAGAGGAAGCGCTGCTGCTCGGCCAGCCGGGATTCAGAGGGAGCCTTTATGTGTGCTGGTGATGGGATGCTGGGGTGGTCCTGCTGTCCGGGCAGCCTTCCCTTCTTTCTGCATGGGAAGTTTGGGGATGACTCCATCAGATCCTCACTGGTGCAAGCCCAGGTTGCTGTGCCAGGATGCACCAGCCAGATCCTGGCTCTGTGTGTGGCCATGCAAGCTGCTGTCCCGGAAACCCTGGTGGTCCAGGGAGGTTGTCTGGCCCTTTGGTTTTGCAGGGCTCTCCGGATGGGGCTTTGCAGTGGAGATGTCCCTTTCTGCTCCAGAGGGCAGATCCCAGAGCTTGGGTTGGCTGAGCAAACCCTCCCCATCCTGGATGGAGCCACCAGGTTTGATGTCACAACCCAGCCAAACTGCAGGAGCGTGTGTGCCAGCACACGTGTCCTCCCGGCTCCTGCCCTCAGTCACTGTCTGGAATGGAGTCACTCTTCCTACTGCAGTGACTCTGGCTAAACACCACCAGTGGCTTCCCAAAAGGAGATGGGAGGGTGACAAAGCACCGGTCACACCACCAGCCACAGCAGGTTTTCCAGCCTGGCACCAAAGCCAGGAGCATCCTCTGGTGTGCAGCAGCATTTCTGTCCCCTGCAGCCTGCCTGGGAGCGGATGGGCAGCAGCATGACACCTTGCTGCCCTTTTAGTCAGGAGGTGCTGGAAAAGGGCAATGCTGCCATGGGAAATTCCATGCTGGAGCACGTGGGCTAAAGGGGAGCTGATCCCTCCATGATCCCAGGGCACCCCTGGGCCCTTCATCCCTTGAGAGCATCCCAGCTCTGCTCCGATGGGGTGGGAGGGGGCAGGCTGCCTGCACACACATGAGCAGCTCCGGGGAAAGGCAGGATCTGTGCTTCCAGGAGGGGAAATGAGTCATGGGAGGACAGCAGGGCTGAGTGTGGGACTGGGGTGAGTGGTGGCTGCTGTCTGGGAGGTCAGGCAGGAATGCTCTTACAGGCCTCGCCTGGCTTTACAATCTATTAACGTCACTTTGCCGCTCCAGTCGAGAGCCGCACAGGCAGCAGGAAGGTTCGGGCATGGCTCGGATCAGAGCAGGATTTCAATTACAGTAATCAAAGGTGACACAGATAAGAAACCCCTGGTCTATGAAGCCGCGACAGCTGTCCTCTGGCTCAAACCAGCACCCATCCAGAGCGGCTCCATCAAAATCACTGAAGTGGTACCACGGTAAAATTGGATTGCGAATCTATTTTCATCTGCTGGGCTGGAAAATGTTTTCCCTGTGTTCTCTGGGGAAGAAAGACACCTTCTCAGGGGAGCAGCAAGGGAGGAAGGTGCCAGGCATGGAAGACATTGTCCCCAGCAAAGGCACTGATGGCTGCTTGTGGGTGATGGAGGCAGCAGGAGGAACAGCGGGAATGTTGGAGCATTGTGGTTGTGCCTCCTGCTTTCCCCTCTCTCTGAGTGGTCCCATGGGGATGCTTGTGGCTGAAGCAGGGATGCACTCAGCTTGGTGACAGGGTCCCTGAAGGGATGGTCCCTCTAAGCCCCACCATAGCCAGAGCATCCCAGGCTGAAGAAAGCCTGGGGAGAGCATCAGGATGTTGGAGGGGAAGAAGAGCCCTGGAGGGCCAGAAGCTGGTACCCTCCTGTCTCATCCTTGCAAGTGCCTGACTTGGTCCTGTTAAGAAGTGCCACAGGCACGCCTTGAGTGGGTCACCTGATAACTGTGCCAGCAGAATCCATGTGGGAGCATGGGATGAACATGCCTGGAATGTGCCCACCCTTCCCACTGGCTGGGGAGGATGCTCACAGTGAGAAACCCAGGGAAAGCTGCCTCCTGCTGCCGCCTCTGCCATCCCTTGAGCCTGTCCCTGGTTGTCATGGTCAAACTCCAACACCGCTTTTGTCTCTCAGGTCTGGGGTTGAAATCTTTTGGATGCACACTGATGCCCCGGCTGAGATCCCCTACCTGCTTCTTCCTACCCCTTTACCCCTTCGGGCTCCCACCCCAGCTCCTCACCACCACCCCATGGACCCATGAGTGACCACCACCACCACCACCAAAGTCTCGCTGGACCCTGGATGCAGCCCATCCATGGGGGCACCCCCGGGTCCTGTGCACAAGGGGCCTTTTCTGCCCCTGCCCCAGCTCAGCAGGAGCCAGCCAAAACACAGTGGCTCTTTCTGTGCCCACTGGCCCCGCTCCAGCCTGGCTGAGCGTCAACCACCGGCCACGGCGTGTCCTCCCCTTGGGGAGCGTGAGCCCTGTGCCGAACAGTGGGGGTTTGTGCGGGGCGGCAGGGCTGAATGGCAGGTCTGTGTGGCCAGGGAGGGAAGCGAGCCGCTTGCCTCATCTGTTTACCTGGAAGTGGAGATCGTGGCCAGGCCCGGCTGCCGAGCTGCGGGCGCTTTCATGCTGGAGCTAACAGGATGGGGAGTGCCGTGCTGCACCTGTTCCCGAGCTGCCTGCAGGATGCGGGCTGGGACATGGTGGTGTTTCTCTCCCTCGATGTGATCGCATGGTGCTGGACTCTCTTGCTTGCTGCAGTGGGAAACACACAGCCTAGGTAGGGATGTGGGGATGAGGATGGGTGATGGGTTCAAGCTTAAACAGGGGAAGTTCAGGTTAGATGTAAGGAGGAAGCTCTTTACTGTAAGGGTGGTGAGGCACTGGAATGGTTGCCCAAGGAAGCTGTGAATGCTCCATCCCTGACAGTGTTCAGGGCCAGGTTGGACAGAGCCTTGGGTAACATGGTTTAGTGTGAGGTGTCCCTGCCCATGGTAGCGGGGTTGGACGCAGACAATCTTAAGGTCCTTTCCAACCCAAACCATTCTGTGATTCTATGGGGCCCAGGCCATCAGAGGTGGGTGGTACTGCTGGTCATCCTCTGCCCTGCAGCATCACTGTGCCCCAAGGCTCTTACAATTTGTGTCCCCATGCCATCTGGGTCCCCATCCTGGCTGCATGGCCCCACACCGCCCATGGGTCTCCATTGCTTGTGTTGTGGCCCTGGCCTGTCAGGGTCCATCTTGGCTGCCTGTCCCCATACTGTCAGCAGTGCCCTTGGGAGAGCCAGGGCTGATAGCCACACACAAGCTGCTGGGGAGGTAAAGGGGACAACAGCATCTTCGTCAGCATCTGGATGTATACGGATTAATGAAGCTGGTTCACTGTCCCCAGGGTTCAGGTTGCCTTATCTGTGTGTATCTGTTCCTACCCAGCTGCTGCTGGAGCTACTGCTGATGCTGCAGAGCTAATCCCAGAAGGTGCCATGACCTGCTCCTGCCCCCAGGCAGGCTGATGCTGGAGATAACCAGACTCTAGGGCAGCAGTGCAAGGAGTTTGGGGTTCTCAGTCTCCGGCAGTACTACACACAGGGTTGGGAGGCAGGCACTGGCATTGCCTCTTATCCTGACCTCAAGGCTTGGTGACCTTCCAGTTCTCTCTCTGTGTCTGCTCAGTTCACCTCCATTCATTCTTCAGCAGAAGAAGTCACTGCCTTATGGCCAGGGCTTAGGAACTAAGAGCTTTGGGAGCTCATGGCCATGTTTTGTGGTCACTGAGCAGATTTCTCCAAGTTTTGGGTACTTCAGGCATCTGGGGAGGAGTGCAGTTGGTGAAGGAGCTGGGGTACCCACAGAGGCTGGCATCTCACCAAGCAGCTTAGCACTGTATTGTTCCCTGGAGACATGGGGCTGTGCCCAGACCACTCGACCTCATGCAGCATCTTTGCTGAGCATCCTCGCTCTTACCAAGTACCCAGAGGACCCGTAAGTCCTGGCTGCCTGTCCTCGGTGCTGTCAGCAGTGTCCTCTCACTGGCCTCTAGCACTCCTAATTTCTCCATCCCAATTTAGTCCTTCATGCCCTAGGAGGAGTATCCAGGGCTGTGCTTCGGCACCACCCCAAATTTCCGACCTGGCGTGCACAGTGCCATGGCAGCGCCTTTATTTTTCCAGCTGCTTCCCTGTTTTCTTTGCAACCGGGCTCTTTTGCCGGGTGATGGTGATCATGGGGCTTATTTGAGGAGGGCTTAGCATGCTGCTGAGCAGGCAGCTCACAGCGTGATGCCCACACCCTCATGGTGACCTGCCCTGTCTCTCACCCTACATCTCAGATGGCTCCAACCCTGGCTGGATGTGGCACAGAGGGAAAATCATCTCACCTGGGCTTTGGAGAGACTGTTCCACTCTGCTCACCCCAAAGTCACTTGGGGATCTCAAAGCCTCCCATCTCCATACTGTGGCTCTGTGTGCCACAGACATGGACTGCCCAGACTGATGTCCCAGAGGTCACCAACACCGGTGCCTCTGACTCCCAGCCCATGGCTTCTCCAGAGCATCTCTCCTGTCACTTTCCAGTGCTGCTACATTGGGATTTAAACCTATGGGGAAGGTGGCCTGGAGAGGGCTTTGCAAGAAGGCAGGGAGAAGGATGGCAAAGGAAGTAACCCAGGGGAAAGAGCAGGGTTAGGAGAGCACAAGCCCCCAGGACCCCTGTGTGAATGGGGTTTAGTGGGGCCAAAACTCCCAGTAACAGTGGTTTGGTGACTTAAAAAGCACCAGTCCAAGCTCGTACTGTCCCAGACAGCCTCTCTGGGCCATTGTGGGAGCAGTCATGCCATCGAATGGCTGCACGTTTCTGAGGGAAGCTCTGCTCCACAGCCCCTGACAGCTGTTTCTGCAAAAGCCTTAAACAGAAACATCTGGAATGTTTCAGAATGAGAAACCTGAGCGTTTTGGGGTTCAGAACATTTCCAAAGATCCAAGACAAATTCACAAGCCATCAGGCTTAACCTGAATGTAGTCTTTTCAGCCAACAGCCCTCATCCAAGTAGTTTCCTCTCAGCTTTTAGTAGGATTAGAACTGCAGTGTCCTGCGCTGGCAGGCATCCCTGCGCGCTGAGCACATCCAGCCCTTGCAACCCCTTCACGCTGGCCCCAGAGTCCATCCTGGCATCCCGATGCTGCTGCCATCACTTCCAATTTAGACCTTCTCATAGCAGAGACCGATATAGCAGCACTTTGCAGGACAGGGAGCTGGCGCCGGTGCTCTGCGTTTCCCACTCGCCAAGGCCGAGGAGCTTGAATTACTTCTTTCCAAGAAGGGTGGATTTGGTTTGCAGAAAGATAAGGGCTGGGGAGCAGTTGTTCCGCTCTGCTGAGCCTTCTGCCATCTGGAACAGCTTTTGGTTTCCTTCTGGATGCTTCTTCTATGGCCTGCATCAGCAGGGCTGGGAGAGGGATGAGGGTATTGCTTGGACACCTGAGGAGAGGAAGGGTGAGTGAATGGAGCTGGGGACACGTGAGTCTGTCCCTGTGTGCCCTCTTTGCGGGGGAGAGGGTAGGGTGAAAATCAGCCTGGGCAAGTGGAGAGCTGCTGTAGGGAAGGGTTTGGAACAAACCCTGCTGTGCTGGTCGTGGAAGGCCCCCATCAGCCCTGCCATGGGCTGCTGCCTGCCTGTCCGTGAGCTCCTGTAGCTGCCCAAGGGTGGGTAAACCCTTGTCTTCTCCATCCTCCCTCTTTCCCTCCTGGGGAGAAAGGTAAAAGCAACAGCAGGGATGGACTGCCCATGGTCTGAAGTGGGAAGAGCTTTCTTCCCAAAGCAGCCTAGCCTCAGTCTTCAGGTGAGGTCTCCAGTGTCTAGTAAGGGGTTGTGCTCCTGCAGTACTTTGTCCACAGGGAGGCCATAAAAAGCATTTCCCAGTGCTCTCACTGCCTGTTCCCATGGAGGCTGGGGCAGAACTGGGTATTTTGGGCACAGTGCTTCTTCCAACTGGAAAAGACCCCCCCAGAACTCTGCCAAGGGGTGGATGTCAGCTCCCACGGCCCTGCATGGCTCCGAGCTGGTCACCCCTGTGCCATCTGTAAAGGTCCCCTTTGTCCCCACTGGTTGCTCAGTGACTCCGCACCAACCATTTCCTATGTGGTGGCTCTGATTTGGTGTCCCCAAGGCTGACACCCGGCCTGGGACCACGCTGCCACTGCCCAGGCAGCCTACAGCATCCTCAGCATCCAGCGCTTGAAACCACAACCTCTCGGTGAGCATCCTCCCTGGAGAGGCCGCTCTCTGCAATTAATCCCGGCACGGTTTATGCTAACGACTCTCCCCACTTTAAATTATAAATGGCCCTTGGCATGTGTGCACACAAACACACGTGCACGCACAGAGCTCCTTTAAGGCCATCATTAGCTGTAATTAGCGGGATCTGTCACTCATCTTTGGCAGTTAACGATGAGCCCTGAGTCAGAGGAATCCGGCGGCAGATAAAATAAACATGATTTCAAACAGTTTGGAAATAACAAGCCCTCATTAATCAGACAAGCCCCAAAGGGAAGCACTTGGAATAGTGGCGGCTTCTTTGCCACTGCCGAGAGTGGTGCTGGGTGGGCTCTGTGCCGGCCTCTTCCTCCCCGCATCGCCTCTCCAGCAGGAGCAGGAGGCAGGATGCTTGCTCGCTTGGCTGACTTCGTGGCAGGGCTGAGGTGTCAGAGGCAGCTTGAGCAAGAGGCCTGAAAACTGTCAAAACCCACCCAAAAGGGCTCCTGCACGGCTCTTATCTGGGTGAAAGCAGCCAGATTCTGCAAGGATCTGGCCCCAAGATGTAGGGCAATGCCAGTGCAGGGGCTCAGTTCTGGGTAGAGATAAAGCAACTCTGGGGCAGCACATCCTATGGCCACTGCTCATCCCAAGACATGAAAGGCTCCATGCTAAGGGAGCTTGGAAGGGAGCAACATCAGGATCCGGCCATATGGGTCAGAGCAGGATGCTGAGGAAGGGGCTGTTACAAGGGATGTTTCCTAGGGAGCCAGAGAAGCTGGGGAAGTTTCTAGCTGTCACAGCTGCTGCTAAATCACAGCAAATAGGAGGGGAATGGGACACACAAGGCTGGATTATATTACAAAGGAGCAGTCCATCATGGGGTATTTAAAATAATCCGCTTAGATGCACAGTAGCAGATTTGGAGTGCTAAGGGAATTGAAGGCACTGTGGCTTTGCAAGGCTGGATCAGATCTAGTTAAGACGCCACTTAGAACAGCACATCCCATTCTTCCATGCTGCCCCAGGGACAGGCCCATGGCACCTACAGCCCCTGCAAGGCCATCCCAAGGCACCCAAGGTGACACTGGCCTTGTCTAATGGGTGACAATGTCCTGTGGCACCTTCCTGGGGCAGGTGGCAGGTTTGGGTTGTGCCAGCCCAGAGCATGGTGCCATGGGCCGGATTAGGCATAAAGCAGAAGATTCCCATGAGGATCCAAGCCTGCAGAGGGGCAAAAGAGATGTAACTGGTGCTTGGGGTCCAGGGGATGCTGGTGGCTGTGCTGCCTGGCACAACACCTCGGAGCAGGGGATGCTCAGGAGGGAACTATACTCAGGCTACCAAGGGATAGGAACCTCCTCTAAGGGAGAAGGTGGCAATTGCAGCTCAGACAGGGCTGGGGACCTGGTGTGGGGTGCCTGCAGGCTGGGATGGGGTGTTGCAGGGGATTGCATGGGGCTCTTAGTACCTCCTTTGGTGGGGAGATAGAGCTGGGGATGATCCAAGGATGGGTGGTCTGGATGCCAGCCAGGCTGCTCTGCCCCTGAGTGGCCTTGCAAGCCCCACATCATGGCTCGTGGCTGCAGAAGAGGGTGGCTCCTAATGCTGGGTCCTCTGCTGGGGTCTGGGGTCAGCCTGGGGTCTGTGTGGCTAGGATCTGAGCATCCCTGAGCATCCTCACACTGCCAGGCTGAAAGCCCAGCTGCATGGAAACCATAGAATCATAGAATAGTTACGGTTGGAAAGGACCTTTAGATCATCTAGTTCCAACCTCCCTGCCATGGGCAAGGACACCTGACACTAAACCATGTCACCCAAGGCCTCGTCCAACCTGGCCTTGAACACTGCCAGGGATGGAGCATTCACAACCTCCCTGGGTAACCCATTCCAGTGCCTCACCACCCTTACAGGAAAGAATTTCCTTCTTATATCCAATCTAAACTTCCCCTGTTTAAGTTTTAACCCATTACCCCTTGTCCTGTCACTACAGTCCCTAATGAAGAGTCCCTCCCCAGCATCCCTAAAGCCCCCCTTCAGATACTGGAAGGCTGCTATGAGGTTGCCACGCAGCCTTCTCTTCTCCAGGCTGAACAGCCCCACGTTTCTCAACCAGCTTAGCCCAAGAGAGGGATGTCACCCCAGAACCTTCATCCCGGGCACACATCCCCCCAGAAGAGCATCCTTCCAAGAGCAGACACTTTCCACCCTGCTGCTCTGACCCACAGTGACCCTGCAGAGCCAGACCCAGCAGCAGCCTCCTGGAGCAGCATTGCTCACCTGATGTGACCCCATCATGGAGCTGGGCATCATGCTGCCCATCCACTTGCTCCCAGGGAGGGCAGAGCACAGGAACATGCCCACAGAATCCACAGCCACATGTCAGATTAGGCTACAGGGCCACCTGCCCCTCTCCTCACGCCCTCTGTCCCCCCCAGCCCCACTGCAGGGAAGCACTCAAAGCGAGAGCTCACTCCTGCAGGTTTAAACATTGTCCCCAGCTCCCCTGAGCATTAATCCAAGGGAGGATTAAGGTTAACAAGATCCTGAAGCCACCCAGCAACTCATGCCTCCCGGGATGCACCACTCTGTCCTGGCCCCAGAGAGGGCACGGGGCCTTGCTGTACCCCTGGGGCTTTCTGCTGTCCCCCCCAAACCCTCCATCCTTTCCCCTGCCAGCGTGCATCTCAGTGGGGTTGTGCAGCCCATGTTCTTCTCTCCCCAAATTGGGTTTCACAGGCTATCCCTGGAGCTTTGCAGGCTTTCAAGACTCTGTGAGCATCTTCCCCCTGGTCCCTGCAAGCCCTGGGGTGGAACAAGGGCAGGTATTAGCTTCTCCCCCCCACCTCTCCCCTGTCCCCTGGGTGCTGTGCTCCAGGTCACTCACTCCTAGATAACTCTGGGCTCATGATGACTAGTTTAAATGCATGAAAAATACCTTAATCTCTGGTAAACCCCATTTCTGCCTGCCTCATGTTCCCAGTAAGAACCTCTCATGCTGGCCATAATCCCAGTGAGAGGTCATCTGAGCACACTTCAGCCCTGGGGACAAGGGACCCTCTCCAGGGCATACACGAGCTCCTGGGGCCAGCATGTGGGTGCTGGTTAGCCTTGCCCAGGGAGTCCTCTGTCACCTGCAGGGGATGGTGGGGACAGGTCCCCCAGGGATGCTCTTGCCATAAGGAGGGATGGCCAGGGCAGGGAGGGTCGCAGGAGGAGCTGCCACCCTCCCTCTCCTGCCTTAATGCCACCTCCTGAATAAGGGTTTCAGAAAGACCCAGGTAACTGTTACCTATTTTTATATGGTTACCATAATTATTTCTGCTTTGGGTCCCTATATGACTCACAGTAAGCCCCAGCCTCCCAGTCCCCATCTCCCCCAACTCCACCCCACCCAGGTGGGCTCCCCAGGGCATGGAAGTGAAGGAACCCCTGGCTTGTGGGGTGAAAGAAGGCCCTGGCTCTGCCCCCAGCCCAATTTCCCCAACACCAAGAACTTCTGCTGCCTTCACCTGGCCTGACCTGCGGCCCCATGAGCTGTAATCCCTCTCCTGCTGCACCTGCAGGATCAGAGGCTGCCAGCACCAACCCCATCCTGGAGAAAAGGGCACCAGCAGGGTGGCAATAAACCCTAATGACACCCTGGGGAGAGGAGAAGGGTGACAGGCTCACCCCAAACTCTTGGGGCTTTAAATAGGCAAAAGGAACAATCCCTGTTTGCAGATGTGTTTTCTATATTTACAAGAAGCAAGGACAATGCTGGGAAAGAGACTGAGCTGAGCTTTTAACCAGGCAGATTACACTTAGCAGAAGTATTTATCTCTGCCTATAATCCACCTGCTACAAAGACTTGCTAACTCCTTCCCAGATTTTACTGGAAGGCTTGAACTCTTCCTGCAGAGGAGAGAGTTTAGGGCCAGGCTGGCTCTGGAGGGCTGTGTGGGTCATGGTCACACTCAATTTGCCAGTCCCACAGGCAGGAGAGGGGAAGGCCCCTCAGTCCCTAGGAGCTCAGTGCTGGTGGCTTCAAAATCAGAGCCTGTGCCAGAGCAAAAACTGGGACATTTGCAAGAAAAACAGGGGAAGTTCAGGTTAGATGTAAGGAGGAAGTTCTTTACTGTAAGGGTGGTGAGGCACTGGAATGGGTTGCCCAAGGAAGCTGTGAATGCTGTCCCTGGCAGTGTTCAAGGCCAGGTTGGACAGAGCCTTGGGTAACATGGTTTAGTGTGAGGTGTCCCTGCCCATGGCAGGGGGGTGGAACTGGACGATCTAAAGGTCTTTTCCAACCCAAACCATTCTGTGATTCTGTGATTAAAACTCACAGAGCAGAAGTTGAGCTCTGGAGCAGGCACCTGCAGGCACAGCCCCACTTGTTTTCAGCTGGATTCCTTGAAGAGCACAAAACATCCACAGCCAGTGCTGGGTGGCTGGGGCAGGCAGGGGGAGGCTGCTACAGGATACAGCCACACTTCCAGCACCCCTGGCTGGTGTCCCCTGGTTCCCCCATGCCAGAGCAGTCACATCCTCCATTGCCTGTGCTGCATCAGGCCCATCAGTCCTCAGACCACACTGATGCCTGCTGGTGGGCACTAGCACAGTGGCTGCATGCAAGCAGGATCCATCCTTTTACAAGTATTCCCTTGCAGGATACAGCCCTGCAAGCAGGATCCATCCCTTTACGTGTATTCCCTTGCAGGATACAACCTTGCAAGCAGGATCCATCCCTTTACGAGTATTCCCTTGCAGGATGCTTCACCTCCATGCCAGAAAGGGGAGAGGCAAAACTAGCCCTTGGCCCCTATGGCACCCCATGGCACAGTGATGCCCACCATTGCCAGAGGCTGCAGTGCCTCATTATGGGATGCCGGTGGGATGCTTTGGGACAGGGGGACATGGATGCAATGCGGGTGGACATCACGGTGTCAGGCAGCACGCAGCTCCGTGGCAGCCCACAGCTGGTGCAGTCTGACAGTGAAGACAGCCCAGCTGGGATAGGGGCCAGGAGAAGGGCTGGAGCAGCCACTGGCACTGGCTGGATCCCAGCTCTGCTCCACAGGGCCTGGCCCAAATGGCTGCCCACCCTCGGTCTCACCGAGCTCTCTTGCTAAGCTCCAAGTGCCAGGTCTGCAGGCTGAGCTGGGAAGGAAGCGTGAGCCGGGACAGCAGAGCCCAGGCTGGAACCTCCCCTGGCTTCTGGGAATGCGGCAGTATAGGAAACTTCCCTGCCGGCACGGCTGTGCTGGAGGGGACAACGTGTCCCCTTGGCCAGACCTCGCATGGTCCCTCTCCATCCGGCAGCACCTCCTAGGGCACGGAGGGTTGCACGGGTGACACAATGGCCACCACCATGCCACCACCACCGCCCCGGATCCTTGCACAAAGGCTGGAAGCAGGGCACAGCAAGGGGGTTCCCAGGCTCTGCGTGACTTTGCTTTGCTGCTCAAGTGGTTTCTGCTGTGGTTGGGGCTTTCCCTGCAGTGGAACCAGTATGGGAGACTGGGGGGTCCCTGGGGCATCACAGCAGCTTCTACCCACTGATCCAGGGTTAATGTTTGCAGCATCGCCATTAAGCATTATGCTGGGTGGCAGAAAGCGCCTGGCAAGAGAGAATCCACCTCGGGTGTTTCTAAACTTGGCACTGGGACCTGCAGCCAGCAACAATGGGGCAGCCAGACAATGGACCTGGCTGCAACAGGACCCGTGGCTGCACCGACAGGGAGCACATTGACCCCCAGTGGGTCCCAGCCCCACCGAGAGGTTTGCTGCCCCTTGGGATGTGTCTTGTAGCAATGAGTTGATCTGGTTGTGGGGTCTCAGTGGGGACTGTATTCATAGGGCTGGGGTGGCAGGTGGGGTCCCCTCTGGTGATGTGCTTCTGACTCCTGCATGCCAGCATCCAGAAATCATCTGATATCCTATGTCAAAGGTGCCCCTAGTACCTTGAAGGCATCTAGGTAGGCTTCAAGGCCACCTTCTGCATTTACCCCCTGTGGTGGGTTTGCTCCACAAATGCCACCAGGTACATGAGGACAATCTGCAACCAGCTCCATGGTGGTATGGGGATTGTTGATGGAGAACAAGAAAGGGTGATTTGGTCATCAGATGTTTTGGGTAATGAAGATATGTCCTCTTGGGACTGTTGCCTTCCTAGCTGAAGCACAGGGGTCCTGTCTCTGCCACACTTCATTAGCTGCTGCCCGGCACAGGGCTGAGCAGTGGTGCACATGTGCAGCGGTGAGACCCTCCTGTCTTAACCCGCACAGTCTCTGAATATCAGAAGCTGTGGCTCTGCTCTGCCATCCTCTCCAGCTACTGGCTCCCCCAAAGCCCCTTCCCACGGGAAAAACCTCCTGAATTTCCTCTTGGAAACCAACAGCACTGCATGCTGTGGGAGTGGGAGGGAAAGAAGGGCCATTGCTGGACCACGGGTCAGAAGAGCCATCCAGGTTTCCTTCCTCACTTGCAGCCCTGAATTCACAGCGACCTAGCCCTGATGTGAGTGGAAAATAAGCCATCCCTAATCACGAGCTCCATGGCCTTACCAGAGCATCCTGTCCCTGCAGCAGCATCCCCCTTACAGCTCCTCTTCCCACACCCAGCCCTAGATGGGTGTTTTCCCAAGGCATCTGGCACACAGACGGGGAGGCTCTGACCAGAGGCAAACAGCTGTGTTTGGAGGCTATGAGGTGGGAAGCCACTCTGTGCCATCAGGACCTGTGCATGGAGAGCAGCAGGTTTGCAGGCAGGCTGGGCTATATCAGGAGGGGGTCCAGTGTGTGTGCACATCCGTGTGTGCATGTGTGTGTGTGTTACACACACCGAGGGGCCCACCCCTGTTTCACCACTTGTATTCCTCTCCTGCTGCCTCTCTAACAAGCAGCCCACTGAATTCCAATGCCTTCTCCAGTCAGCAGCAACCTCTGGGAAATGCTGCTCCCGTGGGCCAGAGGCCAGGACAGGCAGTGCTGTGGAGCAGCCCCCTTGCTCCCTTCCTCCAGCCTGCCGGGCAAGGGTCCAGCTTGGCTTCCGCAGCGCTTTCTGCAGGCAGGGCTGGTATGTTCACCACAAGCTATAGATGTCCTGGCTGCCGCTTACAGTAAATCTGAGTAAGTTGTTTTGGGCAGAGCATTTGAAGTCCCGCGGGCAGCAAACTGGCTGTATCCTACTGGCACAGTCATCTGCCGCAGGCGTCTCCCGTTTCCAGCGCGCCCTTTGGCTTTCCCAGCACTGATCCACCGCGCGTCAGCACCCGTCATCGGCATGAAGCTGCTTTCCCAGGGCTTTCCCCACCTTCCCGGTGGCAGACGGTGTCGCAGGGAGAGGAGCCGCGTCTGCTGTCACCCCCCTGCTTTGGCTCTGGGTGTGCTGGGAAGCCACTGAGGAAGGATGCTGGGGCTGACTTGGTCCCACAAACCACTGCTCAGCCCCCCTCTTGCTGCTTCTTTCTCCCGTTGCTGCCCTCCCATCAGTCTCCAGCGGAGGGACTGGAGGATTTTTCTGCTTTCTTGGGTGAATGTGAAATCTTTGCCCTTGTGGGGTCCAGCAGATGAACCTGAAATACGATCCTGAGGGCTCAGAAAAACTCTTCTGGTTAAGCCAGATCTTGACTTTTCCCTATGCTTGGAGATACCCATCCATTGAGAAGGCTGGAGCAGTCATCTTCACCCATGGCAGGGGAGGTTGGAACTAAATGATCTTAAGGTCCTTTCCAACCCTAACTATTCTGTGATTCTAAGTACAACTAAAACATTTCTTTGAGGGGTTAAGTGGGATTTACATGGTGAAGGTGCCTGCTCCAGCCTTCTCAATGGATGGGTATCTCCAAGCACAGGGAAAAGGCAGGATCTGGCTTAACCAGAAGAGTTTTTCTGAGCCCTCAGGATCATGTTTTGCATTTTATTCTCCCTTACCCACCAGGATGTTCTCCCTATCCCTCTTGCTAAATGAAAACCACTGAGGTTCTCATATCACCCATGTCACCAGTGACATTGAGGCTTGAGACTACAGGACTGTCCCCCATCTCACTTCACATTTCCACCCCAAGCTCAGGGGAAGGTGAGGTACACACTGGCGAGAGATTCAGCCCTGTCTCTTGAATGGCTAAGAAGCAGAAAGCAAGCAAGGCACTAAGTCGCCCAAGGACAGATCACCTCCCAGATGCTGACCCAGCAGCCTGGGGACATTGTCCCAGCACATGCCATTGACAGCTCAACCCTTCCCAGCACGGGAAAGGATGCACAACAGACACAGGCAAGGGATTTTCCAGGGTGGGAGCTTGCTCCTAGTCTGGTTTTTCAGGACCAGGCTGCAAGCTTGTGAATTGGAGCTATTTTTCAAGTTGGTTCCTGCAGTGGAAGTGATCAAATAGTTGTTTATATGCCTGTCTGGCCGAACGGCTCATGTTCCCAGAGCAGAAACTCACTGTCAAGGCTACTGGGATGTGGCTCCTCCGAGATCCTATGGCATGTTTTTAAGAGGAAGATGTTGGGGCCGCAGGTGCCTTTCCAAAGCAGAGCTGTGCCGCGGTCCAGGCACAATGCCGGCCAGTCTCTGGCCACGATTCATGCTGCTTTTCTTTCCATGGAGAATGAGGATGGAGGGCACGATTCTCCATGGGAAAGTCAGGGTCTCCCAGTGGCAGACTCCTCCAGCCCCCAAAGTCACAGTGACATGATGTTTCTATTCAGATCAACCTTTTTTTCAGGCATTTGGAACACTCTCTAATGTGTTTTTCTGTTTCTCTCTCCTTTGGGGTTGGAATTATTCTGGCTTTGTGCAAAAACCAACTCTGAATTGCTTGGGGAGTGGAAACCTCCCATTATACTTTTGAAAAATAATATTAATCTTCCCTCTCCTTTTATGAAGAGCTCTCTCCCCAGTGGCTCAGGACTGGAGGTAGGCATTTGATGTGGAAATAGCCCTTGCTGAAAGAGCCCTTTTGATGTTTGATTTTCACAGGGCCAACTCCAAGCCAACTATGGGGGGCACTGGGTGTCAGCAGGGCTGGGCCCCAAAGGGTACCCAGGAAGGACATGGGGCAAAGGGGAAGTACTCCCAGACCTTTATCCTGCCTGCCTGCTGTTCCTCTGAGCAACAGGCATTTCCAGGCTTTCAAAGACAATAAACCCAGAGGAATTTCCATTCTTAAAAAGTGCCCTTGGCCCGATTCAGCTCCAGGACCTATGGCAGGTGCCCAGCCTGCAGTGAGCCAGACTGATGGATGCAGCTCTCGGCCATCCGTCCTGCCTTCTCTCCAACAGCATGGTGGCACTGAGATCTGTGGTCATATAAGGGCATATAGTGATAGGACAAGGGGGTTTTAAACTGAAAGAGGGTAGGTTTAGATTGGAATTAGGAAGAAATTCTTTACTATAAGGGTGCTAAGACACTGACATGGGTCACCCAGAGAAGCTGTGGCTGCCCCGTCCCTGGCAGTGTTCAAGGCCAGGCTGAACAGGGCTTGGAGCAACCTGGTCTAGAGGAAGGTGTCCCTGCCCATGGCAGTGGATTGGAACTGGATGAGCTTTAAGGTCCCTTCCAACCCAAACCATCCTATGATTCTGTGATTCTATACTATAAGCGTAAGTGTGCTGGTCCTCCCATTGCCTTCTGCATCAGCCATGCCCTGTTCCCTGCCACTGCCTGCAGCAGGAGCCCATGGCTCCAGGTAGAAGACACTCTTCCTAAGAACAGGTTTCCACCCTTTTCCCAGGGCAAGAGGGACCTGGCATTTCCCCATCAACTGCAGAGGGGAGTGCAAGAAGCAGGATTTGACCTTAGCTGCAGGAATGCAGTGACACAGGGAAGGAGAGGGCACTGGCTGATCCCATCACCTGCTGGGCTTCCCAGAACATCTGTGCTGAAACCTGCTCACTGCAGGAAGCCAGGGCCATGGGACTGCGCCATGAGGATGAGGAAGATGAGCTCAGTGTGTGTGGAGATGAGGGCAGGTTAGCTGGAGTTGCACAGACCCAGACAGCATCCACAGGTGACAGCATTCACATCCTTGCTGCAGGGACACAAGGGATGGTGAAGTGGTTACTCGCTTTGGGACAGAGCCACTGTCTCTGGGTACCTCTGGTGGCAGGGAGCCTGGTAACCCATTTATTTCTGCTCCTAGTTCCTTGTTTAGTGGTTTTAGTATCCACCAACTTTGTCTCCTGTAGTGCAGGAGCAAGCCTTTCTCTCATTCCCTGCCTCTGCCCCTTCTACTGTTCTCTCTCATTTAATTCCTCAAAGCCCTTTTAAGAGACTGTTCATCTGGGAGGTATCACCTAAACCGTAGTTGTATTGTGTACATTTGGTTAAAGTAAGATAAGAGCTTCCAAACAGTGAGGCAGTCAGGGTGGCTTCTTCAGGTGCTGGCAGCTCTCAGAGAGCATGCAGTGTCTGGGATGTGTTAACCCACTGGCTGGGATTTGCATAGGTACAATATCCTTCTTCACGTTCTGGCAGATTCTTGGCTTGGAAACTGTTGTATTAAACCTTAGACCAGTAAGCTGACCTGGTAATCGGTATCACACTATTTACTTTGTCTCTCCCCTATTTCTTTTCGGAGACAATACACATTCTATGCTTTGTCAGCAGAAGGCAAGGTGAGTGCTCACCCATGTCCCACTCCTGGGTGCTGCAGGCACCCAGTGCTCTGGCAGCTTCCAGCTTTGCCTACGCTCTGCAAAGAGCTCATGTGCTGTGTGTGCTCATGGCACTGAGAAACAAAAGGGTTTACACCTTGGTCTCAACCAACCTACATATTGTGAGAGAGACCCAGCTACCTTTTTACCCAAAAAACTTTGTCCTCATTAAAATCTGATGAAGTTGCAAGTTTTGTCTGATCCTTGAGGAACAGAACTGCTGGACATCTGGAATTCCTGGACTCGAGCACCATGCCGGCACAGCTTAGCCCTAAGGCACATGCTTAGACAGACCAATGCTCCCAGGAGGCAGGCGACCAGCCGCACAAGTGCTGCGCAGTCCCTCTCTGCACAGGCAGTAAAGCTGATGCCTTCCAAATGCTCTGGATTTGTTGCATGCTTGGAGGACATCTGTGCGGGATAGGCACTGGCTGGCTCAGGCTTCCAGCAAATGGCCAAAAGATTTCCCTGGTGTGCTGGGAAGATGAACTCCATGCCATGATGTGCCCACCAACAGCTATGCTACTGCAGCCAGGACTTACTAAGTCCTGTGAAATGGTGATAAAGTCTCATCTGGTGGTGCAAAGTGGTGTGGTGGTTTACAGGTATAAGGGAGGTGTCTTCCTGCATGTTTCTAGAGGATGCCTAGGACTCCACATGGCAAGCATGGCAGCAGAGGCACAGAGTGAGTTGTCAGTGTCCTGAAGTCCCATCTGTCCTCCAGGGAATTCATGTTCTTCTCTTGGGAACCCAGCATTATTCAACAGAATTCCCCCTTCGGGTCTGGAAATCTTCATGAGGGAAAGAACCTTAATACAAAGGACAGACAAAACAGGCCTTAAAGCTGATGTGCAAGTTGGCTTTGCTCAAGCCCTCCCTGCCCATCACCTCAGCTGGACAGGGAAGGCATCACGTTCATGTGCTGGTTTTTAAACTATTATCCTACACAGTGCTGTTTGTTTTATTTCCCTGCTTAGTGTTCAGAGGCTGTTCTTCTCGTGCTTATTTACTGTAAAGCAAAGAAAGCCAGGGAAAATTATCTCCAAAGCAAATAGAGCCATGTTTCCATTTGGGAAAACTTAGAGGGAAAGTGCGTGTAGCTAAGCAACAATGCATGATGGTAAATGGGTCTTTTTCCAAGGCATGAATTGCATGTGGATAACTGCTAGGAAAACAACCCCTGCCAACGTGCTGCCGACGTTTGAATTTTTGGCCTAAGTGATTAATGAGGAATGAGATGGAATTTTCAATACCCCTAAGAGCATCCTGGGTTGTTATGGGTCTTTTTTCTCCCACTTTCTATCTCCACCCAAAACCTCGGGTGGGAGTTTCTTACTGCGGCTGAGCGGAGCTCTAAGGATGCCTTTGCATCTGGACCTGAAAAGCAACGGGTCAGTTCCACTGCATCCCGGGGAAAGAGACAGGGACAAGGGGACTCAGCCATGAGAAACTTCCTTCTGTTTAGGTCTAGAGTGAAGCCAGCATTCACTCATGCACTAGCACCAAAGCCTGATCTCAGCCTGCCCCTAAGCATCACATAGGACAGCTTCACTCGCTTCTCCTCCCTGGGAAACTAGATGATCTCTGTGAGAAAAGGAGAGTATTTCTTGCTGTGGGGTAATGTGTTACAGATATATGAGGGTATTAATGCTAAGATAACACTAGCTATGGAATGGTAAAGTTTGAGAGCCAGGAATGGGAGAATTTGCTGGGGGTGACACTTGGCTGGGGGCATAAAGACCATTGTCATGTAGCCACATCATCATGGGTGACAATGCCTAGCTCAAGCCATGAGTAAAGGGTTAGGAAACCCTTCAGCTTTGCATCCTAGGGCAGGAAAACTATTGTGTTGGGGGTTATTGTCTCATAATAACAACAAATCTACAGAGCTCAAGCTTTGCATTTGCAAAAGTGACCACTCATCTGGGCTTTCCCAGAACTACTCCTATCAGGAATGGTGCCACCTTCAAACCAGTGCTGGCAATTCAGCCCGAAGGTCAGCAAGTGGGATGGCAGCAAAGCAGGGATGAGACCTCGCTTTTCCTAGATGTTCTGTTGATTTCCTCTTCCTGCCACTTGCATCAGTGGCTGTGACCAAAGCATACATTGCCATGGTTATTAAAAAGAACTCGTTATTGCATGAAGGTATTGGGATTATTTCGTTCCTCCATGAATAAAGTTCTACGGTTCCTTTTAAAATCAGACCTGAGGAATTTACAGAGTGGTTACTGTACATTCCTTGGGTAAAAAAGTATAAAATCTGAGCAAGTAGTTCCAGTGCATTAAAGCAATGAATAGAGGAAGTGAAAAATATTTTAGATTCCTGTAGAGTGTTACATTACAAAAATGCCCTGGTTCAGGACATTAGAACTGGGGGGTGGTTTTTTGCTCTCTTTTTCCCCCTGCTCTAATTTCTCTGAACTTGTTACAAGTCTCCTTCCATTTTGCTCACCATTTCCAAGTGACTAAGTAGAGAGAGGCCTGGAACGATGACAGAGATGCAAAGTGCACAAAGGGACTGGAGTGTGGTCCGATAATTCTGTAATTGGAGCTGCTTGAGGCTAAGTTTTCTTCAAGGCATTGTAAATGGGGATCGCTGAAACCCTTAACAGTCGGTCTGTCAGGCTGCTTCTTTAATGGATTGCTCTGTTTAACTCTCTCTCTTTGTCACTGGCAAGATGACAAGAGAAATTAGTGTACTGGAAAATATAAGGTAACTGGCAGCACCCCAGCCCAGTTCCACAGCCCCACAGACCCCGGGGTGCCGCAGCACCAGAGCCTGGCTCACCGGCTGCTCTGCTGCTCCATGGAGGAGGAGGAGGGGAGCTTTGGAACCTCCTGCCCTTCCTAAGGGTAGGAAAACCTGCAAAAAATACCCTGCGGCTCTGGGATGTTATAGTGAAGGGTATGTGGGGAGAAGGGGTCTCCCCATGGCTGCAGGTTGAGATTGGGGAGAGCACCTAAGCATCCTCACAGGGCCAAGCTGCAAACCTTTAATCAGCTGCAAACTGGCTTTGTCTCTGCCTTTACACCACGGATATGCTTGATTTTAATGGCTATAGGTTGATGTCAGTCTTTTGGGGGTGTTGAGTGTACGATGGAAGCACTCACCCTTAGAGAAGATGCTCCCAGTGTGTGTGTGAGCACATGTGAGTGGAAAAGTGTGATGCTTCGGGGATCGGGGATGCTCTGACACCTCCATTGTTCACAGCCAGCCTTTGAAATTTGGCAGCAATGATGCCTTGAGGCTAGAGATGTACCTTTTGTTTTTCCCATGAAATTCCATTCTGGTTTGGCTGAGTTATTAAAAAAAAAAAAAAAAGAAAAGAAAGGAGAGAAGTTTGAAAATCGCCATTTCCCTTCTGCTGCCTGCATTCCTCAGGAAAACTTTGGCAGCCTGTCAAAACAATAACTGAACGTGAACTTTCTAAAGAGCTGGCCTGGTGCTGTCTGCCAAAGCAGCAACTCAGCCTAGCTCAGTGCAGTATGTCCTTTCCCTCACCCCCCCAGGTGCCCACCCCCTTGCACACCCATCCATCCCTGGGCACCCTTTGGCCCAGACGTGTGCCCCCCCAAACACCAGTGGGGTTGGCACACGCTGCCTGGCTGCAAAAGCCACACACACCTCCTCTTGGCTTTCCACTTCTAGCCCCGACCGTTACTCCTGCAGTTCTGGGGGCAAAAACCTCTGGAGCAGTGAGGAAAGGCCAGTCCAAAGCTCGCTGAGGAATACCTCAGGTCCAGCTGCAATAACCTCAGCTGTAGACATTTATCTAAATGACCTTTTTCTTTTCTTAATGCTGTTTCCTATGCTAAAAGAATGCTGTTTACAATGCAAAGCCAAGTGCTTTTAAGTTAGGAAATGCCTAATGTATGATTCCTCACAAACTCAACTACTGTGTGCATGCATTGTGCTATGACCTTTACGTGAGCCCCTGCTTCAACCTCTTGCCTTGTTGTGTGGACACGGAAGGGACCAGGGCACAAGCTGCTCTGACAGCTGTAAATAAGACACTTCCTAACACTGAAGTGTTTCATTTGAATGTTTTTGCAGACCGCATATTATTCTTTAATACAGGTTTTTAATGCAATGTATAATTTTCAAACCAAAGCACCCGACTCAGGCACACTTGCCAGAGTTTTTCCTCACCACAGAAATGCAGCCGCATCTGGGGTGGAGCAAGGCAACTGCTTTGCTGCCTCTTAGGACATAAAATGAATCTAAAGCAAAGGACATAAAATGAATCTAAAGCAAAGAAGAGGAAGCACAGTCCTTGTTAAGAACACTCATTACACTTCATATGAAGGTGCAGGAGGGTGTGGGGAGGGAAACCACTGATACTTCACCCTCACAAGGGTTAATACTCTTAATCTGGTGGCAAATGCTTTGCAGTCTCCGGGTATTTTCAGGGCTCAGGTTGTACAGTTCAAAGGGGAAGATGGTGCTTGCACTGTCCCCATGCTGCTAGCACTACGCTGGTTCGGGTAGAACCTCTGCTTTTCCCACCACCTCTTCCCCCGTCAGCAAGCCCCAGGTTTAGCTTGCAGCACCCTGAGACCCCAGCACAGTGTCTGAGCAAAAGCAGCCAACCCTCCTGCCCTCCCTTGTCACCTCGACACCAGGAGGTGAGAAACACGCAGGAGTAATCCATTAATTAAACCAAACTGCCATGACTGGTTGATCTCATGCTGTTACTTGCAAGATGCAGCTGCCCCCATGGGAAGCTGGCCACCAATTACAACAGATACCCCACAAATCCTGTGTCTGCCCAGCACAGGGCTAGTAATTTCATATTGTATTTACTGCTGGCCAGGGAGTCGTCCAACAGGAACACAGCTCTGCCTTCTACAAGCTCTCCTCCAGCAGGCCCTGAGCTTGTGCTAAAGGTGAAGCTCATTTTTGGATCTTAGGAGTGGCCAGGAGTCTCCATCCTGCCCCCAGAATCCCTCATCATTTTAGTGTGTTTGGCTGACAGTGCTGTGGACTCAGTCCCCCTCCCTCCTCCACCCCTCCAACTATAAAAGCCTGTTGTGGCCTACATTCAGCTGTCGGATATCACATTATCGTGGCTCGGCAAAGAGGAAACCAAGCAGTTTGGCACAAATGGCTTTTCTGTGTTCAGGCTGCTCCAGCGCGGGTCCGCTCGGCTCCTCCTGAAGCACATGGAAGAGCTCAAAACTTCAATATTTAATCTTCCCTTGAAATGCAAATTGTCAGATGCAAGGAAATGAAAGTGAGCAAATGCATGGCCCATCGACCCAGGGATGTCAGGGAGGCAGCAGACGCTGTGCTCACTTTTTGCCTGTCAGACATAGTGTGGGGCACCAGGATCCTCTCTTGAGCACTGTGGCCCCTGCTCAAGTGTTGTCATTATCACCATTATTTTATTCAGTGTTTTAATGTAGCTTTTCCCAATTTGGGGTGATCTAGTGCCTGGCCAGACCTTGAGCATCTGTTCTCTGAGGGCACTGCCATGATGCTGGATGCTTAGATTTTGCACCCATAAAGGAGGGATGCATGGGCAGAGGGGATTTTGTAGTGTGTAAGTGCCTCCCTCTCCCCTCTCAGAACACAGCCACTCACCCCTATTGCAAGGCAGGCACTGTAGCAAGAAAGGGAGCACCCCATGTGTGCATGCTGGGAGCCAAGTAATTCTGGATATATTATAAGCAGAGTTTTGAGAAATAAAAACACATTAATATTCTGTTCTCTCAAGGCATTATCCTACTGTTTACCATTACACACAATCCTTTGCCTTAAATTGCATCTTTGATTAAAGCAGCAATGAGAGAAACCAGCACTAATAACAAAATGTATTCTGCTTTAAATCACTAAAGTGAAAACATCAATAAGCTGTAACCATCAGTGCCGCCATGAAAATGAAGGCAACCACCATGGGAAACAGCAAGGATGAAATCCACTTTGCCAGCATAAAAGCCAAGTAATTAGGTCTTATGTGGGTGGAACTTATAATGAGGTGCAGGAAGGGGGAAAATGAATTTCAACCCAAGCCTGCATCCTCCTTCCCCCCACCAGAGCTGCTGATCTAAGTCTGGGGACTGCAGTAGGGTCGGCAGGGTCCACAGGAGCTGCAAAGCAGCATTGGCACCTCCACTTCTACCTGCACTCACCACCCAACCCTTGTGGGCTGCAGAGCAGCCCTGCCACACACACAATATCAGTGTTTTGTACCCATGGAAGCAACTTAGATTTCACTGGGGGAGAGGGGTGTGCTTCCAAGAAGCACATTTTGCTTGGAGCAAATTCAGGCTGATATGTTGTATCAGCCCAAGACACTTATTTTAACAATGAAAAAAGAAAAAAGGACTCTGATCTGGTTATTGTGGATTCATCAGTTTGTGGATGGGGATATAAAACAAATTTATACCCACTGAGTTATTTGAATCAAAGCCCTGTGCTCCTCTGCAGCTGTCCGTCCCTCGAGGAACTCTGTTACTGGAGCAGTGCTGCTCCCAGTCGCTTGCCATGAAAGTTGTGATACATCAGCAACCTTCAGATCCTCTTCCCACATACTCTTACTTTGGGTAGAGCCTTTCAGTTACTCAGTGTTGCAGTCACCCTCCGGTTCACTGAAGCCAGAAGTACACTTTCAGGAGCTGTCTACTCAGTGCTAAAGCAGGAGAAATTATTCATAGCTTACTCTTCCATGCTTTTAAAGTGCAAATAAAGTGGGCAACTTCAGCGCTGAGTTTTTTAACATTCCCTGACATCTCCGCAGCAGATCAAGGTGCTCGCCTGCCCTTGTGCCTGCGACACTGTCTGGAAGTCTCCAGAAAGGGTTTTTTCCTGAATTTCTCAACAGCTGTCATTTTGCCTTTCTTTAAGGATGCTTCCCCTCGCTAAGACCAAAGCTGACTGCCGAGCTGGCTGCAGTTCTGCCTCCCGCCGGTGCCTGTGGGCTGTGGGCTGTAGCTGCTATCGGGATGCGGCTAGTAAGCAGTCTGAGGTTCAGCTTTGGGTTTGTTTGCAGCTCAAATTTTACCCCAAACTTGTCAGAAGCTGCCACACGGTTTGGCGCCTTTCCCTCAGCTTTTATTTCCCCCTTGGTTACATCTCTAGAACGAGCATTCGGTTTCCCGAGGGTCACACTCTAGTTAGCGGATGGTTATGATGCCGTCACTCAGGTTATGACAGATGCCAGGCAAGGCAGGGAGGACAGCCCGTGTGTCTGGCAGCAGCTGCGGGCGGTGCAGTGAGGTCAGCCCACCTAAACCCCAGCAGGACACGAGGACTCTACCTGCAAACGGCCTGCTGGGCCTAGAGCCGCGGCCCGCTCCCACAGGCCCCAGAGCGGAGCCGGCCCTAGCTGGGGGTTAGCAGGAAGGCCCGGAGCTGCGGGGCACCGGCTGCGCCGCGCCGGGCCCACAGCTGGGCACGGCGGGACACGCCGCGGGCTGCCCGCCCAGCGCTGAGCCGACCCGACCCGCACCGAGCGGCCCCCAGCGCCGCCCGCCCCGCTCGGGCTCTACGCCCGCCGTTATTGTTGCCCGCCGGCCGCTCCTTTCTCTTCCTCCTCAGCCGGTGGACTGAATTCATCCAGAGACTGAAATCGCCCCTTTTTACCCGCTTCTTCACATCTTTCCCCCCCCGCGGCTTTTGTGACGGGGTTTTGTTTTGCTTTCAGCCCGGTGTTTTAAAAAAGACCCCGAATATGGCGATTTTTAGAGAGGCTTCAGGAAAGTGGCTTTTCTGTGGAAAGGTGTCTTTTTAAACAAAAAGCACTCTCTCTACGTATATTTTATATATATATATATATGTAACTACCTATCTTAGTTCTTGCAGGGCAGCTGCTGAGGTGGCTTGTGTGGTAGGGTTTTTTAATTAAGTTTAATTTTGCGATATTTTTTTTTTCCCTAAAAGTATTATTTTAGAGCGGGGTGGATTCTTTTCGGCTTTTTTTCCTCCCCTTTTTTCCCCTCCCTCTCCATTAAAAGCCGATAGAGCCAGCCTCTTAATTGTAAACCTGCCGGGACTCGGCTGTCGCGATGTACAACACGGTGTGGGATATGGACCGCGATGACCCGGACTGGAGGGAAGTGATGATGCCCTATTCCACTGAGCTGATCTTTTACATTGAGATGGACCCTCCAGGTAGGGAGCTGGAGCCTGCGTGCCTGCCCCGGCACCCCTCGCAGAGGGGTCGGGGCTGCTTTTCATTCCTGCCTCCTCCCTGCAGACTTTTCCCGTTTGAGGAAGGAGGGGGGGGATCTGCAGAGGGGAAGGGGAAAATACAAATAATCTGCAGTTAAACTTTGCATAAACTTTCCAGGGACTTGAACCGCAATCTCCTGGGTGAAAGTATTCTAATATTGGGGTGGTTGTTTTTTTTGGGGGGAGAGTGGGAAGATAACTGCGATTTATGGTGCATTTTGGGAGGTGGATAGAGGCAGGAGGAGGGGAGCTGCTCGCAGCCCCTCTCCCGAGTCTCTTTTATTTTTTTTAAGCCTTTATTGAAAACCGTATATTTTGGCTGTATTCGCTGCTCGAGAAGCGGTTTTATTAGCCTCTTCACCTGTGTGCCTTTATGCGCCTGTAACACTTTGATGGTAGTGATTTACCTACCTCCATTCAGTTCCAGTTTAATCGCTTTTACAGTCTCCGAGCCCCTTTTCTCGCCAGCTCTCTTCCATCATTGACAGATGAAGTGTGTGTTGTTGCTGGGCCTTGGTGCTGGGGGAATAAAACCTGGGAACGGCTGGAATCCATCCCTGGAGGCACTGTTACTTTGATAATGCTTAATAACCTCGTTGAGAAGGGTTTGATGCAACTTCTTATTTATTTAATGTATTGACAGTGCTGAAAATGTAGAAATGTGTTTGCCTGAAGTTTTCAGATGGGACAAAGTTTCTTTTGTGCCTGAAGAGAGAGGGAGAAGGCTTACGAGAAGAAGTTGAGTCTTTGGTAATAAAGCAGAAATGGGTACTGGTGAAACCATATCTCTACCTGTAAGAGTCTAACAGGGTGAGAGCAGTAAGAGGATTGAAGGGCCTTTATGTTCTCTGGTCTCTGATCTGCACAGCCAAGAAGCTACAGTAAAATATGCACTCAAAATCATAGCTGGCAGAGAAATTGATAGCAAATAATTACTTCTAAGTGGTATCTTCTGTGTGGCATGTACTGCTAGACTTTCAAAATGCACTTTTCAATCTGTGCTTGAATTGTGGCGTGTATCTCCAAGTGTGGTTTAGTCCCTTTGTTTCAGTGCAGTGAGCTCTTTTTTTTCCTCTCCATAGGTATGTGGTACTTTAATTAAAAGAGGAGGAGGTGATCATCCTGAGATTTTTGGATCTCAAGGAGCTGTACTCACTTCCCTTAGTAACTGACGCTTCAAAAATTGGACAGATCTCTCAGACACACAATACTGGCCACTACACTAAATTCTTGCATAGCTGACGCTACCTATTTTTAGATGTTATTCCTGAAAGCATGAAGTTCAGTGAAATCTGTTTGCTTTTGTGAATTTCAAAGGATAGCTTTCCTGTAAATGCTTTTAACTATTCAGGAGGTTAGTGTTTGTGTTTGCTTGCATCAAGTGAACAAAAACCCAAGCTCCATTGTAGGTGACTTCAAACAATTGGCGTGGTGGGGTTTATTAGAAAAACTAAAGCCCCTTGAATGGCTCAGTGCAAGGAGGCTGCTAAAAGGGCTTGTCTGACTGAACTGGTCAGAAAAACTTTCTAGTATTTCTGCAGGAATTTGGCCATGCAGCCTAACTTTACATTAAGAAGCAGCATTTCTGTCATTAATGATGGCAATATTTCCATCATTGGAGCCCTATTGTCAGGGTTCAGGGCTTTATATGGTCCAAGCACCAGATATCAAAAGGACTTAATGTTACATGCTGGTCTCTGAAGTGTTCACTTACTTTCATATTTTTCAACTAGAAAAGCTAGAGCTGGTAACAATGCATGAGGTGAATCCCATGTATACATCCCGATTTTGTAGAACTATAACTTTTAAATTGCAGGGGAAAGGAGGGAGAGTGTGGCAGAGGTGGCCTGCTTCTAACTCATCCAGAAGTGGTGGGGTGGGAAAGCATTTTCTTGTCTGGGATGATAGGTCATCCCTAAGGGGAGTGTGGAGGAATTTATTTGGAACGCTTTAACGCTCAGCATGCCTTGAAATAAAGTCACTGCATTTGCACCCGGTAACAACCACAACTCCATTTGGCCTGGTTCCAACAAAAATTTGTGAAGGTTTTCAGTGTAGCATTCCCCTGCGCTGTGTCTGGAGTTCCTGAGCAGCTGAATGGTGGCAATATGTTTTCTCAGCAGCGCACAAACTAACAGTATGCAGCGAGTGTGTCCGCTGCCAAAGGAGGCAGCACACTCTTTTGTTCGCAGAACTTGTGTGAGGAGATCCCTGGTTGGGCTTTATGCTGCAGTGCTGGGCATCGACTGATACTGGGAGCCAAGTGGCTCAAATCACGCATGACTGTTGGTGATTACATTTTAGTGCATCTAAACTTGAGGCAGAAGACAAGAGCAAGGTGAACATAATGCGTGGTGTCACCCGTAACCTCTAAGTCAAGGATGGGGATACTGTTTCTTGTTAAGGGCCAGTAGCTCTTTAATTTATCTTGGCAGGCTGTCTCAATACCCACCTTAGCGTGGCCCAATAATAATGCAGAAATAAAACCCTGTGATGGCAGGCAGCCTGCAGCGCAGCCATAGCTTCTGTCAGGCTTCAGTGCACCTGCACCAGCTTATCAGTGTGCTCGTGTTTTCTATCCAGGATTGTAGGTGCAAATGGATGTTCAGAGCAGGTCCTGAAGCCTCTCTGCTAGAAGGCTTGCTCAGAAGTTCAGAAGTAGTAATGAAGTTGGTGCCTTGCTCAATGAGTTTTCTCCAACTCCAGCAGAGGTGGGCAACAAGGGATTGGTAGCTTTTAATCCATCCTAAACATAGGAGCGGGACAGTTTTCCTAAATAGAAATAGAGCAGTGGAACTAGGGATTCAGTTCTGACAGCCTTGGAAAGCATGCCTTAGAGTAGTACAACTAATACAGGAGCAACAACAGTGACAAACAGTGAGGTGACTCCTTCTGCTTGCATGTATAAATGCATAATAAAATGTATCACTGGCATAAGGTAGCATCTATATGTGGCAAATATACTAGTTGCAACTTAATATCTTTTTGTCTAAGGACAAAACTGGAACCATCAGTTGCATACTACTAACATAGTAGCTTCTAAACTTTATGACCAGGACTAATTTAGAGTATTATGTCCATAGCAGCATCATATGGTGGTTCTGGCATTAGGAAACTGGCTGTCAGGGTTCACTTGCATGTTTGTTCCTGCTGTGGGTCTTGCTGTCTGAAGAGACAAGGAAAAAGGTTACTGGATTGAATTTAGTTTTTATTTAACAACATCCGTTCCGGTCTGAAAAAAGTTGTTACTGCCAGAAGTTAAGTGTTTGAATGGAGGATGTGGAATTGACTGCAAAAGTTACTAGAGCACCAAAAGCATTACTACCTTTGTGTTTTCTCGCTTCTAATTAATAGGGCAAAGTAATGTCTTTCCCTCTGTAGATGTGCAATATATTATCCGTTGTGCTGATGATAAAATGTGTAATCACTGAATACATTTTGTCACAGTTGGATGAAAATCAGTAAGAGTGTTCCACTGGGATTTGAGATACAGATGTCAGCAAAGATATTTGGCTCAACTGCAGTTTAGAGGTTACTTTCATTGTGTGGGTTATGAAGAAAACCACAAGTTTTAGAAGTAGGCTTACTAGTGCAGAATGGGCTCTCGCTGTGGGAAGATAATAGAGTAAGTGTTTGTCCTAAAGCTATATGAAAGATACCTTGTTGGAGCCTGTTAGGCCCAAATATGATCAACAACATTTATTACTTGATCCAGCCATCTTTTTCAAGAACACTGCTCTTCCTTGCCTTGTGCTGGGACCAACTGTAAAAATGCTGGTGATACAAAATCTTTTAATAATTAGGGGAGAGCAGCAGTAATCTATAGGCTTTGCAAAAGCAGTACTGCCATTGTATGAGGTAGACAAGTACTGAAGGGAAAAAGTGTATTTATTCATTATAGTTTCTATTTTCTACTCATATATAATTTGACAACCCTTGTTTTAGGGGAATGATACTATAATTGTAATTTGGAAAACACAGGGTTTGGATCTCAAGCGCAGCATTTACTCGGATACCAGTCATGCTGTATCATTATCAGTGTTATAGTGGAAACTGACTGTGGCTTCTCAAATAGGGTTTGTGGTATGCAATGGCCCGATGTAGGTGAACACTGCATGTCTATGCCTGACTAGTTTTCCAGTGGGAGAACAGATGCAAATTTTAATAGCATTGTCAGTATTGTCCTTCAGCTTTTTCTGGGCTGACTCCAGAAGCTTATCAAAGTTCTTCTCCTACATATCTTAAAAATGTGTAGTTGTACTCCTGCATGCAGTCAAGACAGCAGCACTGTAGCAGCAACTGTCTTCACTGCAAATTTCAGTCTTACTGAAGATAATGATTTTAAAACAGCAGATGCTGGGGGTGGAGAGCTTCCTTCTTACAGAAGGGGAGTTTGTGCAGACTGTTTTGCAGGGAATAAATAAGGTTCAGTTGCTTGTATTCTGTGTATCATGGGAAATGCTTTGACTTTGAGTCTCAGCTCCTATGACAACAGTGATGTGAAATGCTTGTATTCTGTTCTTGTTACACCTAGATTTCTCTGTTGGCCTTTTCATTTCAAGACTGCTGTAATCACTTTTTATTTCTGATTGCATTTTCAGGCTTGCTTTTGCATTCCTAGCATTTGGTTTTCATTTTGATGGCTCTAACTGTTAAAGAATATCACTCATCAGCTTTCAATTAAATACATTAACACAAAAAATAGCATTAATATAAAGTGAAATGATGTTTTGCTTCAGATGGGAGAGCCTGCTTTAAAAGGCTGACATTTTTATTTATCAGGATGCTCTCAGATGATATAGAAATAGTTGGGCAGGGAAAGCTTGCTGGAGGGAGTTTTTCAGCTTTGTGTTTTCGTAAAGCTGTAGGTTTATGCAAACTAAAACATGGGAGAATGTTCTGAGAAGAAACTAAGCTCTTTGAGGGTGTTTGAAGGCAAAACCTGCAGCAAACGTTATTTATGCAATTGTTCTGAACAATTGTATATTGTATGATGACTGTACCTGACAGGAATTAATCACTGTGTTGTGACCTTCTGCCTCACTTTTTTAAAAGTAGAAGGCTCTTCTTGGTGTTTCCACTGGGGAATATTGTTTTCCCCAGCAGCAGAGTTGACTTCTGTCTTTGCCATTGCCTGCATGATATCTTACTCCAGAATGAAGCTATTTGGTCTTATCTTTGCTTTACAGCTTGGGAAAATAGGGTGGCATAGCTGGTCATACACTTCTGTGCCCAGTATTAAAAGCAGTTGGGTGCCTTACATCATCCCATGTTGGCTGTTTAGTGAGTCACTTTTTGGGCAGAGAGCTAGAGAACACTAGAAACAACACCATGACGAACACTTTTATCAGCATTCCCTGTATATTTTGAAGCTGAGGCTTTATTATTGTCAAAAAGACTGTTAACTCTGTTGAAACAGGTTGCTGTAAAACTTTGGCCCTGTTAAAGCAAGAGGTCTGTTCTGGCTGGATTTTTGGAAACTCGTTTCTGTAAAGTAGGTTGCTGAGTAATGCTCAAAGTAAGTCTCTGCTTGTGTACTAAATGCCACTATAGAAATGGGGGGAAGGGAGGGGCTTTTGGGTTTGGTTTTTTTTTTCTTCTGCTTTTTATCTCACTTCTTCTGACAGGTTAAAATCTGCACAAGGGGTAAGTAAGCAAGAATGTGCTTCTCCACATAGTCTGAACTACAGCATACGGGCTAATGCTGAGCCCCCAAACAATGTGATGGATGTTACCTCTTTAGAAGAGATATTCATGGTCTGTCATCTTTGCTGTGTCCTCCACTCAATAGACAAAGACTTTGCAATATTTCAATGAATATATTCCAGCATGTCAAGTTCTTCTAGTTCTCCTGAAGAACAGTGGCTATATGCAGGGAGTTCTATAAGAGCCTTCCATCCAGCGTTCTTTGAAAAAGGAGATGAAACACTTCAACTGCTTCAGCCTGTGGCTGCTTCTAACATTCACCCAGAGTCTCTACTAGTTTTTGTGAACTGGAAAAATATTTTGTTTTGGTTGTTTTTTTGTTTTATTTTAATGATAGTTCTTAGGAATGTTATTTCTTAAATCAGATATTATTTAGAAAAGACTTGAAAAACGTCATGTTTCTCAGCACAAAAATTTGTAGGTTTGGACAAATCGAAAAACCATCAGTCCTTATCCGCAAAAAAATTAAACCCAAAACTAGAGCTGCTGCGGCAGAATTACAGGAAAAACTGCTGTAATGAGGGAACACAGCCCACTTTTAGGGTGTGTTTTGATTCGAGTGTGGCTAGTAGGATTTACCCTCCAACACCTGCCCCAGGAAAATATTTTAGAGGTGAGATGGATGAGAGGTTCATTGGCAATATTGTGCCTGTAAGTTCTGTTGTTTGTTACAGCCTGAATTTGTATGTTGTAATTGAATTTTCCAAGCTGTCAGTACTCCTGCTGCACTACCCTGTATAGTCATCTTGGGGACATCATAGGAATCTAGATTGTTTGCCCTCTGAGGAGCTGCTCCCAAGTGTCGAATTAGAAGTCTTTGGTGCTTGTGGCATCTTTACTCTGATTCATCTCCTGTCTCCAAATGTAATCTCTTGAAGGATGCAAGGAAGCTTGAATCAATGAGATCAATGTTGAAGATCCTTTGTATTTTGAAGGGTAGAGTACAGTCTCACTGATAAGTTTTTGGACAGTGGAAGAAGCGAAAGTGCTGCTGTGGAATGGATTTCATTAAAATATTTTGAAGATTATAGTGTACTTGAGTGAGGAGATTGGATCCATTTCTTTTATTACCTTGAGATCTCACCATGCACAGTGGCTGTGCAGTCTGAGGCTGCTCCATGCCTGCTCTGAATCTCAGCTTCTACTGAGGGCACTGTGTAGGACTGCATGGGTTGGCTCTTCTGCCTCAATTGAGTGTCCTTCAGGATCAGGGTTCTTAGAAAAAAATGATGCGTGACAAAATGTACAACAATTTTCCTCTGAATGCTTTCCTACCTTCACATTTCTTCTGGAGTGTTGATTTGAAACGCACCTTTTGATCTTGATTTAGATGGATCTCTGTTAGCAATTTAGATGGTGTTGAAATATTCCTACTTTGGTAACTAGAACATAGTTTGGCATCACGCAAGGACAGGTACTGTATGAAGAACAATTTTACATACTGCTCTGAAAGATCAGATTTAGTGGTAAGCTGAAATAAAATGCTGCTTAGAGCAGCGTCATATGTGTTTACAGCTGTATTATTATTTTTAAGTAAGCTCATGTGCAGCAAACTTCTCAGTAGTGTCAATTATTTCTGTGAATTGGTTCTTCTATGAGGTTTGTACCTGATGCCTGGATGAATGGTTAGTCTTTGAAATATCTGAGGAAAACAGCCCTGGGCTGTTTTCATTTAAAAAAAACCTTTTTATTTTGGCTTTGGTTGGTCTCCTAGCCACAGTGTGTGACTTCACTCTCTGTCTCCCACGATGAAAAATTAGTTCTTAATTCTAAATTACTGGAGCTCTGTTTATGCTGGATTTTGTGTTGTCCTTACTTTTATCCAGAGTCTATTTCCATGTATTGACCAAAGAGTATTTTTTAATAGCCATTTGAAGGCTCTACCTGTGGAGGGGTAGGGGTAGAAAACATGTTGAAGTATTTCTTCGGTGAAGGCAGTTGAAGAACTGTTTTTAGTTAATAAGCAAAAAGGAGAATCTACTTGCTCCTTGCATTTTACATTTACTTTTATTGTTTAGTATTTGTGACCTGCCATTGGATACTATAAATTACAGTTGTTCTTATAGAATATTTCAGGCTTTCATGGACTATAAAAGGTCTGCTGTGAATTTTCGTCCAAAAATGTGGTAAAAGCCTGGGCCTGCTGGCTGGGAGATAAAGCTGTTCCTTCCTGAAGTGAGCTGAGCATGTGATGCTGGGTAGTGACAATCTTTGAGTGATGAAATATGGCAAAAGTTCTAAAACGTATCTAGCTTATTAATAGTGTGCTAATTATGCTTAGTAGGTAAAAGAGGGTTTATCCTTTTTATCCTCCTCATGTTAACTTTGGAACAGACGTCTCAGCCCTGATGATCATGGAACCTCTGACACTGCTGTAGCTTGGCAGCTGTTGCACTAAGGTCTGGGTTGAAAGGAAAACTGTTTTTCATCGAGCAGTGAAAATAATTGGGAAGTTGAGGTTTTCTGGCTTCACAACTTAGCATCTCCTCTTCATTCCAGCCTCTGTGCTATGTTACCTTGTAATACAGAAGTCAGAAGATGCCAGTGTCATTTATCTGGCAGTGAGCATTTTCCATTTCTTCTGTCTCAGCCATGGAGTAAGAAGCTTTGCAAAGTAGTTGAGGGGTACTTGTATAATGCCCCAAAGAATTCTGAATTGAAGCCAGCTCTTCTTCACACACTGTTGTCCATGATTCTGCAGGTGTCCTGAAGCAGATAATCTTTAACCTGTGCAGTAGCTGTGGATGCTTGTGAAGAGCAGAGCACAGCAGAAGTCTGGCAGGCTGTAGGAGCTTAAACAGTGGTTGGGAGATGTGGGAGAGGACAGGATAACTGGGGAGTTTTCAAACAAAACAGATCTTTATCAAAAAAGCCTATTAATCAAAACTGAAATATTTCTTAAAGGTGTTGGTTTTTATGAAAGTTCATAGAAACACAAGCAAAGCTATAATGGGAGTGTTTTCATTGGAAGCCTGCCTGGATTCCTGCCAACTTGTCTGCTGTTTTCTGTAATGAGATATTGAAAGACTTCAGTTCTTTGAATATGTCTTACTCTTTGGCATCTCGCCTGTTTTGGGGGAGGAGAGCAATAATGTGAGCATGCCTGAGGTTCTGTGGCCAGCAATAATGTGATTGAGTAGCTCCCTTCCCCGTCCCTGGAGGAGCTCTCGGTGCGTGCTAGCTGGCCTTTGAGGAAGGGCAGTTTCGAAGGGCACTGGTGCTCAGTGCTTTTCAAAAGGGCTCTTGGCAAGAGAACTGAAGAGGCGAGACGTGGAGTTCCAAGATCACTGACCTGCCGGTGGTGAGGAATGAACTGCTGTCAGCAGGTGTGTGCGACACTCCTCTTTGTCAGGTGGAGGATCTCCCTGAAAACATGGTGTCTCACTGGTCTGTCTTGCACACCAGGTACAGTGTCATGGGAACAGGGTGCAAAAAGCACCTTTGTTCAGCGTATGCTTTTTTGCTCAAGTGTCTTGAAGGGGGTCTTGTGCAGCAGGGGAAATTATAGGGCTATTAAGGGAGGGAGGGATTTTGAGGCTTTGCCTTAAAACTGTTACCGAAATTGAGAAAAGTGAGAAATTAGGACTACAGAGAGCAGTTAAAGGTTGGGAGACTTTTCTGTTTTTTAGAAAGCTAGCCTACAATTTCATTCCAAGTCTTCATCTATACCTCCAAAGGGAAAGCCCTTCTGTCCTTAAGGACTCTGTCATTACAACGTTAGCTGGCCTCACCATGGATTACTTGTATGTTTCCATGTAATGGAAATGACATTTTCTGGAGGTTTATATTATGGTTTATAGAGTATCTACTGTACATCAGCCTTTTTGAAGCTGGGTAACTGTCTTGGAAATCCTCTGATCTGTTTTCTGCTTGTCACAATGTGGAAGGAGAGTTGACTGAGACCATCAGAAAGAAGGTTGTAAACAAGCTCATGGAAGTGCTGAGTGTATTAACATTTTCTCATCAGAATACTTGGTAGTTACGATTATTTTAACGGTTTAAACCTGCTGTGGTTTTAGGTATCTAGCCTGCAGCTCTTGGAAAATACTGGAAGTAGGAAGTTATGGTGCCATTCTTGGGATTAAGTGGCACCTTCCTTAAAACTGCAAATTGGAGTTGAATTGACTGGCAGGTTGATCATGTACACAAATACTGCAGCCAGAGAAGTTTGGGCTGCTTGACTGGGTGTTGTGTGGATGTAGCACTTGGAGACCCAAGACATTCCTCTGCTTTCATTCTGTTAGAATTAGTGCCATTGGAAGCCTTCATGCATAGGGATCAGTGGCTCTTAGATCATGTAAATTTTTGAAGTTTTTCATTCAAAAACCTGACTGGGGAAACTGCCTATTTCATGGATGTCACGGAGTACTGTGCAGAAGTTAAACTCAGGATTAATATAGGCTACTATTTTATGTAAGAGACTTTAAAAAAAATACAATGGTGCTAAACTTCAGCACTTGACAGCTTTCTTGGTTGTCTTGGTGTTGGAGGTGGTTTGAATTTCAGGGAATCAAGTCAAATAAATGTTGAATAGCCTTTATAAAAAGCAATTCTATGCAGTCAAGAAAGCATAAAAAAAAAATTACCTTGGCAAAGCCTAATCAATAGGCTTTTCTCTCTGAGGGCCTGCGCTGCACTCTGCAGAGCAGCTCAGCTGAAGTTACCTGCTGGAGCCGGCACAGCAGCCTTCCGGGCCCTGACGTCAGCAACATCCGATCCAGGGTCCAGCCCGCATTGGCTGCTGTTGCCTCCACTTCATCACCAGCTCCTTTTCTTATTTCTGCCCTTCTAAGTGACACTGATCAGGGATTGGGATTTAGCTCAAGCTAGGCTGCTTGGGGAAGCTAGGAAGAGGGGACTAGAGTTGCTAAAGAAAGAAAAAGCAGGGATGTCGGCTAGTGCATAAGGAAAAGCCAGTCTGCTGTCATCACTGTGTGCCAAGCGGTCACTGAAGGCTGAACCTGATTTTGGGAATGCACTCATGTGGAATTGAAAGGTCCAGCTGAGTTGTTGTCTCTTGGGTTTTGGAAAGATTTGTGCTGTAAAGCTGTCCTAGAGATGTGGTAGGAGAAAGATGCTTGTGTATCTAATGCTAACAGCAAGTTCCTTATTAGACCAGATAGGTCCATTGTGCTGTTAATCACTTGTGATCAATGTTCTTTCTCTCCCAGGAAAAAAAGAGGCAAGAAACCATGAGGATCATTCGCTCTAATCAGAGCTTGTTCTGAGATAAAGTAAGATTGTGCCTGTGGCTAGATCAGAATTGGACCTAGTGACATGGAAAGAAACACGGCTGTTCTTGAAAGCATTTCTGTTGACTTCAAGCCAGCTTTATTTTACTGTAGGATTTTATCTCTGTAATGTTCATCAAAACTGGATTTTTTTTTTAATTTAAATAAAAATTTCTAGACTCTTTAAGGCTCTCTGTAGCATCTCATAAAAACGTCACAGGATTTCTCCTAGCAAGGTGGCTAGGACTGTCTAGGTACTAGTAAAAACTATTAGGATGCCTCATGTAGCAACCCATTGGGCCAGTGTTTCGAGAGCAGCAATAGGGTGGATAGGGTGCTCTGTTACAGCACACTTGCCATGGTATTACAAAATGTTCCCCTTCTATCATCACAGGTTTTGTGCTGTGGGTTTAAACCACCTTCGTGCTCAGTTCTCCATTTGTACAGGCTACAGTCATACAGCCTGAAAGGCAAGCCAAGAAACACTGAAGTGGGTGGGCATGTTAGTCTGCTGGGTAAAGCAATAGCCAGGATCTGGTTCTGTATCCAATACAGGGGAAAATCTATTATGACTCAAAGAGCTCAAAGTATTGAAAGTAAGGACTTGGGTCCATAGCTTTCTGGAAACAGGATCCACCCTTGCAAATACTTTTGTATTTTTTAAGTCTGCAAGCTATTAAAAGGCATTTTTGAAAAGTCTATTGTGAAAAGGACTGGCTTCCATGAGTCAGGTTTTACAGGAACTAGTCCAAGCCTTATTCTTCTCCGTGGAAGAATTTCCTTCCAGTTTTCTCATGCAGAAGGAAGTTCTGCAGACAAAACCCCGATAGTGAGAACTGATACCTACCCGTTAAGGGAAAGAAGGAGAAAACCTCACTTGTAGTGAGGACATTTGGTGTAATGCCTAGTGTTCTCTGTGTGACAAACTCCTGTTCCTTACCTTTCTAGTCTTTGTTAGTTTGCTTTTCTGTGCCCAGTGCTTTGGAGTGAGCCCTAACAAAGCTGCTAAATGATTCCACAGTATATAAAGGAGCAAGACTTAATCTTACAAGGAGGGCTAGAGAAGTATTCAAGTACTCTAGGGAATACTTGAAAGGCTCTTCTAGAAAGCCCCTATTACCATTGTAAAACAGGCTTTTACAGTGTAAAATACCTTGAAGTATTTGATACATCCAAGCCTGAACTTGCAAGACCCAGTGAAATAATTGTTAGTGCTGGTATAGCTTTCTAAGAATTCTCCACAGTGTCATATGTGCTTGTTGATGACTCGGAATTAGCAGGATTCGGCAGTAGATCAGAACTTCTACAGGTTTTCTGAACTCAGATTTACTGCCATGTGCAGGCACTGATGAGACTCTGAACCACTGCATGTGGCCTGTTGTATGTAGGGTAGCAGAGTCCAGATGAGAGGTGGGGAGGAGGGAGGAGGTGAAGACATTTTCTAGAAAATCCAGGACCTTTGAATGCGGGAGGTGGAACACAGTAAATACAGCTGACTGTACAGGCTTAGCCTAGATATATGCTCCTCTGTCTCCAAAATAGGATGGGGCTGGGAGCTTCAAGCAAAGTAAGGTTACAACTGTCATACTCTCAATGGTGCCTTGTACAAATACTTAGGTGCTATACAAACAACTGTAGTAGTTGAGCAAGGAATAACTGAAGCCTGCTAACCAGGAAGCTAATTCACTGAATCCAAAGGTTTTCACCTTCCTTTTATAACAAGACCTGTTATTGCCTCACTAGATATGTGTGCACCTGAAAGTTCCCAGCTCACCCCATAAAAAGAACCTGTATGCTACGGTTTAATACTCATTCCCGCAGAATGAATGCTGCTATCTGAATCAGGTGTTTGGTCAGCAACCCCAGGGTGCAAATGTCTGGGTCAAGGTTCAGATTTAGTTTAGATTGGCTCGATTAACGTATCTACTGGTTTGTAAGAGAACAGTAAAGTTACTGTGTTGGATATTCAACATGAGATGGTATTTGGAGCTGCAGTTGGAACACTGTTTTCTCTTCTTTAATGTGGGAGGTGTGTCTCGGAGGTGAGCAGATGGATGGTGCCAAGTAGCACACCTCTCAGCATTAAGCCATTCCACACTGGAGGTAGAGATCAAAATCTTCTTTCTGCTCCCTTTATTTGTATTTCTTCCTGTATGCTGGGATCGTGTGCATCTGAAAGATGGCTGTTGTCAGTGTGTCAGGCCTGCTTGCTGATGCTTGTGTAATCTGATGGCTAGGGGACAGGGCTGGAGCACCGATGTTCAGGGTCTGACTTAAAAATATGCTAGTAGCAAATCAATGTGTGTAGTTGCTTTCTTACTCTGAATTCAGATGTGACCTGTCCCTGTAAAACACTGTCTCATGAAATGCCTGGAAAAGTACTCGCTTTCAGTGGCAGTCTTCTTGATGAAGAGTCCACCCTCTGCAAAGCAGGGGAGAGCACTACATGAGCATGCCTGTGGCTGCTCAATTACTTCTGATACAGGGCTTACATTCAAGACCATTATGAAGTTGTTTGAGCAAAAACTTGCCAAGTAGAAAGAGCTTCAGTGTGTTGTATTCCCTTGCATTGTATAACCTATTTTGAGAACTGAAATAAAAGCCTGTTTGTCTTGAATTCAGAATAGGGGAGTTCTGGGCAGGTATGCGCAAGGCCTACAGATGTGTAGTTCTGCTGGTCATTTAGAGATTTGTAAGATCACCTTTCCTGTGATAAACACTTCAGCTATGTAAAGAGGTCATTATTAAATGCCTGCACCAAATGTCCCCTTTCCCCTTCCGTTATCACCTCATGTCTGGCAGCATTGAGAGTCATAGCTTTTGTGCCTACAGGAGCCTAAATGACACATCTAGTATGAAGCATGAACCTTGGGTCTATGTTGGGTGTGCCACTGCCCAGCTATCACTTCTCTCGCTTGCATTCTTCCCTCTGAAGAAGAGTCTACCTGTTTGCTCTTCCAAGTTGCCATAAGGAGTGGTGATACCTGAGCAACAGGAGTTTTTCCATAGTGGTGCACAGTGTTCTCCAAGATGTGGCTCTCAAACACAACATGCCTTTGTAACTTGTTTGGAGTTCTAGGTGGTGATTGCCTGCATAGTCATGCCTGAGACAGTCTTCCTTTTAACAAAAACTCATGTTTCCTCATATTCCACTCCTTTTTCTTCCCTCAAGTACCTGTTTGGTTTGAGTACTAGGAAATCTGGGATCACAGTGCTGTGGTTGATTTCAGAATTCTTAAAAAATGGCAAATTCCATTTGAGAGAGCTTAAAATTCAAGATGCATATTTTCTCTTGCCTTTTCACTGTCATTTTATTATCAGTTTAGTGATTATTTTCCCCTGTTTACCTTTCTTTAATATGTCCTTCATTTTCAGCTCTTCCTCCAAAGCCCCCCAAACCAATGACTCCAGTCAATACAAATGGAATAAAGGACAATTCCAGTTTCTCTCTGCAGGAAGCAGAGTGGTACTGGGGGGACATCTCAAGGTAAGCAATATTACTAAAATACATTAAAATATATTAATATGTCATTAAAAATAGAATAAGCCTGTTAAAGAGAAAAAGAACGTGCCATTTCAGGCAGCATTTTACAGGAAGGAAATGCTTCAGGGCTAATACTTGGTAAAGCACCTAAATGAAAATATTTGACTGGATTTAGGGCTTGTGCTGAAGTTGTTACTGTTGTGGTGCAGATATTACCAATCTTGGTGACAGTTATTCTGGGTTTGTAAATTTCTTCAGATACACAGAGTCTTTAAAATAGAGAAAATCAGTTCATTCAAAAGAAAAGTGCTTCTGAATATGTTAACTAATAAGGGTTTGTAAGCATACAACTCTGAGATGCATGCAGTTCTGCAAAATTTCCATAGGAGGCTTGCTCAGAATAAAGAGTTTCATTCTTATTTTTGGTTTCTTTAACATTTGGTTAAATTTGCATGTGTATTGATTTCTATTACATGTTGGTATAAAAATAGCTCTTACAAATGCTAACCATCACCAGCTATACTAAGCAGATGACACAGACGCATAGCAAGTAAGATTTCCCTCTTAAGAAAACCCTTTTCTGTGTGCTTGTGAAAATAGATAGGTTGGGATAAGTTCAGAAAATGAAGTGCCAGGTTTTATATACTTAATTGCATAAAAGAATGGGAGTGTGTCCAGTCATCCCTTCCTCTCTTAAGGCACTTCTAAAGAGTCTACATTTGAATCTGTAATGGGAAACATGAGCATGCTGGGAATGTGATCAGGAATTGCTCAAACTTGTGCACATAATACTTTGAAACACTTTGCCAGATAGGGGCAAGAAAAGCATGTTTGCCACAGTAGTTCATTGACGTTCTCAGAAGGAAAAAAAAGTTCTCATATCTTTATTGTACCACGCTTATCTTTACAAAGCAAACCTGCATAGATCTTGCTTTTGAAGGGCCTCGGCAGTGATATTTTTCTGATAGATATTAATTCTAAATTGCAGTAAAGTGACAAAACCTGATCCCAAACCCCACTAGGCAGGGTTTGTTTAAAACTGCTCAATATTGGTATCAGTTTATTGACTCTGGATTTGTTCCTTAATTAACAGTGCACGTGATGGCAGGAGCTAATGCAGCACAAATCACATTGGAGTGGCTTTATTAAATTAAAATGTGATACACGCGCATGTAAAGATGGAATTATTTACAACCCTAATTTGACAGCCAGCGGGTACGGACTGCATCAAGCTGTCAGGGCAGGAGCCATGTCTTCTTCAGTCAAGAACATGTGCTCAAAATGTTGTCATGAGCTCCAGGGTGCAACTCATGGGCATAAGCCCAAGCCCTTAGAGCATACCTATCCATTCAAAAAGAAGAGAGCTGTTTGAGTTAACTGTGGCCAATGTGTAAAATATTCTGAGAGGACTAAGTGGATATGCGCTTGATGCTTAACAGGAGTCAGTTTTATGAACAGAATGGCTTTCAGGTAGCTGAATCAAAACTAAGGCTATTTTGTAAGAATGCTTTAGTTCCTTAGTATTTGAACAAAAAAGCTGCTGTTGACTTTTCTTTTCAAGATGCAAGTAGGCTTCCTGCCTGACTTAGATAATGTTGAGGCTACTGGATAAACTTTAGTTTCCAAATGATCGTATTCAAAGTTGTTTAGTGCCTCTAATCCTGTAGGGAGCTGTTTATAAAAGTGAGATATAGAATCTGAGTGAAATAGTTAAGCCTGGCAAGACACTTAATCTTTCAGATGAAATAATTTTCTAAATGCTTACTGGTACTTACTTTAACTAAACTATTTCTTCATTTGGCTTAAAGTTCTGGACTGAGTATCCTTTTGCTTCAGTTGTAAATAAGGAAAAGTTGCACTGAAGCTAGAAAGGTTGTAGTGGTTTAAAACTACTGTAAATAAGATCAGAGTTAAGCCAATAATGAGTCTCTTGAGACTAAAACTGTGCTAAACTCTAGACACCTCTGAGCCATGATGCTAGAGACCATTTCTTAAGAGGTCAGGAGTGGCTTCTCAAAGGGCACCTGTTTCCAGTGTGGACTTTAAAACCTGAGCAGATTACAGGGAAAGGTTGTGAACTCTGAGACACAGCTGCTACTGTTGCTTGAACAGAGACTTCTTCCGAAATGGCAGTTGACTGCAGCTGCTATTTTTTAGTTTAACTACACAAGTTCAGACTTGTTTTAGATGGCCTAGAAGACCGGAGAGCCTGAGTGTGAAAGAGAATTGCCTGTTATTTTGAAGACTGAACTCTTTATGCATGCTGGTGTTCCTTCCTCCAGTGCTGATACCTGTGGCAAAGATGATCCCATCCCTGGCAGTTGTCAAGGCCAGGTTGGAAGGGGCTTTGAACAACCTGGTCTAGTGGAAGGTGTCCCTGCCTGTGGCAGGGGTTTTGGAACTAGGCGATCTTTTCCAGCACAAACCATTCTATATTCATGTCTTTAGCACTTGTAATTTTACCTTTCTTTCCATTCTCCAGGGAAGAAGTAAATGACAAATTACGAGACATGCCAGATGGGACATTCCTGGTGCGTGATGCATCAACCAAGATGCAGGGAGACTACACCCTGACATTGCGGTAAGGACTGAGCAGTTGTAGTCCACATAGGAAACCCCTGAGTAGCTAGTTGCTGTACCAATGACAGCAGTGGCTGTGTAAATCTGGTATGGCTCAAGTAGAGAGATGTTCCCAAAGGAACTGCAGATCACAGAATGAACAAATAAATAGCCAGGTCTGGCAGTTGGTTCTGTTCTACGCATTGAATCCTGTCACTCAGCAAATATTACTGTAATGATCTCTGTGTAGATTAGATGGGACTCAGGGAGGAGAGCTACTCAGTAGTGCTTCGTAGTTTCAGGATTGCTGAGGTAAAAGGTATTTATAAACTAGGTCTTTGATTAACGGGAGTGTGTTGAATATCAGCAAGCAGCTCTGGAGAACTGAACACAATGTCTTTGTAAAAAAGGGGTTGTAACTAGATGATCTGTAAGGTCTCTTCCAGTCAAAACCACTCTGTGATTCTATGACATATTGCACTGGAGCCATGTTGCTTTCTTCATTAAAATTGCCTGCAAGTGGCAGTCTTCCCAGAGCTGCCCCAGCTCTGTCTACTGCAGTTAGGCAGCAGACCTCATGTGACTAGCTGCTGGTGCCTTGCCCAGCCTGTCCAGCCACTTCCCTCTGCCAGACTCCCAGAACTGGTTGTTAGAGGCAAATGGACAAGGTGCATAAGCCACTGCTGCTGTAGCACACCTTTGGGAGTTACTACGATACAGTAGATGTTTGATCTTGCCATGAAATTCTGTTGTCTAATGACAGGTTTGACCCCAAGGGTGTAGTTTAAATTCTACTTTGACTTTGACCTTGAAGTTCACAGCTTGTGCTGTCTAGGTTTGGCATGATTTGGTTATTTTGCTGAATGCAGATGTCTTTGGGAACCAAAATTGAGAGTGCAGAAAGGACAGGATATTGTCTAAATAGTCTGCTGGTTAAAAAAAGGAAGAAATAAGCACTATATTTTTGGAAACCACTAGAATGTATAAATCTGGATTATGTAAAGTCCTAAACTTGCAACCTTCTTGTAATCCTCAAAGGGTTTTGTTTAGGTTTGTGTATCCTGTATTAGCAGCCATAACTCAAAAGACTTGTTAATCACTGTATAAATGTATACTCAGTTGTATACTATTAGTGACCCCAAATTGCAGGAAATAGTGGGTTTGGGTTTTCATATGGCTTCTCTATTTAGCCTTAAGCATACTTCTTTTCCTTTGCAAAACTTCTGGCAATGCTAGGTCTTAAATACCATAAGCTGACTCCAGAATGAACACATAGGAAGAGATTTACTTTGGGCTTTGCTCCTGTTCAAATAATATCTGATCATAATTCTGTGTGTATTGACTCTTAAACTACCTAATATCTGCTAGTATGTAAAGAATCATTATGAAGTGTACAATGTCAAAGCCACTTGCCAGGAATTTCGCTGGTGTCTTTGTTAGCAGCCTTAGTGTTGAAGAGGGATAGGAGTAAAACCTCTAAATGGCTGTGCCACTTTACAGGAAGGGTGGCAACAACAAACTGATAAAGATCTACCATCGGGATGGGAAATACGGCTTTTCTGATCCACTGACGTTTAATTCAGTCGTGGAACTGATCAACCATTACCGCAATGAGTCTCTTGCTCAGTATAACCCGAAGCTTGATGTGAAGTTGATGTATCCGGTGTCCCGGTACCAGCAGGTAAGATCTTCATCAGGTCCCAAAAACTATTAGTGCAGACAAGAAGAAAATTGCAAATGTGTATATAATGTTGTTTTCTGTATGTGAAACGTGATTTATTTTTCCTATTTGAGCTCACTTTGCTCGTAATAAGGGGTACTCTGATTTTTTAACTTCAGATTCCGAGCAATTTCTTTTTGCTTTCTCCAATAGGGGTTAGCCATCCTAGAGCTTAACTGTAGTGTGGTTTTGGAAACACAGTACTTTGGCGTAGTTCTTAATGTCCCATAATTTCAGTTCCTACTGTCTGTAAACTGTGGAACTTCTTGCATGGAGAAAGGGGGATTTTAGATGCACTGTTTTTGTTGCGTAGAAATCTGATTATAAAAATTATGCTAATTTAAGATGCAAATATGCATAAGTGGACAAATGAATACTCTGAAGGAAAAGCTGCTTTGCTTGAAGACTTCTTAATGGCTTTTTGTATCACACAGGATCAGTTGGTGAAAGAAGATAATATAGATGCAGTAGGTAAAAAGCTTCAAGAATACCATGCTCAATATCAGGAGAAGAGTAAAGAGTATGACAAATTGTATGAAGAATATACTAGAACATCACAGGTTGGTTCTGCTTTAGCTATCTGTAGGGTCTGTTTCTTGTTGCTTAAAAAGTGAAGAAAATTATTTTAACCTGTTACAGCTAACAAAGGCAGTCTAAGGTCGGAAAATGCAAGGGAAAAAAACCTAGTAAATTGTGGAATAGAGCAAGGTGGTTTCAGTGAATATTAGTTGTTGTCAGTAGTCCTAGAAGTATGGTGTGTGGCAGGAAGAAAGAGGAGCTGAACTTTGTAGTATAAGGTAGAGTGGTGGTGAAGGCCATCACCTGCAAACTTTGACTGCCAACTTCTGTCTTGGCTGCTGAGTATGTCCAGCTGTTGTATGCTGTAGTGAGAATTGTAGAGAGGCTTGTCCAGGTTTCTTATAAAGACATGTTCAAATCAGCAGATATTATGAGTTAAGGAAGTGTGAATACAGTATTTGGACTGCTTCTTGTAAAGTAAGTAGCTCATACATGGAGAGGAGGTTTGCTGGCAGTTTTCCTGTAAACTAAGATGGAAAATATGACTAAAATATTTGAGGGGTTTGCAGCCTAATGGAGAGCATCATGTGGGGGAGGAGGGTTGACTTACAGGGAGTAAGTTTTCCCTGTACTTCCCTGACTGTGCTTGGATATTTGACTAAATTTAACTGATCTATCATGTCTTGACTTAGGGGTGGGGGAAGTTCATCTCAGTCAATTTTAGGGAGCATAATTGAGTCTTGCATTGTGTATTGCCTCATTCTTGCATGAACAAATGATGGACTCTTTCCTCACATAGGAAATTCAGATGAAGAGGACCGCAATTGAAGCATTTAATGAAACTATTAAGATATTTGAGGAACAGTGCCACTCACAAGAGCGATACAGCAAAGAATACATTGAGCGGTTTCGCAGGGAGGGAAACGACAAAGAAATCGAACGGTAGGCTCTCTAGTTGTACTTGCTTATAAGGAAGAACAAGTGTCCCCATTGGCACCCCTGTGAAATTTTTATTGATATTTTATCATATAAATCACTTAATAAACTTGGTCTTTTCTCTGAGACCTTCCCCCAAGGTGTCTGGACCTTCAGTAAAGCCCTGTTCTGTTGATGAATTGCATTGTAGACAGAAGAGGTGGGAGATCTCTGGATTATTCTCTGTCTTGACTGCAGTAAATCAAGCTACTGTGATGAGGACCAGGAGAAGATCAGGAAATAATGATTTAGTTTGCTTATCCCACTTCTATTTGAATTTGCTCAGAATATAATTCCAGAAAACCTTTACTTGCAAACTGTGAAATGTACATAGATCTGGTAAATCTTATAGGCCATAATCAGTTTTGATCATTTCCAAAGTAGATCAGTATTTAATTGTCACTACTTGTTAGTGGATAGTGGTCATCTAACAGACATTCAGTAAGGGCCTCATTTGAAATTGCCCTTCTGTGAAGATAACAGCAGGAAAAGATGTATGTGTTCTGGGTCTTTGAAGAGATGCCAGGTATAATGCCTAACTTGACACACTGCTTTATGAATCATGGTAAGGTAACCTTAAGGAGATTTTCAGACTGGAAGCAGTCACCTGTAACAATCTTGTTACATGATTGTGATGCTACATTCTGACTTAAGATCGATTAACAGGGAAAATACGTGATTTTCCTGAAATGTACCAAACCTGCAAACTTACCTTGAATAAAGAGACAGGCAGCATTACTTCCTGGTAGCTCTTGATCAGTAATTGAAGTCTTGCCTGTACTCATACCTATGGTGGGATTGCATAATTGATATACCAAAAAAAGAATCTGACAGTGAGGGAAGAATCTGTTCTAGCTTACCTTCCTAGAGAAAACTTGTTCCTGCATCTCTGCCAGAAGGAAATGTATTAAGGTAAATGGAAGGTTCATACTATGTAAAAAGGTTGTAGGCCTTCTGGCAAGAGGTCTTTTCTGCTGCTCTTACAGTAATTCTCAAGATGAGGCTGTCAATTGGAGGGGTTGCTATTATGGTAGTTTTTGTGATACAGTTATGTAAGTGCTACTGTTAAGGGTCAGTCCTTCTATACTGGTTTCAACTCTCAAATATTACACTTGTTTGCAGGATCATGATGAACTATGAAAAATTAAAATCACGCCTGGGTGAGATCCATGATAGCAAAATGCGCCTGGAGCAAGATTTGAAGAAACAAGCTCTGGACAACAGGGAGACTGATAAGAAAATGAATAGTATCAAGCCTGACTTAATTCAGCTCCGCAAAATCAGAGATCAGTATCTTGTGTAAGTAAGCCTGACCTGTACATCAGAGTGTTTCTGATGAACCTGATCAATGACTGTTTCCACTGTGATAATGGGAATTTAATTCTCTTTTCATAACCAGAGTTCTGTGTGTGCTAAGGTACTGTGTTCTGGCATGGGATGTCTGAGCAATTGGTTCACCTTTTCATGACTTCATTAGAGATTTCAAGAGCCTGCCACAACTAGGTGCACATTCTGTAACTCCTGTAAATAAAGCATTTAATATAAATGAGCTATAAATTGAACCTGTGCCTTCTAATACAACAGAGGTTAATATTTTTTGTGCTGGGTGTGGCAGCTGTTGCTCACACCCACCCTTGATTTCACTGACACCCTTTTATCCAGATCCTAAAGTCCTTGGGCTGGAGTCAGTGCACTAGAATTCTGGCAGAAGACAGAGGGGAAACACTCTCAAAAGGTGGTCTTTGGTTAGAAGAAGCCAATGGCAATACCCGTTTTGTTTTTCCAAGAGAAAAAGGCAGCTGTCACAACTTATATTCCACTTCTTTTCTGGACTGCACTGTGCAGAGGCAGTACCTCTGCCTCAGCTCAACAACCCTCTTCTTTCTCCATTAAAGAGGTTACTTCATGGCTTCTTTTTGCTGTGTCCAGTAAAGGAGGCATCTCAGATGATGATGCAAGGAAGTGCTTTTATGGAATCTATGATCTTTCTTATGGCTTCTGCTGCTGGAGAACTAACTAAGCCCCAGACTGTTTTGTTATCTTGTGTCTAAGCTTCAGCTTGCTCAGTAAAAAAAAACAACCAACCATACATGTACTCTAAAGTAACATATTAATGCTTTCTTCTTCTGGCAGATGGCTCAATCACAAAGGGGTGAGACAGAAGCGAATAAACGACTGGCTGGGGATCAAAAATGAAAATATTGATGAGTAAGTGTCACTATATATATGATTTTACTGAGAAGTGTTCCATTAATAAGTGTTTTCTGTTGTGGGGATCAGTAATACAAAACATGAGTCCTCTCAGTAAAGGACTGTAGAAAAGAGAACTGCAGAAAAAGGGAGAAATTCTTGGAGGGAACTTTGTGACATGAGGCAGCAACTTTGCTGAAACATAGAGGATTAAACAAAGTTGGAACAGTCAAGTTTGTAGTTGAAGCGTTTAATATCTGTCCATTAGGAGTCTGACTTCCCAGTTTGGGTATGTTCTGGTATTTCTTTGAATGACTTCTGCAGAGATAAATCACTCTGTTTATTAACTCCTTTACTGACCACTGGTTAAGTTAACAAATTTTTTTTTCTGCTTCAGCACATACTTTGTGAATGAAGAAGATGAAAACCTGCCACATCATGATGAGAAAACTTGGTTTGTGGGAGATCTCAACCGTATCCAAGCAGAAGACTTGCTCTGTGGGAAACCTGATGGAGCATTTCTAATTCGTGAGAGTAGCAAGAAAGGGTGTTACGCTTGTTCTGTGGTGTAAGTCTATTTTCCTTCTCGTTCTAACTGCTCAATTCATAAATCTCTACCACAGCTCTTTATTTTGGAGAACAAAAGCCAGGCATAGCCTAGGCCTACCCATTGGAATGTGTTGAGTGTTTGCAAGAAGACTAGCATGGTAAAAGCTTTGTTGCAAACAAATGTGCTTTGAATGTGCAGTAACTGTAGTCTCTGCAGTCACCACAGTAGCTAGTACAAAATTCTGAAGTATCCCAACTTGAAGCTCTACAGTCTTACATAAATTAAGGCCAAATTCTCCCATATCCTTCCCTGACGAGGAACACATGGGAAGAAGGTAAATGGGTCTGTAAAGCTCTAGTATCTTCTGTTCCCATTTTCAGACATGCCCAACTGTAGACCTTGTATGTTTAAGGTAACAGTGAAGCTTCAGAGGAGGCATTATTTGTGAGCCGTATTTTTTATGACATTCACACAGCCTTGCATTGATTTCTTGTGTTTCTCTTCATTTTATGCTGGTGTAATGGAGGTCAGAAATACTCTGATTCCATTATCTAAAAATCCTTCAAGCCTGCTCTGGAGTGCAAAATGGCTTTCACTGATTTATTTCACATGAAGTTAATTACTTCTGAAAGCAAGTCTGAGAAATGAATATATGAAGGTATATGACCTCAAAGCAACTGAAGATTGTAGTTTTTGCTATGTTCAAGATACTGTTTATCACTGTCACTGGAGTGACTCTGCTCATCAGATGGTTTTGCTTGGTTGGTATTGTACCACAAGCTAGGAAAGGGCTGACATAATGTAACCTGTTCCTACATGTGACTTGGATTATAATAGGCTCCAGTACAGGGATAACATAATACTCCATCTTTCTGGCACATAAGTTTTTTCTAGCAGCTTTGGAAATACTGTGTTGCAGTAACTGCTTTGCCAAGTTAGGGACTCAGTCGCTATGACTTCAGATAATGAACCACCTTGAACTCATGCCATGCTTCACATTAAAAAAATGCACACTGAAGCCTAGTGCTGCATTTCATGAAATACTCTTTAGGCCCTAAGAATTTGTGGGCTTTGGCTGCTTCACTTACTGGAAAGGTATCCAGATAAGTTGAGCTCAAAGTCGTGGCTGAGTTTAGGTGCTTATCTTCTTGGTTAAGCTCTTGACTTTTTGTTTTTCCAAGAATCATTTGGAGAGCAGTGCACTAGGAAACTCTACTGCTGGGGTAGAAGAGGCCTCTTATGTGGATTATTATGCAAGAGTGTTTAATCGTATGCCCTGAAGCAGTGTTTCTTCACAGACTATATTAATCTCCTCTACTTGCATCTACTGGATCCTCCATTATGTAATTTAGTGACTAGCAGGTTACTGTGTTAGTTAATTGTTAATAGACTGTCACTTTGGGTTTGTCCTTTGATGTTAAACTCTCCTGTTTCTTTTCTTTGCAGAGCTGATGGAGAAGTGAAACACTGTGTGATCTACAGCACTCCAAGAGGTTATGGGTTTGCAGAACCGTATAACCTGTACAGCACACTTAAGGATTTGGTTCTTCATTACCAGCAGACATCCCTTGTCCAACACAATGATTCCCTAAATGTTAGGCTTGCCTATCCTGTCTACGCACAGATGCCCCCCTCTCTCTGCAGGTAAATTTTGGGGAGGAGGAAAGTGTTGGCTATCTTGGATTCTTTTCTACAATTTTTATTAGAACTTGGAGGGCATTCTTTCTCCTTAGACTGCTTGTTTTGCACAAGAAGTGATTCTGTGAATGTGAATCAAAAAGAGGCCTAGCAGCAACAAGATGACAACTTGGGTGTAGGTGTCCTGGTGCTACCTTAAAAGCTCAGCTGTGCTTTTACACTGATACTTTTGTTTCCTTATGAGGGGAATAAACTCAACACAATGCATACAAAAATACTGGAAGCAAAACATCGTTTTGTGGAGATAATCTTTTGCCAGGCACCTTCAGTGGAACCTTCAGTGGAACTTCTGATCGGATTTTGTTTTCTCTTGTTCTCGTAGAGACAATTTGAAGCCTCTGTTTGAGGCATTAGTAATGTCTTTCAGTCTTAAACTCCCAAAAACTAGGGGGAAACTTTACCACAGCAATTCTTCTCTGTTAATTTTAGCAGCTTCAGTGCGATTCAGCCGAACTTCCAAAAGAGGGCTTGTCTTGAGGTAGCATGGAATTTGGTGAGAGAAGACCAAAGGAATTATGGGAAAGCTTCAGGCTTTTAATTTAAGCAGAAAAATGCTTGTAAAGAAAAGTTGCTTTATTTTTTTGCCAACAGTAACAAAGTTTTGGTTTCAATGGCACTACAGGTCTTCACTTAAAGGAAACGTTTATAACCAAACTGAACACACCAAAACTTTGTTCGTTGCTAGATCGAGCACTTACAGGGAAGGTTGCATTAGCATCTGCACATACTCTCTACACCAAAACTTGAAACAAATAAAAGGAAAAGCTAAACATTGTGTGGCTTCAAAACACTAGATTTATCTGATCTGATGTAATTGCCTACTCTCCTCTTTCTTCACCCCCTTTTCCTCCCATTTCTTAGCTTGGGATTCTGTTTTCAGTTTTTAATGATACTGTGCTTCAGAATGTAAATCAGAATGAAGCTTGCACTCACCTGTTGCAGTTCTCTTGCTGAACAATGACAGACTCTCGTAACACTTGATTTTCGTATAAAGAGGTAGGTGCAATGGAATGCTTCTGGATGGCTTATTGCTCCAAATTCTTTCATGAGGTGTAGTCACTTCCAGTTGCACAGAAGTGAGCATGCTAATTATAGATCTCTTCTAATTTATTGTTTGAAAGCTAGGTTCTGAACTCTCCCACCACTGCAGCCAAGCAAGATTTTACACTGGTATCATCTAAATTCCCTTGTAGTTATTGGACATGATGCAAAACACAGGAAGAGAGCTGTATTCCTCAGTTACTGGATGCTTGGTACCATCCTTTGACAAGAGCAGCTGTCAGATACTGGAGGGAGTAGTCCTGGGCTTCATCAAGTACCATAACCCATCCAATAAATCCCCTCACTTGAAAGTATACAAAGCATCTTATTTCCATTCCTTAAAGCTTCTAAAATGAAAAAGAGCTAAGTTTGGCAAACTAAACCACTTGGCATCAAAGCACAACTGGCAAAGTAATTGTTCAGTGTGCAACCTTGAATGTTACTTTTGTTCCTATTGCTGGAAGCAGTTCCTTTGCAATGCACCCATTGTGCAGGACAGGAAGCAGACAGTCATGCAGGTCTGAGAATGCTGTAGGCCTATTTCTGACCCTGGGACTGATTTCCTGTCCAAATGTGGTGGGTTTTCTTTTCTCTAATGCCTGGGCAGCAATGCTAGGCTTGTTGATGCTTAATGTTTACACTAGAAGTATTATTTCTCTGAATGCCGTGACTTTACAAGCAGGGAAGTGACAAGGCTGGAGCACTGGCAGCCACTGCAGGAAGGGTAGTCTGGTTGCCTGGTATGCCTGTGAGATGGTTTTTTTTGCACTAATAACCCTGACTTATCCCAGGCACTTTCTAATCAGCCAGATTTGCAATCTTCAGGCAAAGAGTTCTATAGATGCCACTTTACATGAAACAGTACAAAACTTAACCAAAACTTTCTGCAAGAAGAAGAAAATTCATTCAAGCAGTTTCATCAAAGTGACCCATGTCTGTTTGTGTGCCCTTCTCTACCACTTCCCCAAGAAAAGGAAAACTGAGACACAGCCTTTGCTCTTAGTGAAAATCTTGAATGGATTCCTCAGTGGTATATGGACATGGAAATTTTTCTTTTTAAAGAAACTTGCCCTACCTCTTGGATAATTTGCAGTTCTAATCTGGTAGCTGTAAAGCTGTCATTCTCACACCTCTTATGCATCTCATGTTCCCTTGGTGCTGGGCTGAGTCCAAATGCTTGATGAGGAAAAGCAGTTCAAAGGCACAAATGATAGCCAGGTGCCTCATGCCTCTGGAAAAACCTGTGCAAGAGGAGTGTCTGTTTTCTCTGCCCTTGTGATCTGTCTGGGCTCTCCCCTTATTTGCAGTGTGAACATTTGAGGCTGATGGGGCACTTCTTTCTGATCCCTGCTTTTGTGACAGAGACAACCTGGCTGAAGTTTCACATCTGCCTCATTTTTAGGTAGGGTTTGGTTTTGTTTTAAACAAACACGGGTCTGCTTTCAGGCTCATAAATCCTGGCACACCCTCGCAGCACTGACAGCAGCAGGATAGCAGAGCGGGGCTGTTTGAAGTTCCCCCATTGTGGAATCTAACTGATCCTGTGAGGTCTTGGGCCAGGCTCCGGTCCCGTCTCTGCCAAGGTAAATACAGTGTAATTCCATTGGCATCCATGGAGGTAGCTTCGTTTTATAGTGGTGTGAGTGAGTTGGGATTCTTGGCCCCCCACTCTCCGAGATCTCTCTGCTGATCACAGGTGATGTATTTGCTGTGAATGATGCACTCAGAGCCAATAAGCCATCTTGAAGCATTCTTTGAGATTCTGCTTTGCCCAAGCCTTCAGATCAGGGCTATGGGCAGACTAAGCCCACGTTCCTCCTATTTGGCTCTATTACCCTCAGCAGTTTCTCTGAGGCTGTGTTTTGCCGCTCCATCTCTCTGTATTTGGTTTTAGGCATCTGAAGTCCCAGCTGCTCCAATTGCTCCCCTTTGACTCATGCTATTGCACAGATTTTGTCTGCAGCCTTTTTGCACTTGCAGAGCAAGTGGAAATGGGTGTAAAACCAACTGATGTGTAGCTGGTGTGATCCGTGGGGTAGGGGCTTGGTCCTGTTGCGCTCACTGTGTTCAGCCTGCTTCTGTTTGTTCAGTAGTGTTAGAGCTGGGAGAAACCCCATGGCTTCCAGGAGCTGCTCTACACTTGCATGACTGAGAAATCAGAAATAGGCTTGTGAGCTGCAGGATTAGACCCTACTAGGAGAAGCAGCTGCTAAACCTAAAACAAATACAGGAAATGTGGATATAAAGGCAACACACAAGAACTCAAGCTCTTTTAAAACAGTAAGATGTGAGAAGGTTTCCATTTTAAGAGTCAAAACATCAGGAGGAAAGGGGAAATAGTCTCACTGTTGTAGCAGCTGTCTGTTACCAGACTGCAGTTAGAGGAGTACTGATCTCATTGACCCATATTGTATTAAATATATATGTAGAATTAAGTAATTTTTTGCACAGTGTTAAATGGGGGTGGGGAGTGTTGAAACTCGAATATGCACAGTTTCTTCTAATCTGTTTTGAAGTATATTTGCAGGGATCAGGGGTGATTCAGTATTTTGTATCTGTATGGATGGAAATCAGGTCTACTTCCACAGTTGCCATTGGCCCCATTGCATCAGCCACCAGTGCCATGTTTCTGAAGTCAGTAAGTTACAAATCTTTTCCCACTAGTTTCCTTCTTGATTACAAGTAATCTTAACATGGGAAGAACCAACCTAGAAACAGAGGGATATCCCAGCAGGCACTTCACTGCTATGTGAAGCAATAACATATGGTTGTCCACCTCCCGATAATGGAGTGCTCTAGATCTGGGGGTGTTTTGGGGTTTCTTTAGTTGTCAGCAGCAGCAGATTGGGTCTCTGCTTTGCACCACTGGTAGTTGCAATCTAGAGTTATATCCAGCACACCCCTCTGTCTTATGCCAAAAATAAATGCTCTTTTCACACCCATCTCTCTTGATGTGGCAGATGGTCAAGAAGTTTTCCATTTAATGTGATGGGCCTGATTATTTTCTCACTGACACTAGTGTAAGCAAGACTTCCACAACCAAAAGCCATTCCCAGGAAAACAGCTTGTATTTAATCATACCTGAATTCTAGTCACAGCAGGGCAAAAATCAGTTTGTCCTTCACAGAGCCAGGCAACTGTAATAGGGACTGTGGAAATTGATGTTGACACTTAATGCTGTTTTGGGGAGGACAGGGGAAGGAGGAGGGTCTTGGTTGTCCCAGATCCTGGCCTCTCTGCAGGCTTAGGTGGCACTATGTCTGTAATTGAAGGCTGCAGCTGTTTAGAACAGCGGAATTGCTATAGGAGTGTCACACCTTGTAAGTTTGGAAAAGCCCCTTCTTTGGTACTTGAACAATCTTGCTTCTGTTTTTGAATGTCTGTTTATTTTTTACTTCTGTTACACTAACAGGGAATAAAAATCTGAAATGTTAGTGAGTCTTGTATGCTTGCTGCATTGTGCAGACATGAAACAGGTACTGCTGGTGAATCAGGAGGGGTAAGAGACAGGTTCAAAATGCAGTTTTACAAAGCACTATGACAGGTTGGGGGTTGTTTTGTTTAGACCGTATTTAAAATCAGGTTTTCTTAAGTGTAGTTTCCTTAATGTTGATTTGCAACCTCTGCTTTTGGAACAGCAAAATCAAAATAACATTCCTGAAGAACAAAGATGCTGTGAGAGGAGGGGGATTAGGCTTGCTCAAATTCAGCTTTAATGAAGAGGAAGGGTCAGCATCCTAAAGCATCCCTCTGGTTGTAGTTTGAAGCAGTATACAGACCATGAAGTAGGACCTCTTTCTTGAACCACAAAAGAGGAGATGCCAAAGCAGACCCTTCCCTTTGAAATAATCAGTGGTACGCTCCTTAAATGTGCGTGCAAGGAGATGGTTAGGAAATTCGTAGAAGTCCTTAAGAGTTACTCCTCTTTCTGTATCAAAAGGGAACTTGCATTGCTGATCCCCTCATTTCCCTTGGCAAAATGTGTGCAGCCAGGAGAAGGGAACTGAGTTACTAGCCTAGATAAACATGGGCCTGTTCATGAAGCAGCTTGGCTAGTTAAGTACTGCGTGAGGAGTAGCTTTGGATGGGGTTAGATGAAGTTTGTCCAACATTTTTGTGAATCTTGCATTCTGTGGGCAGAAATATTTTCCACCAAATGGCAAGGGGGAAAAAAACCAAATCTCTCTTGAAATCTTTTCAATTCCTTCCTGTTTGTTCACAGGGGCAGATAGGGAGCTTTAGCTTGTTAACTGTTCAGATCATGACAGTGCTTGAAGTGCTGGTCTTTGGGGCTAGCTCCATACAATTAGTGCAGAATTAGCATTTTTTTAAATTGCTATTGGCATAGACAATGTATTTTAAGACGAGACTCAGCATTTGTTCTAAAATTTGCCTTTAAAAAGTATCATGTGAGCTTCAGAGGCAAAAAAAACCCCATGTGAGAACGGGCCCTTTTTGACTGAAAAAAACCACCTCTTTGATCAACCTGTATTAGAGAAAGCAGCTTTAATTTGATGTCCCCCTCCGCCACCTTCCCTTGGGATTGCTCCTGCGAGATCAGCGTTGGCCAACGCTGTACTCAGCAGTGCTGTATCCATGGCTTTCCAAGTGGTTTTAGCCAAGAGGCTTAGGATTGTTTGGAACGATGATTGCATCCAAAGACCAAAAAAGGCTCCAAGGGTGAATGCCACCACCCCCCACCCGGCATCAGTCTCATTGCTTGGGGGGGGGGGGGGTTGTAGGATGCTGGGGCCAGCCACAAGCCGCCTCTGAGTCTGCGTTGGCTAATGGTGGGGGTTCATGTTTGGTCGGCTGCTGGGGGTTTTGGTCTGTTTTGTTTTTGTGAGTGACTTCTACATCCAGCAAAGATATGTTTGATGAAACCTGTTGATTTTGTATATCTGGCTGTTTATTGCACCACGGGATTGTAATGGTCTGCATCATCTGTGTGTGTGTGCGTGTGCGCGTGTGTATATGTACTGTATGTATATAGATATATGTAAAATATATTCACGTACACATTTATATGCATTAGCTGTAAGTGGCACTGCCCCTTAAAAATAAAACAAAATTCCCTGTTAGCACATTCTGCCATGTGTTGAGGCAGAATTGGGTTTGTTTTTGTCAAATGAAAAGGAGTTTATTGTGTTCATCTTGCGTATGTGCTTCTGAAATGCTGAACTCTGGATTTCCTTGGGTGGGGGTGTCCTACTTTGTTTGTAAACCCAATTGAATTGGGGTGTTACTCGCTGGGACAAAGCATTCAGCTTTGGTCCAAGCAAAGGTTTAGCAAAAGAAACCCTTTTGCTCTCCTGCATAGCACAGGGAGCGTTTGCACGTTTCAGTAGCCCCCCAGATCCCCCTGTCCAGAGCTGATGTGCAATGGGTGGTGTTGGTACGTGTCCCTTTGTGAGTGGACTCTTTGTATAAGGTGTGGTTCAGTGTAAAGCATGAGTGGGTGTTTGATCTTGTATCGAGGGCTGAAATAACAGCACACTCCTTTGTATAACCTTTGCATTAATGTTTCTGCTTTTCTTTGACTTCTATTTTCTTTAAGGGAAACTGCATCTGTTAAGAACCTGCTTCTCCAGAAGCTATCAAATTGTTTTGTTTTCCAGATGAATTCCAGCATGTAACTTTGGTACTCTTGTTTGTTATTTGTGTAAAACCTGTTCTTCTGTCGTTTATGGTGTAGTCAGAAAAAAAAAAAGGAAAAAAAAAATTAAAAAAAGGAATTCATGTAGTTTAACTTTTAAAGAAAAGAATCAAACTGCTTCATAAGGAAACCAATTGTATGTTAGTGTTTTCAGACAAGTCATCCTGTAGTTCCTAGCTCAGTAATGCAACACTGTACTTGTCACCAGGTGTGTTCCAATTTTGCTGTACTTTCTTTTACTAGATGGTTGGGCTTTTAAATCCCAGACACTACGCATCCTGGGCCTACTTGCTCTAGATCAAAAAAATGCAATAAAAAGTTGCAATAAAGCACATTGACATGTAATGTTTTCGAAGGATGTACTGACGGCTGTTTCTAATAAATCCAGAACTGCAGCGTGGTGGGGCTCTCGTGGTGTTAGCTGTGTTTGTGTCTCCTGGCTGTGAAGCCATGAGCACCTTCTTTAGCAGAGGCTTTAAAGAGTCTTGTAGAGGTCCAACTTGCTGTAAGCAGTAGCTGAAGCAGCCAGGCCCCAAAACCCTTTTGGGGCCAACGCAAAGGAGGGCTACATCTAGCACATGTGAGCTCCTTAATGGAGCCTTTCCTCTGTTCCTTTTACAGTGTTTTTAGAGAGAGCAGGAGCCATCAGCAGCATTCTTGCATGCCTCGTTGCCTCCTCTGCCACCAGGGAAAGCCATGTTTATTGATGCTGCTCCTGGTGCTGGGAAGGGGAGGGAGGGCTGGTGCAGCCTTTTGAAGGACCCAGCTCATCTGGATGCATTGGTTTAGAGCCTTGATTTTGCAAGAGTGTGGGAAATCACAGGTTGGTTTCCCAATACCGTGAGCACCAGGCACTGGGGCCACTGAAAAGTTAATGAGTTTGTGGGTGGTGGTGCTGATCCTCCTCAAGTTCAACTGGAGGTGTTAGCAGGAGCGTCACAGCATGCTCCCAGTGCTGCAGTGATGTACAGCTGAGCTCTGGGCAATGCAGCAGCACAGCCCTGGGATTTACTGTCCCAGGCTGTGACCACACATGGGATGCTTGGGGACGGGGTTTACCACACACATACATCTCCATGTGCATGTTCTGCATTTTCCATTTGAGGTCTTGGGAGCTCCTGAAGAGAAGCTCAAGTTGCATAGGGCAGCCTGACGGTGGCCAGCCAAAGGGCTGGGGCTTGGGCTTGGACAAGCGTGAGGATTGGCAAGGGTAAACCTGGGGTGCTTCAGCCCTCAAACTTGGGAGTGGGTTGGGATGGGATGGGATGGGATGCTGCACCAGCATCCTTCAACAGTCAGGGCAGGGGAGGCCTGGTCTATGCATGGCTTGTCTGGCTGGGGCTGCAAATGGCTCAGTGCTTTTGCAACCCGATGAGTGGACGTTTTTACAGGCTGCTGAGCGGTGTTCTTCCAACCTGCTGAGTTGACCATTTACAACAAACTGCTGTGCTAGCATTTCCTCATTGTGCCAGGTAAGCCTTTTTGGCTGCTGAGTCAGCGTTCCCCCCATCGGTGACCCACAGGCCCGGAGCACCAAAAAGGTCTGGAAAGCCCCTGGTCATGGCACTGGGAAGTGGAGGGCATCCAAGTGGACCCCGAGAGCTTGCTCAGGCATTGACCTTTATGGTGAGCAAGGAGGATCTCCCATATTAAAGCACCCCAAGATCAGGTCCACTCTGTCTGCAGGGATGGTGCTCAGTGCTGGAAGGATGTGGCCACCCCAGATATAGCACCCAGAGGAGCAGGAGCCGTATAACTCCCAATGGATGAGCCATGGGCGCTGCGGGTTGATGTCCACCACATCAGCACCCCTGGGTGCCTAAACGGGAGGAGAGTAAAGGGGAAAGATGGGTGAGAAACTGGGAGGATGCTGCAAGGGGACTGGCTCTTTCCTATTATTATTTAGTTTATTTCTTTTACTAAGGGCTGATGAGGTGGGATTACAGGAAAGATGTCAGTCCCTAATTGGGGAATCGTTTTTCAGGGCTCTGCCAGACAGTTTGTTTCGTTATGAAAACATTACAGCTGGGAGCCGGCGTAGGAAATTTCCAAGCAGCTGTGCTGACTGGATGGAAAGAAAAACACCTCCCAGCTCAGATGTCTGCTCAGAGAAAGGGCAGATCCGCGGGATTTTTCCATCCTCAGCCTTGCCACGGAGCTTCCTGCAAGTCCCCTGGGCTCCCCCATCATGCACAGGACCCTTCCCGGGGGAAGGTGATGTCCTAGCAGTCCCGGGCATGGCCCTACACGGATGGATAACAGACAATCCCTGGGATGCTTCCATGGGCTTCCTGTTCCCCCTGGGGCAGGCAGGAGGTGGTTGTAGTGGAGATCTTCCCCATGGGATAAAAATATCCCAGCCCATCTCCAAAAGCCCATCCTCTGTCAGCCAAAATGCCTTGATATAAGGCATCACTGGTGGTTTGGAGGCCGGGGGCTTGCTGCAGCAAACAAAGCTACTCCACTTCTCCTTGGCTTCAGCTCTTAAAATAGACTGGTTTTAATCTAACAGTTTAATAGGTACCGTGTTGCTGGGCAGCTGGAGCAGCACAACCACCCGTTGTAGCTTGAAGTATCACAGACATTCATAAATACATGGTGAGGCAGTTCAGGTGGGCTGCATGGTTCCTTGTTCCTTATAGAAACAACAAGAGCCATGGTAGCCTGTCCCCTCCATCCTGCTCCAATTATGTGGGGTTGATGCATGGGAGACTCATCTGCCATTAATGAAGCAGCTGAGCATGGAAATGCAGCCAGTGCAGCTGCTTCTCACACCGGTTCTCACCATGATCGGGTCTGGGTGGGCGGAAAGGTGCCTGAGAAGGAGCAGGACCCCAAGGATGCACAACCAGGGAGACGCAAGGAGGATGGAAGAATATTGTCCATAATTCTTCCCAACAATTTATGACACAGAGCTTTTCCTTCCCTTGGAACATCAAGTCCAAGCTTGGAGCAGGGGCCAGCAGCTTTCAAGTAAATTGGTGCATTAGGGTTGGCCATGGATTCAGCATCCCTGTTTCAGGGGAAATCTCGTCATCTCACTCGCCAGGTTTCATCCAAATTGGAACAAAATGGGAAAACACAAAAGCTGACTCTGGACAATGCTTGCAAGGGGGAAAAACCCGGCACAATGACTGCATTTCAACAGGTACAGTCCCACACCAGTGTTAGCCTTTCTCTACTGATAGCATCCCATTACCCAGAGGGTTCAAAGAACGACGTCTCGCCCTGACTGAGATAAACCACTTCACTGGCTACTGTTTTCTCCCTGAATTTTCACCAAATCTTCACTTTCTAATGACAAAATGTTCTCCCTGGGGCAATCAAATTGACTTTGTGGAGAAGCAATGGGTGGGGGACAAGCTGCTGTGGCACCCTTTGCATGACAAGCCCTTTCTCCCCTTCTCCGCCATGTTCTCTGCCCCAAGGAGGACAAAGACGTCATGCAAAGGCTGCAGAGCCCTTTCCCTTCCCCATCCCTGCCAAACTCAAGCCATTCTCCCAGCCTTGGAGCAGAGAGGGAGGAGGAGGGCAGGCAGCCTCCAGCCCCATGCCTCAGGCCCAGCTGGCTCCACTTCCCAGCCCTGATGCAAACCAGAGCAATCCAGGAGCCAGTTCCCAGAAGGGGGATAAGGAGCAGGAAGAGGAGCATTAACTGTCACAGTGGCCCAGGGTTCCACAAAGGCAAGCCCCAGATGGAGCATGTGCCCCTTCATCCCACGGGAGCAGATACACTGGCAGATACGCCTCTCCCTGGGCTCCTGCATGAGCTTCTCTGGGGAGAAGCGTGCGTGGAGAGGTCTTTACCCAGACAAGGCACTCACCAGCCACAAGCCTGCTTCAAGCAGAACCGGCACCAGAGCGCTTCCCACCCCTTTTCCCTTTCCTCCCTCTTTCAAGGGAAGGGACTGGATGGGTGCGCCGGGAGCAGAGCCAGCCGGCCCGGCGCAGGTGCTGTGAGCGCTCCCGCGGCCGCTCTGCCAAAGGAAACGCAAACATCCTACCCAAAGAAAGCACTTTTCATCAGCAGCGCAGGTTCCCGTTTCTGCACAGGGCCGGTCTGTTCTGGGCAGCTTTCCCCTCGCACCGAGCCCGGCCGAGCTTCCCAGGCTGGGCTTTGGCCAAAGCTGCCCTTCCCATCCCACATCAGATCCATCAAAACCAGTCAGCGTGACCGCGTCCGAGACCTGGGCGGGATTTGAACTGGCCTGATGTGAGGCACTGCAGAGTTAAAGGGACTGAAGTCAGCCTCAGACCTTCAGGCTGAGAGCTGGGGATGTGGAACCTTGGGATGCAGGACCTGGAGATGTGGGATCCTGGAGATTTGACACCGAGGGGATGCAGGAGCCCCAGTTCTCCTTAACTCTGGCAAAGAGAACTTTGGCCAAACCTGGCTGTCCCCAGCCCCGCAGAGAAGATGAGGCCCCCCCACACACACACCTAGAAGCAGATGTTGGGGGGAAATTCCAGGTGCATCTTATGAAATAGGCCAGGACCACAGAAATAGCTAAAAAAAAAGGAAGAAAAACAAAAAGTGTAACTTTGGCCTCAAGTTTGGGAAGAGGTGTGGAGAAGACAGGAATCCGGGCGGAAGAGGAGGTGAGCAGGAATGTAAGGGCACTTGGACGCACATCATTCATGGAATAAATAGCTCTGGGTAGCTCATACCTGCCCTCGGAGGTGGGTGGGTGGGTGGCCAGGGAGAGGAGCAGCAGTGATTCCTCATCCTGCCCCTGGGCACCCATCAAAGCTCTGCCGCTGAGTCAGAGCTGGGCTGGGCCCCAGCTCTTGCCCCCAGCCCCTGGAATTCCACAGGGACAAACAGGAGGCCGAGGCCCCAGGAACAAAGCGGCTTTTCATGGCAGTGCTTGGCCAAGGAAACCGGGAATATTTCTGTGCAAGGGCTTCCAAAGAGCGCCTTGCTTTGATCCCGGGCACGGGGCAGGTTGTTGGGGTTTTTCTTTCCTTTTCTCTGTTGCTCTTGGTTCTTGTCATCCTGCTTCAAGGCGTGATTTTTGTGAGTGCTTATAGCTTCCAGGAGAAACTTTTTGCTGCTCCAGGAAGGAAAACCTCTTGCTGGGAGCAAGGTACAGGTGATGCATGGCTCCAGTGATGGATGGCTCCGGTGACGCACCCGTCAAACCCCAGCTTCATCTGCCCCTGCTGCAAGGATTTTGGGTGCAGCATCACCGTGTGTGAGTCCCACAGCCCCTCTGAGGACGCAGCACTCCTTCTTTACACCCAAGGGGGAGAAATCCCTTCCCCGGGGAGCTCCCTGCAAGCTCAGGTGTCCATCACCATCACTTTCAGCTCAGAGGTTGGTTTCTGAACCCATTTGGTAAATCCCAGCCTTCCTTGGGGTGGGGAACCCAAAGAGCTCTGTGGCTTCTTCCCAAACCATGCCTCTTCCAGAGGAGCTGGGAGCTTGCACACTCAGGAGACCTTCCAGCCCCCCCAGATGATGAGGACGGGCATATTAATCCTTACCAGCCCCAAACCTGATGGATTTCCAGCTAGTTTTTATGTCTCTTTAAAACATTTTAAATGTCATTTAGACATCTCTGTCTAAAATCCACTCTCATACCCCAGATACAGAGGGAGAGGATGCCCCCCCCATTCCCATCCCCACTGAGCCCATGCTCAGATCTGGGCTCTCCCCTTCTGCAGCCCTAGGGATGGTCCCCACAAGCCCATACCCGGGCACAGCATGGGTTACGTGTGACTCCCCACCAGGGCAGGCAGGCCAACCCTCCCCGCCCACTGCCCACATCCCAAGTATTTTTAGGCAGCAGGAAACACGCTTTCACTGCCTCCAGTGCAGGGATTGGAGGGGATGGGTGGGATGGAGAAATGGAGTCAGCCCTGCGTGGTCGCCACTGCCCTGGGATTAAAACTACCCCCTCCTTTTCTTCCTCCTTCTCATCTTCCTCCTCCTCATCCTCCTCCTCCCAGCCCTGGCGGATGTTGCCTTTGGACAGGACCCTCTGCCACCGAGTGAGGCCTGTGTGCCCTGGGGCCATCTGGAATCCATCACCCACTGCACGTGGGGACGCCAGCCAAACCCTTGCCCTGCTGCTCCTGCTGCACTTTGCTTCCCAGGGGAGCACTTGTGGATGCAAAAGGGTGTCCCCCCCTTCCTGGCACAGGGGTGCAGTCGAGACCCTGCTGTGTCATTAGCAGTGGCTGGGGAAGGGAAGCAGATGCCCCTCCACCACTGACAGTGGGAACAGCATCAGGGAACCCCAAACAGCAGCAGCAGCCCATGGGAGCCAGCCCCATGCTGGGGAATGGGGCTTTTCCCCCAACAAGCAATAGGTTGGCACCTATGAAGCACTGGACATGAAGGATGCACCTCGCCAGCTGGCTGGGAGGAGCGGTGAGTATTCCCTGAATGGGAATACATCACTTGTTCTCCTCGCACTGGGAATTGCCATGGGTCCCAGCTGAGCCGTGGACCAGGAGACTGCAGCAGCCCTGAGGCGGTGGGACATGGGAGGGGGCTGCAGGTGTCACAGGGCGTTTTTGGCTCTGCCATTGCCTCCCTAAGCATCCTCAGGCACATCCCTGCATCCCTCCCTGTGAACCTTAACAGTATCTGGGGCTATTCACCTCTCCCTGAGCAGCAGATGTCCCATCCAGCGAATAGTGCACAAAGGAGCATCGTCACCCTGTATCCACAGTGCAGTGCCTGCCCTGAAAGTTCTGCTGTTCGTCCCTTGAGCTGTCCACAGGACAGGAAGCAGGATTTGGGGCAGGATGGGCCAGAGGGCCCTGAATTCGGGGTATGTCTGCACACGTGTGTGCATGTCCTTCCCCTGCGCAGGATGGCCCCAGCAGGCAGAACAAGGAGCCATCCCAGCTCTGTTACCTCACACCAGCGCACACTGCCCAATCCAAAAGACCTCAGAATCCACGCTTGGTCTCCCAGTCGCTGGGATATCGCATCCAGCACAAGGATGAAACAGGAGTGTCCCATGAGCAGGAGGGGTTCCCCTGGGTGCCAGAAACCAGAAAGCATCTGCCTGCATGGGCAGTCCTGGCCTGGCTCTGGTTTTCCTGGGGAAGAGGAAAAGCGGGGTCTCCATCCAGCTGCAAAACAGCTGGGTGGGCTGCCTGTGCCCCCCAGCCTGGTCCAGGAGCACGGTTCAGGCAGGCCAGGGGCTTGGCTGCTCCACAGGGCTGCTCCACCACCATTTCCTTGTGCTTCAACACTTACATCCCCAAGTGAAGTTTTCCTTCCCATGGCCCCACGGCTTTCTGCTGGATGGCGTCACATCCAGCTGGAGACCTGGGAAAGAGGTGAGAGGGGGGAAAAGTCCTCCTGGCCCAAAGCACTTCATGGCTAACGCAACCAGGAAGGACAGAGCATGGGCATGAAGGGGCTGGGGGGAACACGGCGGTGGGCACCATCAGCCCTGTTCCCTTCTTTGTCCCCTGAATATCCTTGCCTTTTTAATGGAGAAACAGGGAAAGGGGCAGTTCTGGGGAGCAGCGTGATCCATCCACCCCAGAGGAGCACCCTCCACCACCATGGGAACACGCATCCCCAATCAGGCAAACCCAATGGCACTCACAACCCTAATTAATGATTAACGAGCATCCAGCACCTGCATCAGCTTCTATACCGACAGGTGAGAGCAGGAGCGAGGCAACAGGAGCCCATTTGCCTTCATACTCCCTGCGGAGCAGCCCGGGATGCCACAGCAGCGAACCTGGGGCTGGAGACCCTTACGAGCCCATTCTGATCTCCTCCTTCCCGGCTCCAACAGAGCAGCCGCGGCTACCGGAGGATGGGAACGGGCAGGAAACGGGCTTTTGCGGTGCTGGAGCATGGGATGAAGCCCCAGGAGCAGCTCAGCTCCAGGCTCCCACCAGGACCGTGCTGCACGCGGATGGCAGTCCCTGGAAGCTGCCTCCTCCCGGGAATGCTGCTCCTGCAGTTTCTGTTAGTGAGCTCCTGCAACATCCATCTTTACAGGGCACTGGATCCGTCCCTTCCCTCTTGGAGGCAAAGGCAGAGCCTCAGCCCCGCTCCTTACAGAGCTCTCTTCTTTCTCTCCCCCAGCAGTAACAGGGAAAGGCTGGAGCTGAGGCAGCCCTTCCCTAAAGCCATCCCAACCACTCTAGAGGGACACTGGGACCAACACAGCCTTTTTGGCAGCTGCCGCCCATGGTCTGGACCCCAAACCACAGGAGGTGGAAACAGCAGGGGCTGCAGGCAGCATAGGAGCCCTGGGTGCTGTTCCCTGGTCGTAGGTGGCACCTAGAGCTGGGACAAGGGCTGGTCACAGCACCCAGCTCTGGGAAGGGTTAGGGCTTCTAGCTAGCTAACAGCATAGGGCTCATTTTGGTGCTTTCCCCTCCCACTCGGGAGAATCCAAACACCCCAGTTTCTCACCACACGAGGTTTTCCCATGGGAGAAAGGAAAACATGGAATTTTATGTTCTGTCTGCAAACCTTTCCTCTTGTCAAAGTGGTTCCTGCAGAGCCCCACAGCCAGTCCCAGCCCAGCACCACCACAGGCAAACTCCAGGTCAGTGCTGCTGAGTGCTGCATGTTCCACCAGCAAACATCTGCAGCAGATGTGGGGCTGTGCCCGAGCCCCTACACACACCCACCCCCCAGCACATCCCCCTTCCCCAGCCACTCCAGCAGAACATGGGGAGCATCCTACATCCAGCAAAGCAAGGAGATCCAGGGCACAGCATCCCACCAGGACTTCACTGCTGAGGGGAAACTGAGGCAGGGAGCAGGAGAAGATGTGCAGACCCCATGGGTTGTGCCTGAGGTGTCAGGATCCGGCCCCAGAGCTCAGGAGCCCATTGTGGAGACAGATGCTGCAGAAAGAGCCAGCTTAGAGGGTTGGCTCCTGGCTCTGTCCCAAGGCCCCAGCTCAGGCTGGGAGATTAAAGGCAGGGAGCCAGGCCCGTTTAAATGGGAACGTAGCCTTCTGCTGCCGGTGACCTGGGAGGGCAGCACCTTTCCCAGGGACCTTCTCCTCTGGGATTAACAGGGGTTGCCACTGCAAAGCCCAGGTTCATTCCCAGCCCTGCCAGCCCTGTGTCCTGGCTGACAGCAGTGGGGGCGGCTTGACCAGACACTTTGAAGGATCCAAAGGGAAATCCCTCTGGGATGCTGCCCCCGCACTGTGCTGAGTGCAGAGCATCCCAGGAGCCAGCCTGGGGACAATCTGGCCTCTTAGCAAGGGGAAGGGAGCTGGATGCTGACCAGAGAGGAGTTTGCAGCCACCAGGCCCCTGGGTTTAGCCCATCTTCCCTGCATCCTTCCCTGCTGGCACGCAGTGCTCTTGCAAAGGGGCAGACCAGAAATACATACGTTTATATACGTATGTGTTAGAAATGTAAGAGGAGGATGCTCAAAGCAGCAGCAGGATCTGTGGTGCAACTCAGGCTTTCACCCAATTGCCACTGAAGGACCAGAGAGCTTGGTGAAGCTACAGTGGGTTAAATATTCATAGGATCATAGAATCCCAGTCTGGTTTGGGTTGGAAGGGACCTTAAAGCTCACCCAGTTCCAACCCCCTGCCATGGGCAGGGACACCTTCCACTAGAGCAGGTTGCTCCAAACCCCATCCAACCTGGCCTTGAACACTGCCAAGGGATGGGGCAGCCACAGCTGCACCCTGTGCCAGCACCTCAGCACCCTCACAGGGAAGAATTTCTTCCTAATGTCTAATTTAAATCTGCTGTGTGTCACTTTAAAGCCGTTCCCCCTTGTCCTGTCACTACATGACCTTGTTAAATGTCCCTCTCCAGGCTGTAGGCTCCCCAGGGGAGCACCAGGGAGAGCCAGGGATACTCCTAGGTGAGATGTGTGGGAGCAGGATGCTCCCTCAGGCTGACCCCATCGAGCTCAATGGCAGCCTTGCACACAGGAGCATCCCGGGAACCGGCATGGGAGAACACTCCGTTAACCAGAGAGCTGCAAGGACACTTGCAGGTATTTCAGACCAGAGAGGGGAAGGGGAGGAGAGACGAGGTGCACAGGAAGATGTAGCAGCTTGGGGGTGCTCCTGCCCCCCGGCACACATCACCCCCCACCTCTTGCACATCTCAAGACCAGGAGGACCAATGCCTCAGCGCTGCACCAGTTTAACCAGCGCATCACCCTGCCCTCCATCCCCGGCCATCCCGGTCAGCCCTCGTTACGGTCAGGGTGAAGAAGCCTCCCTGTGTGCGGATGCTCCGCGGCCGGAGCTGGGGAAGGCTGCTCGGGGGAGCCCTATGACGCGGGCACGGCTCAGCTGGGATTAGCGGGCAGACGGACGTGACTGGGAGGCAGTCGCCTGGCGCTAATTCCAGCAGGGATATATTTAGGAGCCCGGTTATCCCCTGTGCTTCGCGTATTTTTAGCTCCCAGGCTGCCAGGCTGGGGTGGCACACGGGGAAGGGGGGGTTGGATCCATCCCTGCCTGGTGCTGCCCACTGAGGGATGGAGGGGCGAGGGGGGGGGGGACCGCGGCCCCATGTCCTGGCCGGTGCTGAGCCCCCGAGGGAAGGAAACGTCTGCCCACACTGGCTGCAAAGGAGGAGGAAGCTGGATTTTCCCCCAGAAAAGCAGGAAAATGGGGTTTGATGAGCAATGGGAGCATCCCTGCCCCGTCCCTGCCCCAGATCCATCCACAAGCCCTTGCCACCACCCTGACCCCCATCTCCAGGGTTGCAAACAGCCCATTTTGGCATCACCCAGCACAAAGTCCTTGACCCATCCCTCTGTGGTAGCACTGGCCTGGCAGCAACGCCACCAGTCCCAATCCAATCCCCCATTCCCCTTCCCTCATTCCCCCACTGCCCTCAGCACAGCGGGAGCACGTCCCTGGCACATGGCTGAGCCCTCTGTCCCCATGGGCTGTCATCAGGTGTGGAGCTGGACCTCCTTGGGGTTTAAATACACTGAAAACAGTGGAGAAACAGCAGGACAGAGCCCAGGAACCCCTGCAGCCCTTGTGCCCTTCTGGATCAGCACTAACACAAAGAGGTAATAGAGAGTGAGCACCTTCCTTGTACCTCCTTGCCAGCCCAGTTCCCATCAGCTCCCACCTCTGTTCCCCCTGGATGAAGCTGGAGGGGGTCAGTTATGGGGCAGCACCACAAAACGCGGCTGCAACCCCTGCCCGTGAGCCAAGAACTAACATGTCCCAGAGGCTCATCACCAGCTCCAAGCCCTGATGCTGCCACGGGATTCCTGACCACAACAGAGCTGAGCAGCATCCAGGGATGGCCAAATTCCTCCTTAGGTGGCATGTCCCAGGACAGCGAGGCTGGGCAGGTCAAACTCCATCACTCCGTAAATCTCAGCTGGGGCAAAGCCCCAGTTTGTTGATTTCTTTAAATCCCTTGACTCCAGGGGCAGGTTTCCTGTGTTCTTGAGCCTGAGGAGAGTGGCCAGGGCCATTCAGGGCCATTCAGGACCATGGGCTCCCATGGCCTGGGCTGCAGCTTGCCCCGGTTCCCTGCTGCCCATCAGAATTAGCCGGCCTGTTTGAGCGGGTTTACAATGATCATCAAATAACCCACTCACTGACAGCACGTCAGGCTGAGAAGCCTGGCCGAGGCCTCATTTGCTGATTGCTAATTAGCTTAACATTCCTAATCCCTCATTAGTGACCATGAAGTAAGCTCTGAAATATGAGGTCAGCCCTAATCAGCGTTTAAAACATAAAGCCCAGTGGCACGTGATGAGGGTAAGATGGGGGGGGTGGCTGTGGGCCAGCCCCTGGGGGCTCCCGTGGTCAGGGGGAATGGGGCTGCACAGCAGAGCCAGACACGATGGGTTAAACCCTGTGGGGACATCCGCACATCACCCCAAAGCTCAGCCCCCGCACTCGGTGCTTGTCCCAGCTCCACACCAGGCGCAGGCAGGGACACTCAGGGTGACAGCACATGAGATGCCCAGGTCCGTCTTCAGTCCCATCCCTTGCTGTGTCCGGCTGGAAGTCCCTCCTGGGGCTTGCAGCATCCCTCTGCCACACCAAAACCTCTTGCTTTGCCCCCTGTAATCAGGATTTCCCAGCTGGAAAGCCCCAAATGGGCCACCTTGAAGACTGGGACCCTCATGTCCCTAAGGACTGGCAGCAGGAGGGATGGAGGAGCCATCAGTCATAGTAAATACCCTGAGCAATTAGCACCATGTTTCTGCTCCACGGGTCTCTGGGTGGAAGGGAAACAATGGGTTTTAATGAGGTTTTAGGGTGCTTTTAACCCTGGTGAGCTGAATATGTCCAAGTGGGAACGACAAGTCCAGGGTTAGGGATGTGACATCCCTGGGACAATATACAACCCAGGACCTCTCTTAACTGCACCCAGCGCCTGGGCTGGGGTCCAAACTCATATGTGTTGTTCTTCTGGCAGCCTGGCTGTGGGGAAACTGCCTGAGCCAGCCTGATCTCACCTGAACCCATGTGAAACCAGAGCTGTGAACTCACAGGAGCATCATCCGGTTCACCAGCACAGAACAAATCCTCTCTGCTTCAGGGACGTGCCCCTTGCTCAGCCTGACCCTGATGGATGCTGCTGCAAAACCTCCCATGGGATGACCTTTTCCCCCTGCCAAGGGCAGCCCTCCTCCACCACACACCATCTATTATTATTATTATTAGAAGGCCCCCAAAAAGGGGGAAAATGCTTTGCACTGATGACAAGCCCCAATTCCCCCTGCTCACAGGGCGCAGCGAGCACTCCTGCTGCTGCTGCCAGGTTTTGATGGGGTCATGTCACCATTTAGTGCATCCGACAGCAATTCCAGCTGTGGTTTCCATTTGGGAAATGCACTCAACAGCAGCAGCCAAGCACCTGTGTTGGCTTTTCCCCTAATTCCTGTCTGAAATCCCAGGTAAACTGCAGGCAGCCTGGCTGTGGGCAGTGGGATTTCTCCCAGAGTCTGGCTCGTGTGCTCTGATCCTTGGGGAAGGACTCAAATCTCAGCACTGAAGCACACGGAGCTGCCCATGTGCATGTCATCAGCCAGGGGGAAAATGTCCCTTATTTGTTGCAGCTGAATCCTCTGGAAGAATAAACCACTGCGAATTAAGAGCAGTTTATTCCTGACTGGGGGAATACCTATGGGAGGGCTGTGACTTTAAACTTAACCTGAATTAAATCTCAGCCAGCGAACTTTAGCCAGTGCTAACAAGAACACTGGGATGTTCCCATGAAGATGTAATATGAAAAGCTCTCGTTGCCACATCTCTGGTTGTGCCTAAGGAACAGGATCAAAGCGATGCTCCTGGCTCCCTGTGTCAATGGACTTGGTCAGTGGGCACAGCCAACCCTTGCTCTGCACGAGGTCCCTGCACTGAACCCATCGGTGACCACAGGATCCGAGCTGTGCCATAGAAAGGCCGTTTTGCTTAAGGCAGCAGGAGATGTAACAGCAGCATCCTGCGGCTGCGAGGTCCCAGCTCCCATCCCTCCGCGCCGCGCATCCCCTCGGTGTGGGCAGGAGCTCTGCTCTGCTCCTCTATGAGCCAACGTCAGCAATGACGGCCAGCAGTGCGGCGGGAGGCTGCGGGCAGAGCACTTCAAACCTCCCGTGGATGGAGCTCTGCTTCATCCCTGTGCTTGGCAGCTCCTCCGGAGCACGGAGACAAGGGATATTTTGAGCATCATCAGCAGCAAATGAGGCTGAGCCCGATCCCCTCAGACACGAGCGTCTCCCCAGCTCTTCAGTTCCAAGGACAGGAAGAAGCCTTTGAAGGCTTTTCCATGTGAGAGCGCACACCTGCAGGTGTTAAAAGCAAAGGGCTGTTTCTGGAAAGGTCTGCGGGGTGTATTATCAGGACAGCCCAAGTGGATACACATGGGGGCTGTGTAGCTCCTGCCGCCTTGTGGTGCTTGGCTAATGCGAGCCAAAGCCATACCTGTGCCACTGGCAGCTGCTGCCCTTTAGATGTTGTGTGCACGTAATTCATACACCCATCAGCTATTGCGTTCAGCTGTGGTCAGTCACATCCTCCATCTCACTGCTTTCTTCTGTGGCTCAGCTAAGTTTCATGTCTTAACATGTTTTTCCCCCTTCAGTCAGGGCTGACCATCAGGACCCCACATTAGCAGGGACACCGGACACTACTGGTCACAGCGGAGTACCACAGAACAGTTTGGGCTGGAAAGGACTTTGAAAGCCCATCTAATCCAGCCCCCTGCAATGAGCAGGGACATCTCAGGCTCTGCTGAAGTCTCTCCCCATCTTTCTTATAGCCCCCCTTTAAGTACCGAAAGGCTGTGATAAGCTCTCCCTGGAGTCTTCTCTTCTCCAGGCTGAACAACCCCAATTCTCTCTCAGCCTTTCCTCATGGCAGAGATGCTCCATCCCTCTGACCATTTTTGTGGCCTACTCTGGACCCCCTCTAACAGATCCAAGTCTTTCCTGTGTTGGTGGCCCCAGAGCTGAATGCAGGACTGAAGATAGGGTCTCACCACAGCGGAGCAGAGGGGCAGCATCACCTCCCTCAACCTGCTGGTCACGCTCCTTTGGATGCAGCCCAAGATACGCTTTGCCTTCTGGGATGGTAAATTTGGGCTTGAGTTTCAGAGTGGAAAGCTTTGGCTTATCCATACATCCGAAACACAAAAACCCAAACAGCCTGGCAGATTTACTTCGATACCTCCCACACCCAGGCACCCCACAGGCTGTTCTCCGCCCCATCCAACAGCCAGTTGATGCTGAAAGCACCCCCAGCACTGCAGGAGATTGAGGCGAAACCCAACAAGAGACAGACACAAATGTGAATTTATGTAAAAAAACCAAAAAAAAAAAACAAAAAAACCCAAATTCTTTATTTTGGAGGAGGATTCGAACACCGACATGCAGGTACAACATGAATAAAAATTATTGCACCGCTATTATGTGGCAATTGTTCAAGTTTCTAAAAACACAGAAATTCCACACTTCCTCTTATCTAGCTAAGTGCTGAGTGACACAGCTTGGCGGAGCCCAGCTCAGGAGGCGCTCTCCCAGCCACCTGGATATGGTCATCGAACACAAGGGAAACACACACTTCTGTCCAATCTTCTACTAGAAGTACAGAATTATCCTTCACATCCAGCAAGAGAAAACCAGAGAAAGACTTTATCCTGCCCTCTTCCGAAGAAAGAAATAGTTAATAGTTAAAATACTCCAAATCACACCTTAACGCAAGTGTGGCAACCAAAACCACTGGTCACTCCTACCCCTTTCCCAGCAAGCGCTCTTCAGTACAATAGCAGCCAAAGGCCTCTGACATCCGGACCCAGGAGTGGCCGTTACAATGCTAAAGTCTAATATTTACAATAAATATCATCCGTTTCTCTTAGTTCGCAACAGTAAGAGACAAAGGGAAAAGTAACACTGAAATGAGGCACGGGGCAGGAATGCGGCGGCTAGATGAAGGAGCAGAGAGGAGCTGCAGGGGCTGGAGCCAGCTTTGGTGCTGTCACCCCAGCACCTGAGGAGCAGGAGAGCCAAGCCGACAGAAGGGAAGAGGGAAACGAAGCAGGAAAGCAGCGTATTGGGATGGTTACATGCACGGCTCATTCATCAGACACACCACACACACCTTCTACCTCCCGCCTGTCTGAGGGTTATCTACAGAGGCCAAGTTCTTGTCTTGCTGAATGCTTTGCTCGCGTACCACGGGTCCGATCCTGCCCTGGGGAACACATCCTCACTCATCTCACTCAGCTTTTCCAACATCTCCTTCCCACCCGACACTTTTTACAAGCTTATCTGAGGTGTTTAAGCACTTCTTAGCAGAGCAAGGAGTAAGTCTTGGTGTATCTACCTGGTTTATTATCGGAATCTAATAGAAAGTGATTTTTTGCCAAAGGTGCTCCAGGTAAGTTTGACAGAAGGTGGAACCTGGCACACCAAGGGGAACTGCAGGACTGACCAGGCACAGGGGATATGTGGCTTCACTAGGATGCTCTCCTGGCAATGCTGTTTGGCTTTGGCTTCCAAAAACACATGTTTTTTTAAATTGCACCCATCACTTTCTGTACCGTAGCTACAAAAGAGGTGACTAAACACACACCTCACCTCGTCTTGGGCCAGCTCAGGCAACAACAGCAGCAAAAGCTGTGACACAGCAAGGCTTCCAACTCCTCTTTTTATGCGTAGGAAAGGATAACTGCAATTCAGCACTGGAACCACCACCTGCAAAGGGAGGCAGTCAGCAGTTAATACAGCTGGTACCTTCAGACCCTCACCATGGGATGAGCCAGGTTACCCAGCCCTCTCTCCTAGGAGCAGGGGGTGGTTTTCCCATTAGGTTCTTAAAATGCAGCACCCTTTGTGGATGCTCACAGGAGAAGCTGTGTCACTGCAAGGAAAGGAAGAGGGGACTGCAACCAGGGAGCAGCCACGTCAGACCCTGTCCTCACACAACCCTGGGCTCACTGATTTACACAGAGACCTCCAACCTCGCTGAGGTTAGGTGCTCTCAGGACATAAGCCTGAGACTTGTCTTCATAATTACCACAGACTCAGGATGCTGAATCAATTTCTCACTGCTCCTGTCCATTCTATCCTGTACTGCAACTGCTGATCAGGCCTTGTTTCTCAGCAATTGTTTAAGCAGATCAAGCCACCAGGCTGAAAACCAGACAGGTAAGTACCAGATCCTGCCAAGCCTGTTCCTTACTTGCCATGGCTCCAAATCAGCACACAATGATGCTCATCAACAAGAGTGCTTTGAGAGGCTGGAGATAGCCAGGACCCTGACAAGGCAGTGGAAATATTGTGATTATTATTGCAAACCAAGGGTATATGAGTAGCCTATGAATTCCAGGGAAAAGAGCAAAGAGACAGCACAGCAGGCTCCGCTCTCAATACCGTCACAGCAAGATTTATTAACGTGTTATCTGGGAGCATTGAGGCTTTGGTTAGTGTATTAACAACACCATACATGTTCACACAGACACACAGAGTAAACACTCTTTTAAACATGTTAAAAAAGAAAAGTCCAAACCAAAACTTGGTCCAGAAATGAAATCCAAGCAGCCAAAATCAAGTATATAATGGGGCGAGGGGGGAAACAACAGTTACACATAAAGAAGCAGGGTGAGATTCCAGAGACTTTTGTGATTTGTGGATTGAGCTGAAATCAAGTTGAAAGAGTTGGAGGAAATCTATTCCTATAGAAAAACATATCTGCACTTAGGGGAAAGCAAATCAAAACTTCAAGTACAGAAAAAAACAAGACACTGAAGAAGGCAGCGGTGTAATGAAATCAGACCAACAGAGGCAGATTTTAGCTTGAAATACCGTTGCAGTCATTCTGCTTCTAACAGCATAAGCCAGTGAGCAGGATACTAGACCTTGCGGGTGATCCGCAAGGAGATACACTCAGACAAGACTAGATTAAAAGCTGAGCACAATCTGGGACAAATGATGGGAGTGTTCATTGAGAGGAACCTTTAACTGGATGAAGAAATGGCTTTACAGTGCTATAGGTATCACCACTCGACATGTTTACTGGTGTATGATTATTGATCTAATCCCCAGCAAAGAGCACTGTTATCCAGAGTTGGTCACACTTAAAGCAAAGCAATGTCTAAACCTAAGAGCAGAGAGTTAATTTTCTTAATGGAAAGTGACCTCAGCAGTGGAAATGATCTAGCTATCAAAGCTGAAATCTTAAAATATCACATGTGTTTTGAAGTCTGCTTGCAGCTTGTCCACAGAACTCGAGGAATCCGAACTCTTCACAGGATTCTTTTGTTTTTAAAACGGGCAGATTCAGAAAACTCAGCAAGTTTCCCAAGCTCCAATTCAGAAATGTTAAGGAACACCTTAGAATCCCTACCTATTTAGACTCACCAAGAGAAGGAAAAGTCTCCAAAGGCCATTTATCATCAAGATAACTTTGCCTGACACATACTGGAGAACACGCGACTACAGAGTTCTCTACTTTAAGACCAACCTACAAGGCACCCCTTTCCTGGGGTCATTTATTCTGAGGCAGGGCAAGTTGTGAATTGAAGCCAGAGAAAGAAAGAGAAAACATCACTAAAATTATAAAAACAGAGGGAAAAGTTGCCAAGTGTCTCATAAACGATAAGTAAAAACAATCCCCCCCCAAACAGCTTACGGATTGGGGATTTCTCTTTCAGATAATTCCATTGAAAACTACTTTTACTGGGTTTAAAGAGCAGACACGGATCTCTCTGTGTCTGACCCCTCCAGCCAAGTCCCTTGCCTCTGGACCCTCTAAGGACTGTGATGCACATGGTGACAAAGAGCTCTCACTTGCACTGAAGAGGGTTTGCAGCTCCAGAACAACCTGAGGATGAGAGTAGTTTCTTCTCCTTGTCCAAGGACATCAGATTGTAAATTCAAAGACCAAACCTGAAATCTGTGAATTTCAATGGCATTTCAAAGAGAAAACTGAAAGGCAGAAATTTAAAAGTAAGCTGCCTTTTTTGTACTCAGAACTTTTGGGATCTCAAATAAATGCAGGATTAGAGGGAAGAGCACAACAGGCCCTAAACTCAGGCAAAATAAAAAGTCTGGAAGGGGAAAAAAAACAAATAAAATAAAACAAACTGTTTCTTAAGCCCTGCTTTAAAGATACCCTGTTCTAAAGAGACCTCAAACAGCAAGCATTACTGTGTACAAAAATAGAATAGCAAGGATGAAAAAACACAAAAAACAGTATGAAAAAAACCCTCCCAAAAATAGATGTACACAAGTTCTATTTTATATTAGTGTATATTACAAAATTCAAACATGCAGTCTCTATTTTGAATGTAGAATGCTCCAGTCCACTCGTACCAGGGATGCTGCTATGTTTTCTTTACAGCATCATCATGTGACAGGGGAAAGTCTTGTATTTTTAACTGGTTTCCAACCTCTTTGCTTTTTGCTTGCGCCAGAGTCCCTTCTTTTGAGGGCCTCGTGCTGCCATCTGGCAGAGGAGAGGCTCTCAGAGCTGCTTGTCCAAGAGCGTGAGACAGCTCTTTCAATGGAGTGGTTTTGCAGCTACCTCCCAACGCTTCAGGTGCTTCAGCACTGCAAAAAGTCGCCTCCTTTTTTGCCACCACAGGACACGTTGCCTCCCAGGGCTTGGCTGAGTGTAACGACTCTGTGCAGGATCCGCTCCTTGCCGTCAGACTGTCTGTGCTAGATAGTTTGGCTTTCTCTTGACACGCTCCTGCTTGTGAAGCTTCCTGTCTTTTTTGTTTCAAATCCCTCTCTTCTTTACAGGAGGCACCCAAATGGGGGAAATCCTTTCTCTTTTCCACCTCCCCAGAACCAGACATACTGAGCTTCAAAGGGCCCAAGACACTCTGAGCTAGCGGTACTAACTGAGACACGGAGAGAGCTCTTTCGATAGCGCCGGGGATGAGGAGCGTGGAGGATACAGGACCTGCTGGGCTGGTTTTGCTGGCAGTTGGAGCACTCTCTGCCTGGGACGAGCTGGGCTGCTTTTCAGCAGAAGGACTTTTTTGGGACACCTCACTTGGGCTTCTAGGAGACAGAAACGAGGGGCTGTGCTGTTCTGCAGGCTGAAGGGTCTCCTTGCGATCCTTCTCGCTGTGGCCCACGGGGCTTACCGAGGGAGGAATGCTCACGCTTGCCGTGCACCATGAAGAAAGTGCCAGCAGAGGTTTAGAGTCCTGTTTCTTCTGGCTGCTTTCTGTTAGCAAAGGGTCCTTCTGGTCAAACTTACTACACGAGGCCCCTGAAGAGTCACCTTCTTCAAGTTCTGGGAGTTTGATAGATGGGCACTGTATACGTTCTGTCCGATCTGTTGGTTTTTGAGTACTTGTAGTTCTCCCTAGGTCTTTGATTGCTTCAGAAGGTTTCTCTTTTGGACCAAAACACTCAAAAGTTTTGTTTTCTGGCAATTTTTGTTCCTTTGCAGTTGTTTCTGACCTTAGTAATGGCTTTTCTGAATCAGCTAATTTTTGTGGAGAAGCTCTTGGGAGGACCCCTGATGGGGAAGGCTGCGCACTGATTTGCAGTGGCTCTGAAACAGGCTTGGCTTGTTGATTAGTTCCCTTCTGCAAATCTTCCGTACCTTTCGGGTCTTCAGGTAGAAAGGCATCATCTTCAATACTATCCTTGCTTTCCAATTTAGATGAAAACTTATTATCCTCATTAAAAGAATCCGAGCCTTGGTCTCCACTGTCAGGGGGCTTGTCGAGTCTTCTCCCATCCTGACTATCTTCTGACCCATCATCCGTTTCGTCTTCGGAAGAGTCCACTTCTCTGATAGCCTCTTGCTTTTGCAGGGACTCCCTTCTCTCCACCCTGTCCTGTCGGATAGCACCCAACTTCCGTGAACCCGGCTTCTGCAACATCCCCTTTTCTGCTAGCCCCAGTTTGCCGCCTGTTGTTTCATTCGCAGATTCTTGTAAGCTCTGGAGGCTAGGATCCCTCTGTAGCATCTCCTTCTTAAATTCAGAGTGCGAGATATCCAAGCTGTGCTTACGTGAGGAACCCAGCTTCTTCTCAGAAGAGGACAGCGAGGCAGCCAGTTTCTCGGCCGACTGAACTCTCTTTAGCAAAGGAGACCTAGGGGGTTCAGCACTTTTGGGGCGAGAAATCTGCCTCACCAGTGGTGGAGAGGAGTGCAGCTTTACTGGAAAAGACTGAATAATACTGGAGCTGCCAACTGAGTGTCCTGGTAAAGGAGATGGGGAGCGCTGCGGCGATGTGGACTGTGGGGTTGGTGATGGAGTGTGAGCTAGCGGTGACAGAGGGATGTTTCCTGCAGATTTACGCCTCGGAGATCTGTACTGCCTTTGAAGCTTTGGTGCTAGTCCATGTAGAGAGCTGGGGCGGATGTGTCCAGAGCTGGCTGGAGAATTGGGAACGCTGGAACTGGGAGAGCTGCTCTGGGAAGAATTGCCACCAACTTAGAGGAGGGAGTTAAAAAAAAAAGAGTAAGAACATTAATATATATCTGACCACTAAAACAAGTTATTGAAAATAAGACATGCAAAATCAAGACAAAATGCCACATTACCACAAAGCACTGTTGCAATATTATAAGGTAATACTGCATTGCTTCTGATGGAAAAATCCCATCACTGTCACACAACACCAGGATATAGTAAGAAACACTCTGCTACCAGAATGTTTTTCCTGAAAGATTTCCTCCAAGCAGATACACCAAGTGTTCTATTGCTATTCTCAAGACACAAATCTCTTTATTCCATCAGCGATTCAATTTTCAAATACAATTTTGCCACATTGTTTTGATTTCTTTTCTCTGAACTAATACAGAAAATGTGTCAAACTGCTACAAAAACTTACAACAGACGTTTGCATCAAAGTGAAGGGATGGTGAAAGGATGCTGTAGTACAGCAAATGCCTTCTTAAAAGGATGTATGGATTTTCATTTTTAAGTGAATCGATGAAAAGGAATACATCCATACTTAAGGTAATCGACATCACAGCTGTTGTTTCCCTTCACAAACAGACCTAATACCTGCTGCTGTGTATTTCACTTCAAAAATTAATCAATAAGCACAAATCTTCTCCAAGGTTTATCACTCTGTAGGGATGTTTTGGGTTTGGTTTCTTTTGTTTCTTTCTTTACCTGAGTGCACAGACTCGGGAGTGGATCTGTAACTCTGCGTTGGCGACCGAGGAGACAGGTTGTGAGTTGGAGAGCCAGGCACGCTTTCTCCAGAAGACAGAGAACGGTTTAGTGAAGATAAACTCCGGCTGGTGTGAAGCAGTGACGCTTGTTTAGTGATCTTCCTCAGCAAAGAACTCTTCTTCTTACTGTGGAAGAGCATTCAGAAGTTGTTTACAAGCCCAAATGAGCCCAAACCTTTATTGGCACATTTCAGTCAAACTTATGGTACAACTAAAGAGAAAAAGAAAACAAAAAGAACTGAAAGATGTAGGTGCTGCTATATATCATCTGGAAATTGATTTGGCAAGATCTCTCTTCCATTATGTTGGTTACCGCTTAATTTTCAAGGAGAAACATCACAACAAACCTTTCCTGACCATCCTTAGTTTTGCTCTTCTTGTTCCTACGAGCCATCTTGGATTTGTAGCTGGCTTTTCGGGCTGGGCCAACTTTGATGGATGTGTTCTCAAATGGTGTGGTGGAGATGGACACTTTATTTCCACTCTGTCAGAAACAAGGCACAGAGGCATCGCTTAAAACATTGCTGTTTGAAGCAGATCTGCAGGCTAAGCAGCTAGGCTGCTGGTTTATTGCTGCCTGCCATTTTGTAATCCTCTGTCAAACTCCATTTTCCCCTTTGCATTTCCAGCTATCATTTATTAAGGAATTGCTGAGAGAGCCCTCTTTAGTCAGGCTTTCACAAATGATTAGCTCAGACCCCAGCTGGTAGGTAAAGCTTCCCAGAGCAGATAGAACACAGCATCTGACCTCTCCCATTGAGATCCCAACTGCCTCAATTTAATACTTGTTATACTTGGAAACTTGAACAAAGTGATATTCTGTCACCAATCCTATTCCCAGTGCTCTGGCTGACAGCAGATGTGAGCATATCAGGCATCTATCATGCTGATTCTGCAACACAGAGCCTGGCTTGTCTCATCTTAAAAAAAAAAAGGAAAAAAAAGGAAAAAATTAATCCTTATAAAATAATTTTTATTGCTCCTCTATTTGCAGTCCTGAAGACTTCTGCCTTTTGGAACAGTCCAAACCTTTGGGTTTTACTTCTGTAAATGGATACAGCTCAGAGAAGGTATCAAAACACAACTCATTTAAATGGATAATTTTAAGACCAACCATTACAAGGCTGCTTTTATATACCAGTAGGTGCTGTGTACATACTTGTATTACAGACAATGCAATTAGATACCTACACTGTTTTAAACAAGCTGGCTCTTTTTTCCAAGATCTAGCAGTGCTGAGTCCCTACCTTCAGAATCAGCTCCACCACTTCTGTGTGCACCAGTCCATTGACTGGCTCCCCATTGACGTGGGTTATTAGATCCCCTTCACGCAGACCTGCTTCATGTGCTGGGCCGCCTTCCTCCACGTGCTGGCAACAAGAAGGGGATGACTGATTTGAGAAAAGGAATGTACAATGCTGCTGACCAGATCAGACTCAAAGTCCATCCATCTCACCTCTGCTGCAGCCAGCACCAGCTGCTTCAAAGAAGGGTGAAAGAAACCACAGACTGGCACAACCAAGCACAAAAACCTGGGCTCTTCCATTCCTCCCCCAGCACCCTGCCAGTCTTCTCCCAGTCCATCCATCCAGGATGGTTAAGCTGACCAAGAGACCAGCTCCTCTCAACGAAAAGGCTTAACACGATTCCAAGTATTTTCAGCACTCGGGAACATTAACTAGATATTCTTGATATCCAGACAAGCATTCAATCTTTTTCAATTCCTCTGCCATCTCAAATCCAGCATCCTTCCACTGACATGCTGTAACCCAAGGCAGCCAACAGTCTTTTAAATAGGACTCTGTGCCAGGTGTTTAGGGGTTGCATCTCATCCCAAACAGTGCTTCTTTTTCCACTCTCCATCCTTTATTAACCTATTCAATATCATATCTTTTCCCCCATGAACACAATGCCTTTCCCCATCACTGTTCAGAAGGGTAAGCCTTCTTTACAGTGAGGAGACAGATACACTTGAGAATACTACAACTCTCCCTCTATCCAGAAAGACTACAAATCAGTATCTTGGTAAACTCAGCATTTTTCAAGGAAAGCAGAGAGAAGCAAGGGAAAAATGCAGCTTCAATTATTTTCTAGGTAAGAATGAGAGTTAAATAACAATCAAAGCATATGAAGTCCAAATTGTCTAACGAAGAGAGATACAAGGAGAAAAACAAACAACCTCTACCCTGGCTCCATTCTCCCTAGCTACACAATATAAACAACACTGCTTTGGGGAATGGATCCTTCCTAGAAGTCATACAGGTTAACAAAAAAGGAACACAGAGCTCAAGTACCAGACTTAATGGGAAGGAAGAGATACAGACATGGAAACCAGACCTTTCAGCACAGCACAACACTAAGCCAAGAGCTGAATCCCTAGGCAATCAACATAGCAACAGTGATGCTTTAAGGCTTGTAATCAATTCCAAGTGACTGCTTGGAAAACCCCAGCAGACCAAAGTGATCAGAAGCTGGCTACAATCACCAACATAGGTCTGAATAAATTAGCTATGAGTGGCCCTCATGCAACAACCCCAATTAGGAGAAAGAGGGTATGTACACAGAAACATGCTTTAAAGTATGTGCTACAGGTGAAAGAAGGTGGATTCATGTAACCAGGGAAGAAAGAAGGAAAGAAAGGTTGCTGTGGTGCTCTGATGGGGCTTGAAAACCGATGCAGGTACAACCCCAAGTTATTTATTTTGGAAGGGTTTCTCCCACCCCCGAAAGAAAACAGGGTAAGATAAATCCCACACCCCCGGCTAAATGCATTTCTGGCCCTGAGGGTACTCATTTTAGAAAAGCAGAGACATACCCAGACCATGTGATGCACAGTGTAGATATCACTGTCACCCATATAGACGCGAATGGCACGGAGAGTGAAACCGTATTTCTTTCCAGCCCGATGGATGATGATTGGTGGTTTCAGGTTTGCGATAGCAGGAGAAAAGTCGCGGCTGGGTGAGGAGTCCCTCGAAGATGGGTTGGAGGAGAGAGAATGAGGTGACATTGGACTGGCCAATGGAGAACACGTGTGGTGATCTAAAGTGATGACACAAAGGTGGGCAAAAATTAGGAAAGCAAGCCTCCAAAAGAGAGAAAATTCTTGTTAAGAGAACAGCTAAGAAAAAGCCTCTCCCAGTGCTCTTAAGGCTTCTGGTCTTCACCAGAGCTGGGCTTGCCTGCAGCTTCAACTAATTCATGCTTTGAAATACGAAAATCAACAGTGTCCCCAAAAAACACATTTGGAGGTGTGTATTTAGTACAGCAGCACTGCTTGCCTAGGCTTACAGTTGGCTCACAGTGTTTACTTCTCTTCCAGGGATTTACAACCCATCATAAACATTTGCTCTAGGCACAACCCTAGAACACCCCCTTTTCAAGGTTATGACTTATTATCCTTCTCCAAAAGATCAGGCAGTCTCTAGATCTTGGTGCAAGTTATACGTTGGAGCTGAGATGAACCAAAATTAGTTAGTAATCACACAAAAAATTGGTAGGCAGTCAGACAACAACTACATCCAGGTAGTTTTGACAGTGTTTTAAATTCACTGCTCTAAAATATTAGCTACTGCAGGGACTCTGTTACTGAAAAAAACCACCACAAGTGCATTTTAGAGTGTGTTTCCCAACTGAACAGCCAAGGGCTGGGCTACCGGCTAACCTATCTGACCCTGTTTGCTCGTGGAACAACATACACTTTGAAAAATACAAAGCAAATACAGAACTCTTGTTTTAAAGTGAAGCTGGTCAACATCAGTAAAATCAACCCAAAGAGCAGGAATACTAAATGCAGCTGTAAAAAGTAATCTCTAATCCATTAAGAAACACCTGCTGAATTGCCCAGCACATATTTACCTGGCAGACGGCAGCAGCTCTGGAGGGACCTTTACTGGGTGATTAAATACACGTTTTAGAGATTTTCATGAGGGAGTTTGTAGTTTGAAAAGCAACCAATGCCCAAACCACAAGAAATGTAATGTGCATCACCACGACAGTGCCAAGAAGCAGTTGCATACCTGCCTCCAGCTCCCCATCTGAGAGGGCAAGGCACTGCTCTGCCAGCAGGTTCTGCTGGGTTGGCGCTCATGGACAAGCTGTAATTCCCTCTTCCCACCTAGGCAGGAACAGGTACAGCCCTGGAGACACAGCATGGTCTTATCCTCTGGAAAAAGGGACAAAGTCCTTGTAGGGAGAGCCTCCTGCTGAACCAGTCTGTCACAGCTTGGCATGGTTGGGCTCACTAGAATCTACCACCTGACATGAGGAATTGTCAAGATCTGGCTCTGCTTGGAGACAGAGCCGTGCCAACGAGGTAAGCTATTCAATGACTCACTTTGTGAGTCACTCACACTACTGAATTCTTAAACACTTAATCTCAAACAAATTACCTGGAGTTACTGAAACTTCCTGGTGCATGAATGCACCAGACACCTTCAGTTCCCACACAGCGCTGTAGTTAGCATGTGACCCCCCAAAAATAGTACTCTGAGGGTTAAAACTGTCCCATGTCTCTATACCTCCTTGCTGCACCATTGTCTAGAGACCAGCTAGGAGCTAATTTGAACAAAACTAGGGAGAGAATAAGGCCCAGCTGCCATTTGCAGAAGCTGCAGTCAGACCACACACACAACGCTCCTGTCTATGGCAAAGCAGTACTCATTATCCTGCTGAGTAGTAAATATTAAACCGACTGTAAAAGTTAGATCTCTCCCCTCCTGCCAGCGAGGGCATTATTCCAGAAGAGCAAATGGGGAGGTTCTGTCTGCACACCTTTTGTTCAGTGCTTGCAGATTCTGACAATGCCTCACCCGAGGCATTCCTTACCTGAGGGAATCAGGAGAGACAAGGCAGTAGCGGATGCTGATTTAATCACTTTATTGATAGGTCTTGAGGTACGTTTCTCCCCTGATTCCCCAGAGAGCAACCTGTGTCGTGCCCGCCGCACTGCCAAATCGCTGATGGCTTTTGGAGTGGTAAAGTCTGGGCCTTCATTGCTATTACTGCGAGCTCGTGGATCAGAGAAATCTGCAGTGCTCCCAGCTACAGTTTAAATTAAAACAGATTAGAACCACAGGGAATTCCTAACAGTCTATTCCCCTACAGGCAAAATACATTAAATCAAAGTCATGTTTACATGAAGTCCAAGAGTAAATTTTCCTAAGAAGAAACCCCAGGGCTTGAATTTTTATTTACAGAAATGGTCTTATTCTGAATACAGAAAATTAGCAGCTTCTGTTCTGTTGGAAAAGCTCGCTAATGAAATCACGTTGCTGAGTAGCAGTTACATGAATCCTAAAACTGCGGTGCAGTTCTGCAGGCAAGTCATTTCAATGGGATTGTTCACAGATGAAAACAGCTTTATGGGAAGTGCTCCAGTTTTACAACCAGCAAGAACTGTCAATCTTTAAGTTAAAACTGCCTGTAGTAGAAGAGCCAGGTTCTACTGGAGCTGCACATAAAAAATCCATTTTAAGAGAATGTGAAAGTACTAAAATCAGGGAAAGTAAAAATGTGGATGGCAAAGACAACCTTAATTTGTCCCCTTGTGTGCACCACTGCAATTTAGTCTTAAATTACTTAACCTGCTATAATTATACATAAAATGCAAAATAAGCTTGAAAATCAGACTGGGCATGTAACAATGCTGAGGGCTGAGGGTGCTGTACTCGAGCTCAGTGCCTCAGTTCCCCATCTGATGCCTTCAAGGGGCTCTGTGAAAATACATTAATTAGAATTTACAAGGTGCTTAGAAATTAAAGTGATGAGCATCACAGCAAGTCCACAAGGGAAATTAATCATTCTGTCTTCAAAAGCAAATTTTAAGCAGCGTGCAATAAATAAAGCCTTAGGGCCACATTTTGAGCAATGAGGACAGAACAAAACATTGATCATCGTTATTTAAGTGGGCACCACTGCTCTGCATACTAAGTCAAGCAGGAAGTACCACGGAAATAAAAATTCAAAGCACCATTCCCACAGACCTCAGTACGAGATGCGTGTTCACATTTAACAGCCACAGAGCTTCAAATTAGGCTCCCAGACAATGAAGACACCCGAATTGGAGGCTGCGTGTGAAAAGGCTGTGATAAACATTAGCAGAGCACTTCAAGACAGTGACAGGAATAAAATCCTTTCTTGCAGTTCCCTGCCTCTGACTTAACTGTGCAGACTGGGGACACTGAAGCAATGGTATCCCTGAATCCCAGATTAAAGACTGCTCTAATGCATTAGGCTCAGGTGAGCAGCTGCCCAGGGAAGCTTTGTGTTTTGCCTATTTCAACTTGTAGATACTTGTATTTGTAATTAAGGTGTTCTCACAATTTTTAGTAGCGTGTTTCTGGTTCTTTTAGTATGAAATGGACAAACTAAGGTTCCCCTATGACACCTATGTCATCCAAGTATGTGGTACCTTACTTCCTTCATTCCTATACCTCCTCTCACGGGTTAATGGAGTACATGATGGAAGCACTGGGCCTGTTCTGGAAGGATGAGCCAAAGTGGAAAATGGGACAATTCTGAAGGAATTTCACAGACTGGATTGCAGAAGAGGAATAATGAGATGTGGGGTTCTTTGGCTTTAGTATGGAGGTGAATTTCCTCTAACGCATTTCCACCTTCTGCTATCAATTCACCATCACATCTGCCCAGTGCCCTTCACTTTGTCCATGTCCAGTCTTGCTGTCATTCTGACTCCTTGCCCAGTACTCATTTCTTCTCCTTTCCATCCTCAATGCATCCACAATTGCTTTGCCTGCTTGTTCGCAGGTTCATCCACCAACTTGTTTTTATTTTCTTAACGCAGCTAATCCTTGTTCTTTAACACTACTATCTAGTTCTTCCCCTAAATATGCCTTCCTTCTCAAATACAATCACAGAATCATAGAATGGTTTGGACTGGAAAGTTCCTTAAGATCATCCAGTTCCAATCCCCTCCCATGGGCAGGGACACCTCACACTAGGCCATGTCACCCAAGGCTCTGTCCAACCTGGCCTTGAACACTGTCAGGGATGGAGCATTCACAACCTCCTTGGGCAACCCATTCCAGTGCCTCACCACCTTCACAGTAAAAAACTTCTTCCTTAGAGCTAACCTAAATCTCCCCTGTTTAGGTTTGAACCCATTCCCCTTTGTCCTATCACTATAATTCCTGATGAAGAGTCTCTCTCCAGCATCCTTACAGGCCCCTTTCAGATACTGGAAGGCTGCTATGAGGTCTCCACACAGCCTTCTCTTCTCCAGGCTGAACAGCCCCAACTTTCTCAGCCTATCTTCATACAGGAGGTGCTCCAGTCCCTGATCATCCTCATGGCCTCCTCTGGACTTGTTCCAACAGTTCCATGTCCTTTTTATGTTGAGGACACCAGAACTGCACACAATACTCCAGGTAGGATCTCACGAGAGCAGAGCAGAGGGGCAGGATCACCTCCTTTGACCTGCTGGTCATGATCCTTTTGATGCAGCCAGGATACAGCTGGCTTTCCGGGCTGTAAACCAACCTGCCAACCTTCTATTCAAATTCTTCAATCTCTTCCATTGGTCCAAACTGGCTTTTCTTTTTTTCATCCTTACTGCTTCCCACCAGTTCCCAGCTGTTCCTCTGTTCTCAGAAACAGGCACCTTTGTCCTTTGCCTTCCTGGTGCCCTGAAATGGTCAGGAGCTGGGGACACTCAGCATCCAGAGCCCAGCCAAGCACTGCAGCAGCCCAGGGCACCATTGCAGGGAAGGTCCAGCTCAGCCAAGTGCTGGAGATTGGCCCCAGGACAGTCAAAGCTTCTAAGAAGTCAAAACCTGGCTTCTAAGACTCACTCTACTAAACTTAGGATGCACTTTTTTAAGCCTGCAGCTTGACTCAATTTTGGGATATCTGGCTGAGACAGCAAGTAGCATGTCCCTGTCACAAACCTCACACCCCAGCAAACTTCAAGTCTCTACTCCAAAAGTTTTTGATAGATAAAACCATACGAAACAGGGATCTGTTAATGTGTCTGATACCCATATTCTCCAGCTCCAACTCAGCAGTGATCTGCTCTGATGAATGCTTAAAATGATGCTGCCTTAGGCAGGCACACAGTGGTTGTAAGGAGGCATAGATCATATGGGTCTCAAGCATGAGAAGACCTTAATAATTTGAAGTGCCAGGACTGAAATATAAGCTGTAATTTTGAAGAGATTAAACCACTGATGTTATTTCAAAGTCAAGCACATCCACAAAACTATACTAAAGTAACCACTTTGCAAGAGACATTTACATCATCTACCATCCAGATCCACAGTTTTACAGTTAATGTCTGAAAGCTAAGAGGGCTTTCTTGGGGACCACAACACCATCACACCAAACACATACCTGTCAACGTTGAGGCACTGCTGACAGCTGTGGAGGGGGTGGTAGGTCCAGCATCACCTTCCAGCTGCAGCTCCTGCTCCACAGGCTGTTCTGGAATGGGCACTGGCAGCCCTTCCCGTGACTGCACGGTGGGTAAGAGCATCCCCTCAGACTGTGGTCTTTTGAGAACAGTTCCCTCATCCTCAGTGGAGATGGCAAAGCGGGGCATATCAAGAAGCCCCGAGCAGCGCCGGCGGACGGTCAGGGGTGGGCTGGAGTCGCTCTCCGTGTGTGAGGATTCAGACATAGACAAGCGCTTACGCAATCTAAGGGAAAAACCAAGACCGAGCCCCTCAGTCAAGTTAGGAGGATAATGAACTATAAAGAGTGAGAATAGCACACAGACCCAACTCACAAAGTTGGAGCCAGTTTAGGGTAAAGTTAGGAGACTGAGCTACATCATTAGGACCTAAAATAGCACAGACTTGGGGCACCATCTGAGTTTAGATTTCCAGTATATTCCATTGTTAAGCTTCTAAGAGAGGAAGGAATAATACCAAAGAAGAGTACACTTCAATGAAGATGATATTAAAGATTATAAAAGCCACAATTACAAAATGCAAATCATCATCCATGTTCTTTTGGGAACTAGATGGCTTTTTCTCTCAAAGTTGCTGTGAATCTGAAGCCAAGAAGGCCTGATGCAAGATGCACGTGAGCTAAGAGTGTAATCTATAACTTTCTTCTTTTTTTTTGTTTTCCTTTTATTTAAACTTGTAATGCCAATCAGGAGTTACACAAAATGTGACACAACCATTTTTTAAGGAAAGGTTGACAATTATTTCAGGAATGCTAGAAACATGGTGGATATCCAAAATCTGGGTATTAATATATTTTACTGACATTTGTTATTAGAAGACAAGAGGCTTTTGGATATTCTGAGCTTTAGAAACTTTGGACTTTGCTAATATTTTCTCTCATTTGTGACAAATGGTAAAAGTCCGGCCACACCACACTGTGGATTCACTGATGTTTAAGAAACAACTGCTGTTGGGACATTTCTGATGTAACTAGTCATTCCACAGACTAAAGCCTTACTTAAGGTTATAATTCCTTTACATTCATTCAAAGTACTTGGCATAAACTTAGGAGATGTTAATACCATTAACATTATTATGTTAATAATAATATCAAGATACATTTAAGGACCATATCACTTCTAGGCATTGATTTTATGACAAGGATAGTGAAACACTTGCACAGGTTGCCCAGAGATATGCCACATCCCTGGAAACATTCAAGGCCAGGTTGTGTGAGGCTTTGAGCAACCTGGTCTAGTGGAAGGTGACCCTGCCCACAGCAGACGGGTTGGACTAGATGATTTTTAGAAGCCTTTTTCAACCCAAACCATTCCATGATTTTCAGCTATTTATTCCAGGCTTCATCTGTGGAAATACATCATATGAAGCATCCCTGACCTAACACTGGTCAGAGAAAGTTTTGGCGCAGGTCAGACACTATGAGAAACCAGAAGGCTTGGTTCTACAGAACTTACATTTCAGGAGACCCAATCACCCAGCTGCGGTCTCGGCTCTTCAAGCTACCAAGGCTGTCCAGTCTGTCATCTTTTTCTTCACTCAGACTCCGTTTAGTTGGTGGTGGAGTCTTCCTCTCTTCATGGATGGAAAGACGTTCCATGCTGCTGTACACCTGCACACAGCAAAAGATCCTTCTATACAGAGAAAACAAACCTACGTGGCCTTTTCTGATGAAGGGGCATAATCTCTTCTCAAAATGGAAGATATTCCCCAAGGGCATGAACTTGGCAATGTTCTTTAACTAAATAACACAGTGCAGATGTGACATACTCAAAGTGTGCCAAGGAGGAAAGGAAAAAGGCAAACTTTGGAAACACTGAACATGCCTTTCTACAACAGCATCCAACACCTCTCCCCTGAAAACAGCCCAGCACACCACAGAAATCCTAAGACTTTTCGAAACTACTTGATTTTAGTTTTTAACCATTCTCAAACTCAAGAGGAGATATTGCTAAAGTAGGCTCCACAAGTCTTGAAGGCTGGCATCTGGATCTTGAAATCTCACTATACAAATCCAATTCGGTGATAGGCATCATGCTCATGACCCCATTTCATTATCATCAGTCTACCAGCATTGCCCCAAGCTTATTTCAGAACAAAAAAGTCCTGTCCTCCTCAAGGAATCTACTATAATGCTGACAGCTTAATGAAAGTGCCTTTCTTGGTTTTACAGCCGTCTTTAAATAATTAAATGATTAAGCAAAAAAATCTATCCTTTTAAAACTACACTTGACTGTGGACCTAATTTACATAAGAAGAGATTAATGAAAATAATGTTATTAAAAATTCAGAGCATCAACAAGATAACTATTAATAAATCATATGGCTGAATTGTCAGACAAGAACTTCAAAATACAATGAACCTTTTATGCCTCCCACATTACAAATGCTGTATAATTTCCCAGGTCTTAGAATAAATTCATTAAAAGTGAACTTTTTCTCTTTGTGGCAAAAACACTGAACCCTAAAGAAAAGCTTCAGTCTAGCAGATGAATAATACTCATGGTGAGAAAAGGCAGGAAAAAAGAAACCCTTATGTACGCACTACAACTTTTTCAAAACCCCAACTAATCCTCAGGTCCAATTTTGAACGTACTTTTGGTGATGCAAATCAGGAGCAACTCCATAAACTTAATGGTAACTGTTACTTAAACCACTGTAGCCCAGCTGAGGACAAAGAAGGACAAACTGATGCTTCAAAATCTGAGTTCAGTGGTGGAAATCTGGAGGAACTGTCATGACAACCTGAAATATCTCAGAGGTCTTAAGTACAATTCCTACTCCTGTCTCATTAAGAAGAGGAAAAGACAATTCATAGTGACCTGACGCCAAAACAGCGTTCCTTCTCCCTTCTGCCCCGCCGCAAACATACTTTATTTTATCCACTCTAACAGTGGAGTTGTACTACTCTGAAGTGTCCAGAATTCCAGCTTTTTATTTCCAACCACCTGAATGAGACCTGAACCACCCGCACAGACCTGAATTCAGAAAGCATGGCTAGAGGGGACCTCCTCAGGGCTTCCTGACCATTTCCTCACCTCAAAGCAGAGCCATGTCTCCTCTAACACCTGACAGATATTTCTCTAACCTGTTCTGAAAAGCTGACAGAGATGGAAATGCTCCAAATTCGCCAGGCAACCCACATCAGGGCTTAATTATTGTTCCACATTGGAAATTACTTCTTACAGTCTATCGTATACATCCTTTGTGCCCATCATTTCATATCAGGTCTGTGTAGAAGAGGAAGACCACTGTACTTTCATTCTAGCAGTTATGTATTTAGAAACACATTAGGTTTTATGTTTTGTATATCTCGGATCATTCTTGTTGCTTTCCTCTGGACTCTCTTTTACTGGTCCCTGTTTATTTTCAAGAACATTGCCCAGAACAGGACAGAGTACCCCAGATGTGGCCCTCCTAGCACTAAGCAGATGGAAAGGATTTCTTCATTTCCTTTGCAGAAAATATTCATGATCTCCCACTATGGCAACTGCCTTTTTGCTTCAATAAGTTGGCACATCTAACTCATGATACACTATATGCCCAGATCCTTCTCTTTCAAACTATCACCTCACCTTTTGTTCCTCAGGCTGTATTTGAGACAATAAACAACAGCAGAGGTGCAAGCTTCACCTGTGCTCTTACTACGTGCGATCTCTTGGATTTTAGACCCTTATTCCAAAATGCCAGAATCAATTTTCGTCCTGTTACCTACTGGAAGACCCTTTCAGAATGACACTGTTCAAAGAAAATAAGCTTTGGATACTACCTAAGCCAGCATCCAAGTCATCAGGAAAAACACCAAACTATCAGAGACAGACGAGATGTCTGCATATTAGCGAAACATGAAGAAATACAAAACCTTATTCTCCAATTATTCTGGTACTCACCTTCTAATAGGCCACAGATTATCACAGAATAAACAACATATACAGTTTTTCTTTCCTCAGTTTATACTAAAACACCATGCAATCCCCAAACATATGAACCGTATGACTAAAATCTACCTCATATGAAGCAATGAAGCTGCGTTCCTGTCTTTCAACAAGTCCGCATGCTCCTACCTTGCTGAACCTCGGCGAGCATGAGGAAAACTGCCGAATTTCCACATGATCATCATCATTAGTGTCCTCCTCTTCTTCTGAATCCAGGTGTTGGTACCGTTCTGAACGGGCTGTGAACAAGGCATGGCATGTGCCATCAGTGCAAGGACTAGAGGTGACTCTCACACATCAAGCATTCCTACTTGTCTGTTTACCAAGAACTTGGAGCGCTCATATACCATGCAGGGTATTTTCCTTAATAACGAAACATACCCAGCTAATTTTGCTCATATTGTAGTTACCAGTGCAGAATACCTCCTTCCTACTGAATTTATCTTACATCTTCAGCTGTATCAGATTCTAAAAGCAGCTGGTACTCAGCAGGTGTCTAATCCTGCAGACCCTTTGTGGTAGGGATATTTCTTCTCAACAGCAAACAATCACAAGGGAGGAAACACTGAAACAATTCACTATTCCAGTTTCCAATAGACAGCTTTTTGACTGCACAAAGTCTATCCTGCAACCAAGCTTTCTTGAACAAAATAAAAGTATTTACCCCCTAAAATATTTCCTCTTCTCTCTCCTACAACTAGCAAAAGGATAAGGTTTTCTTAAAGAAAACAGGCAAGCAGCCAAGATGCAAAGCTATTTTTTACTGCAAAAATCTCAACTGCCTCCTAAAAGAGGTGCTGAGATTTGCAGCACTGGATTTCTAAGCCAGCCACATCGGATTTTGAGGGGTGGGTGTTAGTAAGTTTGGCTACAGAAGGCTGATAGCTATACTGAGCCAAATTTGCTGCACTGTATCAGCCAGAAAGCTACTTCTATAAATTCTAAATTTTCCTGCATTAGGGTTTATAACAGCAACACCAACTCTTATCAGTGTCTGTGTGAGATATTCCCTCATGTCAGAATTCCAGCCTTCATAAAGGACTCACATCAACGGCACCCTGATAACCTGCTGAGCATGCCTGGGTACTTGGGGAGTTTGCCATCATTCCTACTTGACAGACCCAGTGATTTGCACCCCTGAACATTACGTGGTGCTTTTACCCAGCAGGATCCACTCACAGCTGCTGCATTGTGCTTCTCCCAATGACTGACCCAACACAGTGACCAGAGCTCAAGTTTCAGTGTCCAGTAAGTCCAGTTAGTGGTAGGAACACACCACCACCTTGGCTCCTACATGTATGTGGTATCAATACAACCTCAATCTATGCAAATCACACCTCAGCCCCTCTGCACAGCTTGACTCAAATTGCTCTCTGCAGCAAGTACACAGAGACTTATCAAATTATCTTTCTCTCCATCCTACCCATAACCTAAAAACCTATTCCCCAACTGGAAGAGCACTATCTAAACAGGATCATTGCTCCTGCAGTGTGGCAGCAGAGGGCTTGGAGGCAGGCTGCTTTCTCCCTCTCTCCCTGAGCACAGCACAGGAGCACAGGAGCACAGAAACACAGATGCGCTCCACATGGAGTTAAGCCAGTCCCATGGGCCTAGAAGGATGGAAGAGATTCCACTGAAGGCAGAAGTTTCCATAGTTCAGGGAACTTAAATAGCCTAGTATCATCCTGTGCTGCAGCTGGAGTTGGGAAGAGACCCTTGCCTTGACCAGTGACAAGCCCAAGCCCTGTCCACCTGCTCAGCTCCCAAAGCCAAACGAGGAAAGCTGGGGAACAGAGGCTCTGGGCACAGAGACCTCTCCATCCCTCACATGACACTCCCTCCTCCCTCCTCTCCCAAGAGCACTGACTGTCTGGTCCTTATCTGGAAATACCAGGAATCCTACATAGCATGGATACCACGGCAGTTCCCAGACATTCATACACACCAGACAGACACTTCACTTCATATCTCATTAGAGTCAGTAACACTAAAATAAGGTGATACACTTGCAGTGAAAATAATTGAAATTACTTCAAATAAGAATTTTCCCTACATACTTCTCTGTAAGGGTTAGGGCCTGTTTGTTTTGTTTAAAGAAATATTGGCTGAAAACAGCCACTAGGGATAGATAATAGTGCTCAAAAGCTCAAGAAAGCTGCATTTACCAAATGCTTTGGAAGTATTGTAAGAAACCCAGCATAGCAACTGCAGTACCTCTCACTGCAGGGCCATGGCTGGCAGGACCACAGGCACCAGTGAAAAGTCAACTGACTTCAGCAGCAGCACTTTTTCATTTTAAAATTCATTTGCTTTCAAAGAAACCTTACCTGGCATTGAGCAGAAACCTACAAAAGCAACTTCCATCAAGTGTTTCATTCCATTTCTACCAATGACTTATCTCTAATAATTTAAAAAATGAAATATGTGCAAAACCCAGGATGCCATTTAGGCTGACTCTTTAGCCTTACTGTCAAAATAGCTCGTGTCATCCTCAGATTCCAACTGTGGGATGAATTCAGCTTTCTGTCGAAGTAATCCATTCCAGTCCAAATCTTTAAAGAACCGATGCTGTTTCACTTCAAAGGCACTACCTGAAATAAAGCATCTTTCATTGCAGAGTATTTCTTTCAGCATTTGCATAATGTGAAAAAATAAACCCTAAAAATATCAAGAGCCTAAAAGAATGTGCCCAAGTACAATTAAGTACCTGGAGTCCATTTTCCAAGAATTTTGAGTAACGACTTATCCTTTTACCAAAGTGGTGATATAGGATAAAATCTGAACAAGATTTCCTCCTTCCCACCTCCTCCTCTTGTTTGATGTCAATACATGAGTAAACTGGCTGGAAAACAGCATCTGCTATTGCATTCCACGCAAGTGCAAGATTAAGAACTAATTAACATCTTAATTTAAAATTTCCAAGCTCTAAATACCACCTTGTTCATAGCTGAATAAAGAGCAGACTCAGAAAGCACTTAGCATGAGTGGCTCCACTGTCATGAATAAACTCATTCATGTGCTTAAAACAAGGCAGGGGCTCACCTATCTTCCTGAATTAGTATCTTTTGATATTAAGCTCAGAAGCCTGGGTACCCAGAAGGGAAAACTGGGGCTTATCTGTCTACCAGCGTATGCTTTTTTTTTTTCCAAATGAAATTAATATTCATAAAAGATGCTACTGTCTTTCTTAAAAAAGAATATAGCAGAGGAAAAGAGATAAAAGGTTTGCTGAGTGCCAGTGGCACTACAAGACGCCAAGCAGAACAGCAGTCTCAGCATTACAGGTGTATAAGGAATCAAAAAATCAGTCCATCAACTCATTTCATAAGACAAGAAACTCTACATCTTTTCCATGACAGCAACATCTTTCAAGTACATGGATTTGAAGCAAAGAAGAACATGTGAAAACCATCTGATATCATTATTCATTCATGATCTATTCAGCACCCTTTTGTGCACATGTGTTAAGTTGCTGAATACACGTGCCTTTTGGAACTGCGATACATCTGAGTTTTTATTTTATCCTTAAAGTGTAGTTTCCAATTGAAAATCTAAAATTAAATCAAATTAAAATAATGAACAGAACAGCCAACCTGTGCTGTGAAGCCACAGAATTGCACAAATTGTTTTAAAACAAGAGTGTAGCTACAGATTATTTTTGGTAACTCACTACCAGCAAATGAGAAGTGTTAGCCTGTAAAACTACAAACCTGACATTAACATACAGAAAGATTGATGTGCACATCTGACTTCGCCAAAGACATTATCAGATTTTTTGTATGTTTGGAGAATTCCACAGTACAAGCCTCTAGGAATGAGAAAGTTTTCGTTTATTTCATTACACCCAGGAATTAACATCCATGTAGGGGATTAAGCCCCTAGTCAAAAAGAACTTCAAAGAGATCTGATTATACACTGTTCAAATGGAGACAACCACCCTCAAGCCTTCAACAGAACAGCACAAAATTGAGCAGTTATATCGCCAAGCTGAAGGTGCCCCTTTCTTTTTTGCCAAACAAGACAGTAATATCTGTCTACACTAATTCTCAGAGCTTCATCACACAAGACTCACTGAACCCAGTACAAACGGTTTCCCAGTTCTAGATGAGCATTTTTCAGCATGGGTGGGTATGCATCACTGGCAAGGTAGATTCTTTTCCTCCTTCTGGGTAATACTTTCCCATGCACAAGGTTCCTACCTGTTCCCATTCTTTCCAAAGGATTTTGGCGAAGCAGCTTAGAAATGAGGTCCTGAGCATCTGGTGGCAGTGCATCATCACCTTCTGGCCAGGCAATTTCATCTGGAGACAAAAAGAGACTTGACATTTTCTACCAGCTTCATGACTGATTTGAATAACCATTCATGAGCCTATACCTTAAAATGCAGTGTTCAAGTACTGCCCCAGCATCGCAAATACCCTGAATTCAGCAGCTTGCATACTTAATATAATTCAAGCATTGACATTTTCCAAAATGCATAAAATTCAGCGTCAGCTAAGGCTGCTGTCAATCAAAGCACTGCTAGTGGAGAAAAGAAGCAGTAAGAACTCTATTAATAAAGTATGAAATGGGACTTCCATGACGATCCATAAACAAAGACACTGACAATACTGTGGCTGTATCTTGTGCCTGCACATTCCAAGCTTGTTATACTTGGAACAGAGAGAACAATTCGCAGGTAACAATTCCACGCATCATATTTAGCTCTTTGCTGAAATCTGCTTTTTCACAAAGGACATTTGCCAAGTGTGTTAAAAATTTACTGTTTCAGAAAGTATTCCCAATAGGAAATGTTTTCACTGGTGTATTCACTGAGAGAACACAAAGCAATCATTTGTCCAACTCCAAGCAGGAGATAGGTTTAAAAAGCCACAAGATGTGAAGGTGCTTAGTACAACAGCTTCAATGTGTTTTGCTTAGACCTTCCTTTTTATTTCGTCTATACAACAACTACTAATTGACTGACATTTGCATCTAGAGAAGAAATAACCAAAATCAGGCTGAATTACACCAGTTGGCGGCTGCTCCTTTCATATTCTCCATCATTTAAGTTAAAAGACGGGATGGAAAACATCCTCAAACACTTTTCCCCAATCCCACAAGCATCTGCATGACTCCCACACCATGCACAATGAAAGAGCTATCTAGCAAGACATGAAGCAACTCAACAACTCTTGATAGCTGAAATCAGACAGATGCTACTTTGACACAGAAAGATAAATGTTTCAAAATTAAAAGCCATTATTTTACACCTAGTCCTTTCTGTCTAAACTGTGGATCCTCGGTATTTTCACAGTACATTCTGAAACCCCATCAGAGACAGAACAGAAACATACCACTAATCACTTGTCCAAACAGCTCTTCAGGTGTGTCCCCAAAGAAAGGAACACAGCCAACTAGAAACTCATACAGGATAACTCCCATGGCCCACCAGTCCACAGGCTTCCCATAGCCCTGGCGCAGGATCACTTCTGGTGCAATGTATTCTGGAGTACCACAGACCTCAAGAGAAACACAAGAAAGCAATTAACTTAAAAACTGCCAGATTCACATCAAGGTTTATTCTTGTCTTTTTTATTTCCCCCCCTCCCCAGAGCACTACAAGGAAGTTATTAATGTTCTGCCACTAACCACTTTATGCTGCGAACTACCTTCCATGGAGCAAGAGTCTGTATTTGAGGAACACATTACCTACACATAAAAGATATCACATAATATGAAATGTTCCTCGTGTGGATATGACAGCTAAGGAGTTTTTTGGTGCACATACAGTAAAGCATATGGGAAAAATGCACATTCTGTGTGTACAGGTCTGTCTGCTTGATGGATGTCTACTGGCAGAGCTACAGCTATAAGGAACTCAGTTTTGACAAACCTCTTGCATCTCTGTGCTAGCAGAACCTAGTTTCACAGATGCAGGATTAGCAGCACAGCATGATTACGCACTCCAGCATTTAAACCTGGGAGGTACCTTTGGCAGAGACAAAGGCTAAGGAAATCATATGGGAAGGTCTAAGTTGCCTGAGTCTGAGAAGCAGCAACAATATAGCTGTAACACTGCAAAGTGCAAGGCCATGATCTTGTGACCAAAGAAGTTCTGCTAGAAAAAAACATAATTACTCAGAAGCAAAGGCAAAAATGCCACAGAGTGATTAGGAATTAATACTTGGCACAGCTGAGAAAGAAAATTCAGCTGTGATCTGAGGTATTCTCAGAAGATGGAAGTATTTTTTAATACCGTTATACAAGGCATGGTGAGCCTACATCCAGAAGAGTATAGTTCCTGCCAACTATGGCCAGAAAATAGCAACTTAAGCTGAAGAAGGTGCACAGAAGTGCTGTTCATTCATCAAAGAAAAATCTGTCTTGTTACCAAGAAGAATTTTGCTGGTTAAGCCCAGCAAAATGGAGACTAAGGAGAAAAATGACCCTCAGTAAATATCATGGGGATAAAACCCATGGGGATAAAAGCCATGAGACAAAATCACAAGAAACATACAGGAACTTGCCATGAACTCTCTAAGCACCAGAAGGGGAGACCGTGGAACAACCTTCCAGCAAAATCTGTGTTATGCCTCTAAACCAGCGTCTGTTCACACCTGCACTGCTGCCTGGGCCACATTTTCAATATCCTAAACTAGGAGCTGAAGTGCATCACTCCAAAACGTGAAGCTGAAATACCAGAAGATGCCAATTTATGCACAAACATGAGAACAGACTTGTGTCTTCTCCTCCTACTCCACAACACAGAGCACAGCATCAAGGCAGAGGGAGTGCTATAAAATCCCATTCTAACCCAAGAGAATCTTGCATCTGATCCCACAACAATAGACAAAATTTTTCAGCTTACCTGCTTGTCCAGGAATTCCCTGGTATCCTTCTCAATGTGTCCCTCGTAAAGATTAGTTGTAAGGCTCATTAACCCAATTTTAGACAGTCCAAAATCTGTTAGTTTAATGTGACCCATGGAAGTTATCAGAAGACTAGAAGAAAGAGAAGCAGCAAAATAATCCAACATTCAATTAACTGTTGCCCAAAAGCAATTTAAAAAAAAGAACATAGGATAATGCTAAGCAAGTTCTAGGCGTTACATCCCCATCAAACACCTGGAAGGAACCTCCTATTAACTATAGGGCAGCCAAGGCAACTAGAAATCACACTACATCTTCTGCCATAATTTCATCAGTGTAGTAACAGCTTTGAAATAGTATCTGAAGTCATTCTTCCCACCCTTTCTCAGCGTCTATCCGGTTCTACATCAGTAACGAGAGACTCCATAAAATCTCCTACATGTCAGATGCCACTGAAGATCTGTTGTCTCTAGCTCCCATGTCCTCTTGCCTATGGAGAAAGACCCTAAAGAACCATTTCTCTCCAGAGGAGGGCCACGAGGATGATCAGGGACTGGAGCACCTCCTGTATGAAGACAGGCTGAGGAAGTTGGGGCTGTTCAGCCTGGAGAAGAGAAGGCTGCATGGAGACCTCATAGCAGCCTTCCAGTGTCTGAAAGGGGCCTATAAGGATGCTGAAGAGAGACTCTTCATCAGGAATTATAATGATAAGACAAAGGGGAATGGGTTCAAACCTAAACAGGGGAGATTTAGGTTAGCTCTAAGGAAGAAGTTTTTTACTGTGAAGGTGGTGAGGCACTGGAATGGGTTGCTCAAGGAAGTTGTGAATGCTCCATCCCTGGCAGTGTTCACGGCCAGGTTGGACAGAGCCTTGGCTAACACTGGTTTAGTGTGAGGTGTCCCTGCCCATGGCAGGGGGGTTGGAACTGTATGATCTTAAGGTCCTTTCCAACCCTAACTATTCTATGGTTCTATGATTCTGAAAAGCTAAAGACTTACTTATCAGGTTTCAGGTCACGGTGAACAATCCCATAATTGTGTAGGTACTCCAGTGCCAGAACAGTCTCAGCAAAATACATCCTTGCCATATCAACAGGTAGTGCACCAATGTTCTTGAGAAGTGTGGCACAATCACCTCCTAAGAAAGAAGTTGAAAATATGGCACAGTGAAAGAACAGTCATGAGGCTCAATCTCAACTCTCTCAGCCTGAATTCTAAAGCTCTCTGTACATTCTGTCTTGAGCTTCATATAAATGTTAAAATCTTAGGAAAATCTAGATCCATGTATGTTGGGCATGCTTGCTCAAGAACTGTGCAGATGCCATTTCCAAACCGTTAAACAAGCCTTGAAGAACGGGCAGTTCATGACTGTCTGGCCTCTATAAATTTCTTTGCTCCCCACCACTGAGACACATACTACTTCTGATATACAACCTTCTTCAAATAGTAAGTAAACACCTCTACAACTACTAATTGGCTCTCCCTACGCATGGGGAGGCAGCCTTGCCTTTGAACACAGTGAGAGTCATGAAAATAAGTCTGTGGGTGCCTGATTCAAGCTTTTTAAGGAACACTGCCCACACATTTCATTTGACCTTCATCTCTACTTACAAATAGAAATCCATATTAAAATTTTTTATGCCAATACATCTGTTTTCATTCCACTAATTTATCTGAAAGAGCACTGATACAATAACTATAAGCTCATTTCTCATAAACATTCAGCCAAGCAAGGCAGGCGTAAGAAATTAATCCTATCCACCAGTGGAAATATATTGCTTACAGCAAGATACAGAGATAAAATAAAATCAGATAATATTGTAAAGAATAAACAAAACAAGCAAAAAACCCCAGCAGAAATAGCACTGTAATTTAAATAAGGCTGCTCAAGAATAAAGACTATGTTGCTTGGCGATGTTTCTTAACTGCCTTTTTTCTAACTGCAATGCCAAGCAAACATGCTATGGATCTAGCCCTGCCATCCCACAGGAAAGAGAGAGGATTTCTCTCCAATGAGGACTGTAAAGTCCATGTTTACTTCTGACCCCAGCATTGTAGCTTTACGTTTCCTCAGCTGCACTGCAATCATGTTGTATCAGACACAGAGATTCACAAATGGAGTGTCTCCTTATCCCAAACTGTACTGGTGGTAGAATGAGTCATTTCATTCTAGAAGCAATCTATACACTCCTGCCTGAAAGGGCATCACAGCTTCCCCTGCAACTGCAGGGCTGACCAAGGTCCCTTTGCAGGTGCATACAGTGACAACCATACCTTCTACATACTCCATAACCATGCACAGGTGGCGCTTGGTCTCAAAGGAGCAGAACATGCTGACCACAAAGGGGTTCTCAGCGAAAGTCAAGATATCTCTCTCCACAAAAGCCTGCTGGATCTGGTTCCTCAAAATTAGGTTCTGTTTGTTGATCTTCTTCATGGCAAAACGTTGACGGGTGGTCTTGTGTCGCACCAGATACACAGCCCTAGAAAACCACATACCAAGAGGAAAAGTTCCATTTTCAGTTCAAACGTGTTTGCGGTTGGGTTATTTTTTTGCTTGCTTATTGGTTGGTTGGTTTTGTTTGGGGTTTTTTTTTAAACAGTGATTGTAACTGCTTTGGATAGATCCTGACAGACTTATTTGCAACTCCATGTCAGTGCTGAGCTCCCCCTGAAAAGAAGGAACCCTGTGATGCTTCCTTCCAGAAGCTACTCTGTCTTCTTGAACTAAGCAGCACTTTCGCTGATATGACTAATGAGGTATTTCAGACAGAAATGTCACAAACTTCCTTAAGCAGCATTGCAGAAGCATGTAATTTTCAACACTACAGTCATCATTCCACTTAAAAAAATGGTCCAAAATGTATGGAATCAGCACGATTTCTTTCCCAGCTCCATAAAATTAATTTGACTCAACACTGTCACCAGGGATTTCCTTCAGTAAAGTATCAGTTACATTTCCATCATTTGCAGATCATTAGATTCCTGCACTTTAATAATACAGTTTGCAAATAAAATTTTCATCCAGTTTGCCTGCCTTATTGAATCAGTACTTGTTTCCTTTTCTCCAGAGTATACTACATTTAACATGATATTGTGTCCTACCAGCAACTGACTATAAAATACACCCAGGATAAAGACAGACACGAGTAACAGCAAAACAACCACTTCTCTCCCCTCTTTTAAGCCAAGTTACATTTAATGGGGTCTGTGCAGAAATATGACTGAAGAGATATAAAATCTTCCTGTCCAACAATATGGCTCTTTGACAAGCTCCATTGTGTCTTCACTGACTTAAAAATACCATTCCACTTTTCTCACATATAACTTCAAAAAAAAAGAGTTGCTGTTAACTAAGTACCCGCTTCAACAAAACACTCAAGCACATGCTCAAGTTTTGCTGTTATGACCTACTGAATATCACCACCTTTCAGTTACAGCCTAGTGATTTCCCTGGTAAGGATTTATGAATTGGAGAGAGTCAAAGAACCATCTTTATAATTCTGGATAGGTTTGTATGAGTAGTTAAAATTTTAACCAATCAACCTCATTTTGGGTTCTTCAATGGATAATAAAATCCAATGGCATTTTTACTGTATTATTTCTCAGAGCAGACTTGCCCCAATGTAATTTTAGTATCTGAAGTGCTTAAGAACAGCCACATTACATATAAAATCTGAATACATGGAAGAACAGGAAAGCACAAGCTATTTCTCTCTCAATATTCTTGCTGTTTCAATGAATCATCAATGAAACATCAATAATATTTGCAACTACAGAATTTTACCCTCACTCATTGAGCCTTTAACCAAATACAAACCACAGGACTTAACCAAACAGCATCAAAGGAAATGCAGACTGGCTTAACAAGCAATAAGGAAATTGGTACAAAATAATGTTCTCAGACCATGGAACTACATTTTTTTACTATTACTCAAGGATCTCACAATAATCTAAGTGATAATATTCTTACTAGAGACAGTGTTTAGGGCAAAGGTTTTCATCATCTCAAGCTAAGGCACCGAAGTGTCTGTATCTTACCTACCTACCATAAAGAAACATTGCAGAAATAGTTCCTGGAAAAACAGGCTTAAGGACGCAGCCTGGAAGGGCTTCAGAAAATTTGCACCACAAAAGGATTAGGAATACCAGACTCTGAAATCTTTAAAGGAGGGCAACTAATTTTTACAAAAGGTTCCTGAGCTGGAAGCTGTGTGTCAGTTCAACGCAATATAAGGACTCCACAGTCAGGAACTAAGTCCAGTACAGGGGCTATTGTCTGAGAAACCCTGAGAACATACAAGACAGGGTACCTCCCAGAAGAATGCAGAAGACATCAGAAGTGTGGGATCTGTTTAAGACCCAAGCAAAATTCATTTATGCTTTGGACCCAACAAAAATCAATCATTCGTGAAACATTGCTATTGCCCTTCGCTGGGTAGGACAATGATATTTTCTTCTGAAGCAAAGCCTTACCCATAAGCACCATTACTGATCAGTTTGATAGTTTCAAACTCTTCTTCAGATGGAGTTTTCTTTGACTGGACAGAGGCCCCACGGCTCTGGGGAAAGAAGAAAACGGAAATCAGGAGCAGGAATTACTTCATTGTAACACACACCTTTTTGTCCTTTTCTTTTTTAAGCAGCATTCACCCAATCTGAACACATATCTAAACATCAGGATGTATCTCTGTCTGTATTTCTAGTACCCTTGTGGATTATCTCACAAATTATTAGCACCAAAAGTTAGTGGACTATAAGATTCAAGCCTTTCCTCAACATTACATTTTAAAAGACAATAAACAGCTAAAGAACCTTGAAACTTAGAGGTTATAGAATTAAATTTTTCTAATCGTCTGTTACTGAAGTCATCTCCCTTCAAAACCCATCAGATTTTACAAATGCAGCTACAAAGAACTTCTCCAGATGTTTTTTGTTTGCAACTCAAAAAGACATCACCAAAACTTGATGATAATGCCTGTTTGGAACTTTTAAGCATTTCATCACCACAGTACAGAGATTTCCACCTTTTCATAAGTGTTTTAATGTGTTCTTTTGAATGTCAGCACTTGGTTTTTTTTTTTTTTAATTAAAATTGCTCTGCATTATAATTAATTCTTTATTGCAGACTACTTCTTTCCAGAGATAAAAAAAAACTGTGCTAGACAGAGTGAGTATTACTGCTTTACCTCGACTGAATCATCTGTCTCAGGAGTGTCTGGGCTGTCATAGCTATTCAGCTGGGCCATTTCTGAAAAGAAGGAGGAAAGATTATTCCTAATGATCTCAATCAAACACTATTCTCTTTGTTTATACAAGACAAACAGGATTTTAAGAGGTGCTTGTAGATGATGAAGGACATTTTTCCCCTCTGTAAAAAGTCACCCCAATTATACAGTGATAACCTTTAACATCGTAGAAGCTGCAGGCAGTATTTTGTATAAAGATGAATGTAATTAATTGCTCTAATTTCAGCCTGACTTATTCGAGATGGTTTCTATAATAAGTTAAAGCAATAAATGCATGTTTGGGGAAACTGCTGTCTAGTTAATATTAAAAGCTATTCCATGCATGTATGTCTGCATGTAGCCTGGTGGCACCTCTATAGTCCTCAAAAGAAAATGCATTACACTTCAAACAACCTCCCTGCATGAAATGTGTCTGATTCTGCAAAATGCTGAGCAGCAGCAAACTGGGAGAAAGCCAGTTTAGGCTACTCAGCTGTCTTAGGAGATGCTCTAAACTTTGCAAACCCAAATCCTACGGTAACTACTAGTCTCTGAACAGACACCACTGACATTTCTGGGTGCCCTCCTTACAGAAAGGAAATAAGGCACCTTGACATCTCCACACATCTCTAAAGAAAATTTGACTTTAGTAAGGGGAATTAATGATGGAAAGGTTCTCTCCCATGACAGGGATCAAAGGAAATTTCCCTTTAATGTCAGATTTCAACAAATGCTATTAAATTGCATTTAGCAATCTCTGGTAGAAATTTTCCCGAAGAGCTCTTCACTTGAAGTCAACCTGTCACTGTCATTCTGGTAAACACCACAGAAGTTAAACTAGTCCTATCCAGACAACTAACTTATGCCAAAATTATGCTCTCCTGAGAGAATAAAAAGTACAGTTCAATCACTGAAATATTCCACAGTAACCTCCAGTTTCTGCCACACTTTCTATTGTTGTTGAGCAAGCTATGCATGCTCCTAAAACTTGTCATACGATTAGCAAAGTGCCAGGCAGAAACATCAACTCCAAATTCCAAAGGTAGGATCTTCTGGGCCTCTGTACGTTTACAGCGTATTCAATTTACCATATGGAATTCTGGCACCCAGCAGAAAAGCTGTTACTCTCTTCTAAAGCATTACTCTCTTTAGTTTCACTGCTATGGGAGACGTAAAAATACAACATTATCTCCACCTAAAAATTGGTACTAGTCCTGGTTTCTTCTGGAAAATCACAACAAACACACTTTTCCCAGAGAGGACAACAAAGTGAGACGATAGGATACTTTCCAACCAGGACACCAGCAGGAAGGCAGATCATTAGAGTAACGGCTAGACTTACTGCCCAACAGCACAGAGAAAACAGTCAAATCATAAAGCCATTTTCTAACACTGTTTCAGCTATAATACTATAACACAGGGAGACATTATTAACATCATAAGTAAAGGATTGTCACTGTTGATGTGCGATCATTAGCCCAGTAACATTCCTTTGAGACATGGGGCTGGAAAGGACAGTCTAGAATTTGACAGCAAACAGGAAAATAAGGAAAAATGGCCTAGAAATTAAACCAATAAAACAAAAGCCTCCTTCAGCTATGCAGTGATCAGGATGTCTGGTTATCCCTTCAGCAGTTTGGAGAGTACAAGCCAAGAGTTCTCACCCTCCAAGGGATCCCTGGTGAGTCCCAGCTGGCTGATAATATAACGAGGAATGTCACATTTAATTCCTTGCCCTTCCTTGGCATGGCCTTCTGCAGCTTCTAACAAATGGTAGAACTCTTCAGGATCAAACTCCTAGAGGAAGGTGGTGAGAAAAACAGAGAGAGGTAAATGACTCAGCTTTACAATTACAAAAGTTTCTTCCCCCATATAGGAGATTCCTCGGAAACATCCAAAGTTAATTCTGGGCTCAGCAGTGATATGAAACATTTGCAGGTACAACAAGGAAGTCAGTGCATTCCACTCTGCTCTGCAAAAATGGCAGACGTTCAGAGCCTGCTGGATGTTCACTGGCTCAGATCTGCAAATCAAAACAGGAAAAGGACGGTAGGGATTTTCCATGAACCTATAATGGACTACTGGAAAATAACGTCATGACAACGTAAGCATCGGTATGGACACACCTCCTGATTTTGACACATTGAGGACTGGAGTGCCTTCTTCTGCCACCTCCATCTGACAGGTGAGTTAAGCCAATATAAACCTCTCCTGTTTTCAAACATCACTTTTGATCAAACCATACACCCACCCAATCCTGTAACTGTCCCAAACTTAGCAACTGCTAATAAAATGGTTAATAAAATAGCAATTGCTATTCTCTTTCTATGAGAGAAATGCTGCAGCAGTATTTCTTGTACTATTCAATAGAAGATCATGTTATCAACCCAGTCTTGGTGTAGGTGATCTCTAAAGGCAAGGCAAGGCTGTAAGAAGGCGTGATCTCCTTCAATAGACTAACAGATGTACTTGGAAATAGAAGACAAGCTGTTGGAAGCAGGAGCACTCTGCTTAGAAGCACATTCACTAGTCAACTTTAACTCTCCCCTACGAACCTCATCATTCACCAGCAATGAGCAGCTTTGTCAAGACTCTTCAGAAATGTTCTAGTGAAATGGGAGGACAAAAGGGGAAGTTAGAGCATACAGCTGTGAGGGCATCAGGGAAGAACTGCTCTGAGTGTGCCAGCAGCGTAAGGGAAAAGAGAGCACAGACCTTTAAACAAGAAAGAGAAATTAGAGATTGTGATGATATAAAGACATTTGAATGGTTAGAGAAACAGAGAAAAGACACACATCTTGACTGCTCTAAGCAATGCTGCCTGTATACATGCTGTCACCATATATATACACATATATATGTATTATGTATATATATGTATTTATACATACATATATATATGTATTATGATATAATAATATATATGATACAGGGAAATAATATGATACAGGTGAATGGGAAAGCATAGTCTTCTATGGAACTGGAGATCATTTATTGGTGAGTAAAGGGCAAAAAAAAAAAGTCTGGTGACAAAAAATTCAAGCATACAAAAAAATTAAGAAATTAAATAAATTCCAGTTCTGTCCTCTTTTTAGCAGATTTATTGAATCATTTGAATAGAGAGGAATGAACGCCACTAAAGGGAGGCAGGCACTATGGAAAAATAAACTGGAAAAAAGAATAAATGACGTACTTTTTCCCAAAGACGGTTTCAGTGACACACAAAACATTATTATTTTCTTGAAGCTCCAGAGGTTCACAGCCCATAAATGAACATTTCGCAGCCCAACAGGTAATAAAAAGACTGAAGCCAAATAACTAATGTTTAATATTTAAATGCCTTCATCCCTATTACAACAATCACAACCATTACAACCACAGCCTCTGTGAACAGTTACTTAACTTGCAAGGAAGAAATACGGATGAGCTGTGTTAGTAAAATTAACCTTAATAGTAAATACTTAGAAAAACTGTTTAGGAATTCACAAACAATTGAAACTAAAGGTTAAGCTGCAAAAGAAGTATGTGAAACACTCAAAATGACATGTAGTCGTCAAGCTATTTAAATGGTTGACTATCATCTACTATATTTCTTGTTCTTTTATATGATAAAAGGAACATCAATATTTAATTCTTCACATCAACAGAATACAATATATGCTTTGGAGAAAAAAGAATGCTAGGAAGGCAATGCAGGTTAAAAAATACCCAGGAAACACTAATATAGAGGTCAAAATATTATTTTTATACTTTGAAGTCTAGCCACTTCATTGTCAGGGTTGTCACTACATGCTTTGGAGTTCATTACTCAAATATCAATGACTTTCCTGTTTCCACCTGCTCCCACTCACTTTGCAGAACATCAGGTGCAGAAGATACTGGAGGAACTTGGAGATGTATTGATCTCCAGCAAAAAGCTGGCTTGAGTTTGGAATGGCTTGCTTGGTAAAACTTCAATAAGTTTTATGTTTTCCCAGATGACATGTTACTAATAGGGCGTATACAAGCATAAATGACAATGATTAGCACAGCAAATACAAACCCAATAAGCTTAAATTTATTTCATTTCTTCATTGTTTTTACTTCCAAAAAAGATTTTGAAGAAGTACTGGAAAATAACTGGAGTCGCTAAACTCATCTAAATCACAAAAATAGTTTTGAAAGCCAAAGAATCCCCAGTTTAAATGGAGGTTTGCCCAGGATTTTTAACGTAATCTAATAGAGACTTCTTGAATAAGTAAGGGTAGGCATCTATCTTGCTGGCTGTACAAGACAGATGGTCATATTCTGGTTGTACTTCATGACTGACAGTGGTCCTCCCTGCACCACAGGGTTCACAGCAGAGCCATCCATCTGATGCAAGAGAACCCTTCCAAAGTTTACTGGTTCTCAGTACTTCTGAGAAGTTTTTAAAAGTTGGTATCATCATCAGAAACATTGGACCACTTGTGTCTACTTTGTCTAAGAAAGCTCTGCAAAACTCATTTACCCTCTAGTGACTCAACTGCTAAAGGCTGTCCACGGACACACTGTCTTCAACGTGCCTCAGATGTTAACTATACATCTAGATTAAGCTACAGATTCATAAGTTTGCCAACTTCTCTGATGTCTCAAACCTATGTGGCTTCCCTGCCATTCTTCTGTCCAGAAAGAACCATCAGATAGTGTGCTTTGACACACCAGGGAATCTGATCCTGTCATTTCCTAAGTTTTACTGTAGGTTTGAGTCACCTTCTCCCACACTCCAACAACTTTTTGTGACACTCCCTTATGCTCTCACCAAAGTTTTTCAACATCCTGTTGCAATACAGTCACAGAATAACTAATAACCACAACACTGTGTACACCAGAGGCCAAATCACATCTTTCTACTGTTCAAGGCCAGGCTGAAAGGGACCTTGAGCAACCTGGTCTAGTGGAAGGAATCCCTGCCCATGGCAGGGGTATTGGAACTAGATGATCTTTAAAGGTCCCTTCCAACCCCAACCATTCTATGATTCTATGATATTCAAGGTTTATAGTAACTCTCTTGCTGTGGCATCACAGTAAGAATGCATGTTCAGGCTGCTTCTCCACTGTACCTATAACATATATTTTGAGTGGCAGGACACAGTGGCTTATTTCATTGAGATAGCCTAAACACTTCACCATTTTTGAGAATTAAATAAAAACCAATGCACACTATACATTTACAGGCTCTTTGCTGTAGCTACTAAGCAGAGGAAAATCAGGTGGCAGCAAGTAGCATGAAATGATGTCAGTTGCTACATCTGGTCCCTTAGCTATAAATTTTATACTAAAATATAGTGTAGCTGGCTGTTGCAACAGACAGTCCATTGGGAAGATACTTCTATATTAATGCAAAAGACACTTAGTACTCCTTTTTTAAATAATACAGATTTATTTTTCATGAATGTTTTGATGAGAGTTTAAAGCTTTCTGTTGAGGCTTTGTGTTTCTTGTATGCTCAAACACACACCTCGCTCTTTAGGTCATAAATGCACTCTTCCTGAGGAGCAAACTTACCAGGCACTCAAGCAGCCGAGCTGGTCGTGCAATGATAATCATCAGCTTCTTCACAAGTTGAGTAACGAAGGCAACCTCGGAGCTCTCGGATCGCTCGTGGGCCTGTGGAGAGCAGAATGTCAGATTATGGCCCTAGCAGTGAACTCTTCAGTTTCATGTCTCAGATACTGAATGCAGAGCAATCACCAGCTCAGTAACTATAACTCAGAAGCAAAGGCATGACAGAGTCAGAGCAGGCAATGATCCCACCTCATTCAATGATGCCAAGTTACATGCAGCTTTTCCATTGCAACTGACTCCTTTTGCCATGCAAGAGAGACTTCAAAAGCTGTATTTGCATTATACCACCTATCAATTATACTACACAGGATGTGGTTTTATTTCATTTTTAAAAATGAAAAGAGGAATACTGGTTTTCTCAATTTTACCTTCCACAGAACCCTGACATAGATAATTATTAACAGCCTCATATATTTCTAGACTTTACTTTCAGCTTTACTTACAAACAGAATTCGAACCACTTCTGCTCATCATCAAGAAAAACTAAACTGTATTTCTCCTTAATTTTATAAATCCTGCTGATCAGCTACATATTATATTGTACGTATTATATGTACATATTATATGTACAATATAATACATAATAGCTATATATTATATATAGGACCAAGCAGAAGAGAAAAGCAAAGAGCATATAGAAACTTAACTCAGAGAATTTATTCTTGTCCACTTCTTTTGCTTCACCAGATTTCAGTATAAATTCAAGGCTTAGTTTCAAGGTATGTGCCTGTGTGAGGCATCTTTTTATAACAATACACACTAAAGAGATAATTAAATTAATCCCCTCCAAACAAACACCCCCTCCCGTAAATTCCTCTTCTTTTGCTCAAGCACACTATAATTACATTATGAGTGCTGAAGTTCAAATAAAATAATATTTCATTGCAGGGTGATAAAAAGATGGTTTCAATGACATGTAAAAAGTGAAACTCTGTATAACTATTTACTCCCAAATGTCTAAAAATTAGGCTTTAGCACAGCCACAGACATAAAGTCCAGAGCTCAGCCAATGATCCAATGCTGGCAAAGAGCCACTTGCTTATAGGAACAATATTTCACCAACAAGTATGCAAGCAGCAATAAACTAAAGGTTCATTTAGCATTGTTCATTAGCACCATATAAGAAAAAGATGTGGGTGAGAAGTCAAATCACAGCAGAGATCACCTAAAAGAACAGTAAAAGCAGAGGGAAGCAGGAATTCAGAGCTAGAAACATCCAGGCAGTGTTTTCAATAAAATATGCCTGATCTTTTATTACCAAACAAAATAAAATTCAGAAATTTATTATTTCTCATTAGGACACAGGTCAGAATGCCAGATTTTGAATTGTCTCCTTCAGCACTGAGAAGCCAGGGCGAGAATTTTAACCTTGAAGAAAACAATGTACCTGCTAGTTCATTATCTCAAACAGTATCTAAGATGCTTCCTGGCTATAGAGCCTTAAAAAGATAATTTCAAAAGCACTGAAGTAAGTTGCAATTTTTTTTCCTAACTGAAAGCTATTTTCTAATTATAAAATAGAAAATAATCAAAATGAAGGTGATCAGTATTCACTCTGCGTCCCCTAATGCATTATGCAAACTCGTAAGTTAAAATATGAATTCTAGAGAGAAATTAATGCTTTCACATTTGAAAAGCCATTCCAGATCACCAGGGGTTAGCTGTGCTGAAATGAATAAATAACATCAACAACCTTGTATCATTTGAAAAATGAGCCATGCAACTGGAAAGTCCTTATCCCCCTATATGTTATATTACACAAAAAATACCAATCATTCATCAGTTTGCATCCATTTGTACTGTTAAACAATCTTTTAAATCAAGTCCTTTTGTTTTCTCCTTTTCAAAATGTAACTAATTTCATCAGGTGCCCGTTTTGGAAACGAAAAGCCAAACCATGACTGCCAAATGATATAGAAAAGCAAAAGGATAAAATAATCAAACACAACTTGTAACAGCCACTCAGCCATCATCTCTGCAGAGCGCTGCTCTTCCAAGATCCTCAGCAAAACTGCCTCTTCTTGTTTCCTTCTCGCACAGGACAGCCCGGACATCCCTACAGACGTCTTTGTGCGCAATCTGTCCCGAGGACAGCGTGTGGAAACCAGAGGGTTATACAGCCAAGCACTGCCTGCAGCTTCCATGTGCCTTGGCATGAGGCGTGCCATCTCATCACCGCTTCCTAGTGACGACACGCTTGTCTGAAGGTTGCTGGTGGCATTTCAGGGTTTCCTCCCCTCCCGCCTCCCAGGGGGAGGAGGGAGAAGCTATAGGGGCTGTGGGTAGAGGCTGATGCCATTCCTGCACACATTGCCAGTGACAGGTGTACAGGAGGTAGCAACGGGTAATTTACAAACCGATTCCCTTATCTGAAAGACCCATCCGTCACTAACTGTAGCTACTGGGGCATGAAATTAAAATCACTGTCCTCCCCTCGGGTTCAGCAGGACCAATAACTGGGATATGCAACTCACAACGCTGTAATTAAGCTAATATACTGATGGAAACCAAAACAATAGACCTGCAATGCCAAGAACCAATAAATTTACACTCGGGCTCATATTAAGACATCAATCCCAATCAGAATATCCATTTGCCAATGTGCAGCATCAGTCACTGCAGTGTAATACTAATACTTTTCCCTGTTCCTTCTGTTCCATGCACAGAAACACCTGTAATCCTTCACCTTCCTCACCAATTGGCTACACCTATGCAAAAGCCTTTAAATTTCTTTTGGCCAGTTTTATCTTGTTAATTCAGCCAAGTAATAACTGACTAACAGTCTTTTTCCCCCCCAGTGACCTGAGGTCCTATCCCACCCTCTAAGGCCACCCCCAATGGTAGCAGATACAGAACTGAATGCCACATATTACAGAATTTTTTTATTAAGTGTTTTATCTTATTTTTCAATATTTTTACCATGTGAAGTGCAACATTCAAGTTCATGTTTTCCAAAATAAAGAAAATACCTTATTCATTTTTACTTCAGGATAATTTCAATGACATAATAAGCAATAGGGTTTTTTTTTCTGGCTAAAAGACATTATTTCATGCTCCAAACAAGGCAGAAGATCTCATTTGCCATAACTAACGGGATTTGTTGGCATTTTATTACAAAAGCCAGGATCTAAAAACTTTTAAAAGCTTTCTGGTTTAGTATATATAAACAGCTCATTATTTACATACCCAATTACTCTGTTGTATTCCTACAACATAAAGTAGACTCAAACCGCAACATATTGCATCAGGTTTCTTTTCTATGGTTTGAAATACTGTGCAAGTTTAGTTTGTTAGCGTGTGTCACAACTGGCCCCTTAAAAAGAATGTCAAGAGAATCCATTCTTTCACAGTAAAACTGTATGAAAGTCTGTGGATATTCCTGCCACCTGCTGACCTCATTATTCACCAATAAACCATCTTCCCAGTCTTTCTGTATGTTATAAAAATATACCATAAAACTACATATCCCACTGCACAATAAAACTGCCCAAGTGGAAGAGCTTTTTTGATAAGCTTCCAGCTGGTATTATTTATATAGCAGGTAGCTCTGTGCGATACCTTACAAGCTAAGCAAAGACCCTCAAATTTGGAATCATCTAAACTTGACTCCAAACTTCCTGTGTTTCAGGTGGGTCCTCCAAAAGAAATATTCCCACCAATTTCTATATATTTAGGATGAACTGTGCCAATTACTTCCTTTCAGAATGCAGTCTGGAGGGCAGAGCACAGACTGGCAAGCAGGGGAAAACAAGTAGCTTTTAAATATTAAAATACTGAAAAGCCAAGGAATTACGACAGGACATTAAAAACAAATGAGAAAGGTACAGAATGAAGTCTTTGACATTTCTCTGCTGTCTTTAATTTCCTTGTCTTCTTTCCCAGCCTGTTCTGCCTCCCTTGTTTCTAAGCTTTCCTTTTAATTGTGTCTTCCCCACTTTACTTCCTAAAGTAAATCAATTCAACTTAAGAACTGACCCTTCTCTCAGCCCCACTCTGCAGAAGTTAAGGAGGAAGAGGTCAAAGAGAGAGCCCTGAACATCTATTCATGAACAAGCCCAAAGACAACTATCATATCGTCTCTAATAACAGTTCAATGTCATCCTTCCCCGCGCTTAGGAGCAGCAGCTTAATGCATGTAGGATCAAGGGGAAAAGGACATTTAAGAAGTGTGTTTTGAGGATTTGTTCTGAGAAAGGGGAGAGGAAAGGAACAAGTAGATTTATCTGACCAGACCTTCTCAAAGATCCTGATTAATGTCTTCAGGTCAGAACACAGGCCTGGAAGTACAGCCCAGAAGTGGCTATACCCAATTTATTGCTCTCTTAATTCCTTATGGTATGAGAAATCATTGTCCACACACAGAGAAGGAAAGTCTTGGAGAATTTCAAGCTCCAAGTATCTGCTACCAAAAGCAGCTAAACACTCTGTAGTCCCCTTGCACCCCTTGAAATGTAAGCTGTTTTGCTGAGCACACATACTCACTTCAAGTGTAATCTTTCCAGCTTTAAAAACACTACCCAAAGAGGCCTAATCCCTTATTTCATAGCTGATGCATGCAAACACGCTGCTTCCAGGCTCTGGAGATACAAGGTGGACCCACTGACACTTATCTGGCTGCATACCCCCATCTCCCCTTTACACTGCCCGCCCCTTACATCCAGGGCTGCTCACATGCCTCTGCCAGCCACTGCTGGGCTGGGTGTTTATTCTGCCCAGGAAGGCTACACTGCCACTTTCTACTTCAGAAACATCTTCCTGTCTCCTAAAGACTGCAAATACTGAACAGTTTCTTCCACAAGATGCAGTTTCTCCGCACTGGACAGTGGCATCAATGGTCAAACTCTTGCACAGCATCCAAGGAACACCACTTTTACTAGGAAACACGTATTTTACTATTAAATGCATCCACAGTGGTTACTGATATCCCATAGTTAGACAACCAACAAGGCCTCAAAAGATATTCCCTACCTCCCTTGATGTGCCAAAATTACTTTTCCCCATCCAGGCAGAACACCACAAAACCAAACATCAGGCATTTTTCTCCCATGCATACCAAATATCAGGGAAATTGCAGCCACACTCATATAAAAAGGGTAGTCAGAGATTTTAGCTGATACAAGGGAAGGTTCACAAAGCTTTTTAATACAATAATTGCATATTAAAATTGCAGTTTTATTTATCTGCCATTTTCTAATGTCTGAAAAGAGTGGCAAAGGGGCACAAACCATGGCGATTCATGCCTGCGATTGGCAAACTGATCAATGACACATAAATACACCTTCACCAAATAGATTAAAAAGCATCACAGAAAAGTAGTTATTTCATGTGTTCTGTTTCTAGGTGTCTCTGTTATCTGAGACTGCAATCTTTGTAAATCCTGTGTTTTCAGCTTGCTATCTCCTTAAATCAAAGCAGAGGGTTAGGGAAACATTCCCAAATGGAGGTCAGGACCCAGCAACTGGTAATAGCACTGACTCTTCACAACAGCTATAACATGAATTGTGAGAGATATTTTTAATTCAATGTTGTTTTCATTTTAAAGGAAAAGAGCAATTTTTAATGAGCAGCTGAAGCACACTGAGCATGCATTAAAATTGTGCCCCCTTGTGTATTTTCCTATGCTTTGAACACCACACAACGCATTGAAGTACTAAAAACCCCACAACCGGATTAAGTTCAGCTCAAGAAAACCTTCTATGAAAAATTTATAGCAACACTACAAACTATGGTGTTTTCACTCCTTGAAGGCACTATTGTAATTAATAAGTCATTCAGAGGTTTGAAGTACATGAAAGAAAAGTTCAGTAATTTCCTTCATCTGGATGAACCCAATTTTCATAAATGGCAAAGACTTCCTTTGACTTACTCATATGCATATTTAACTTGTACAAACTAAGTACACAGGTGAAGTGATTTACTCACATCTGCCCATGGCAAATCAACAGCAGACTGGAACAACTCGGATCTCCTGACATCCCCACCCACTGCCCTTCCCTCAGAATCCACACTGTCTCTCCTAAAATCAAAGCTCTGGCTATTATTTAAAGTTTCAATCAAAACAATATATTCCACTTTCCAGAGAGCACTTACATCCTGGAGAAGTTTCTCCAAGTTTTCCTGCAGCTCATAAAAGTACCGAGAAGTAATAAGACCTTCACGTGATTTATCTAGGCAATCTCTGGCCAGTTCAATAACTTGATGATGAATGAAACTTAGGACCCCATCTGCTAATTGCAGCACGTTCTCTGGAGCATTAGAGGCAATAAACTCAGCCAGCCGCTCTTCCATCTGTGCCGTGGCCTAAGAGTACAGAATAAAGAGAAATTACTATCCCAGAACTTAAAACCATAAACAAATCGGGTGCTAAAGTAACATACTTGCAATTCCAAAACACAAGAGGCTTTAAAAATATTCCAAAATACAATAGCATTTTGCTGAGAATTTAAATAGCATTCCCTAGGCAAAAGTTACGTGCACATGAGCAGACAACAAATATTAATCAGAACACACTTTCTGAAAATGCAAATGACCATAAAAATATCTTGGTGCTGAGGCTGAAATTCCTCCCTGGGTCTCCAGAGTAAGGACATACGATACGGAGCAGCTTTCAGACCTTTTAGACAAGACCAGGGAAGCTAAAAATCACTGCCCCAAGCAATAGACACATTTCTATCACTATAAGCCCTGATATCCTGTCTCCAGAGAAACATCTATTTTTCCTATTGGTACAGGAACAAGAAGGAATGGCCGTATCGACAGCTGTGGGATACATGATCTTCTAAACTCATTTCAGTGAGATGTCAATCTTCTACACTCACTGCAATGAGATGTTATTTTCAATGCTTTATTTTACAGGCTTCAATATGCAGCTTTTTTCAGAAACTGTTGGAGTTTTTTCAATGTAACTGAATTGGGATTGACTTTCTAAAATCCAAATCTATCTTCATTGTTTCTCTGGTACCAAGAGGCCAAGGGGCAAATGTGATTATTGCCAAAACCTCCACTATAATTTGGAATGATTTTAAAAGAAAACCCTGCATTTCCAATATGTAAATGGAAAGTCCACCAAAACCAAAGAAGTTTGGATCAGTATAAAGCAAATTCAAAGCAGTTATATAAGGAAATCTGAGAGAATGGTATTAAACTTATTTTGAAATGGCTTTTTAAAATAGCTTTTTTAAGTATATATGAAAATAAACAAAACCTCCCTCTTTCAGCCTTGATGTGATTCAAAATTTAAATAAAAACCCATGGATTTCTTAAAAATATATGGAGAGCCAAAGCATGGCCCTTCTCTTTACTCTTGTGAGCATGTGTCATCCCATTACAAGACAGGAGAAATCTAGTAAATATGAAATACATACACAAAACCATAAAGCTTTTCACCCTTTCCATTTGAATCTCTCCATTCAATCTATTTCTTCTACTACAGAATTAACACACGAAGCAGAGAAAGCAGCTTCAAACTCTCAGCAAACTGAGCTGCTTGGAAATGGGATGTAGGAGCTGGGCTCCTTCTCCAACAAGCACCACGTTAATTCTGAGCTTGGTCACAAGTTCATTGAATGCAGTATTGAAAAAGTGATTCTTTACCTTTGGAAACCTTTCTTTGTACACATGATTCATCATTATTATTTCACTGTCAAAGGAAATTGGGGAGCGACCCGGGCTAGAGGAGAAAAGAAAGCATGTTATCATTTATAGATATCACATCAAAACCCTCCAAAATCCACTGATGGTCATAATGCTGCCACACTGACTGCAGCCCTTCCAAAGCTTTTACCTCAGTAATGGGCAGATGCTTAAATTGAGAGAAAATGCTAGCAAGCAGTGGCAGTCTATAGTATCTGAAAGCTGCTAACGTTCCTGTCTTCACATGAACTCAAGCAGAAACTCACCTATTTTCACTGAATGCAAACCCTAACATACAAGCAGCGCACAAAACCTCAGTGCATTTGTTGCTGATATTCCCCTTGTTCTCTTCTTACTGCCCTCCCTGGCAGAGGTAGCAGCCCTGCTCAGAAAGAAATCACTGCTGTCTCTAGTCTCTAGTGCCAGAAGGGAGCAGAGTAAACCGAAACAAGGAACTTGGGATGACTTGCTTTCCTTTGTCTGAAGGATACCACACTACAGAAAGGATGCATGAGCAGTGCTATTCAGCTTACTCTTATATACAAATACCACCAACAATAAGAACATAATATTTCTATGAAAACTGCACTCCCTTGAGGCATGTTACACTGTGGATGCATGCGCACGTATGCATAGATTAGCCAGCGACTTCAAGGCACACCAAAAAAAAACAGGACACTAAATCTTGACAAACTGCACTTATATTACTGTTTGGGTGGGTTTTTTCAAGCAGAGTTGCATCTCATTTCATCACATCTGATGGTACGCAGTGCTCTGACTCATGCTGCCACTGAGGACAGCCGGATGAGGTAATGCAGATAATCCCTCACTACAGGATCGCCTACAGCATCTCATTTCTCCAGTTACCTTGTTTTAATGATCAAGACAAGCAAGGGCCTCAATTATTTGGCATCTTACAAGATTGTTGTCTTTATGATTTCAGGAGTACTACATGTTACTAAAAATATTTCCTCTATGCCAAAAAAATATGATTTTGTCTTGAATGAGTTCAAACATTTTAAACTTTCTTGTGAAGGATGAAGTGAATCTCTCTAAATGGAATAAATGCATTTTAAACTTGGAATGAATTACAGTTTCTACCTTGCTGCTAACCTATTTAAAGGAAAAAAACATTCTTTTGGGAACATATATTTACAATACAAAGAAAATTTAACTCGCTGGCTCAAAGCATACAGCAATACCAATCTCTCTTCATGCTTGGCGCTGGAATTCCATGAAATACATTGTGTCTTGTTTTTATTAAGGCTTATCCCTCAGCTTGGGAAAATTCACTTCAGATTAAATCTCTCACTAAATCTTTACGTTAAAGGAGAAAATCTGATTTGTATGTTTTGAATACCAGGTAAAAATACATTTTCATCAACTTGTTTTGAAGAAAATCTATCCCTTCACTTGGTACATGGCTAATTTGAAGGAAGGAGCATTTGCTTTAAAAAAGAAATTTACATTTATATTCAGAGGGAATGACATAATAAAAAGAATAAAAGAACATTTAAATTCCAGACTTGCAAACAAATCCTCTCCCAAATCTAGCCTGTTATCTTTATCCTTTTTTCTCCCAGACCAAACCATCTGACACAAACACAGGACACTTGTTTACTGGCGGTCCATATGGAGCTGAAGAACTTGGCAAATATAGTTATTGAAGAATTTATTTTTATATAATGTATTATTTCTCTGCGTGATTTAAGTGAGGTATAAATTACAAGGATATATTTAGCCCTTTGATACTAACTACAGAAATACAGAGGCACATGCATACCTCATTTTAACATTAAAGTAGTCCTACTAAAATTTGTGCTTGCTTAAGTATTTGCTGTCTTAGGGCTACAATAAAATATGAAGGGTTTTGCCTTTTGCTTTTATTTGTATGGATACAGGAAATTAAGAGCTCTGCAGAAATCATGCTACTTAAGCTGTCCTGCCAGGAGATGTAGTGTTTCCTTAAGGAGAGCCACAATGATACAGGAGTTTATTGGGTTTGGGTTTGGTTTTTATGATTCTGAAAAAAGTAGAGTCTAGGGATTGGCAATAAAGTAAACACTTCTGATCCCTTTACGTTCCTTGGGGGGACTGGCAGTTTTGGAAGCTGATTGATGCCACCTTTTGCAACCTAAAACAACAGCGCGTCCAAACAACTCTGGATAAAACCTAGGATTGAGGTTCAAACTGTCATTCTAAATAAATCTGCCCAGTGTAACAGGTCAAATTAAAAGTCTAGCTGACTAGAGCAAGACTGCAACATAATATACTGCACCGTAATTTTTTATGTTGATCCTTAGCCTGGGAATCTACAGAAATAATTAGAGGGACACTAACTAACCAAAGGCCAGGCACTGCTGATTACTTTACAGCACCTCTGAGACACAACCAGGCGAGAAAGAAACCAGGACTGATAACTAAATCTGGGCAAGCAACTAAATGCCACGTAAGGAAACTTAGAAAAAGAATGAAAACAGGAGTTTAATACCTTTTATTGGCATGAAAGCTTTTCAAATGCAAGGGCTTCACACATCCATGTGTCACATTTTAGTGTGCGGTGTCCCTGCCCACGGCAGCGGGGTTTGGAACTGGATGATCTTAAGGTCCTCTCCAACCCAAACTATTCTATGATTCTATGATCTATCTACCACCAAAAATTTCACGTACAGAACTAAACCAGACAACCATTTCAAGCCTCACAAAGGAACAGATGATTTCCTCTAAAACTGAGGACACAGACTGTGCATGTGCATAACATTTTAAGATATAAAGCAGGCTGCTTCTCTGGGTGTAGATAGGTAGGTCAAAGAAATGATTATTGTCAGTGTGTTTTTCATTTCAGTGGAGCAGACATTAGAAGAATAATATCCGTCTCCTTCAGCTTAACAGCAGAATGAAAAACTACTCTCTTTTCCCCTTCTTCACCCTCCCTCCACTTTAGGAAATGATGTGGTGATAGACTTTCAGTGACATCTATCTCCCACAAAGGTCTCTAGCCTTCAACTTGTCAAAACTCATGTGTCTTTACCTGATGCTAGAGAGTGAAAATAGCTTATAGACAGCTATTGGAAGGAGCAGCATTTATAGTAATAAGTTAAATCTTACAAAACCTAGTTTAACTGTGACTGAATAGAACTGAGGTGTTTATGAATACCTAATTTTTCCTTCACTGTGACAGCTGTATTTATCAGGAAAAAGCAGAGGAGCTAAAAGCACCGTGCTCCCCACTGCTTCTAGACTGCACGTAAAGGTTTAATGAGGATGTATTTACAGCATGTTACCAAATCCAATGTCCGTAGGAAAATTAAAACCGTAGCCTTAAGTTTCTGATCTCCATAAATAAGGAATTCAGAACTAGAGAGCCAAAGTTGTATGAAGTAGAAACTAAGTTAAACCTTCTCCTGAAGGTGAGCAGAGTATCGGCTTTCCTCTTCCCCCAAGAAACAAACACATAAATCTTTGACCTCATTCAAATTAATTAATACTAGAAGTAAGTCAGAAAACTCCCCCTGGAAAAAGAAGAAAATGAAGGAGAAGCAAATATGGACAATCTACGTCAAAAAGTCCACGAAACTTCAGAGCAAACACGGCTCAGTGCTTCATACAGACCACAACTAGACCCTGAGGCCTAATCCTGTTTCTGGAAAGGACAATGACCAAAGGAGAACTGAATTCAGCAGAGCAGGATCTACAGGATCTGCTGAAGTCCGAGTTGATGCAACATGCACAGTAATAGTGAAATGCAGTTTCCCACAGAATTACAGCAACCTATACAATGAAGGAAACCATGTAGAAAATTAAATGTAACTTTGGATTATTTTTCAGTCTTTATTTAAAGGTTCCCTCTGCCTGCATAATCATAACCAAGGAGCACAGAAGTCCACACTGAGCAGTTATTCTAGTGCTGCTAGAAAAAGGGGGATCTGAGGCAGGCAAACAGTGAAAGAGAAAACAGGCTTTCTCATCAAGCACTTTGAAAAGAAATTTCTGAGTTTTAACATACTTTTTGATTTCTTTAATTCATTTTTACAAGCATGAGCTTCGGATACATTTAATCTGCAGACAAACACTATTTGTGATTGGTTTTGTATCAGGGAACTGTTTTCCAGGTCAGCTCTTCTCTATAATAGGAGTAACATTCTTATGAATGTTGATCCTAGTGACAAGCTAAGCAGGGGATTTTCTAAATATCTGTATATATAAATAATAAATTAGCAAACAATAAAGAGGTAAGTACACATGGGTTAAAACTTAAACAGGGGAAGTTTAGATTGGATATAAGGAGGAACTCTTTTACTGTGAGGGTGGTGAGGCACTGGAATGGGTTGCCCAAGGAAGCTGTGAATGCTCCAGCCCTGGCAGTGTTCAAGGCCAGGCTGGAGCGAGCCTTGGGTGAGATGGTTTAGTGTGAGGTGTCCCTGCCCACGGCAGGGGGGCTGGAACTGGATGATCCTGAGGTCCTTTCCAACCCTAACTATTCTGTGATTCTATGACAACATTACGGGAAGGGGAATACATTTCAATCACAGCCTCTTTGAAAGTAAGGACCAATGAGTTTGTCCTACAGACTAGGGGCTGCAACTAGCTCTTTCCAATACTTCAGGGTTTTTTATGCATGCCAGCAGAGACCGAAGCTGCTTTAGACACGAAACACTAGAAAGTTAAGCTCATAAGCAGTACACAGCATAACTAAGAATATCCAGTTTTCCAATTAACAGAAAACCATAAAGACAGTGAGTGAAACCAGAAAGGAACAAATTTGCAAGCTATCACTTTGAAGAACTTTTTAAAATCAAGTCCATAGAACTCATTGTCTTGAAAGAGAAATCTGAGACCATCGTTATCTGTAATGTAGTTAGAAAGTAGTTCCGTAAGCAACAGATGCCTTATGCTTCAGAATATAAAACTATTCTCCTCTGGCAAACCCATAGCTGGGTGAATCCCTGTTCTGCAGGGAGCACTGCCTGCTTCTCTGCAGCTTGTGGCAGACAGCACCTTCCAAAACCAGCAGCGTGAAGGGATGAAACCACCAAGGTTCCTCAAGCAGTTAAAGCTGATGCTTAAGCGCAGTGAGGTGAGAGAGCTCCACAACCTGCAGGATCAGATTTTAAGATAAAAATGGACTATGGGGGCCACTGGCATGGCCCCACACACCTTCTTCCCATCTTGGGTATCTTTTTGTCAGATGCCCATTTTGGCAACAGGTATTTTCTGAGGATTGTCTCTGTATATTAATGGCAGGATCTAGTATGTCAAAAGTCAGGTTGGAAGACTGCATTTAAAAAGCACTATCCAGCAAAGAGATGAAGGAGCATATTTGATTAAGGATGATCTCATCTATTTCAACTACATAAAAATTCACTGCTACGATCTTCAACCCTTTTCTCCCTAGACAACATTATGCTGAAACAGAAAAAGAGATCAAGAAAAACGGGCAGATTGGTGGGCTGAGTGACTGCACAAAGGCAGCTCCTGAAGAAGTTGTTATTAGTTAACTCTACTTTTATCTCTGACATTCTCCATGCATTCCCATGTGTTAGCAAAATGTCAAGTAAAGAGAACTGGGAAAAGATGGAGGGCAGCATCTCTCAACTTAAAAAAACGAGTAATGATGCAAAGTTTGGTGCAAGAATCCACCCTCCATGCATTTCACTCCTGGAAGAAAAGATCTTTTCCAGGGTAAGCCCAAGACTGTTTTAATGAAGTGAATGTAGTCTGAGCATCTCTATTGCTCAATAACTTGGAGGAATTGAAGGCTGCAAAACACACACACAGAAAAAAGAGGTCAAGAGCTTATATTTAGGAACTACATCTGCAGGTAATAAAGAAACACTCTCTTCCACTGAAGACACCTTGTAAGCACCAAAACAGGTGGGTCACACAGAAATATGTTCTTTTGTTTAGCATATAAGTACTGGATCTACTGGAGATGGATGAAAGAACAGTCTTCTGGCTTTAGGAACTAGGCTTCAAAAGCATGTCACACTTCTGGATTCCAGTGCTGGTCTCAGGCTACCTCCTTATCCCTGTGTAAGAGAGCAGCTGGAAAAGAACCAGTGCCACTTCTTTGGTGTAGAATTTAGAGTATCTTCAGGCCTCACTGGCAGACACCTCACCAATGGAGGTGCTATCAACTTGTCACCAGTGCTATCTTCCACAACTGCACGCTTTGTTACTTTTTCCATCCACTTTGACCATTAAAACTGCTCTGTATGAACAGAACATTTGCAGCTAGGTACAAGAAAATGGTAAATTTCTAGTCAAAGTAGATTTTGTCAGGAGTTACATCTAGGCAATACTCTCCTCTATCCAGAAGCAGAAAAGGATCATCTGATACTTCTGAAAAGGAGACTCTCAAAAATAGTAGTCCAAGCATTTGACAGTGGCATCTCAAAATACCAGTTCCCCTCTATAAAGAGAGATGTAAGTTTGCAGTCATAAAGGATGAAAAATGAATACATGTTAACAGTCAGTCATAAATATCAGACCATCTTTTAAATTACAAAGCTATGACTACCAATTAAGAAGAACATCTGATGTATTTTGTTCATCTGCTTCCCATTACAGCAGATCAAATTAGCCCATTAAACGCTTATGGAAATACTACATTTTTAGAAAATTCCTGCTTAACTTTGAACTAATTAACAGCTCAGATTTTATTTTTTCATTTTTGAAGTAAGTAAAAATATCCTCTCACCGAGTGAGCCAACTTTATCGTGTGGGCAAACACAAAAGCAATCTGTGCAGTGAATAAGGTCTGGTTTTCACATATTTCAGTACTTGTTTGTTTACAAGGACACACAACCCTCTGTCAAAAAGGGTATTTACTCCTGCAAACACTGCTCCAATTGGTCACATTGACGTACCGATTTCCCCTTGATGTGCAAGGGCCAGCATGAATGCTTGGGAGTGGCAAGGGTGCTTTAGAGCCACACAGTGCCACAGTGCTAGCAATAAGCAAAATGAAAAACAAATCAGGCACAGTAAGTTTAAAAAAATTAAACTACTTCATTCTAATCTCTGGCATACTAATAAGGCTGGCCATTATCACACTGAAAACCAGAGAGCTACAGAAAGCATTCAAGAGAGGAGGGAGATTAATCATAGATGTATGACACACTGAATTAATCTAGTCTCGTCACAAATTATAAACCTACTATATGACAACTCTGCTTTTAAATTGGCTCACAAAGGTAAAATTCCAGCAAGCTGCTAATCCATATTAAAAAGGAAAAAATTAAAATCGGGCTCTTCATTTTATTGTTTATATCATTCTTGCATTAACAAGGGTGTCTCATGCTTCATTATGGCGACAGTAAAATGTCTGTGTTAGAAAGGACTATAATTACTTTAGTGAAGTGCTGTCTACCTACACTAGCTGTCTTATCTATAAGGAATTAGTACTACTGCAGTTACGCTACTCAGCAATAGCATTAAAGAGTGCAGCAGGTCTGAAGTAGGACTATTGTTCAAAGAGACTTAGTACAAATCATATGACTAGTCTTAGGACATGGCAATTCGCAGAGATCACAGGCTAAGTGTGCTACTACCTATAGTACTTACCTATTCCTGTAGATTACTGTGTAACTACACTTAGTAGATCCATATGCAATTACCATGCAGCCTGCACTGAAGTTTAGAACACACAAATAATTACAAATAATCATGAAAGGTTAGCTCTGCCATGACACAATACTCACCATGGAGGTTTTTTGTTATCTTGGCCTGTTTCACACCCTATCACAAACCCTGGCCTAGGTCCTGAGCTGGGCACACTGATTCAGTATTTCCAGCTGACAGTTTCTGAATCCTGCCCACTAATTTAAAGGTGATATCCACCTCTGACACCCTCAGATGAGAACAAGGCAGACCTCACCTCCTTGTCCCCTACTTGTATAAATCCTTTTTCTTTCACAAGATGCTGTGTCTAGAGGTACACACTTCTACACTTTCACTCACTTGGTCCCCCACTAAACGCATAGCAAAGCTTAAGGCTTTTGCCATGATACGAAATGTTTGTTGATTTATTCCACAAATTTGTTGAGGCTTGCAAGAAAGATTGCCCAGAGAGGTTGTAGAATCTCTGTCCTTGGAGATATTCAACAGCCATCTGGACATGGTCCTGGGCAATCTGCTTAAGCAGGGGCTTGGACAAGATGACCTCCAGAGATCCTTTCCAACCTCAGTCATTCTGTAATACTGTGAAAGATGAGGTTCTAGCTGCTTCTGGTTTTAAGTACGGAAAAATCAGCTGCACAAGGAAATAACCCCTGGAAAGCTATTGTTGAATAACCAGCTCTCCAAAGCAACCATAAAAATTATTCAACTGCTAATGCAGGAGAAATGTTTTCAGCACTATTACAAAATTCCTCTTGGGTGCAATTCAATTTAAGGTTTTGACTTGACCTACTCTAGTTTTCACAACCCTTCAGAAGCACTGCTGGAAAAGTTATTAACAGTGACTGTAACCACTTCCTTACACTCACGCAGCAAAATTCTGAGATGAAACTTCACTAAAGGAAATCTACCCTGTAGATTTAGCCCGAGACGCTTGTGGATCATGTTTTCATAGAGTTATTGTGAAGATACAAAAGCAGACACTGCTAACCATTTTGCAACCCAAACCCTCAGCATCAAATGTACAAAATTTATACCCTTTCTGATTAGGTGACTTACATGTTTCAAAACTATGCAACAAAACTACAATGACTTTTCTCAGATCTGAAAGCACACACACAGAAATGCAACACATGCATCCAATATCTTAAACATTCAACAAACAACCTGAAGCTCACCTGAGACTGCGAGACCGAGGCCTCAAGGCTGGAGAATGGCGCCCTTCCTCATCAGTGATGCTCTCAGTGCTGAAATGCTTTGTCAGGAAATGAAGTTCATCTGCCGTGGGCTGAAAGGGCAGCTGGTGCAGCTTCTCCTGAGATGAGCATGATGACTGAGTACAGAAAAAAATACAGAAAAGAAATGCACTAAACGCATGCATAGGGGTCAGCTAATGAATGGAAGAGGAACGGATTCTGCAGGACACTGCACACTCCAGCGGAAAAGAAAGCTATTTATCAGACCAGGTGCCTCTTTTTATTGTTCTCATTAGGCTAATCCAATCCTTCCATATAATGACAGAGCTGGTGAGATCAGGAAAACTTTTGAGAGAAGGCTAGGGAACCATTGCATCTGATTCTGGAACTGTTACATCTGATCATGAAAGTAATTTACTATGAGGAGAAAGAAAGGAAGGTACATGAGTACCAGTGCTACTCTGGAAAAGCCAAGGAGGTTCCTGGAGTGGTGAGCAACTTTCTTTCCTTTTCCCTCATGCTCTCTTAGCTCAGGAGTTTCACTGGCATGCAGAATGCTATGGAGCTGTGTAGACATGAGAGTTTTTGCTGATTATTGGCTCTCATTGGGAACTGCTATTGTAAACAGTCAGGATTTTATTTCTCCCTTCCTTTACCTATCAGGCTTCTTCTCTAACAATAAAGACAGTAACAAAATGTAGATAGCTGACTTTGCAGAGTTGTAGAATTAACAGACTCTCTCGTTAAAGAGTTAGCTTATTCATCTTTAAATATGACACATCCTGTGATAACAATACAACATGAAATTGCTTTAATCCTTGGAACCTCAAGAAACCTGAGATTAACATCAAACGTTGGATGTTTCAGGGGAAAAAGCTGTAGGTCAACTAGCAAATGCCTTTTTTTCTTGTGTGATTTTTCAATGCCCCTTTCCATTTTACAGAAGTAAGATAATACATTATGTAAGGACAAATTAAAAATCACCCTTAAAAGCGGGGGGGGGGGGGGGGGGGGGAAGAAAAAGTGCTGAATTGCTACAATGACCCTCCCTCAAACTGGAAAGGACTGTATCCTAGCACCAGAAGTATTGGTACCAGGTAATTATACATTATATAAAATGTATGGCAAGCTTTAACTTTTCTAGCGTGCTTCACTAGACTTATTTGCTGTTGATGGCTTTTGGAAACGAAAGCTAAGACGTATGGCCAAGCAATGAAAGCCAGATGCTGACAAGGCTTTTCACTGAGTCCTGCATGTCTGTAATACTGATAGCAAAGAGGAAATACTCTGAAATCACCTAAATCAGGTACATTCAAATTTATCAAGGTAACAGCTACACTTGAAATGAATTAAAACTAAGCAGATTGCTGCAGATCCTGAAGAATTCCAGCCAGGATTGAGACGGACATCTGAATGTGAGAACTTACAAACCTGAAGACCATATTCTTTAATAAAAATGTAACTGGATTGGCTCCAGATCCCAGATCTACTCCCTCTGCACTGCACAGAGTTTTTTACAGAAAAGAACTCCCCTGAAAGCCTTGGGATATGCATGAGCTCCCCAGGTGTGGCTGGAACTGGAAGCTGCCACTTCATAAGTTTTTCTTCAGGCAGGTCTCGGTGCAGGGATCATGTTGGGAAGTCATCTCCAGCACAGTGTCCACACAGTGATGATTATATGGCATGTGTATCAGCTTACACTGGCCTAATCCACACTGAAGCCAAGATGAAGAGGCTGAGTATCTGACAGCCCCTTTGCTCACAGCTATCCTGCTGTGCACACTGCTTATGTCAACAGAGCAGGAACTACTAAAGACAGAGTGTTACAAACCTGCATTAGCAGGTACTCAAGTTCTGGCATTACAAATACGCATCTTAGTCAAAACAAATTTAAGCTAAACCTACCACATTAAGGGAAGTTAGCACATTAGAAAACACTGGCATTAGAAAAAAATCAAAACTGACAGTCTAGAGAAAGCATTAAAAACTTTATCTCTTTCAACAGCAAAATTCATGGGAAAGCAGTGCTAGTCAACTCATGGGTGACCAAACAAAATCCTCCCTCTACTTTCTCTCCTTAAAGGCAATCAGATCACAAAGTCCGTAATTCCAGAGTATAACTAAAGAAAGCCCCAAAGATAAAGACCTGAAGATAGAGATGATGAGAAATGGACCTTCTTCTGCCAAGGGCTTCTCTAGCAATCTTAAGGCATACAATCTTCCAATAAAAAAGTGTGACAGCAAAGTGAAACCTTTCTGAAGTATTGATTTTTAAGTAATTACACCCCTGTATTCAATACTTGCAGCAGACTAATACGAACATCCTCAAGTGTCTTAATTACAGATGCAGAATTAGCCAACTCTTCTCCAGTAAAAAAATTTAAGCTAATATTGTAGTAGCTTATATGTTACTCTCCATCTAGAAAATGGATAGAAGATGAGATGTAACTGTATACTGGCCCATTCAACTGACTGTTCTACATTTACCTAACTTGAAAGAAGGTCTTCTCCCGCTTTTTCAGTGTTGGTTTGATGATACGTATCTGGTCTTCATGATGTGTATGACAAGGATAAAAGTGTATTTTTTAAGTGTCATCCCTCATTTGGACGGAAAAAATAAAGCAGAATCTACAGATTTCCACAGCCTTCTCCTACGGGAGACTGAATGCTTTTTTTGGTGCCTTCTAACAGGACCAATAAAAAAAAGCCCCAAACAAATCCAAAACCATCAAAACCCCAATGTCTTGAAGGACAAAAGATAACGAATTGTGGAAACTGTGCAAGCTAGAGTCTGGGCAAATGTATCTGAACATACGAAGCTATAGAGGTGAGAGTAACACTGCAAAATCAAACCTTAATCATACCAATTTATACTAACACGAAACTTTAGACCACAATTTCTTCTCTTGCTATCTAGACTGAATTTAATACTTGCCTCCTAAGGAACTGCGAAGATAAATTTGTGTTTGAGAGGCACTAGAAACTTTATAGATTAAGTTAATAGAACAGACCATTGTTCTCACAGGAAGAACAATGATACTGCATTCAGTGTAAGATTTGCATAACGTATTGTATTGAGTCCTAATTAATGCAGGTATTGCAATTAGAAGCATATTCTAAATATAAAGCTAGATGATCAGTAGAAATGTTATGGAAAGAGGCAGTGATACGTGACCACACAGTTGAAGACACTCACCATAACACACATACAAAAGAGCGTTTCATGAAGACTGTTCAGGCAGCCCTAACAGTTCCAATGTTTCTATACCTGCCTTTCCAATGTTGTTACGTGGATAACCACAACATCTAGTACATACAAACTAAAGAATAAAAGTCATTGTATGAAGTATCTGGAGAGTTATAAGGGTTAAGCTTTTTTATGAGGAGGTTCAAATTCTTGCAGCTGAATAGCAGAGGTTTATTATCAGCTGGTCTTTCTGCTAGCCTGATAGCAGTGGTTTTCATACTAAGAACCTGAAAGCAGACAAGAATTTCATTTCCCAGTTACAAAAAAAGCTGAGAGCTGGCTACTAATTATTTACTATCTCTTAAGAGTCCTGCCACTTCAGAGATATTGTGCCTCTCAACTGATCAGTCGAGCCAAGTGCTGCACTGGGATTTCACCAATGCTAAAGGCAAAGTGCAAGATGGTAGGAGCTGGGAAATGGAGGAAAAAGCAGAAGAACTAATAATTAAAATAATTTTTAAAATAATTAGTATATTAAATAATGTTAGCAACAAAATGAAGATATTTTAGTAAAGACTCAGAAACTGATTTGTTAGGGTGTATTTGTACAAACTGAACTGCTTGGAAAAGTTTGTGTCACTTACTGAAACTGTTGAACTGGGGGTGTTTGTTCCATATCCAGATGAAGGAAGGGAGGCCAAGGACCAGCGGCGTCCATCCGTTCTGGAGAAAAGAAGTAAGGGAAATTACTGTCAGAGATATATTGTGGCTCCATCTTGGGGGAAATTAACATTTTCCAACTCCAAATCTCTTGACCTCACATTTTTATTAAAGTCTCAAGTTATTCAGATAAATCAAGTGCCCCATTTACAATGACCTTTGTGACAAACCAGCTAGGGCAAGTTTTTAAAAGCAAAAGTAAGTGACCTTAGAAAGGATAAAGCAAATGGGCATCAGATTCCTGCATTAAGTAGATGATTTGTAAATGTTAGTAGTTGTGCAAAAACTGGGGTTTCTAAACCAGACAAATGAAGTCAAAACATTTCAAACTTATTTGAAAAAGACAGTCATGCTTAACACAATTAAAGTTTAAAATTGAGGGGGGGGGGAAGTCAAATTAGATCAAGAATCAACTGAAAGTGGATTCATTTGTTTAGTTAGTCAGAAGGCATCCTGCCTAGCACACCTGACACAGCTGGTGGATTAAATCCACTACAGCAGACCTGAACAGTGCCACGGTGTCGTCTCAAAACACAGAAGAGAGAGAAATCAAAGACATCTCACCTAGGGTCTCTTTCTCCTCCAGCCAATATAACACTAATAGTTACTTCCCTATGGCAGCCAAAGAAACATGATGCTCAGGGAAAACAGCCAGAACATCCCAGAGATACTGCAGAAAAGGCCTTGTTCTACCAATGTCAAAACTGAGGAACTACACAACTGCTTTGAGAAGAATCAGTAACGACCTCTCCAAAACCCTCTTCTCCCCTCAAAACCTGCTTTGGTGAGGATGGAAACTGAACTACATTCAGCTCAGTCTCACAGCTCTTTTCCTGCCTCTGATTTCATTTCAGTCTTGCACACATTTTGTGTCCTATAATGGACAAACGTGTCCTGTGGCACAATGGGATGGATGTTAAAGACGTCTCTTCCTCACATCTGTTTCCATTGGCTTGTTATTGTTATTAAAACAGATCATCTTCACTTTATGACCAGTTGCTGATAAATCAGAACAGTTCCTCATTTTAGCTTTGGAACGATTTGGTTTTTTTTTTGGTGCATGTGGATACAGTACATTTGCAAGTGCCTTATGAATAGGATGTTTGGTACAGGTCTGAAATAGTGCTTAGTGCTTATTAAAAACTCAACTGTTACCATCCTCACAGCAATATTTCTCATCCCACTATCCACACCCATTGAACCTCATCCTCAGAAGTAAGTCCAGTGCACATCCAGACATAAATGCCTGTTTCTGTTTTTTACAGATCTAGTTCCTTTTACTTTCAGGCACCGATACACAGCACTCCTCTTTGCCATCTGTCTGAGAATAGGAGGGAAATAAACTCACTGTTTTACATCACTGAAAGAATTTCATGTCAAAGGAGTTTTTAAAAAGACTCATGCTTCATGCATTTCAAAGAAGATAATCAAGCTGTAACACAGATTCCTACCGCATGCGTATGTTACATCTAAACCCCATTTAGCCACAGGTGGTTTTCTTTGGCAAGACAATAACATGTAAAAGAATAATCTCAAACAAATCCAAGAGAAATGAAATTCTTTTCTTGACCCTGAAAACTAACAAATACCAGCATCACAGTCACTGCGTGATGCGGTCAGTGAGTCAATGCCGAACTTCAGTGATCTTCATTGAGCTTCTTGAAACATACATTTAGGTCAGTTGGGACCCTCAATCCCAAAGCAAGACAGCATGTTACTGTCTCAAACAAGTCACCGAATTTTTGCAAAAGGAAAGCCTAATCCCTTTCTTACTGACTTGCCTAAATTGTGGGCTGAAATTACATCAGAACTTTCATTTTGACATGGTTTAAAGAAAAAAGAAATCTTTCTGTTAGAAAATTAGAGGATACCTCTTCATGCTTCGGCTATTTTCTGCTGATGCAATCTAGGCAAGCAATGTGCTAAGCAGTCAGGACAAGGCATATCAGCTCTAGTCTAGCAGAAAGAAGGGGAATAAGAGCAGAAATCTTCCAAATCAAAGGCAACGGGAAAAAGGCTACAAGGAAATTCCTCCTTCATTTATGCAAAGCATTTCAAAGTTACTGCAGTGTTTTGGTAATAAACATATTTTTAGGGAGACCTTGTGCAATGCTGCTGCAAGAAAAGATACTTGGAAAGACTTTTTAGGTCTTCAATTTTATTTATCATACTCCCTCTGCTAATAAAATAAAAACATGTGAACAACAAATCTGGCCTCTAAAATGGCATTTTAATTAGTTAATTAAGGAGGTATTTTTTATGGCAGCTAAATGCTATTTAATGAACAGTAGATCAATTTCAAAACAAGAAGGTGCTAGAAGAATAACACATCTTCTCTAGAGCACTACCTGTTTATCATTTTAAGGCTGTTTTGATTACCACAGAGTAGAAACTGAATGCCTAAATGGGGTTATTACAGCACAAACTCGTTAGGGACAGGGGCTCAGCTGCACAGAAGCATAGTTCATACACACACACAAGCAGCAGCAATACAATACACATTACCTGTCTGCTCTGTGTCCGTGGCTGTATGGAAGAAATTGTACAATGACAGTGAGAGAGAGAGAAATAAAAGATACACGTGATTTCTGAAAGAAACCTCATCTTCTGTTACTGCTATTCTACTAAGACCAGTTCTAGTGAATATGGACAGAATTAACCACATATTTCTGTATTCAAACAGGAGGATTCCTCATCATGCTAACTTTGTGGCTATGACACAGTCACTGAAAGGGTGTCTAGCACGGGATTTCATCAAACTATGGACAATCTTGCAGTATACTCTAGTGAAACTGGCTTCACAATGAGTCTTCCAAATGCTTTTTCTACTCTGTCCTAAGAATCAACTCATCCCAGGGCTATAATGAAAGAATTAAATTCACAAATGATGTTGAAACTAGGTAATAAATAAAGAAATTATACAAAATCTAAAATGCAGAAAATCATCAACAAATCATTTCTGTGCTGGCAACAGGAGGAAATCAGGTATGAACCACCTCTTTAAACCCACCCAACACTGATCAGTGTACAGTGAAATATCCATTTGTCTGTGGCAACAGAGCACCAACATTGCAATTATTTAATACCATCATATAGAAGTTATTCTGATACCACTATGCGATAACCTAATAAATACATATCAGTATTGCTGGCATAGCTATTCAGGATGTAATGCCAGTAGAAAATAGAAGCAAGCTTCTAAAACGAGCTGTGCTTAAGTGTTCTTTTCAGTGACAGAAAACTTAGAGAGCAACATGCATACTGTAAAATGAACCACAGTATCTGATGGAACAGACTTAAACTTTATTCACCTATTTCTTTCAAAAAACAGATGTAAAAGGTGGAGAAGTGTGAAAGGGCATCCTTCAGGGTTTTAGTATTAAAACCTTTATTGGCTGCTTGAAATTTTGAAAAGCAAAGATACTGAAACATCAATTTGAAACAGGATGTTGAAAAATTATGTTAAGTTTTGACAATGGTTTCAGCTACAACTTTCCTCTTGTGTTCCAGGGTCCAGAACTCCAGATACTGTGAAAACTGATAAAAACTCAGTTGATTTTAACAGAGATTTAAATACACCCAGACCAAGCACAGATGGGTGCAGTGAGTCCATTTGAATTGTTTTATGAGCAGGTAAAACACTGATTTTTCCCTCTGAAGCAACAGGAAAATACATGTCCTGTCTGTCATATTTTACATGTGTGAAGCGTGAGTTTTCTTATTTTTTCACAGCTTTTTCTTATGTAAGACCTGAAGACCAAAGTCTACTTCAAACAGTATTCAAGGACACCAGGTCTTCTAGCAGATCACCACAATGGAGAAATGCTCCGGGATTTACCTGCTGTTCAGATAAAGCATGTACCTTATTTCATCAAATCCTAACTCTTTATTCTCCTTTGAAGTCTTGAGACCTACCATTTTTCTAACTACTCCTCAAGCTAAATCTGTCATTTTTGGAAAGCCCGCTTCCCCTCTGGATTATCACATATTTCCCATTCTCAGATCATTTTAACACAGATTGGGGTTTTTTTCCTGTAGAGGCAGAGGTTAGCAAATCCAGAATATTTTCCCTACACATTACTAACAACCCTGCTACTATGCCCAAACCACTTGGGATCTCTCTTTTTTCCTGTTCATTATTTCTCCACAAAAAAAAATCTAACTTTCTGTATCATTATCCATTTCTCCCTACCTGCTGGGATACAACATTCAACACACCATTTGTCTGCTTTTCCCAGCTGCCCCTATTCTTTCTATCTCATTCCTTACACTAAATTCATCACTGTAGTATCAGCTTTCTTTCCATCAGTTTGATATACAGCGTGACCAGCATTTGTCTAGCATTCGCTCCAGGATAGATGATAGCTTCACATTCAGATCTCTCAATGCTGCTGCTCTTCTAGACACTCTTGCAGACTTAGAATTTCAATTACCAGCTATTTTTCTCCTTAGAGCAATAATGTACTCTTGACACCAGTGCCCAAGCCAGTAGGGAAAACTATAAAGTTACTACCACTTGGAAGACAGCAAATGAAGGCACACACAATTGTGCATGCCTAAATTTAGGTACGTTTACGTCTTTGTGCTGACATAGCAGAGATCAGTATATTCTGAATACACCTCAGTTATTCAGTAAGAGCATCATCCAGGACTACAACTAAAATAAGATAATCCCAGTCATAACTGTGTTTAATGTCATTATGACTAAACAATTTGTCATCTCACATGCCCTATATGTCATCCTTCTGGGAGAAGGTTGTCTCGTCCCTAGGGAATACTGACTACTTAATTTACTTCTATCTTTTTCTATGTCTGAAAAGCACTGAACACATTCTGGGTGCTGCCACGATCTAAACCAAAAACCATAAAATAAAATTGGAAACAGAGAAAGTAAAACACAATCAAAAAACTTCCAACCCATAGGCCATTTCTAACTAAAAGTATATAGACTATTTGCCAGTCCAAAGAGAATAGATCCTGCCTTACCTTCGGGCAGGAACAAAGGAAAAGTGAGCAGGTGCATTTGGAGAGAAGTTCCTGGGACTGTCCAAAGGGCTGCTACCTGTTTGAGAAAGTGGGAAACAAAAACAAAACACCCAAAACCCATTTAATTCACACTCGCAACAAATGGAGTAAATTTTCACTGTGCAGAAAGACTACGAACTGCAAGCTGTGACAGATAACTGAAAACATGGAGCTCTGAGTCTGTGATCATTTGAGTATTAGTTTGTCATAGAACTGTTCTGATATGGATGTATCAGTATTTTCCTTCCTTTTAAGATAATCTCAGGTGTACATTTTCTTTCTTACTTTCAGATGAGTAATCTACCACTCAAACACAATACAGTCTTCTAATACTTTGCAGTAATTTCTATATACAAGCTTTTCCTGGCATTTCTCAATGAAAAACCTGAGTTAGAAATGTCATCGATGACAGTTTGGGGACTAATAAATACTAACAAAGTATCTGTTCACAATGTTATGTAAAGGCTGAATGCAAAATTCACTGAGGGGAAAAAAAAAAGACATACCAAAGAACTGCACATAATAATAGAAGGACTAGACACAGGTAAGATGTGATCAGGCTATAATGTATCAGCATTCACCTTAACTACCACTTTCCTGAAACAATACTTCTATCATGAAAATGAAAGTTTCAGTGAATTCATTCAGCAAGGATAAAATAACACTTGGTTTTCTCTTGGCAGAAGTGTTTTCTCTGGGCTCTGTCATATGATGTGTAAGCATATGGTTGGTAAGTGGCATATTGCAATGTATTTTATTGTGAAGTAAAAAGCAACCATTTCACAGAAAGCCATTCTGAAAGCCAGACTCATTTACAGACTAACTGCAGAAACCTTTGAAATTTATGGATGAATTAGAAGCTTCATGTCAGTGAGTGTGCTTTCTATCAGGCATATTCTTAAGAGGTTTGCTCTTTCAGATCCTTAATACAAGCACAAAAGAGAAATTGTACAGGGCAAATAGATGCCAACAGCAGTTTTTTTGTGCACAGACAGTAAAATAACATTAAAATAAGAGCAGGAAAACTAAATAGATACTGGATAAGCAATATACTGCAAGGTATACTACAACTGTGCTCATCAGAAACGTTTTCAAATTTACATCCTATATAAAACTGATTTATTTTAAAAGTCAGGTTGAAAAGTTAAAACTCCAGTGATGGGTCAGATGCAAAGCATTTTTCTCTGCTTCAGAAGAAGTACCAGGTACTCAGCTTGCCCCCAACCCTGGACTGTTTGTGAGATTACAGTTCCATCCAGCACTGTACTGAAACTTAGACTTAAGGTGCATTAATTTCAACCCAAGTTATTAATACACCTTAACTGTTATGCTTAGCAGAAATGGCATAGAAGTACTGTGCTGGGTTGAAGGTAACATCCACTCACACTTCATCTATGCAAATGGTTCACAAAAATCTGCAGTAGCATCTCTCCGCAACTTCCTGTGAGCAAGGTGTGTGCACACCTGGCATACATGCCTGGGCAGGCAGGGAGGAGAGGGAGAACAAGCTGATACCTCCTGGGGTGTGAGGATGGCCCCAGCACATCACAGGCCTGCAAACTCCATCTGCTCTACAAGTCTACAAGGGGAAAAATAGCAGCTGGCTGAGATTAAAGCAGCCCCGGGCTGATCTAACATGTGTCAATGGGTGACGAGAGAACTGGAGAGGTAAGTGAATTCCAGACCACTCCACAATCTGCTTCGTCAAGAGCAAACTAAATTAAAAACAAAGGCTTTGAGCAACAGGTTTGTTTTCTTTCGGGCAGGTTTTCTTTTGCATTGTTAAGAATTAACAAGGAGTTCATAGTGTAATATAACACAGTGCAACTCTTCACCCAAAACTGGGTACCATTTAACCCAGTGCATCCCAAGTGGAAAGGGGAGACAGTGACCAGAAACCAGTAACTCGGTAATTTTTTAGTGCTTCATTTATTAAGCTTTGACTCATTTTAATTCTTATGGTCACAGCACAAAAACAGAGGTTTGACAGTCTGCAAGCCTACAAGAAAGATGGATGAAGGCTACAATAGCCACAAAGAGAACAACTCAGTGGTGCATAAACTGACATGTCCTGGTAGCAGCACCCAACTAGGGTTAGGGTCACCATTTACTTGCTAGCAGTATGATCAGGATGAAATGCAGCAGGACTGGTGCCTTTCCATGGTTATGTAGACGTAACAAAGCAAGGAAGACTGCCAGTTCTGGTGGGAACCTTGGCCTTCCCATTTGCAAGCTTTATTGCCAACAAACTACTGCATCAAGATGATCTTTCTGAACAAAAAGCCCATTGCCCAATGCTGTTATAAACAAGCAATGAACTGTCACTGCCTTTTTATATCTTCATCAATCTCCTGTAAACTTTCCAGATTACAACTAAAATAGGATTTTGGAGTAACTGAGCAAATTGGGTAATGAGAGTTTCTATATTTTGAAATAAAGCATGTGGGTGTTCGAACTCTTCTGAGCCTGCACAATTTGGTAAGAAGATACTACTAATTCTTAAGCAACTACTTTGTCAGATTTATATGGCATATTTCCTTTCAGACACTGGAATTTTAATTAGATCCCCAGTGAGTTGCTCCTAGTTTTAAAATGAAAAGCAATTAGTTTTCTAGTCAATTCAAGTCTGGGTGCAGCCTTTAAAGCAACAACAGGGAGAAGGGGAATTACTACTTTCCTTAAAATTTCCCAGTACTGCCACATCTGCTCTAGTCGAAGGAATTTTAATAAGAGAAGCCTTAGTGCCACGGACTTATTCAGCAAGACTGATCGAAACCCTATTTATTCTGTTAGCAAAGGTAAATTCCCCTGTTGCTCAAGGGTTATAGTTGGCTACTACTGAACCTGAAATGACTGTCTTTAGGGAGGCTGTTACACAGAATGATTGCCCATTAGGTAAATCAACACAGTTATATGAACGTTAATAATTCAGGCATGAGCCTCTGCATCTTCCGGACACAGGAAGAAGGATGCAGCCAAAGCATCTGTACATCTGCTACCCTCAAAATACAAAACCAAACCTTAAGGGCAATAAATGGGTGACAGTCTCAGCTATCATCTGCAAACATGACATTCATGAGATAGGTAATGATTCCAAAAACTCACACTAGAACCATTTTGTAAAACCTGCTTCTGAGATTTGTAAAAATATATTAAAAGTATCATAGAATGGTTTGGGTTGGAAAGGACCTCAAGATCATCCAGTTCCAATCCCCTACCATGGACAGGGATGCCTCACTCTAGACCATGTCACCAAAGGCTCTGTCCACCCTGGTCTTGAACACTGCCAGGGATGAAGCATTTACCACTTCTCTGGGCAACCCATTCCAGTGCCTCACCATGCTCACAAGGATGAACTTCTTCATTTTATCTAACCAGAACTTCCCATTTAAATTTAAACCCATCACTCCTTTTCCTATTGCTACAGTCCCTGATGAAGAGTCCCCCCCCTAGCATCCCTGTAGGCTCCCTTCAGATACTGGAAGGCTGCACTGGGGTCCCCACACATCTTCGTATCTCCAGGCTGAACAGACCCAACTTTCTCAGCCTGTCTTCATACAGGAGGTGCTTCAGCCCCTGAGTCATCCTCATGGCCCAATACAAACACAAAAGACAAAGATGTTGTGATCTTCTGTGTAGGATGTTTTTTCCTGAGTATTTATACAAGCAGCTAAAGACCTCACTGCATGCTACAAAATTAGCTGTTTTCTAGCAAAACAAATCTCAAAATGACCAAATATTTTAAGCACCCTGTGTACCACCTGCCCCATATATAATGCATGCCATAGCACTCTCACACCACCTGAGGATCACACATGAAACGTTGATGCTTTGATAACCAGGACAACACCTGCCCAATCTAAAAATAATCAATAAATAAAATCCTTAGTAACAGCCATTCTTCTGCCAGAAGGTGGAACTGAACTTGCAATGTAAGAGCAGAATCATTTCGTTTGGTACCACAGTGCTGCCTGTGAGCAGCTCCCTTCACCTGCTATTACAGACGGGAGCAGGATAAAGGTCCCAGCAGTAACCAGCATCTCCACTAGAAGCCAGCAAGCAACCTGGCTACTTACAGCTGTGGAAAGTAAACTTAAAAATAGCCTGAACTTCAGTTATCCAGCTGTGAGAACATCTCTCTTTCATCCTTATATTTCTCTCTTTCATCTATATATTTCATCTATTTTTTTCATCTCTCTTTTTCCATCTCTTGTAAACATGATGTTGCTTCTTTGATTGATTTTAAGCGTTTCATTTTCAAATACAATCTAATGATAACTTAGGATTCAACCTCATGATGGAACCTCTCTGTAATTTTCAGATTGAAAAAAATGGATTCGAGGAAATACAAACAAATGTACACAAATACGTGTACATATTTTTCCTCTGATTTTGAAAGAAACATAACGTGGAATAAAAGGATCATTTTCAAACCTGTATTCCTAAAACTGGGCACTTCCAAGTCTGGGAGACTAAATAAGCAGAGTGTGTTTCCCACAGAGTCAACAAGCTGCAGCTCTCCATACCAAGGTCCCAGCTCATTTTGGAAAACCTCATTTCATGCAGTTTGACAACTGAATTAGCACACTTCAAATCCATTAAGTGTTCTTGAATGAGAAGTGATTTCATGGCAGAGTTGCAATTGTTTGGAGGTACTTTCATCTCAAATGTTGAGATCTGTGAAGTATCACTTTTCTTTTCAATTTTATAGGATATGAAATTTCCTGGATGCTGTTTTAGAGAGTATCTGCCTGGATTACTGTTCACCAGGAGGTAGGTTTGCCCAACAGACAATCAGCTGTGCAATATCACACCCACTGACTTTTACATTACATATAGAAGAATAACTCCTTAGGCTAGTGCCACACAGGACTTGATTTCAGAGTGGTTTCTGAATGGAAACATTTTAGAAAGCCTCCCTTATTTCTCTGCATGCTTGCTGCTCCTTTGATTCATAACAGAGGCTCAGAAGGGGCATTAAGAAGACAAGAGAAAAGAAGCCAGGGAAAGGCTCCAGCATTTCTTAGTAACTTACCAGTGTATGTGCCTGAACAAACAGATTGCTAGATTCTGTTCAAATACTAAACAAATATCACAGCCTGTTCTCAGATTCACATCTCAGATATGGTATTTCTTAAGAAAATATTTGTGACTCTACTCTAAATTTCATCTACTTTTGTCTCTTGAATAAATTAATTTTCCCAGGGAAGACTCCTAAATATAGAAGTGGTAGAGAACTCAAATTACACGCAATTTATCTTCCTATGCTCTACTGGCTACTCGTGGAAGTCACAAAGGATGTGCTTTTAATTAATAGTTTTAAATCCCATACGCAACATCAGCACAAAAATGGAAATATTCAACAATTACTGCTGAGGAAAGATGGGATACCACTGATTAGCACTACTCTTGTTTCTAGGACACACTTCCATACTTCATACTGTAAGCTTGCAAAGCCCAGCACAGCTTCAAAACCAGTAAGAGCGATTTTTCATAGAATCATGGAACACTTAGGGTTGGAAAGGACCTTAAGATCACCTAGCTCCAGCCCTCCTGCCATGGGCAGGGACACCTCACACTAGACCATGGCACCCAAGGCTCTGTCCAACCTGGCCTTGAACACCGCCAGGGATGGAGCATTCACAGCTTCCCTGGGCAACCCATTCCAGTGACTCACCGCCCTCACAGTAAAGAACTTCTTCCTTATATCCAATCTAAACTTCCCCTGTTTAAGTTTTTACCAATTACCCCTTGTCCTATCACTACAGTCCCTAATGAAGAGTCCATGCCCAGCATCCCTATGTTTCTACTGTGAACATTTTTGCCTTTGTTTTCTAAGCAACAATCATGTCAATATCTTGTTGCAATCTGCCAAGCAAGGACACTTCTTTCATATTCTGAGGAGCATCCTTCTCCATCAGGTCAGTTAAAGGCTTGTACAGCTAATTCAGAATTCGGTAAATCCAACATATATATATCAACTCTAAGAACAAAGTAAAGAGCACAGTGTAACTCAGAGTAGAATCTCTACCAAGAATAGCCTTGTTGAAACCAAATTTTACAAAGCTATCCCTACCATAATCACATACAACAGAACCAAGGGAATCTGAAGTGAAAGGGATTCCCTGTGCAAATTTTTAGCCCTGTATTGTATCTGAGATTCTGAAGCAAAATGAAAATGTTTTTAGTATACCACTTCTACAACTGTGTTAGCATTTTCGTTTGAAAATCACAGGCCATTCAAAAAGAACAATGCCATTAAAGTCACTCCTTAGCCTTCCATGACTGGGCTTTCTTTAAAGCATACCAAGCAAATATGACAGGTTTTTATGAAAGCTTAGGGTGGTTGAGGCTCTCATGGGCATCCCTGAACAACTTTGGTCTTCTTTTTCCTTTCAACAGGCTGGATGCCACTTCTTGAGATGCTATGCTCACCGAACAGAAGCAGATGGTTCCTTCTAGCTGAGCTACTCCGAATTTGCTGTTCTTTCTCAGCATTTCCTTAGCTTCAATGTCCAGAAAGTCTTTACAGAACATACTGCCATGTAGGAGGAGGAAAGTCTGATTACAATGAAAACAACAGTTACTTCTCTTACATGTCACTGTGATGTGCTTCCAGACAGGCTCTATTGTGGGTGATGTGGCACAAATGTTCCACCTGTTTCACACTACTGATTAGAGCCTGTTAGGGCCATACCTGAAGCCCAACCGTCTTTGCTGGCATTTTGAAATCTCAAAAACAAAGTAATCACACATCATCTACCTACTTTAGCAATAAAAACAACAAGGGAACATGCTGTTCAGGCAAGCTGTTCAATCTGCATGCATGATCCTGTCTGAAAATCTGCAGTTATTGTAGGCTGAGCTATCAGTCTTTATTCTATAGAAAGAACTTCTCCACACACTGTACCTTCATGACTAAAGCAGTTGCCCATTTGCTCTGAAATGAGCATTTCCCTGTTGCTGCCATGGTAGAACTGGCAGTAACGTAAAAAAAAGAAAGAATCCTAAACACCTCACGGTGCTCTAAGTAGTAGGTAGAGACCATAAGATGGCACACTGCACAGCTGATAGACTGCTGGAGGCAAACAGAAGCAAGCAGGATGTTTCTCCTTGTGAGAACTGCAGTTGAAATCACTGGCACAAGTTAACCGTGTTAGAAGACTCAAAACAAGATATTTACTTAAATGTATTTATTTTATTTTATTTTACTTCATTCTCTACCACAGGTTCTTTTGCAGGATGCTAGAGGATCGAGTCCCCAGAAAGAGGATGGATATGGCAGCAAACTAGAAAGTACAGAGCAGAAGAGGATATAAGACATTTCTTTTGAAACTAAGGACCCTCTTACAAGCTAGAAAAGGCGAAAACCTACAGTCAGATTGTTTCAAAGAGCATACTTTGACATAGAGTATCAACACAGTCAAACTCACTACAATGAACATTGACATTTTTCCTAATGATGTCCAGGTAAAGCAGTCCTAAGAAGTTACCTGCATGTCCATGAAGAGGGGAATGTGGTCGTGGGAGAGTTGGAGATGTGCTGGATGTTACAATCAAGCTTTTTCTGTTGCTTGTCCGACAGCTGAAAGAAAGAAATAGAAACCATAAGGCACGGTCAGATGGACAAAAGCACCTGAAGGCAGGTCCTGCAGAACATCTGTCAGCTAAGGAGGAATCTCCCAGTGTTTAGGTTGGTAGTGACCCTGCAAAAAAAGGAAGCATGAAGGGACAAATGGCACTTCGTCATCAATAAATGATTTAATATGCTGGAAGCAATATAAAAACTCTAACTCATGCTGCACAGGCCACTAGAGATAGCAGACAACAAATCCCCCAGATTTGTGCAACTCATGCTCTACAAATCACACAAAAAGCAGAAAACTGTGAAATACCCCAGAGTGTTTCACTTATTCCTACCAGTGTCTAACTTAGCAGATAAATTTATTACAATTATTGGCTATTACTGTAAGAAACGAGAGCATATTCCTCGGGGTAGAGTTAAAATTACAAAGCGCTGGCACAATTCAGCAGACGAGCAGGATTACTAATAAAACTTAAAACCTGAGATTCAAGAGTCTTTGTGAACACAGCAACAGAAAGCTCTGCAAAGCAAGTTTCAGATAAGCCCTCTGCTGAACAAGCTCCCCTCAATGCCATGACTTGCTCTAGCAAAGAAAGCAATACTTCGGTATGAAGCAGTTCAGAACGGGGTTTTTCCCCACTCGAGTTTCAGAACTTAGCCAAACAAAGAGAACACTGCATTCCTCCATTTGTTTTTCAGCTTGTGATTGCAAGTAGCAAACATCTAGCTCCAAAGATGATAGAAGTAATTGCAGTGGGCAAGGGAAAGATCTTTAAACCATGGGAGCTGTGAACAACTAGATAATTTAAATCACTCTCCCATCACCACTTCTTCTGTTGTTTAAACACAACAAACAGCCCAGGTTCCCAGCAAAATCTCACAACTAAGTACTAAAGCTACGTACATTTATTTACTGCACCTCTCGCTTTCTAGATGGCAGAAACGTATCTGCTTACTTCAGCAGTTCTCAAAACAGGCAACTAAAACCGTATTTGTCTTGGTAGGGAGTGGGAGAATAGGAAGGAGCAGGGAAGGCTGAGCTGAGGCTGAATCAGGAGCTCACTGGCTCAGCTCTGGAGGTGTCCCATGAAGCTCCCTGCTGGGTTACCGCAGACACATTCAAAGCCTATTTGCTTGCAGAGCTCCGAATGCTGACGTCTGCCCCAGTCCTTCGTGCACCGGCTGATCTTCTGGAGCTGCCCAACAATAAACACGCTCTGACTGCCAAGAACTACAATTCAATGCGAAACTATTCTTCTGCCACAGGATACAGTGCATCTGACTGTTCTTATTTGTAAGCTTTTTTATTGCTGTTCTATAGGAAACTAGAGAACTCAATGCAGGAAAAAATGCAACTGAACTGCCAACTGTAATAAACAGTAATAAAGCTGAAGCACCATTAACTGCTATTCAGGCTCTTTAGTGTACTTAAAACATTCCTCAAAATTATCCAACTGATTCCATACAATCTCCACTTACATTCATGTATTATTCAACAATAGCCCATCCAAAACCTGATTGCCATTGTGTATATTGTACGGAAAAACTAACAGTCTGATTTTAAGAAGCTTAAAATCTCAGTTCATGGGATTTTTTTAGTATGTTTCCAGTTACTCTATTTCAGTAATTGCTGGAAAAAAAACAAGAATCCTCAATTCTACATTAATACCACATAATCATTATGTTTATATTACCAGAAAATCCTTCTTGCAACATGAAAGGCCTAAGTATTCTAATATAATATATATTACTATGTAAGAAATAAAGAAGCCCTGGGTATTTTAATACAAGTTATAACGTAAGACTTTAAGATATTGCTCAGTATAAAACACCAGTACAATGAGAAAACACAGCTCCATCCTCTCTGGTCATATCCGTTTGCTGAAGACAGTTCCTAAAATACACTATACCACAGCGATATCTGGCGCTGGCTATGGAAACTCAGTATATTTAAATCACAACACATGAACTGTCCCAAACTCAGTTTTTTAACTGCTTGCCCACGTTTGCCAAATTGAACCGAGTTTTACAAACCCTTTTTCTCTGCTGTATTTGAAAAGATAAGGAACCAAAAGAGAAAGGGTTAACTGGCTGGAGAGCAAGCACAGCTGAGACCCATTAAAATAGGTCAGGTTTACACAAATGTACCCAAAGGAGGGAATGGCTTGGAGTGAAAGCCTAGCCCCAAGTTAGGAATAAAACATTATTCTCTTTACACCTTCGAAATTGGATAACTTTTCGTTTCCCTGGATGTCTCATCTGGGATGGGGGAACATCACTTAGGCCTCTTTAGCCATTGCTATGAACCATGTGTGTTGCCAATAAGGCAAAGCTTAAACAGAGAGGCTAAAAACAGAATTCATAATTTCTTCAATCCATGTTGTATGATGAGAAAAATATACAAATACAATCATACTCTCTACTGGTTGAGGAGAGCTCTCTGGGTATACACACAAAACCTTTAGATCTTGGAATCCCTGAGAAACTATAGAACAAAGAGATGAAGTTCCAGTAGTCACTAAAATACAAAACAAGGGGGAAAGGGAGGAGGCAACATGAAGACTTCAGTTGGGTGGCCTTCCCCAAGAAGTCACCACGACAGCATCTGAGCACCTCCTAAAGAAGAACAGCTAAATAAGAAAGAAGAAAAGCTGGCTTTAACCAGGGCTTTGTGCCAAAGAAATTCAAACTAGTCAATTCAAGTGTTGGCAGAAACGGTTCAAATGAAGAAAAAACTATTTCCTGGAAGATACACTTTAGCCAAACAGACGGTATTGGGCTCAATACTGAGCTACAGGGCTATTAACCCTATAAATTGCATTAACTATTGTTTATTACAGTTCACAAATTCTCTGAACAACATTCTATGTTTCCTTACCCTAAAAATACTTCAATCTGCATAAGAAAACAGAAGAAGAAGGAGAAAGTAGAAAGGGAAAAGGTTACCCATATATCTCTGAGTATTCCAACTAGAAAAAAGTTCTTAACTGGTCCAGAGAGATTCCAAGCACTATTACTTGCTTATAAGCCAACATCTTGCTATTTTCATTAAATGCAAGGCGAGCCAAACTCAGACCCTCCTTTCCTCTCGCAATTTGGTATGGGTCTTGTTAACCTTTTTTATTCAGATCCCACTTCATAATTCCAGAGATCAAACCCCCTCCAGGTCTTCCAGTTTAGGCAAAATACGATTTTAAAAGCACAGAGTTTCTGTACTGCCCGGGCTGCAGGGTCGAGCTCCTGGGCTGTCAAGATGCAAATCCCCCCTCTGCCATCCTGAAACCCCCTGTGCCACCAAGGCCACCAAGCACGCATGCTGCCAAACCTAGGTCTAGAGATCTGTAAGACGACAAGAGAAACTTGATTTAATTCTGAACATTCTCAGCAAAACGGATGATTTATATCAAAATATTTGAAACAATGCCTTTGCCATCACTACAGAAATAGAGCTATTCCTATTTCTAGAGTTAATTTCCCTGCCTGCAGTAAAAATAACATTTGTTACATGTACTGAAGTGTTCCCAATGCATTCTTGAAACTGAACACTGCAGGACATTGGACTTGGGTCTGGTAACTGGACACTGGGTTTGGACTCCCTGAAATGTGCCCTCAAGCCAGCACTATTTATGAGAACATTTGGTATCGTACCTGCGAGCTGCACGCAGCGCGCGTCCTCTTCAACTACACCCTAACAAACCTTCTCCTATGCACCCACAGACAATCCGACGTCAGCCTCTAAAACAAGCACCATTAGTACACCTTGTTTCATATGTATTTTCAGTCTGAAAAAGAAATCAATGTTTCAGTCCCAGCATTAATCAATATCTGATTCTTTATTTTAGCAGTTTGCTCTGGGGACGTCTCTAACTCACTGAGCAAAACTGATTAATGCCCGTGAGGCATTCATGTAATGAAAGCAAGGGCCACAGAAAAACAATTTCAAAATAAATAACCAGGAACCACTATCAACTAATTTCATGGCGTTGCTGGTTATTAAGAAATGAATAGTGACAAGGAAGCTTCTCAAAATCTATCTAAATTTAGAGCCCTTGTAAAATTTCTCATTGAAGCTGCTGAATATACAAATAAACAAGATTAGCACCGACTGCATGAGTCTTCTATCAAAATGGACTTTGATAGAAACCAACGTGGAGTAATAAGATGTACAGAAAAAGCAGAGCTTAAATCACATTTTGGTTAGGAATCATTATTTTGTTTTATTCATATTAGTGATTTTTAATTACAGAGTTTTAGTTTTGTAACCAACCTTAGGTTGCTCCTGTGCGGGATTAACTCTTGCATCAACCAGTAACTCCTTCCAAACATTCCAGCATTTCTGAAGTCCAACAGACTTGCTCCTGATTTGACATTTAATTCAGTGACCCAAATCGCTATGAAAGGGGATCCAAAACTCAGAGTGATCACACCTACAAAAGCTATCTGTGGTTATGTATCTTCCTAAAACATACTATCACCTAACCAAACTTCACCAGATCCTCCTCTGATGTTACAGGAGTTTGGTTTCAGTTGATTTGCTTTACAAAGACGTCTTTATGAGAAACAGACATTTTGGAAATGAAAATAAGTATTTAAAATTTTTAATCACAAAGGCAGAAAATTTACAAAATGCAAAATCTGCATGTCAATGAATGCACCAGCTGCACAGCAATGTTAACTAGATGTGGAAGTTATTGTCTTAATTATAGTAATTCAAAGATGGAAGCAATTTTGTAAGCTTTAGCACTACCAACAACAGGGATAATTAGTTCTCTAAAATAGATAAGAATAAGTAAGCATCTGGTTCAACCGATTATTTTTTTCTTCATGTTCAAGAATAGTTTAAAAGTTATTCATCCTAGAATAACAGGGGATAAAAGTGTTATTATTCACAGTGTACGTTTGGTACTTTGCACATTCCTATAATAAACACTTATTTTATCTTAAGGAAATACAGTTACACTCCCTAAAGACTTGAAGGATGGAAGCACAAGCTGCACACCTCAGGTGGCAGGAGGTGCCCAGACCTGTCTCCTGAGGCACGGATGGACAGCAAACCCACCTGCAAAGCAGAGAATCTCTTGTGGCCAGTGGCCGAGCTGCAGGAGGTGGGGAGGAGGCTGCCCAACATCAGGGAGGCTGAGAAGGGGTTGGATAGCTGGTTCCAAGTACAGCCTGCAGGGGACCCACAGCACATGGCCAAACAGCCAAAAACTCCCCCAACAGCACACAGAGAAGGGCCAATAATGCAGAAGAGCGGAAGCTTGCAAGGGCAAGGACCAGTAAGAGGATGAGACCTCCCCCGAGGCCTGAGATGCCCTTGCAGAACCAATTCACCACTCTGCAGACTGGAGAGGAAAGACCTGCCACATCAGGAGAGATGCTGGAGCCCAGCAGCCCAGTCTGCTCCCCGTACGACAGCCAGTGCAACTACGAAAAGGCACTGAGTAATAACAGCAGGCAACTCTCTTCTGAGAGGCATGAAGGCACCTCTGCCAACCTGAGGCACCTGGACTTGTGCAAAGCATGTGACACCATCCCATGGGGCATCTCAAATTTGCCCTCTGTTTAGAAGCTCACAAGAGGACATAAATTGGACAAGTTTAAGTATTTTTTTTACAATGGGACACTTTGCTCCAGGTTTTCTGGTTAGCTGTAGGTGACAGTTGTACCAGGCTGCTGCAGACTTACTCTGGGTTCAAGGGTGTCTGTTCCATGTGGAATGAACAGCTTTATCCCCCTCCCTCCTTTTTCATAATGCCTATTTTATATTCGTACAGATATGTGCAATGCAGGAGCTGTTTCAGAGGAAGAAATCTTGCACAATCATCTATGAGGTATAAGAAAGTCTTAGAAAGTGAAAAAGACTTCACTTTGCAATGGAACAAGAGAAAAGTCCTGCCTATACCATTGAAGCCTTTACCTTCCATAGTAAAGACAGGCATTAAGGGGTGGTCTCGTGCCTCATGCTGGTACCAGTAAATTAGTCACTGTGAAGATGCCTGTGGAAAGAGATGAATTCCACAAGACAAGGAACATGGAATAAAAGATGTGAGTCAACTTGTGAAGTGTGCGCTGCACTTCTGTAAAGACACCCAAAGACAGCAAGAGGAGATAAAAAACATGGAGAACAACTTTTTCCATAATGCCACACATTTCAACATGCTAACAAACATGCTAACTGAAATGAACAAGGAGTCAAACAACGCAAGGTGCAGAAAACGTGGTTAAGTTGGATGTAGACTGCTTCTTTGACGGAAAATTAACATCTTGGTACTTAGGAATTAACTTACTGCATGAAAGACCATTTTGGTTTCATCTAAAATGAGCCATATATTAGAGAAACCTTTCTGCTTCATTTAGAGCTCAAATTCAAGAAGCAGCATCACCTCAAGCTAAGAAATTACAAAAGAAAAGGCTAAAATTGCCAGTTAACACCAAATCTATGTCTAATTTGCCTAATGTTTGAGGCCGGTGCACACCTGCTTACACCATGCTGTATAGTACAGACCTTTTGCATTATTAACAACATAGAAACAACTCTGTAAAGCCAAACAAAATGAAGTGTCACAACAAATTACAATGACTGGCACAGCCATTCTCAACTAAATCAAGGCAATTTATTCTGAAATATTCTCCCCTCCCAAATACATTCCAAACCTATCTGCTCTTATAAGAAAAGAAAAACAGTAAGAAAAAAGTATATATCTCTGATTATGGAAGGGACGCATCAGAATAAATATAGGCCATATTTAATGGGAGAAAACACCGACCTCCTCAAGCATAACTATCTCCTACTTCAGTTGTGTTATGCATTCTACTGCCATGAAGTTACACCACAGAGTGTGAAGGGATGATTTAATGAAAACTAAGCATAACTGCATACTTTCATTTCCCATTTCATCAAACTCTATTATTAAATGCTTCACGTAGCATAACTGCTTTTTAAATAAGTCTCTACTCGGCAATTCTCACGGAAGATAGTTTATCACATTCCAGCAAACAAATTCAAGAATGAAACGACAAAGTGATTTTAGATTGTTTCTAATCCTTTAACCGTGTAGCTTGCAATGACACAGACGTGTGTAATTTAACAAACCCAAAGTTTGCATCCAGAAAACTAAGCACACAAACGGAAAACGAAAAAAAACAAGTTTTTTAAAATTCAGAAGTGAAGACATTTAATAGAAATCTTGCATCACACAATATGAAAAGTCACTCAAAGCAACTGCTTTGTGGCACACAATGTGAACAGTTCTCTTCATTTTGTTTCAGAGCATTTTCACTGTTCAAGTATTAAAAAACCGTTCCAAATTAGGGCTTTATCAGTTAATTGGAGTTCCAAACCTCAGTGTGAGGATAAACTACATCTCTAGTTTAAAAGTTATTCTAACAATACATTGAAATAATCTCCAAATCAGACTGTGTTAATGAGTCGCCTTTTCTGCACAGAGCACGTATTTTCACACACTTGTGCTGTAGAGTATTAACCAGGGTGGGAGCATTACGAATGTAAATGGGACTAAGATGTTTACAATTGATTCATTTGCCAAATTTTACAGACAGATTCTCTGACAGTTAGACCAACAAAATCGATACACATAGGTGATGCAAATCTACACTCTTCCTGTGTCAAATAATCAAATCAAAAAGTAATCTTTTCCCTATAAAAACAACATCCAGAGTTTATTTTCTAGTGATAATTCCCAGCTCAAATCTTTTCAATAAATTATACAGGAACTCATAAATATGATGTGCCAATGATACCTTTGTAACTACACAGATTTTTCACTTGATGAAGTCAAAAAGCTGCTTCTCTTGTTCAAACAGATCATCATGTCTGACCAGTCTTAAGTTACTGACAGATAGGGCAAATGCCAGCACAGACTGTACTCTAAGGAAACGTCTATACTAACAGACAGAGCATGGGAAATTAAGAGAATATATGTGGTTTATATATGTCTCCTAATGCTACCCTCCATTCAAAAAAGGCAACACAGAAGTACTGGTTCAGCAGATCCCAAGCTGAATATACTTAGTCCACAGGTGGAAAGCCAATCTACCCATCAGCCAGCAGCACCACTGGTTTGCACCGAGGACTCCCCACTGCTGGAACTGACCATTCCCAAACTGTAGTTTGGAAGAGGCAGATAGGCCCTGTGCAATCCTCAGCTCCACTGGAAAAGATTTTACCCTGTTGGCGAGACTCACCTTTCCAACTATGGACAGAAACAACCCTACTGAACAGGTCACTAGGCAGACAATTCACAAGTTCATCCCCTATAGCAAAGCAAATAGGTAATTATATACATCCAGAAAACCAGCCTCAGTCTCAATCTGCCTACCTTACTATCACACTTTAAAGTTATCCTTTTGCTTCTGAACTAGAAGGCATGAGTGTACATTGTGTTACCACTATACGAGACCTTCCCCTTTCTAAAGCAGTAATGTTTCCCAACTCTTCAGCTTCTTACAAAACAACAAACCGAAACAAATGAACAAAAATCAACCAAATCCCCAAACCAAGAAAACAACATCAACTTGGCAACATTTCTTAGTGAGGCCAGGTTACTTCTAAAGACAGTTCAATAAAGAAAGGTTCATTAATTCTCAAGAAGGGCAAAATCACTTCCCTGTGGAACTATTAAAACCTGTGTACGTATGCACAAACATTCCACCTCCAAAGGTGTTCAAACAGAAGCACCGAAAACAATTCACTGCTCGTTATGTTTGCACACACGAACATGGGAGGAAAATCCTCAAACTACCTCTAAAACACACAGGCAATGCATGTGGTGCTAAGGCAGGCTGATAATAGCCTTGTGGACACATTAGGAAAATACCCAGGTTTACCAAAACTGCCATCCCAGCAATAAGCTACAAAACTTTTGACGTTTATCCAGGACCAAGCTGTCTTAGAAAGGAACGTGCAGTGCTGTGCCTGTTTGCACTCAACAGGGTCTGAGCAGAGCTTGTCCCTACACCAAAGCAAGATAAAGGTGAGCTGTGCATGCCAGCCTGCTGCTTTAATCCAAAACAGATACTGAAAGAGGATACGTATTGCTCAGTTTGTTCCCTTCAGTGCTGCGAAAAGAAACGCTCCTTGGGATCCTTTGAATCAATACACTCGTTGAATGGCAGAAAGGGAAAATGATACCTAGGTAAGAATGGGCTCTAAATGCCAAAGAAGTTGACAGACAGGAGGGGGAATTCGGTGGACACTGGAAACGCCCAGCATAGCAAGTAAAACTGATATAAATTAATGCATAGAGATACATGACACTGTTGTAAATCAAGTATTTGCTTATTCAGTCCTTACTCATTTATGGAGGCAGGTCTGCCAATAAACAATTGTCTCAGATAAAACCAACAAACTTAAGAGACGTGAAAAAATTACTACAAAAGCACATAACTACACTGCAGCGTGCATCAGCTCCAATAAGCAGCCTACTTTAACGTAATAAAAAAAATATGCCTGTAGAAGGCACTTCAAGTTAACGGAGCAACGAAACCACAGAAGGCAGCAGAAGAGGGGGAGCCCAGGGTGCAGCTCCTACCCTGGCACAAAGAACAGGCCTCAGATCTCCAGCAAGGCTAAGTTTCTGGAGCAATCAAGCCTGATCACATGTCAAACCTCATTCTTTTGTGTAAAGTTCACTTGCTTTCTGAGCCAAAAGTTCATTACCCAATAGCTATCAATTTTTCATACAAGGATGGCTGTTCCAGTTACTACCTATACAAACACATACTACAAAGAGATACACACAGAGAGCTCTGCAATTTTAACAGCCAGAAGCTGCAACGATCATTCACAAAACCAGGCTGAAGAAAAACACAAACATTAAAAGCCACGAGCTGAGAGGTAAAGCTTGATGCAGTACACGTCGAAGGGCAAAGCAGTTCTGCCATCACCTAAGAAAGCATCCTTGCTTTAGCTGTTAGTAGCTCTTTTACTCAAGAAGGCTGAAGATAAAATCAATTCCACTTAGAGTAAGGTGGTGGAAAGCAGTAAGTACAAATACACAAATGTATCAAAAATAAATGGATGGTGGCAATGATGACAAAAAGGAATCATAAAAGAAATGAGGAAAACACTAAATCCTAGAAAATCAGAGAGCCATAATTTACAGTTATTAAAAAAGCAGATATTTAATAAATGTACCTCTTCTAAAATTGGGTAGGATCTCAAACGAAAAAAACCACTAAAAGCTTTTTGAATGCTTTATGTACTTATTAACCTACCAGTCAGATGCCAGCACCTGTAATGAATGCTCAGAGTAATGCAGAGGTACCCCAGCCAATGAGACAGATTTATTTGGAACTCGGCTGAGATACCTCTATGAAAATGTGCACAAAATGGGGAATAAACAAGAGGAGTAAGAGATGTGTGCACATGTATGAGGATATGATATCATCGGCGTAATGGAAACAGGGTGGGATGGCTCCTGTGACTTTAGTGTTGGAATGGAAGGTTATAGGCTCTTTAGGAAAGACAGGAGGGCAGATGGGGAGGCAGTGTAGCTATTTATGTCAATGATAGGCTGTAGAGTATGGAACTTTGCCGGGTAAGGATGATGAGCCAACAGAGCTTGTGGGTCAGGCTCAAAGGGAGAATTGCAATGGCGGATGCTGCTGTGGGAGGCTACAGAGAAGGACTTGCTGGTCCATGAGAAACTTAACATGACTCATCAGTGTCAGCCTGCAACCCAGAAAGTCAACCGTGTCCTGGGCTGCATCAAAAGGAGCGTGAGCAGCAGGTCGAAAGAGGCGATCCTGTCCCTCTGCTCTGCTCTCGTTAAGACCCCACCTGCTGTGTACTGTGTGTGGTTCTGGTGTCCTTAACATAAGAAGGACATTGAGCTGTTAGAAAAAGTCCAGAGGAGGCCACGAGGATGATCAGGAGCTGGAGCACCTCCCGTATGAAGACAGGCTGAGAAAGTTGGGGCTGTTCAGCCTGGAGAAGAGAAGGCTGCGTGGAGACTTCATAGCAGCCTTCCAGTGTCTAAAGTGGGCCTATAGGGATGCTGGGGAGGGACTCTTCATTAGGGACTGTAGTGACAGGACAAGGGGTAATGGGTTCAAACTTAAACATATTTAAGTCTGAATGGGAGATTTAGGTTAGATATAAGGAAGACGTTCTTTACTGTGAGGATGGTGAGGCACTGGCACAGGGTGCCCAGAGAAGTGGTAAATGCTCCATCCCTGGCAGTGTTCAAGGCCAGGTGGGATGGGCCTTGGGCAACACGGTCTAGTGTGAGGTGTCTCGGCCCATGGCAGGGGGGTTGGAACTGGACGGTCTTAAGATCCTTTACAGCTCGAACAATTTTACGATTCTTATCCATAATTAAAGAACTAGAAACAAGTAAGTATCATTTTTACAGATCATGGGTAATGAACTTTAGCACAAACTTCACAAGCACAGGCAAACACAGCTTGAATTTTCTGAGACCAAGCAGGGAAAGACAGGACTCTTAAATTAAATTAGCCTATATCTGCATAAGTAAAAGATTGTTGTAAACTATATTTCTGGGAGCTGAGTATTATCATATCCTACTTTTTTTGCTGTACAAGTTCTGTTCCCCCACAAAAGTCCAAAACTCACATTGTCAACGTGAAACCAAATGAGACCCATGAAAACTGCAGAAAGTACAGGAATGAAGACACAGAGGAAGATAAATGCAAACACAGAAAGTCAGGTTTTCAAATTCCACAGCAATCATGCTTAAATTAAGTCTGCTAATTGTAACATACTAATTCACCATGCAATCAAGACTGGAACAAAATCAAAGGACAGGAAAACACACAATATACTGGAAATAAGTAATTTCAAATGCCATTGCAGAATTCAAGCTAGTTTCCTCCTTGATCAAAGATTCAGGGAAGGACTGTTCTCATATGCTCTTGCAGAACATTTCCCTCGACAAAGGCTCACATCTCTTTGGGTCCTGGTGTCTCTCTTCTAGTACATGCTCACTGGCAGTGTCTCCAGCATCACATAAAACACATAAAGTCACATCTGCATCTTCTATTAATTGTGAAACACAGCAGGCAGTAATGGTAATGGGGAGACTAATACAAGCATCATACTGCTATATAAGCATAGCATTTGCTTAGATTTTCAATACATGACTAAGCTTTGTCTTCAAATAAAATATCAGTCGAATGCCAATTCCTCAGACTTGAGGCATTTTTATGGAAAAGATCATGATTAATTCAGCTTACAGTCTCAAAACATGTCCACTCTACAGCACAGCATTTCCTAAATCGATAGCCAAGAGAGCTGGTAAAAGGTGGCTTGATTTCACAGCTGGCACAAGGACTCCGCTGCACAGGACTTAAAAGCATTCGCCTTCTGAGTCACAATTCTCTGGACCCTTCCACTTTCAGCCAACACAATACCAAAAGCAAGCATGTCAGAAAAGGCTTCAAAAACTAAACTTTTAAGAGGCTTGGAATAAATGATGAGATTTTGCTATTGAAGTGCTTTTTATTTTATCTACAAGCCTACTCTAAAGAGCACTTTGGTATTACTCTGTAGTCTTTTAAATAATAGAAAAAAAATGGGTATGGACTGAGAAAAACTATTCAGGGAATATCTGATAATTAGCTATAAATGTAGAATCAAATCACTTCAAAAGTTATCTTCCTTAATGCTTTGAACTAATGTATACTTTCGCAATATGGTAACTGAGAGGGGGGTCAACACCAAGTGTTCAGCATCTGATCAAAAACTAAGTAACATTCCTCCAGGTAGGTGTATGGTGATGGATGCTGATGTCATACACCATTTCTCTCAGTTGCTTAAATAAGGTGTGCTTTTTATAAAGCACATTTTGTCCTAAGGTGTGAAGCTCCTTGTTAACATCAGCATTCAACTGCCATTAAAATAACAGGAATCCCAAGTGCACCGGAGAACATCTCGCTTGATTTGTTCCTCACACGACCTTTTAAAGATGAACAAGGACCTGCAAAGAGAAGTGACACAGCACGGGCAAAGGTTCCAAAGAACCAGATACATCAACAAGTCCATCCCAGAGCTTTAAGCTGATGGGTGCTCCGGATTTAAAACTCACTTGTCGGAGACAAACAACAGTTGAAATAAACAGATGTACAGACTCTGTTAGGATTCAAAACCTCAAATGTGTCAACTTCAATTAAACACAAGAACTGCACATTTCCAGGCAAAACACATGCCTGTATGTACTTTTTCTGTCTTACTTTCCATTGTAGCACTGATCCGATCTGTCTTCTGCAATGTTCAAAATCTCCTTTCTCCTACCTCTTCTGAAAGCAGTCTCTTTCCCTCACTTAAAAACATCAATGTAAAATTGTTTTATATTCAGCAGCCTCCTTCACAAGAAGGATCCAAATAATTCATGAAATCCTCCATGACCTTTGTGTTGTTCAGTTTCCTCCTCACAAAAGTTCTGCCTTGAAAAACTGGTTTGTCCTGGGCAATAGCCAAGTGTTCATACATGACAGTTTTCATTTGAACAAAGAGCTTTCAAGCTTAAAAGTTCAGTGTTAACCCTGTAGGACACTTTGGGTTTTAGACTAGCAGGGAAACAGCCAAGAGTGTTCAAAACCAATTTAAAGTCTGATTTACACAGACAGAATTCCAAATAAACATGAAATTACAAAGAATCCAGGTGTATTCCCTGAATTATTACACTTATTTTGGATATCAGGAGGACCGTTCTTCCATTCATGGCAAACCAGTTCTTACACTGTATTTAAGTAGCACCAATATCACATAAAGGGGTGTATTGGAGCCTCCACAAAACTCATCCATTAGACAGAAAAATACCCATTCCATTTTCATGCAGTCCAAAAGACTATTCTCATAAAGAGCTTTTCAGAAGATAAGGTAGAATTTTTTTATCCCCCCCCCCCCCCCCCCAGTGTTTTTTTCCTAAGGCCTTACTGAAATGTATCACAAAAGAAATACTGGCACAAGTAATTTGAATTAAATTACCTCTCTAATTAGAAATGTCAGGAGGCCATTTAATATACTGAGCTAGGTAAAAAAAAACGGAGCTAAATATTATCAAAAGCATCAAATTTCCAGGTCTTTCACAACCTTCCCAGTATAAGGAAACATTTCTTATTTTATTCATTTAGGCAAGGAAACGTGTGGCATGACAGCTGCCACTTTAATGTTAATTACAGCATAGACTCATATTTTTAAGACTAGCTTTATGTTACCACAAAAAAAGTGCCCTGCTAGCATTGTTTTTCTTCAAAGTGACAATGTATATATGGAGGAGGTGGCTTTTGTGGACACACACAGCTTTTAATGTCTATCTAGATGAATCAGCATAAAAAATACATTTGAAGGGATATGTATGGACTCATACAGTCCTGTTACGGTAGCTTAAAAGTTAGCATGAATACACAAGTGCTATCAGAAAGCCTCATTACATGTTCCTGGCCGCCTCCTTATTTCCCACTCATTTGTTTACATCCCAGTGAAAGGTGGTTTCTCTTATTGTTTGTGAGTATTTCAATAATAAAGCATTTTACTTAGTTACCAAAAAACTGTTTATAATGAAATACAGTGATTTCCATTGTATTTCAGATACTTCTGAATCTCAGATTTTAGAGATGTCTTACTACTTAAAGATCCTTTTTACACTTTAAGGGTAGTTAATTCCTGTGATTTTAACAAATTACCAAACTACTGCAACACTGATGCCCTTTCACTGAAAGGAAATGAGGAAAGACAATTAAAGGATCAATGGCAATTGTGGACACAAACCCAGCACATCATTCCTAACAGAAATCCAACTTTGTCATCACCTAGAGTTATCTTTCAAGTCACTTCCCTCCACAATCTCCCGTCTTAACTTCGCAAAAAGAAAGGCACTGAACAAAAGTGAAATTATTAAAATCCACAGTCCCAGTCTGTTCCACCCAGACAGGATTAAAGTGCTCCAAAAAATGAGGAAACATTAGAAATCGTCATTCTAAGTCAGTTTTTCAAGACCCACGAACAGCCACTTGCACAATTCTACACTGTTGTAAATATCAAATTGCAAGAGTACATTCAAGATACACCCAAAGTGCAAAGGAACAGAAGGATTTGAAAACAGAGGCCTTTAATTTAAATACGACAGAATTACGCTTTATCTTTCCATAATCCAATTTCAATACGTAATGCCTCAGTACAGCTGATACCAGAATGCCAACCCCGTGTGCCCTCTGAACCGAGAAATTCTCATATTTCTTCTATAGTTTAAAATCATCAATATTTATACAGAACCAGTCTGACAGGTAAATCTGATTTACGTTTATGTCACCCCTCCCATGACAAATGCACGTATTTACAGTTTACTCTTGACTTTCTCTATCCTTACGGGAATACACTCAAGAAGAAACAAGCCAGCCACTTTGACCGGAGGAGCAGATGGTTCACTTTTACAGTACCATTAGCTGCGGCGAGAATCCCACCAGCTGCACGAGAGAGCTCATTTCAACAAAACATTGCAAGGGGAAAGAGGAATCCTTCCCATTTGCCTCCTAATGTAGCAAAAGCCATATGGGAATGAAGCCCTTTAGGATTTTTAGTGTGTGTCAGAAGCCGTCATTACAGTGAAATGTGCCATTGCACATTAGTCAGAATACCACTAATTACCCATTCTAGCGATGCAAAACCAAATTAAAACCTAAGAGAAATCAAAGGTGGCAAAGCCCAGAATTAAGAGCACACAAGCTATCACAAACGCAGTAGGACTATATAGAAATTTTACAAAGAGATCAGAGGAAAACTCGATCAAATATTTGACACAGCAAAAAATTCTCTGCTGCTAAAAATGCCCACCCAAGACTGCAGCGTTAAGAAGAAATGTAAATTGCAACCGTCGGTTTTAAAAGTAAGAAGTTACCTAAGAAGCAAACATGACACTTTGAAAGAGGGCCAATTAAAACAGATACGGTACTTCACTCAAGTGCCCAGATGCCATGATCCTGAGAACACACAGAAACACCCAGGTCCCAGCACTACAACACACTAGAGCTACAGCAACCACTCTCATAGCCCAGATACTCTTGGGAGCAAAGCTACTACATACATGTGTAGACATGGTTTCAGAACCAGTGCCCTGGCAAGACTCTCAATACAAAAGTATGTCGCATGAACTAGCTGATTTATCACAGTAAATGTAAGACCAGCCCAACCTGCCTATCCATCTCCCCCAAGATGGTAGGCAAAGAGCTTACAAGGCACCAGTGGAGCGTGGCAGAGGGTGATATTCCCAGCAAACTGTCACACATGCTCAAATAATTTCATTTCTAAGGCTAACTGAAGGCTGTGGTTTCCATGCTGTGTGGAATAGGGTTTCCATCACAAGACTTTGTGCAGCAGCTCTCTGCTATGAATCCTCATAGAGTTGTTTGATCATTTTGAAATATCTAATAGTCATTTATGGGATTAAATCAATAAAAGCTCATGTCTTTTCCATTAAGATGCGCAGCAGATTTACAGATCAATTTCTTTCCTTTTGTATTTCAACTACTAGCAAATAAATGGAACTGTAAATTTTGAGTAGGAGCTTTCTGGCAAAATATTGCACCTGAACCCTTGTTAGAATTTCGCATATTGTTTCTGTCCTTGATGCCCAATTTTAAATTCAAAGTGGCACACTAAAAAGGTACTGAAAAATGAAGACACTTTATTCTTGTTATGGGAAACTCTGCAGGTGTCCGCTCTGTATGGAAGCTCATGATTGTTGAATCTGCTCAAAATACTACCTTTATCCACACTGAATACACTTAGAATGGAGCGAGCTTTAGAAAAACAAAGTTCTGCAAGCAGGAGCAATAAATGAGTGTTAGACCTCCATGAGCTGCAGGTCTAACACAGGTTATTTTCTTACAGAATAGTGCCCGCCTTCACCAAAGCCCCCTTCCCTCACTTGCACTAACCCAACTCCTTCACTCCTCCTGGCTCTGCCCATCTCACCTTGCTCTCGCAGTGAGCCAAGTCTCATTACACCATGCTGCTTCCATGCTAACCAGTTGGCATCCAAGAAGCACTTGAAAGCCAAGCCCTACCTACCTTATTCTTTGGAAATGGAGGCATAGGACAGCAATTGCCCCCCCCCCCTTTCCTCTCCCCAGCCAAGTTCAAGAAATCTGTAAGGAAATGCTGAGCTTTATCTCTGCCAGTTCTATTCCTCCATCAAACCACTGCTGCAAGTGCTCAATGAGTGTGAAAGTTACTGCTGGGAGCAGAGAGCAACACAACCTATATCTCAAGGAGCTCTTTTCCTTTGAAAAACAGGCTAAGGGCAACAAAACTTGTATCTGAAGAGAGCAACGTCTCTGACGCAATTCTTTGCAACTAAGATCCGATTTTATTTACAGAATCTTTCTTCATCACTGGTAAAATTTCTGAAACACATTGCCAGCAAAGAAGACAACTTTGATACAATTTAAACCACAAACGCGGAATGAGAGAGCCCTCCAGTACATTACTCTGTAGAAGATGCAATCCTCAAAAAGATTAATATAATTTCTGACAGCTGATGAACAAAATTCACACTAAAAATCAAGTCAAATATTCTATTCTGAGTCTTACATAGATTTCTAACTGTATCAAATCCACTGCAGAGAAATTCTGATACTAGCTGCAACTGTTTACTCACAAACCTAAATATATTGTTTTAGTTGGGATTAACTACCTACCATACTCACCAGTAAGTTTCAGGCTACATATGTTAAGCTCCACAGAGCACCTGATGAGCAATGATTATGGTGCTATTTCCCAGTCTTGAAAGGACACCACTGTACTGCATCAGATCTGACACCATTCATTACTTTACACACTTCAATGTGATTTTATCAAAATCCAGAGAGTAGCACAAATACAAACACTCATCCTATTAAGTTAACATATTTACATCTCCAACTAGCGAATGTTAAACGTATTAAGAATTATTTAAAATGTGAGGTTATGCATATCTCTAAGATGACTGCAAGTGCTCTAAGTCAAAATATTTGCAAGCCCTGCCTTGTGCTGCCTATTTCATCATAATACTGTTTTGCTACTTTGAATACGAAAGCAGCTTGTTCGCAGTAAAGCATCCATCCATCATTCTGTAGGAAAAAAAACACCCTTATCACAGTCACATACTCTGAGAACTACAGAACAATGCATTTAAATGCATACCTTAAAAAGAATGAACAGTGGATCTGCACAGTATGATTTTTACAATGAATACAACCACAAATCATTGAGAAATTAAGAAATTGTACCTAATACACTAGGAATATGATTTAATCTGTTCAAAAGAAAAAGAGGAAAGCAAGCCTAAACAGTATTAAAACACACAGATTAGAAAAACATCACAAGAATTACTGGCAAAATCCTTAGATTACCTTTTGGATCGTCTCAACATGCTGGTAGCAGGCAGAGAGAAATTGGACAGCACTGTCCAAAAGGAGTCAGACATGATCTTTAAAAGCTTTCATTGCTGGGAAAATACAGCACAATCAAGCCACTAGCAATAAATAAGGAACTAAATAATACCAGTGACAGAGCCAATGCAAATTCCCTGTAGACCTTGCAAGCTGTTCCATTAACGTGAGGCAGGCAGGCAAGCGTACATATTGCTGCTGTTTCCACTGCCTCTGTTTTCTCCCGGCTCCATCCCTGCCTCCCTCCCTCCACCTTAGGAGGCAGTGCAAAATGAGATATTTATTCCCTTCCTAATATAGACACTTTAAAACTGGAGTTTGTTGTATACACAGCATACACACTTTACATACATCTCTCTGTGTACACCCAATTACAGTCATAAGGATTTTCAAGCAAAACCATAACTGGGCTCTGTCTGCAATCCTGAATAGCACACATGGTTTAAGCTGTGTCTGCACAGAGAGCACCACCGGCTGCCTAGTTCCTGGTTTCATTTTGAAATGGTCGCCCTTCTGCTTCCTAATGACAGGAAGAATATTAGGGGCATTTTGCTGCTTTTTCTTTTAATTAATGTCCCATCTTCAAACAAATCCCACCTTTTACCTTAAGTAAACCAAGGGGGGGGGGGGCAGGCAGAGTGGTTGGGAGGAGATAAAAAGAAGCAGCTGGCAATATTACAGTGCCACTTAAGATCAGTTTAAAAACACAAATCCATTCTCCCCCTGAAGTCAGGCACACCATATACACGTCAGTCATGGTAAACATGAACTCCTACCTAGCACTTGGTGCCTACAAAACAACTCAACTGGCTGAATTCTGACAACAAAACGCAACTCATGTGATGCACATCAGAGGGTTCCCACACACACCCTTGCACATCAGCCACAAGTTCACTTTCCCCCCCCCTTTGTGCCTGTTGAAATTCCTTGCCATGTTTTTGCTTTTTCCAGGATCTAAACAAAACCTCACTGTAGCTGCCTTTTCTTTCCTTTAGTTTTTGGGTTTTTTTATTTCAATACGCAATCTATTTTCTTTCTATTGTGGCTTTTTTAAGCACTTCTGCCAGTAGGAAAGCTAATGACGTTCTCATATTTCAGCCTTCTTGAGTGGCTTTTTATCACAGACATGAGAAAGATGACAATCAACAGCTGGCACTGCCTTCCATGCACAATACAGCCCTTAAAACACACATAAATGTCTGGGAGAAAGAAATCCCAGTAGGCTGCCTTTAGCTTTCCACTGAATCACATGAAAGAATTAGATGGTCTTCCTAACTCTCCATTAAATAATGGAGCATTTTAAATACATACATTTATCAAGAATCATAGTATCTGATTCAGCAAAGCATGCCCTTTCATCTGAGCTTTAAAGCAGGGAAATGTGATTTTGAGTGCTACGGGAACCAACTCTCTGCTCAACACAACCATCCCTTCTAGTGCTTTTAAACATTTGTATCAAATGAATCTAAATCACATTTTGGTTTCATTTCACAAAGTTAATTTAGAGTACAACCAGACAAAACTCTGCCACTGTCTACTGCTGATCAGAAAGAGCAAACACATTCATTTTTGTGGCCACATAACAACCTATACCAATAAAGTGCAGAGCTGAGGAACAGCATTTTAGCCTTTACATGACCTTCCAATTCCAACAAACTATGGTTTTGAAAAGGTATACTCAGATTTGCATGTTTAAACAAATGTTTAGCTGACAGATTTACATTCCTGAGCAATAATGGGGGGAAAAAAGTACTCAGTTAACTAACAAAATAAAACCATCACGATAAAAATTAATTCCTGACTGCTTACAGTTAGCAAATAAGACCACAACCAGCTGAAACACCTGTATTCGTATTAATTGTGGGTTTTTTTCAGAAGTGATGGAAAACTCAGAGGTTGAAGGCATATGATTCATAACATCACTATACTCAGCACCAGCTCTTTCACATCCCTTACAGGAAGGACACAAAAAGGAGAAGCCATTTTAGGAGAACACTCTTCATTGGCATCAGTGACTGACTGCTCTATGACAGCGTTAACCCAGTGAAACCCTGCCTATCCTCTGCCATTCTTGGGGAGCACAGGGCACCCAAAGCAGGGCAAGGGAATGGAGTGTTTTCTATCACTGGAAACCTGTGCATCCACCAATTTAACATGGTCCTGCAGAGCATTTACCCAAGAACTGCAAAAAGCACTTTGGGAATTATATAACCCTGGTTCACACAAACAGCAGGAATTTCTTTAACACTTCATATTCCTGCTTTTCAAAAAGCCCGTTCCACATGTCAATAGCAAAATCTAATCTGGCAAATGAGCATCTGCAATGAGCTCATTTTGGGACTGTCCCAAACATCAACCACAGAAAAATTCAGAGAACCCAAAAATATGTGAAGACACAATACTTGGAGTTTTTGCTACAAAACCAGAAGAACACAATGAAACCATCAAACACCTTTTATAAATATGGCATGTCTTAAAAGGTGACAATGTCAACACCTGCAGAATTCAGGTGTAACAGAGGTACGAAGCATAAGGATTCTCACATCTACACTGACAAATGAAATCCTTCTATGGAACTGTATTACTGTCACTGCATAAGTAAAGCATTTTGCAAAATGAGGACTAGAAACTTCTCATTAGCTGAAAAATACAGCCTTTTGCATATCAAAAAACATGTCAAGAAAAACATCACATGCAAATAGGTTACGAGAGGAGTTTTCTATTTTTAACTCATTAAAACATTAATATGTATCTTTGAATTCTTCATCCTGAGGAATTCCATGCCTGAAGAAACCTCTTCCCTTATAAAATTCTTCTGCTTGCCTTTCAGGATATTCAGTCTCCACCAATCTCCCTAATGCACCTTCACATCATGCCCAACTTGCCCTCGGAAAAGACCACCTGCAGAACATTTCAGTAGCTCCTGTGATGATGAAGTATCCTCTGCCGACCAAACGTGCAGTTTCCAGGCCCTCCTAATGACACTGCATCCACTGGACACTTATAAATAGCCAATGTCAACGACTTCCCCAATTTCTCATCTTTACCATTACCAAAGTAGGACATTAATTAAGCCTGACATTAAATGAGAATGCAATTAGGCAAACAGTCCACACGAAACCCATTACTTTCAGGACTTCTTTCATGGCAGCTACATTTATCATTAAACAAATTCACTTGGCACAAGACCATCTTCTTTTAAATAAAACCTGTCATTTTATAAGTAAGCTGAACTTCTTGTAAAGTTTGAGGCCATACCAAGGAGATCATTGAGGTCATTTTCAATCACAGAACAGTTTGGGTTGAAAGGGACCTTAAAGATCATCTAGTTCTAGCCCCCCCTTCCACAGGCAGAAGAATATCTTTTGAAAAAGAATAACCCCAAATTTAAAATCCTTGTGATTGATCACATTTTGAATTGACTATATAGCAAGAGAAGTTCCCACAAAATATTGACTACATTTAAATATTTCAATGAGAACAAAACATGCAGTAATCCAGTAGTTTTCAAAAGAAGGTAAGTTCCTGAGTCACATTATGGTAAAGGAAAGCTTTCAATGGAAGCCAGCTGAAATACTAATTGGAAAAAACATACCTCTTCCTAATTACTCAGTCACTCGAATAGCCACATCGCACCAAATGTCACATAAATACCTGATAATTTCAGACTTAACTTTTCTTAATAGCCATACAACTTTTCTGAATAGCCTCAAACCCACTAATGATTCACTAGAAATATTCAGACACTAAAACTGTTTTACTGGCAGAGCTAAATTGTCTAGAGGGGCCATTACAGAGAAGATACATTCTTTCCCTAGAAACAGAATACCAGATTTATTTTAAACATTAAATGGTACACCCAACATGCACAAAAAATTATTCTACTATAAGTAAACATAAGTCAATGCACAAGAATTGAAGAGATACCTGCTCTATATCATTAACAATACAGTTAAACCTGTGTAACATGTAAAAACTCCAGCAGAAAACTTTGGTCTTTCAACATAAAGAATGTTCTTCCTATGTGCTTCTAAAAAAGGAGGGTTCCTTTAAGAAAAAATTACATGGATGATGTGTGTTGAGCTATTTGGGGCATCATTATTATTTGAAGAATGACCTACGCAAATGAAGAGTGTCTGAGCAAATGAAGAGAGTGTCTGAGCAGACTGCAATCTCAAGGCACGTAACAGTCTGACAGAAAACATTAAGTTGAATATATCTTTAAGGTTCATTCTTATGTTGTTGTTTGTTGGGTTACACAACCTTTGATTTATTTCTTTCTTGGCAGAAAACACCCCACCTCCAGAAATCACCAAGCCAATACAGGACCACACAGACTCTTCTACTACAATGGCTCACACAGATTTCAATTGCTATCTCAGTATAAAGTAGCTTCCAAAAACACATTACACGAGATTAAACTGAGACCCGATGTTCAAATTCTTGGGAGGTGAAGAACAACCAAACTTGTCTTTGGTGTGCACTTCCCATGCAGGGAACATCTAGTGTCTGCACTAGTTAATGATTCAACAGATCAGAAACATTTACTGAACCAGCTATCAGGCACTGCACACATATACCTGAATTAAAGCTGCCAGCTTCTCATGTAACTTTAATCCGGTGCAGTTACTGAACTAACAGGGGTTGCCATCATTATGGATAGCCTGAAACATTATCTAATTCACTCCAGTACCACTGCAGAGCTTAATCATAAGCAACTGCTCTGATTTCATAGTCCTAAAACAACTCTTGCAAAACTGTACTCAGATACAGAGGATGTTAACTATAGCTATATCATCACAATCAATATTTTCTAAATGAAAACACTACCAAATAGTGATAAGAAGCAAGCACTGCTAAAATACAAAGTTAATTGCACCCAAAATCCTATTTTGGGATTCTTTCTTTGTATTTCTATTTCTATTTACAACAATATAACTTATTTGTACGCTATTATTCCATACAATACTATTCTTCAAAAATAGCACTGGTAAGATCTTTGGCAACTTCAAGAGAACATAAACTAAACAATTTCAAGCTCACAAAATTGATGATTGGGCTCAGATGCCTTGGAAAGGTCAATTATGCTCATTAAATAAGTTACTAGAATTTGCATTCTTTCCCAAGCCCTGTTGTCTCCACGAGTTATTCAAATGTCAGTTGTCTGATTTAATCAAATGTAACCTCAACAGTGATTCAACGCCATAAAAATGAGAAATGTTATTCGAAAAATACCAATACTGAACATCAGTTTTGAAAATGTCACTTCATGTTTAGACAGAAATCTAACATTGTAGCTGAAATACGCTTGAAAACACTCAGTGGCACTTGTGAGAAACACAAGAGCTGCTATAACCTCGACACCCTGATCCAAAGATCTTCCCTCCTCCTCTTCACCAACTGAAATTTATCCAAAGGAAAACCGCCATCGAGCCTCATGTTGCCACCATAGCATTTCTTCATCTTTATCGTGTATTATTTATCGCAAGGCACTTAAAACTTTCTAACCTTTAATATAATGTTAATTTACTGTGCAACAGCATTTGCAATCAGGAAGATATCTTCTTAATCTCTTCCCCTGACACTCCAACCAGCATCAGCCTCTCCATTGAGAAGTACAGCACTTCATCAACTTCAGTTCTTTGCAGAATTCTTCCACATCTGCTCCCTGCACTGAGTAACAAAACCAGACTATTGCTAAAACAGGGGGTTTTGTGTATATTCCAAAGAACACATGGCACTTGATAGACATTATCCATAAGCCATTCCAACAAGACTGCTGCAGCACAGCAGATTTGAAAAAGCAGGTGTTACTACCCTCTTGTTTTACAGGAAAACTGCAGTGTGCAGTTTAAACGACAAATTAAGAGACACTTTATGTCTTTGCAAGGGTTGAGGACTGAAGTGTAACTACCAGTGGATGGTTACAAGTAAACCTCAATAACACACACACAATTAAGGTTAAATGAGTAAAAAACAGCTAAAAGGGAACGGAGCTGTACTTATGTGGGTGAATTAGAGGGCCTTTTGTTACCCAGATCACAACTACTAGCTCACAACAGCAAAAAGGGTGTCCCTCATCCATACAAGACAGCAAATTTCTCATACCCATCTCACAGCAGCAACCTGCGCAGACACAGTACCAAGGCTCAACACGGTGCCTCCAGGCTTGGGGCTACATGTGGTCACCAGTGAGCTGGGAGTGCCCTTATCTGCTTGACAGCACATTACCCAGAAGACCAGATCAAGCCTGAACTCTAAAACAAGCTCTGGCATCTGATGTGGTTCCCGGTATAATTCAAGCTGTTTCCTCCAATCTGAACCTCCAGTGCTGGACCTTCCACTTCCCAGCTTGTTTTCCCATTCCTTTATTAACACACTTAGGCTCAGATGAAATGTTAAGGATATTGTAAAGCCCTTGCATTTACCACAGCTTTTCTGAGACAAAAAGCTTATTTTGTAGAATGTTGGCTAAGAAGAGTTATTCTGGGAGCAAGGGGAATGCTAATGTAATGAACAGACTAAGAGGATGAATTTTACATTTTCAAGCATAAATTCTTAATGAAGTTAGAGCACGGGATAAGAATAGACTTTAAAAAAAAAGCCATGGCACAGAAGAGACGTAAGAAATCAAAACCACGCTTGGGAAACATCATGGGTGCTGGTATACTACAAAAGAAATATTAAAAGTTCATCCAGTTTTAAAGGCAGAACTGCATCCTAATTTGGCACTGATGTTTCAACAGAAATTGGTCACTACTTATTCCTTTGGAATAATATGAATTTTCACAGCAGAAGCTTATCTACCTTCATGTATAGGAAAGATGTTATCAACCAACAGGCAAACAAACTACTCAAGGTTGTGAGCCTCAGAAAATACAATGAACAAGACAGACTGAACATGAAAACAAGCCTGGACAACTGATTTTTGTAACAGTACAGATTTATACACCTCTATAAACTGTTTTACAGTAATTCTGAGAAACCCACAAAGGTGATGCATTACAAAAGTAATGTATCCTAAAATACACATAATATTTAGAAGTGTTTATAACAAGGGAATTTACTTTATATATGACTTCTAACATGTATGTCCTCCTGTACGTAGAAGTAGGGAGGTCTAGAACACAGAAGCCAATTTAATAAATGAAGATAAACTAGCCCAAACTGAATGCTCTGATTTGAAGTTAAGTACAGAATAGACACGTATGAAACTTTAACTGATTTCTACAACCTCCAGAGACAAATGCATTTTAAAATATTAATAACAAAGTTTAAAAGTTTAAAATGCTAAATCTCACTACACTCTAACATGTTAAAGTGGCACAAATAATACAGCTAGAAACAAAAATATATTAACAGAAATGCTCACTTTTAAAATAAGTATGACTTACATAGCCCATCTCAACAGTGATCTTTAAACCACCTCAGATACAAAGAAAAAATGTTCAGAAATGGGAATATTCATCTTCTACTCCCTTTACTTTCTTATCTTCCAAATAGTGATTAGCAAATTGAGCACTCTACAAATTTTATAGGTATGGGGGCAAAATACCAAAATTTAAACAAAATTTATGCAATTTTTTAAACATTTTCTTACAAAACCAAATTTCGGCTTCTATAAAACTGCCACTAGTAATAAAAGCAAGTATTTCTAGCTCGTTACGTTACTTGGTAGAACACACGAACTCGGAAACAAACGGATAAGTCGTGCATGCAACACCACCTGCTTGTCCAAAGAACGAACTTTAGGCAGAGAAAATCAGACTTGCAAAACGAATAAATAAAGTACTTTTTACAATATCAACCACTTACAACAACAGTATGTAAAAAACAGACTGTGGCGTTCTATGATGTAGTCTGCAGCTGCCCTTATTCTGAGTAGGAAGGGGAGAGTTGCAGAAGCGACAGGTCACAGTTTTATGATCCATCTTGGTATCAGAGGAGGCTGCGCACACTAAGCATGGGGTGCAGGCTGGAACACGTCCCCATGGGCTGTTCCTCTATGTCAAAGCTTGAACGCAGCTGTAATCAACTCCATTTTGTTCAAAGGAATGGCAGGTTCTCTGAAAGGGCAATGCAGATACTCGTGACTTTAAAAGGAATACTTCAGGTCAATATTTGTGCGTTGATTCACTTGGAAACTGGACATTTAATGATTTTGGACTCTTCCAGCGTCTCATAAGCAGAATGGATGAACGGATGCATTAAAACGAAGTGCGGAGGAAAGCTGATAGGGATTTTTACCATATTTCTTTTGGTTGAACCCTTTTGCCCTAAACATTTGCTGAGAATTAGAACCTGACCTGTTGTTATTTTAAATTTCTCATCTCTTCACAAATAAAACTGAGAATCACAGGAACAAAAACTGGAACAATAAAGAAAGCACAAAAAAAAAAAAACAATCCTCGTCTTCCAGACAAGCTGTAACCCAAATTTTCATTATCACTTCTACTTGTACAGCCAAGTCTTCTAATAGACACAAAAGTATTACTTCCACAACTTATTTTTTGTGTGTTTATATAAATAAATGCCTATCTCATCAACCCAAAGATGTGACAAGCTGACTCTCACTGCACAGCAAGTCATTCCCAGACGGCTGGATCAATAACATCCCTGCTCTAAAGACCTGAAGGTCTAAAGAAAGGAAAGGACAGGAAGGAAAACAAAAGCACACAGAGCCCTTTCACCACAGCCAAGATTACTGTTTGAAGATTTTATTTTAGAACATTAATAATTCATAATGACAGTGTAATGTAAACTAGGTTAGAAGATTATGCTCTCAAGTACCACACAAGGGATTGAATGACAGAATAATAACCACTAGCCAAAGCAGCAAAATTTTAGGAGGTAAACGAGGGGAAGAGCACTTGGAGGACCAGAACAAGCAAATCTGAGATGAATGAACAAAAGCAGGAATAGAGATACTGAAGAAAAGGGGAGAACAGATGCAGCCTGTAGAAAAGAGCACACAAGGATACAGTACAGAAGAAAAGCTCTGCTGCGGGCCTTCTGGCATGGTATAGTTTTCAATATACATACAAGAGCTTAAAATTGAGACAAAAATCCAACATGGTGCAGGTTAGCAAGACACAGCTGAAATGGAATACAATTTTAGAAACAGGTGCAATGGTACCCTGAAACCTGCTTTACATTCTGAACTTTCCTTAAGCTTTCAGGGTGCTATTGATCCACTAAATGGTTTATCTGTCTGCATTAGAAATTGCAACTCATGGCTTCAAACAGCTATTGTTTAAGAAAATACTTATCTCCTGCTCATAGGCAGGAACAGTCCCATGCTAATGCAAGCAGCTGTGTCACCCAATCTCTGCTTCTCCCCAGCTCAAGTCCATTAAGTTGGCACTAAGTACTCACTGTTACTGCATCTCTACTATTAGTGTTTCAGTACAGGATGTCAACAGGCCTGTCTGCACACTCACCTATTTTCCAAGTCAAAACTAAAAATAGCACACGGTTGCCTCATAGTACAATTAAAAACAAATGTTGGAAGATTCATGGGACTCTCCATCAACAATAATAAACACATGACGGCCTGGTTAAGAATATATATTTCTTTCTCAGAATTATGCCCTTGCCAGGAATCTTTCAACACAGGGGTTGTTTCTGTATCCATGCTGAAGATCAAAAGGCCTTTGAGGGAGAAACTATATGGAAGGATGGCTTTTTGTACAGAACTGAGCACACTACTATCATTTGAGAAAACCACTGTTATCTGAGAGTAAGGACAGAAAAAGAAAAGCTTCCATATTTACTACAGTCTCTTAAGAACCTTCTAAGCTTTTTGTTCCTACTAAAAGTTGGTAGCTTGTCCCAGCCATCCTAAACGCTTTGAACAGGGTAGGGGTAGTAAATGAGTCAGCTCATTTACCAGCAGATCCCAGCCTTCAAAAACAATTATACAGAAAACCAGTTACAGAACACTTGGACTATAGGTGAAATGGCTAGCAAACACTAACGCCCACCAACTTCTCAAGTCACAAGTACATACTCCCCTTTGGGAGCCTCCGATTTCCCAGGGCAAACTACCAGGTTATACTTTACAAGTGGTCCCACTGAGGGCAGCCAAATGGTGAGCCAGAGAGACAGGAATTCACACCTCGAGCTCCAAACTGAAGGGTTTAACTCTTCTGCTACTGCAGCTCCAGGCAGAATATAGGGATTTTAGCATTTATACAGTGCCTTGACGTGAAAAAATGATGACATTCAGACCACAACACCTCACTATTTCCAACCACGTGGCAAGCAAATGGCCAGTTTCTGATCAGCATAAGAAAAACAAAAAGACATCTGAGCTTGCCAAGTTTTAGGTATCACCAATATGTCCCTCCCCTGTAGTCTCCTTCCCGTAGAGGGGAAAAACTATTCCCAAGAATAATAACTGGTAGAAAAGAAAAGGAATAAAAAGAAAAATTTCCATTAAAAAAGAAATTAATTCAGGGAAACTCATTCATTCATTCAATGTGAGATGTAGATTACAATTCAGTTGCCAAAAGATTACCTACTCAAAATTCACCATTTCACATTTTGCATAATGATATATTCACAAAGTTGTTCTGTTGCTCATTATTCCTGAATTGCTTATCTACTCTGTTTTCAAAAGTGACATTATACTGTCTTGCAGTCAACTCTGACCAATTATTTAACACATTTAAGAAAGCAGAACCTGCACCAAACCAAGCACTAAACCAGGAGGGTATCACTTGCTGCAAACCCAGAACAATTTCCAAATGTCATTCAAGCTGAATATAGTCCTCTTCATTAATCCTCTGACATTTGTCAAATAGGAAATTCTAACTAAAATAAATTCTAAAGACCTGTATCAAGTGACTTTTAACTAAAAGGAAATTTAAGTAGAGATAGGAAACGATCAGCAACTCTTGACAAGCTTTTGGATATTTCAAAATAAAAGCATAAAGAACCTCATTAAGTCTGAATTCTGAAATGCTTTTTTATCTTCCCTAAAAAATATGGAACTTCTCCCATTTACAGATGCTGCCCTGCTTCTGTAAAATATGTGTAGCCTTCAAAACCCAAGAGAGCAGACTCGCTGAGGACACTGCACATCCAGCCACACTCAGACACCCAAACAAGCCATAGCACTAAATATAGGTCTCCCCTCATCCACTGCAACAGCTTATACAAAAAAGGCTTTAACAGGCAGCTCTCCCAGTACATTTGCTGAATGCCTACATATATTCTTGTTACTTACCACAGTTATTGATTAAATACTTGTTTCCTAGAATAGGCTTTTTATGTAAATAAATTCATATATTCTTAAATGATATCACAGATGTCCACAAAATCCTAATTATATAAAACTCATAGCATCGTAATTACACACTGATCAAGTAATTATGTACTGAGCTCAAACACTTAAGTATTTTGGAGCAACATTAGGTTTCCCATTTTGTTTTACTTAAACAAGACAGCAAGGATCTGACCACCATCACATTAGAGATGATGACCAGATTATGGGAAAAAAAAAAAAAATCCATGGCAGTATTCCGCAAAGCTATAAAAAATTAATAGCTATAATCAATGGACATTATTAAAACTAGAACATCCAAGGGAAAACAGTCTCATAAAAATAATCATTACCATATAAACCTATAAGAACATGTTCCACAACTAGCACGAATTCATTAAAGCAAAACAGTGTGAGAAAAATCATTGAATAATGCAGCTGAACCAAATTCTTCTCTTTGATTTGTTAGGATAAAGCAAATTTCCATTGAGACTTCACCTCACCTGCAGCACCCAGACATGCCAGAAATATGGCACTTGAACACTTTCATCCTGTTATCACAAACAAATTAATCCATTTCCAGCTTGTATCTTGCCAAAGGTGTTAGAGGGAGTGTAATGGTTTTTTGAAATGAGAGAAATGCACAGTCTGTAATCTCAAACCTATTTCTTCCAAGTTAGAACAATTAATTCATGGCATCTTTTAAGCAACCTGATATCAAGAAATGCCGTAAATCATATTTTGATTAAAGGACAAATATGGGTGTACAAAGGACTTGCCAACTCATAAATAGGACCAGCTGTGAATCATGGCCTCATTTTCTCCTTCAGTAATTTGACTTCTCTGCTACCCCAAGAAGAGTGCGAGATCCCAAATATGAGACTCAATACTTCAGTTTAATTTTGGACACCATTCTCTTTTCTTCCTAAAGATACATGACCTTAATTACAACCCACAGTTGCATCAACTATAGCAGTCTTATTTCACCTGCTATCAAATTTATTATTGTAATGCTGCCACTTCACGTTTCCTTTTGCTCTTTTGAAAGGTTTGCATTCTTTTCAAAGGTTATGTATAGAATATTTGCATTCTTAGACTAATTCTTTCACAGGCCATGGACTTCCATGCTGACTTGTCCCAAGATGCATCAACGTCGTCCACATAAAAAATATCAACATCAGGAAATACATGCAACGTAGAGTACAAGCAACGTAGATTCTTGCAAATGCAGTCTATCAGAAGTAAAAAGTGAGAAATGGTTAAAAGTAAGGCATAAGTTTTTCAGCCTAATTTTTCCACCAGTTCCTAGTAGCACTTGCATATCCACGGAAATGAACTACTGCCTGGCTAACCTGAGGGTGTTAAGCTGAGTAGATCAATGCTAGCAGTAACTTGCCAAGATGAACCTTTGCTCTAAGCAAGTAGGAATGGCTATCACTGGCACTGTAACCAAGTAAACAAAACTACAACAAAGGAAGACTGGATAAAACAGGATCAAGAGCTGCACAGGTGAAAGCAACAAGGACAAAAATAAAAAGTTATTATAGTGGACCTAAGCTCTTACACAGAGCCATGTATCTGGGAATCATCAACCATTCAGTATTTAGAGAGCAGATGGCTGGAAGGTCCCCATATGTGAAAAACATATTAGCAGGAAGAGTCAATAGTAACAGTAGAATATAACCTGACACTAAGACTTTTATATGAACCATTCTTAAAGAGAAAAATATAGACGGACCCTTGTCAAAAGCCTGAAGATTGAAGGATTCCAGAGGAAAAAAAAAAAAAAAGCAGTATCAGAAAAGCTTTTGAAACTAATCAATAATAAAAAAGAGCAGTTCTCAACTGACTTTAACAGTAATCTGATTTTGATACTTAATTGCTACTTACCAGTCTGTGAATTAGCCCCAAAGCTAAACAGCATTTAATCGTGTTTAATCACCCTGTTGTAAAGGCACATTACCCAATACCCGCCCTCAAATAACAAACATGTATTTAAAATTATATTGATGACAATGGTATTAAAATGTTAAGAGACTGCTCCCTGGCCACTGCCCTTCACCTCACTGCAAGTGCAGCCTTGATGAGCACCATATTAAGAATTTTCCCTGAGTGCTTCCCAATGTGCAGGGAAAGCAGCAGGGACACTGGGCAAGCACCTCTCATCGCAGCAGCGCACAGTAAGTACAGACACATGCTACATCCCTTACTTTCACTGACAACTTGATTTCCACTCCACACATGGGATATATGTTACTGCCCATTAGAGGGACAGATGCCTAAAATAGTTCAACTTCACATTTTCTGGTTACTCTTACAAGAGCTGGCCAGCAAGCGCAATCTTCCTCTGAAATAACAGTCTAGATCCAGGGGCTATTGCATTACCACCTGATGAGTAACTGAAATTTGACCGGCTACATCCACACTGCAGCATGTGAACTTCAAAACCAGCCCTCTGATGGCTATGCTGGCTCAAGTTTTAAGTAGGTGCCTCCAAGTTCCAGTTTCATAACTGCACACACAAAGATCTCTAGCTTGGTTTAGCCTTGGCCTGTGACTGCCTGACTAGGTGAAGTTTCCTCCTAGTGACTAATCTGAAGGTTTCCACTGGGGCCACTGATGGCCAAGCATGTTCCACTGTAGCACAACATGGAGGAAGAGCTAATCCTGCAGGAAGAATACACCAGTTAAGCTCTCAAACACTTTAATAGAGACTGAGCTGGTTTGAAGTTGCTTCAGTTTACAAACTCTTGTACCCCACATTTAAGCCTGCTAACAACAGGCTTGATTTTACTCATTATTCTTTGTAGTCACCGTGTTGGGAGACAGAGACTTCAACCTGCTGGCTTCTCTAAAAACTAACGTGGATTTACAGAGTGCAGTCCCCACAGTTCTAGGCAGGGCTTTTTTAGGACACTCTACGCCAGTTTACTTTTAAGTTGGTTTTCTTGACATCAGCCATGCCTGGGAGGGTTCTTTTCCTGCATGGTACAAGCTGCACATGTACTTGGAAGCGAGCACAAGGTACAACCAGGAATTTACATGCACACACAGGTAGAAAGGTTCCCATTCCTTAATTCACTTTATCTTTCTTAAGTTCATAAATGGTCACACAAACACCAAACGGTTAGTAAGTCCTAGTCGATACCTCTCCTTACCTCCACTGAAAAGGATGGCTGTAGCACGGACTAGATGGATTGCTGTGGGGTTGTGAGTTCAGGTAAAATACTAGAGGAGAAGTAACAAGTGCACAGTCAGCACTAAATGGGAATTTAAGGTGCTGCAGACCTGGAGCAGACGTAGGGGAGAACATGTGCTGATGAACATCAGTTCCTCGGCAGTGGGAGTACAAAGGAGAGGAGATTCTGACAAGGTACCGCAGTAGGAAAAAAAACATAAATCAGGGTCAATATCACATCTTCTGTTTCAATTAAAAAAAAAAGCGAGATACTTCCAAAATATAAGTTACATCTTCTTAACAAATGCAATAAACTAAGTGACCAAAAGTAATCTTTCTGATTATCATCCAAACCAAAACGTATTTTTCAGCCAATTTAGTATGTATTCAACGTTATTTTTCCACTATGAAAATGGTCCAAGCTGGAATTAGCCAAATCCTTTTTTTTGTACTGATTCCCAGGCTTTCTGGAATACACATCATTTAATGTAAATCCTCAATGTAAAACCTTTAATTGAGGAAAAAATAACAAATTGATAATGGCAACCCATACAGACACTGACCATTTATACCACAGCCTTCACAATTTGGGAGCCATGGTTCCAAGCCACACTGTGGCAACAATAGAAGTATGCCACTGTGAAAACACGAATTACCAAACCATTAACTAGGAAATAACGGTTAGCACTGACAGTGTTTTAGAACAACTAAGTAAGCCTGAAAGCAGCGCTGCAAAATAGCTTTATCCTCATTTTAGCAATGGGGACACTGAGGCACAAAGCAGTCAAGTGACTTGTCCACAGCACGTCCATTGCACTGTCCGGATTACAGCTGAGGACACTGATCCCCAGCTCTGTGCTTGGTTCTGTGCACTATAGTGCGTTGCAGGGTTAGCAGCCAACAAGCATCCATATACACAGAGAGCACAGAAAATATCCCAAAGTAGCTGCTTTCCAAAAAGCTGCAAACAGACTTTAACATGAACACAAAAATGAGGTTCTAACACCTACTTTATTGAGCTATACACGATGAGATGTCCTTCACTAGAAATAAAGTAAAAGTTAATACACAAATACTGGTACTGTAAAGTGTGCTTATGTATTTGAAACTTGTTACACTAGTTTCAAACTAGTTACAAACTAGTGCCACTGTATTCTTACAACTCTAACTCTGATTTTGACTGAGGGCTGAAAAAAGTTTCTATTTACTATATTTAAACATAAAAGTGAGCAAAAGAGACAGCTGGGGAGTGCTTCAGCTTTTGTTTAGCATTTTACACTGAAAGTCCTGAAGTTAAGCACATTTGTCAGCGTTCCTTGCTTTAAATTTCCTAATGAATCCAAATACTCATCAGCAAGTAACCTCTGGATATTGGACATCCTCTCCACCAGCAATCTCTGCTTAAACAGAGTCCATACCCAGGAAAGGTTAAGCCTGCCTCACACCCTGCTCCTCCCTTCACTAGATTCATTTAATCTCCTCTACTTATAAACTTAGTATTAAATATACAATTTCCTTAATTTTACCTAATGGAAATAATAAATCTAATTACAAATTTCATAAATAGCAGTTTTCATTAGTAGATTTCAAAGCATTTTAGAAGGACACAAGCACTAAAAAGTAACTGCTTGTTTAAAGTTCGTTTGTAGAAATACATGTGGCAATGTAAGTAAAGATTATTTGCTCCAAATCTAAGAGTTTCCAATAACATTCTTAAAAGATAGGAAAGGTAACAAAGCCTGGAGATTTGAGCTCGTGATAGCTTCCTGGCAGATTATTAAAAGTACTTTTTAAATCTGACAAGTGATAAAACGAGAAAGACAGTTACTATATTCATTCATGTTTGGTACAAAGCCTAACCACAATGTACCCCATTTAAAAACACCCAAATATTGCTCTGTTCTGGCTGTACTTTGCGGTAAATGTTGAACAAAAACAGTAAAGCTTCCAACTGAAATTTCGTGTACAGCCAAAATAAGCACCACAGATAAGGAAACTTCTAACAAACAGAAAATTCTGACTTGTTCTTCTTCATAGTTTCAATTTGAAACATTTAGGTGAAATTTATTTTTCACAACAGTCCTTACTGGATCCGCAGAGATGGGGCTCCAAGCCTCTGTTTCCTCCGTTTCATCATTGTGCTGATACACTATGTTTCTTCCCAGCGTGTAAGAGGCTTAGAGCCAGGAAGGAGAACCCACCGTTATCACTCCAACACAGAGCACAGAACAATCAGTGCAGTTCCAAGCTCTTCGTATACCCCCAACGTCAGAGAGAGCTCAGGAGTTCAGTAATGGTCCAGATTAATCACACAGCTCATATCAAAAACCTAACTATTGTAAAAGAAAAATAACAGAAAAATCTTCTACAAGTCTATTTGTAGCATCCAAGGAAAGGAAACGAAGCCCACGAGTACGACAGGAAGGCACAGAAGAGTCCAAGACACAAACTGGCCATCTGACCTGTCACACAGCCAGCGATACAGCCCAGACCCACCCTGGCTGAGCCCACAGCAAATCAGCGACAAACTTCTCCTGGGCTTCAAGGAGCAGGAACAGTGGTTCGCACCAAATCAAAAGGAAAGCATAAAGCCAAAGGGAGCGATGGCACACTTGAAAGGATTCTGGCAGAAATCTCACATAGCAGCTTGAAAACTCACACTGCGATAGGAATAGAGTCGCTGCTCCCCGCCAAAGCCCTTGCAGAGTCATCAGCGGTGCAAAGAGCAGCTGTTCCCGACCGGCGGGAACACGTGAACCAGCCCTTCTTCAGTAATCAATCCCCTTAGGAACACACACAACTTGAGCCTTAAACATCTTCTTGTAACTCCAGAGCTGTGCTTCTGCTACAAACTTTATGGATTCTCCCACTGAAAACAGCAACAGCAATTGCAGCAGCCTGGGGAGCCAAATGCTGAAGGAAGGAGGAGGGAGGGGGGGGGGACACCTTCATTAGGAGACAACACTCTTGTACAGTGCAAGTCTTGCACTTCTGTTAGCAAATGGTAATTTCAATCAGTTTCAAGTAATTTCAATCAGTTTCAGCTATTAATGAACAGCTCCAAAATAATGCCCAACACTTTTGAAATGTGTATTTCCAAGAAGGTAGCTTCCCCCAAAAAAATTTCCTCATATATTTATTTGATAGACTTTAAAGTGTTGAAGACTCTAGGCTGGTAGAGACTGCTATTCTCATGAGCAAGTACTCATCAACCAAGTAAATTCCAGATTACAACTCCAGATATATCTTCTGATTCTTTCCTGGATGATGTATCTTCGTTGTCTTCATCCCTGGAGGATACAACCTGGAAGGTATATATCTTCAGATTCTCCCCCGATTCAAACAACAGGAGTGCCCCAAACTACAAGATCCCAACCTCTCAAAATCTATGTCCCATCAGGAGAAGAACCTGCCAGTCCCAAAAGTAAGGGCCAGGGTGCCCAGGTTGGCTGTTCCTTAAACAACCAGAGCCCCTAAACTCTGCCCCCCAACCCCATGCCATGCTTCCAGAGTAAGAAAGCACAGCAAGCCACAAAAGGTAGAAATCTGTTATGTCATGTACAGTTCTACTATACTTGTTCAATGTGAACCTGGATTAAGTAGTGGAAACTTGATAATAAAAACAGCAAAAAAAGACTTTTCTTACTTTTAAGTCACTGATAAAAACCTCCATAAATTCTTGGTCTTTGAGATGACGCTATACACAGAACACTAAAATCCCCCTTATTCACTATATCACTTTTTTAATGGAAACAATGCTTTCACATTATTTTTAAAGCCTAATATACAAATAGCAACACTCCTACGGAGACCTGCAGGAGTAATTCGGCACGTTCCACCCCCAGAGCCAGCCCCACATATCAGTTTAAGAATGCCTGGTTATTTTTGATCTACTTGCTTGTGGGCTGCTTCTACGCAGCTCAGAAAAGGATGGGGTGGTTAGCAAACACCACCGCTTTCTCTCCCCATCCATACAAAGTTTCACAAGCAGAAAGCACTGAAGAGACGCATTATTTCTTACTCTGTTTCCAGATCCAAGACCGAACAGAGTGAGAAGGAAGCAAAACTCCCCATTCCTTTTTCAGAACTGCTTTTTTCTCCATTTCCAGCACACTGACTTCTCCACGCTTGAGGCACACCACTTGCTCCTGGCAGGGAAATGGCATCCAGCAGAAGCGCTTAGCCACCAAGGAGAACAGAAATGGAATGATATACTCCATTTCTCTGCAGATACAGAGGAAATTCCCACAGCACCTGAGCATGGCAAGACAAAGACATAAACCAGCACCAAAGGCCAGAATTCTTTTTTCCTGTCATCAAACCTGCTGTTGTTTCCAAGCTCTAAAATAAGACAAGTAGAAACTGGTATTCAGCATATCCTCCCAAAGGAATTCCTTGGAGTGTTTGTGTGTTATTTTACTGTCAAGAAACTGGGGGTAAGTTTTAACAAATTACGATGAAGGCTTGTTTAATGAAACAGCCTATGAAATGTCTAAGGCTGCAGAAACTAAGAACCTTCAGAGGTTTGTAAGTAGAGGGAAGGGCACAGGAGAGAGAGAAAGAGAGAAAACGAGCCCCACAATGGACATAAATTGCCTTAAAGAGAGATCAGAAGGAATAAAAAATACCATAAAAGCCTTGCTCGTCTTCAGCAAGCACTAGTAAGTTCCTTACCACATTTCATAAAGATAGACATAAAAATTTGAGATAAATACTATTTATCAGCACCCATCACCTTCAAAAGAGCAGTTGGTAATATCTGATTTATTTAAATGTGTATTTTACTGCACATATTCTGAATTATAATTATTTTTCATGTTTCTCATGTCCCTGTGTTCTTCCTCCATCCACACACAGACTTTAAAATTATATTTGGTACAGATGGTTGACAGCAGGAAAGAATTAGCAAAGAATAACTTGCATCCGAAATCAGAAACTGGTTTAGCCAATTTAGTTTGCTGTGGAAATTACTCTTCTCAAATTTAGATATACTGTAGGAGAGAAATCTTCTCTTCTTGAAAATTTTGTGTTTAGATAGTACAAAAATCACAGCGACCCAGGCTAGCAACCCTGCCTAGGAAACCATGTGGATGGCAAATATAAACCCACATTTCTCATAACAATCTGAACAGGTCAATAGAGTTCATGCTATAAACAAGTGAATTTATTAAAAATGGGGTACTGAACAAGAAAGCAGACGGTTCAAACACAACCCCAACTCGATTTAGTGACTGCTGATTAGCTGGGGAGGCAATTGAGAGAAGACGGTGTTGCATCCTGCAGCCACAATGAAAACGTGCAGTTTACAGCCTGGTCTCTTGGACGCCGAGTTGGTGTTATACACATGAATGCACATGAGCACTTCATCAGGAGCCCCATCTTGCTGCGCAGATCCCACCTTTGTCCTTTCAAGTCTGGAATGTCTCCAGTGTGCTTCAAGTGCAGGTGCACATCAAAACCATTTGAAAGCTGCAGCCAACTATACAAAAAACAATCTCTGTGCAAAGAGAGCACCAAAGAACAGAACTGGGTAATCACTGGAAATAATTAAACCACTTCCACTAATAGGATGGAGATCAAAGTTTGGGTCTATCACTTCACATTCACTATTTGAAATTAAAGAAAATATTCATTAATGTTAATTACTTTTTGTGAACAAAGCATGGGGAAAACATAACCAATACATTTATATGTATTATTTATCAAAGGAAAACTTTGAACTCTGATTACTGAACCACACCAGAGAGAGAAGATAACTCCTTGTTCTTGTTCTCATGCTTATATTATTCAACCCTTAGTAGCCTGCAACTCAGTTGAGTATACTTCCCTTTAGTGTATTAAATATAATCCCCCTAACAGAAACAGACTCACTTTAAGCACATTAACAACAAAATGATATCTAAATAATCGGGCATTCCTCTTAATGTCACCATGCATACAATTCCCCCATCTGTTTTATATGCCTGCTCACTCGGTGCTGATTATTTCACGATTAGACTACAAGATCTTCAAGGCCAAAGCCATCATTTACATTGTGCTTGTGCTCACTTCCTCTAATATGGAAGCAGAATTGCTAATGAACAGACTTTACAGGCTCCATTTCACCACCCCTTCTCTTCAGTCTCTACCCAAAACCTTCTTTAGGTGACAAAATTCCTCACGCTCTCCAGCCAGCCATCTAACTCCACTCTTTTTCCTCAGTGCAAACAAGCGTATCAACTGTTGTTATGCCTACAATCAATTCCTGCAGAAAAATAGCAACTACTAACACTGACCCAGGCAAATATGAAGCAATGAGAGTCAGGTGAAGAAAAAGAAGCATTGTCAGGAAGAGCTTGACCTTCTACATGTGGTGATGACAAATACCATAGCTAGTCCACAGTGTAAAACCTTTCTAACTCGACAATCAACCAAAGCAATCGCCTAGCAAGCAGCAACAATCACGCCTTCATTCTTCTTCAGTCTGGATGGAAAATAATTATTTCCTCCCCAAATACAATGTTTAACAGTAGTAGATGCACCCAAGGTCCAGACTAGCACACAGACAAACGCTGCAGGGCTGTGTATTTCTACATAACGCAATTGGTACTGAACTGCTACAAAGGCTGGAGTTTGTGCAGAAAATGGATGCACCTCTTGAGGGTTTCTGGCTCCAAGCCAGGTACTGCATCCTTCTGTCAATTCCTGCTTCTGCTCCTGTCAGTGAACAAAAGTCAATGAATGACAGTCGATGAATCAGGGCTTAGCTACACCCATAACCAACCCTGCTCATTAGCTATGGAACAACAGCTTTTCAGAATAAAATTTGTTTTCAGAATTCAGTTTTGCTTCTGAGGTTCACTGTTCAGTTGATTCAAGCACAGGAAAAGCCTCCAGAAGAACCAAGAACTGCCTACAGTCTGTATGTAAGTGCACACCATTAGGCCAACCTTTCTGACAGAACAGTTAAACAAATTTCTACATATGTGTATTTTTTACATATATACACACACATATTATAATTATTCCACTTTTTGACATAAATTCCTCTAATTCCTCATTCCAAGACTAACAGTGGATTTTTTCTAAATCAAGCAAGCACTCTGATACTGGGATATGCAAATCATGTACATCAGCTCCACAACACCCATATGCTTAACAGTACAGCATTAACACAAATATACAGAGGCCACCATGTACTATTGACTGCTTAAATAGTTAAACTTTTCAAACAACAAGAAATCACTTGGTAGACTTAACTATGTAATCTGTACTTCCAGAAACTGCACTCAAACAGTTACAAAACACAGGCAACTGACAGAAGACATTTCAATTCTTCATAGATTTTCAGCCTCACTAACAGCTGCAACCTGATGCTCAAAATTTATAGCCTGGATCTTCTTGACACAGGTTGCTAAATTTCTTCACATAATGATGTCTTAAAAGGCATTCACTTGTGGAAGAAAACTCAAGTGAAGTAATGAAAACTGAAGGTGTTACATCAATATAGAAATAAAACATTCAGTTACTTGGTTTAGTTACTACTAAATAAAGCATTTGAAGCTATTTGTATCTCAGATATTTGAAACGTGAGTACACGAATGGTTTTGTGTCATACCCACCTCCACGCTTGAACAAAGGAAGGGAATATCTCTGGCATCCTCAGTTTCAGTTCCAGAAGTTTTATACCAAAATGGGTAAGAGTTACATTAAACCAAAAACTTACTGATAACTCGCTGCTCCACCATTTGTTCTAAGAACCTTCGTGACCTTCAAATCATGAACACCACCCTTCGTAAAAACCTACCACATACAGTTAAGTCAGCCTTTAAGGCATGCTGGTTAAAATATAATAAGCAGCCCGTGTTTCATGTTCTTTAAATAATTCCCTGGCTGGTTCACCCCTGTCATATGAACGAAACAAAAAGGTCTGGTCATGCCCCATCTTAAAAAAAAGGCCTTTTGATCCCTTGTATTGTTCAGTCCTGAATCACTGGCACTACACAGCATTTTCTAAACACTGGTTCTTGTACAAAGAGGATAGCTTACATTGAACGACTGGAAATAATTTCTCATTAGAACCAGAAACCTGAGGAAGAAAGGTTACACGCTTCTGTCAGCTTCGTGTCTGTAGTCTACAAGCTTTGGGAAACAATTTAAAATCATAATGCAATAGCAGGCAGTACAAGAGCTTTCTCTTTTATATAATGCAATCAATAACACAATTTCTTCCACCATAAATCTGTAAGCACAGCAGAAGCTAAGCTGTCACAATACCACTGAAACACAAGATAGCTCACTAAATGTCCTTAAACATCATAAAGTATTGAAGAAATGCTTTTTTGCTTAAACCACACTTTTAAAAGCCTACTTTCCCCACCAATTGCCACGTTGTCGAAATATCTCCATTACAGTGACTGCTCCACAAACACCTGACCTCATGGCCCAGGAGCTACGTACTCAGACCTCTGTCAACAGACTGTTTGAAGAGCAGCCATCAAAGTTGTCCATATCACATAAATAATCAGTGACTTCTGTGGATTCGGTTCAGCGATGTCAGTGCAAGCAACACTCAACACCGCAGCTACTTCTGTATCAGGATCAGCTCAAGCTGGTAATTAGAAGTAAGCTTACACTACTACTGCTTTTCCTGCTACACTTAAGGAAATGAATAGAGGCTTCAAGCTAGCTGCTTCCAAGTGCCTGACAGATTCTTGAAAATGCTAACAGACAAAACAGAGTATCTGCCCATTTAAACGATTTCCACAACTGAACAGCTATATATGTTCAAAACAAACCAAGTGATGAATAAAGAATAATTCTACTTACAAGCTTCCTCTTCTGGGGAGGCTGAGCTCCTTCTGAAACAAAAACAAAGAATGGAAACCTTCAGTTAATTTCACTTGTTATTATGTATTACTCATTTATTTATCAGTAAAGGGCTGAAGCAAAATTAGTAGCAAGCTGGCCCTTCTGATCACATGCTCAGGGTATAGCTGGGCACAGAGTGAAAATGTGAGTCTGCACACTATAGCACTGTAGTTCAGGGTATAAAAATAACTCATTTTGTCCGAATAATCATTGCCTTTGCAGTCTCAAAGTCCTAAGCAATCAACAGAGCAAAAATAACTGAAATTAAAGCCTAAACACAGATAAAGCAATAATTAGTTCTATTCTACATCCCTCATCAGCACTGTACCTGCACCCCTTCCAGAGCCGTGGTACCCAATATTCCAATACTCTCACCAGAAGGAAAAATTAATGCCACAGAGGGGCTTTTGGTATTGCTTTTTTAAAATGTATACATTACTTTAATATTTAATTATTTTATTTATTTTAATAATATTAAATATAACAAGATTACACTAAATAAAATAATTAAATAACGTGGAACTAATTATTAATTTGTTTATTCTAGCTAGCTAACATATTATCACAAAATGAAATCCAAGGCTAATGAGATCAGCAACCACTTCAAAGCAGCGGTTTTCGCCCAAGCACCAAAAGCAGAGGAAGGCCGGAAATTTTACGGTTTTTGTTCAGTCGCACAGACCACGAGCACGCAGAAGGCACAGGCAGTGATGCGCACAGCACCGCGACACACCAACCCTCCCCGGGTTTGGGTTTCAACGTCCATCTCAGCACGTCGGTGCTTCCCCCATGCACCCATACATCCGCCCTGCGCTTCCGCACGGAGCCACTAGGTGGCAGCCGCCGCCCGCCAGCCGCCGCTGCCGATGCTTGCCCCACACTCAGCCCCGCCTGACACCGCCCCTCGGCCCCGCCCCTTGGGGCTGGCCCCGCCTCCTTTATCCCTGATCCCGCCCCCCGAACATTGAGAATAGTCAATAGAAGAACAAATCCATCATCTCCAGCGATCTCTTTTCCGTATTTAGTGATGGTGACGTGCTGACTGACATGATTAACAGTGTGAATGACAACCTGCCAATGATCTGTTAAGTCAGATACTGGTCATTGGCAAAGTTTTTCAAAGATACCAAGAAATTACAGCTACGAGAACTTACAAAAAACATTAAAGCATCATTAAATCCTACCCATGCTGGTTTTATTTTCAAATTCCCTACACTTTGAAATTTCCTTGCTGTTGAACAGCACTGAGCAAATTCCATGTGTGAATTCTCACAAGCCTGACAGCTTACAGCATCACGAAATAAATTCCTATCATCAGACAAACTTGTCAAGATCTAATCAAAACATTTCAAGTATGTAAGATAATAAATCATTAGCATCTATAACAGGTTGTGTGGTTTATAGTCTAGAAAGGTGCTTCTTCCACTCCCGTTTGTTGGAAAGAATTAGTTTCCAACTGTGAAGTCTAGGTAGCAGTGACAGCTTTTTGCCACTGCAAATGGATATATAGGTAAGATACAGTTATTATATATTACTCTCTTTGCATCTATATATATATGTATCTCTTACAGCATCTCCTCAGGTGTATTAAATTTATCATCTTTAAAGAATATCTGATATAACAAAGGTGCTTAGCAGTGGGTACTTTTTCAATTCAAACAGCATATTTCTGTTTATTCCAACACAGTCGGCCCCAAAACACTTCAGAATGGATGTAGAAAACTCTGGAATTTAATAGTACAGATGAAAAAGGAAAACAGTGACCTTTAAATCTCTATACCTTCTATTTTTTGAGCTTTTAGGATTCAGTTTTACAAGCTTTGCTCTAGTCATTAGGGCTGAAAAGCCACTGAAAAGCACAGGTCCGTTAACTGTGACTTACAGACATACACCACAGGAATCGTGGTCCAGTAACAGGAGTGGACAAACCTTTTCTGTTCCTCTACTACTGTACATTTGTTTTACTCGCACAATAATATTACCTTTAATACTTCCTATAATGCAGCTAATTCAGGATTCACTGTATGCAAGGTTAAAGAAGGACTCACTTGGGCTTTGTTCCTGAAATCATCCTTTGAAATCTGTGATCAACTGAGTTTCCACATCAGGAAGGAGAAAAGTGCTAGCAGGTGATATCTCGATACACCTGAAATATTATTCTATCCATGTAGCAATCGGTTTCATTCTGCACCTCCACCCTGACAAACACAGAGCAGCTCTGGAATCAATACCCAGCAGTTCGAATTTAATATCTTTGTGGTCTTGACAACAAAGAGTACAATCAAAGCAATCAATTTTTATACCTGTTGTTCCACTCCACTTCATCTTGTGTCAGCCTTAAAATCCCCTTGAAAAACCCCGTGAGCTGTACATCAAGTCCTACCCCAACTCCTGCAGCACTTTTCCTGTCCTAGGACAAACACCAGGCCTGCGCCCTATTCGCCCTTTTCCACCTTGCCACAGCATGGCTGGGAACAGCACTTCCTTATCATCCTCCAAACCAGGCCAGGAATGGTGGAGCCAGTACAAAAGCACTGGAGCTGGAAGCCACAATACTGTGAGCAGTGTAATTATAAGCTTTGCTTTTCCTGAATCATCAGTGTCTAAAAAAGCTACACCCCAGGGAAGAAGAAGAAAGAAAATGCCTTGAGACGGAAGCAAGGAAGGAGCAGACTGCAGACAGCACGGGTGACCTACTTCAGGGTACCTATTTGAGGATATCCACTGTCAGGAGAACACTGCACACCTCCAGGGAACACAGCAGACAACAAAAACGCTTCCCAGAGATAGGGATACACACACAGGGTGGAGACTCAGCTGGGTCTTAAGATGGCTTCACGCTTTAATGCGTGTGATGGGACCAAACAGGAGCTTACATCTAAAAATGCTGGGGCAATGTCAAAGCACTGATCAAATAATTATGGGAAACACTGACGTTCAATGGCATTTCACAAGTACCCTATATAAAGGTAAAACTCCACTTAGAGTCAGTTTCATAGTAAACATTTTAGATAGCAAATGATGAAGGATGTGATGTTACGTGACTGGTTTTCACCAGCTCCAGAAAGGAGGTTGGTACTGTATATCCACATACCCTGAAAAAAGAAAACACATTTTAAGAGGTAAGGTTACTAATAAAAGAGTACTGAGCTGTGACTACTTGATCTGAAGCGCTATTTACAGGGTGCAGCTGAAATCCTCTAAGTAAATGTGCTAGTTTATCCTAAAGAACATTTTTCATTCAAGACCCCCCTTCTGATGAGAACAACACAAGAACATCCAAGATTCAGGCTGCCTCCTTCAGCAGCACATCTGCCTCCCGAGGCACTCATGTTGCCAGTACCTCTATATATTACCATTATTGCTTCAGCCAGCCTCCATGCCACCTGCTCTCTAGGTCAACATAACCCTCAAACGACAGGCTTACATTTATACTGGATTTATAGGAAGTAATAAATGGCATAAGAACACTTTAAAAGATTTTTGCACATTATTCATGCTTTCAGAAGCAGAAACTACTTCTTTCACAGATACAAAAAAAATAAGAAGCGTATTAAATCTTGAAGTACTGAAGTGACATGAACAGACTGTTCTGAAAGTTAATTTTTTGTATCAGTTCCATATTTCAAGGCATAATTATTAACCATGCGACTTGATCTCTACATGACAAAAGAATCAGCAGATTTTCAGACAACTAGTTAAAAACTGAACCTTGGGAAAGAAACTCAGCATCGTGGAGTCTACACAAAGCTGGTTCAAACACCCTCCTTCAAAACGGCTCCTTGTATTTGTTTCCTTCGAATTTTATCATCTCAGACCACGCAGATATAAAATCAGTTGGACACTGTCACATGCTACGATTCAGGTTTCACAATAGGATTACATCCTCACTATCATTTCTGAGGGAGCAAGGAAGCTAGAAGACACACTGGTCATTTTAAGGATCACTTTTCTGTTTACATAATATATTGTTTAGCGCACAGATACTGAAAATGTATTCTATTGTCATCTTTCATGTACAGAAACTGCATCTGAAAACAGGAGTGTTTCAGACAGCAGTAAGACTGCTGGCTTTTTGCCTACATATAGGCACACAATATGAAATGGAAGTCTGGAAATCTATTTGTTCATTGACCTACAATACAGCCCGTATCTTTTAAATAGATAATGTTACATTATAAAAGTGTCAAGAAACCAGGAGCCCATCACTCAAATTTTGTCACTTTCTCTCAGTCTTGCAATTTGTCCTTGAATATGTAGCTGCACATATGGCACAGACCCACAGGCAAAGTTGGATGCTGGAGTCTGCACTGACGGCAGCTTAAACCTAGTCCTTTCATATTAAAGTGAGAACCATCGCTACACTCAGGCTGTTGCATATTTCTGCCAGAGCAGACAGCATGATTCCTGCGACTGCCTTTGACCTTGGCTCTCTTGCAAGGTAGCTCACTATCATACCAGGTGGGACAACAGACAAATATTTTTACAGCTGCAACAGTAAATACATCTCAGTTAATAAGTTAATATTTCACAGATGATGAAACTCCACTGACAGTCAGTGACCTGGTACCATGCACTCGTGTTTTACTACTTTCCCTTTGCTGGCTCTGTTTGGCTTTAGGGTATGCTACCAACCAGCAGGGGATTAATTAAATCTCTTTCTATACATAACCATTTGCATTACAGAAATGATATAATGAGGGTTGGAATCTCCAGTTCTGATGGAAAATACAACCTGGCCATGCAAGGACAAACTGTAATCCATCCATCAGATTAACAGGGAGGAATTTTTCATGGTGATTAAAAAAAAAGAACTACCCACCCCACATTAAGCTTCTCTTTCTCCTATCAGAATCTGTCGAGAAAAATAAATTTTCTTCTCTGGTTATTAAAAATGGTACTTCTTCATTTCTCTCTCCGGAAATTATCACATCTGAACTTGTTACCCAAACTCATCAGCAAAGGATTTTAAATACCACCACTAAAACCATATCTGTATTGAATGTCAGCTTAACCTATGTAAATGCTACAGATATTTTTTATAACATACTGGCTCTTTAGAAACTAAATTCAGGATCATACTGTTAGATCATCTGCTTAGCTACAGAGATGCTCAAAATACAGAAAATGCATACCCAAGCTCTTGCAAATACCATTGAAAATATTGAGAGGACACCAATTTTAATTCCCAGACCTTCCCCCACACTATACAGAATTTATGCCTGCAATCACACAAATCCTGAATTGCCATGGATAGCTCAGACCCAGAGCATCTTCCCACATTTCCAGTACCAGCCAAACTGTCTGGAACTGCCCTTTCCTAAGGAATCTCATCTCACTTTCATGGTGACAGGATGCTAGAACCTTCAGGACAATGTTTGTGGCACTAGAAGAGTTAATGGTGTACCTGTTCACCCTGTGTTACCCTAAATATATTACAAGTTCAAAGCAAATCACATGTATTATTTGGATTAGTTCTCTACATCAACACAAGTTACACGTCAGTAAAAATGCAATTTGCAAAGTACATTAACATATAAATCCAAATGGGGAAAGAAACCTCAGCTGGTTAACCAACAGGCAACCCTATTTTTCTAAATAATCAGTTTATATCAGTCTTCAAACCCACAGGTCATGAATCACCCAATGATGCATTTAATGTTTTTAGCATCTTCTGGCCTTTCACTTCTCTTTAGCTTAGGAATCCCATATTAGTCAGCATAAAATAAAATAAATCCTTTGGATTCGTTTCAAATTCTATTACTGCAGAAGAAAATAAAGCTAACAGCCCTTTAAACTCTAAGCAAAATTCTCAAACACAGCAAATTACTTTCCCTCCCGTCTGGAAAATGCAATGTTCGTCCTTTGTAGGCAAAGCTAAGGATTCCAGGTCACATCTGTGCATTAACCTGTCAAGAATATATGCCTCCAGAAGTTGCCCAGTAACCTTTTACATCACTTAACCTCAGGGCTTTCCATAAGATTTAGGATATTGGTTACTTGACCTAAAATAATTCCAGAATACATCTCAAAACAGACAAGAATTCCCGCTTTCCTCAGAATAGTTTCAGTGCCCACTCCCACATATATGTATTTTAGGAAGCTGAAATGTCTGCTCCGTATTTTGAACATTACATCATGTTTTCAAGCCCAAAATATGACATTACACAGTACACCATAGGCCAAACTGAATCCACTTGTGGTAACAAACACCACTGGAGCTACACATCATGGCTTGGATAGGCAGGTGACAATCAAACCGATGCATGCAAACCACATTCCCAAGTGGGTGAATGGAGAGTTACCCAACCTCAGGAATAAGCCAGCTGCCACAGCTGAGATACAGATTAGGCAAGGAGTAGGTGTCTGCAGCCAAGGGCAGGGTGGTACATGCACATCCCTCACTAGCCAGAGCAATGAAATGACTTGCAGTTCTCCAAATCTCATTTCCTCCACAGGATTCATTCCTGTCTCTGGGGTTTTTGGGATCAAGAGCACAGGGTCACTCTAATTTCATGCTACCAGTCAAGCAGCAGTCTAGTGAGGAAAATAGCTGGTTTCCTATTTGATTCCACACTTTTCACATGAGGTTAAACGTTGAACAGTTTCTGGAAATTAGAAACAACCTCTGGGAACCCTGGTCACCTCAAGAACAGCAGGTACAGTAACTCAGCTGCTCAGCCCTTAGACATCAGCAAACTAATTTACTAATTTGGCTTTTTTTCCTCCGGGCTGAAAGAAAAACCCCTTTAGCAGCAGCCCTCTTCAAATACACTTGCCAAACACATTTAAATGATAGGTAGCACATAAAAGATGATGTTTTGAAGATGTCATTTCATTTGCAGGAAAATCTAAAGATTGCAGCTTGAATTTGCCAACCCAGAGTCTTAGATGTGGTGCAGCAGCATAGGAAAAACAGCAGAACAGAAGGAAAAATGTGAATTTGCTCTCGTAACAGACAACTCATAAATTCCAACAGCAGAGTGGCTTCAGAAGACCATTATGATAACTTATTCCCTGAAATGAACAATAACAGCTACCCAAAAGGTGCGTGTGGATCAATGAAATAAGCAGCAAGATGCATGGTAGTCCCCTGTAAATAAAAGGCAGGTTATACTTCAGAACCTGAGCAATAACACCCTTAATAAATGTTCCAAATCTTCCTTACATGTATTATATTTTTGCACAAATTAGCCTAAGGGAGAGGGAATACTGGCAGGAATAAAGCCCACAGCTTAGACAGCTCATTCATCTTTCGCATTACTTAATTCTGGTTTTTCAAGGCCATGAAGCACATTACTGATCCACCCCATGTGTCAAAAAGCCTGCCCAGCACTGAACAGCCATCCAAAATAATGGGAGCAACTGTTCAACATTCTTTCATTTTGCCAGAGTGCACCAGTTTCAGAAATGTTAAGTCAAAAGGTCACGTTCTACAGCATTCTGGAGAACGCAGCAAAGGGAGTCATCGTGGAGACGCACAGGACTGCAGCTGGAACGCTATTGTTAGAAACTGCTCTTCAAATGACTCTGTCTTGACTTGCACCAAAAATTCCTTCAAGACTGGGCATGCAACAATCACAAGGAAACTGTCACAGCTGCTAAAAATGCCAAGAGCATGACAAATACACAAATCCTGGTTTATTTGCTCCCTTGTTGGCTTGCACTAATATTAATCTATGATTAAGTCAGTTGTCATTTCTCCTATACACACATCTACTCCTTAAAAGGCTGCTCCTGAAAGAATTGACAGCTGACATTGAGGCTACCTGACCATCCATTTATTTATAAAACTCTTTAGTCAGTCTTTAATGAATTTTAAACTGAATAATCAAGTCCAGCATCATTTTGGTGAGTTTCAGTCAATATGCTCTGGAATGTACTGTTGGAGACAATGTCCAACACTGCGGCTGAAACAAGAAAAGGTACTTGGTCAGCTCAATATTATCAGCAGCAGCAGATACCTCGCAACAGTCCAAAGGTCCAAAGGGTTCTGTTTATTCTGTCAGGCTGGTTTCTCACCAACCCCCCAACCTGTGAAGTATTTGGAAGCAGACAGGCAGAAATTAAGTTCTGGTGGTTGTTTTTGAGAGGCACGCTGCAGGTCTCCAATTGCTTTGCAATTGTTAGGCTAAGACTTTTGATACATCAACAGAATTTTATCTTTATAATTGCAAACTAATTTAGATAAGAAGAAAATCTCTGTCAGAGCAGTCTCCCTGGATAGCCTGGCAACCCCTGAGATAAGTCCAAGTTTCCTAGTAATAGCAGTCTGGAAGAAAGTTCTAGGGAAGAGAAACCTTCTCATTCTTCAAAAAGCCTGAACAGTGGAGGTGCCTCCCATCCTCCCCTAAAGCTGCAGCAAGTCCATTCCACATACGTCATGTGAAAACACTCTCAGAAATTGAAAGCATAAGCAATCAATTTTAAAGATATTTAGTAATTAGTCCTAAAAGGAATTCCAAGCGTATAAAGCTCCCTTGCCTTCATCTAGTTTATGACTGATAGCATCTGTAACCTCACGAGGCATCCATTAAGTTCAGCAGTTAATTACATCTGCTCTGACTGGACATTATTTACGGAACAAGGAGATGTAATTTTTCATTGCTTAGCTAATCTACATGAGGCACTTCAGTTTACCCCTCTCAAATCACTGCTGCCCAACCCAAGCAGGGAAGGACGGACAGGAAAAGGGTTTTCTCATTGCTTTTTGCAAAGGAAGAGTTAAAGGCCATCATCCACTTAATGAAGAAATCCACAGGCTGAGCACCATGTGAAAACTTGGAATAAGCAGATGCCAGCCAGGATTTACATCTTTGTAAGCAGACACCAGAATCTGAACTTCTCTTTTTGGCCTCAAAAGTGAATGGTCTCTGATGCTGCTTATGTCTGCTGGGCTCCAAACTGCAGCCAAACTGAACTGTAAAACCTTGACAGAAGTGATGAAAGAAAGGGCTCTGGTGCTTCATTCCCAGACAATAAATATTTTTTACAACAAATGCAAATAACCACAGAAAGTTTACGTTTGTATTATGTGTACAGGAAGACATTCATTCCTCAAAATACAAGGGATGTAAATCACACTTAGTGTGACTCAAAGTATTTCTACAACTCCCTTTTTATAATTAGTTCTGGAAAACAATATTTTCAGTGAAAAACAAACATTAAATTGAAACGTGCTCTCCTATCCTCTCTTTCACACGTACTTTCAAACAGGTGTTTTATTTGCTTATTTAAACTAACCACAAAGACACACACAAAAAGAAGGGGGGCAATTCAACGGTCCTCTCTGTTTTGGCAAGTTATAAGTGTAAGAACCACCAACCTTACCCTAATTTTAGAATTACAATCTTGGACTATCTTAATTTCAAGGTAACACCACTGCTTGCCATGTTGACATGTGAGAGTGCTCTGAGGCGGAATCCACATGGGGAAAGTGGTGCTAGGCCAAACCCAAGGTGAATTTACAGATCAAGTGTGGTGAGAGTTTCATACTGGTGTATGTAAAACAATCTTCAGGCTTAGAGAGGAAGCAGAACACATCTCAAGAAAGCAACATCTATTGCCTTCAAAATGAAAGACAACAGAGCTGGGAGCCATAAGCACTGACTGACCTCATTCCTGGGCATGCTTTTAAAGAACCACATCCAGTCCTGTTCTTCAGGTATATCATAAATTGCCCAAATGTCAAGTGAACTAAGGTTTCTGGATCAGTAAGATTTCTCATATGAAAAAGCATGTGATACCATCTAAACATCTTTCATAGATTTATTTCTGAACAACCTTACATTTAATGCAGTTGGATAATTCAGACTTACTTGGTGCCAAGAGATCTGTTTCAGAGTAAAGGAAAATTCATCCCCAATTAAAGTACTGGTAAAATACAGGCACTCACTCCCAAAGCACAGATTTGAGAAACTGCAGACTGTGCCTAATGACTTTTAGTACTGATGGGCGATTAGTGTGCTCTGTAATGGACTGACAGAAACAGCTGATTCTATTACAAGGACATGTTCTGGCTAAGATTTTCTTTCTGTTGCATTTAAATTATAAATATGAGCTCTCTTGAAAATATACGAAGACAAAAGATATTAATCAATCTCTAAAACTTCTGTCTTCTGTCCCTTACCATACTTCAAATTAGAACAAACACTGACTTCATCACCAGGAAAAGCCTCTCAAGTACTCAGGACTGTCTGTACCGTCATTATTTTTCCATACCATCAAGCACACAGTTCTCTTCATCCTCTACATCTTTTGGAAGAAACTGCAAGGTTTTTTCCATTCGGGTGCTGGCTTCAAAGGTAGATTTTGAGGTATATTCCAATTAGTTCTTATGGGTACAGAAGAAATTTCTGAAGTTGATGAACAATGTGCAAATCCATCAGTAATCATCACTGATGAGTCCTCCAAAGAGGATTTGGGAAGGGGCTCTTCCTGAACCTGAGAGATCTCACAAGGACTAGTCTAATCAATGACCTTGTTCACACTTCCTGGTTCAATTCCATGCACGGTTAAAGCATTCAGCTTTTGGGAATCAAAAGTCTTTAATACAGTACTTTTAACTCGAAGTCTTTACCGTACTATAGGAGAACTGGAACACCAGACCAAAGTCCATGTTTCTCCGACACACACTTTATAAAACCTACGAAAGTTATAGATACTGGAAAGGAGAAGCAGCACGTCAAGTGTAAACCACACAACAGGCAAATTTTTAGGACATCAAAACAATCAAGTACAGAAGTGGTGCAAGCACCTATAAACCTCTGTACAAGCTTCCTCACTGATGTTTTTTAAATGTGGTTCCAATCTTTTTTTGCCTATCTCACTCCAGTAACAATCAACCCTGGTTCAATAGCTTTTTTCAGGGTAGAATTTACAATTTTGGGGTCCTTTCCATAGATGTTAGAGGACATTCTATACAAAGGGTATTTGTTGCAGACGTTATAACACTTAACTTCTGTGATGCTCACGAGTGAGAAAGAAATTCTTATGAGAGTTTGCACAGACCATTTTGCATTTTTGAGAGGGACCAAACTACAAATTATAAAAAGATAAAAGTTCACTGACCATCTGTGAAGAGATAACCTAAATGGGTTTCAAAGAAACACCCTAGATTTAACTTTCTAACGGCAACCCCCTTCCTATATGCTCTTTGGTGCAAGTTGTCTTCTCCATAAGAAAATCCTTGGTTTATTTTTTTATTAGATGTTTAACTCATTAATCCATATTCAGACATTAATGTTTTCTCCCAGCCTATGCTACAACACCGTATTGGTGCTCACCAAATTCTCCTGAGGGAAGTGCAACGTCAGCAGCCAGAAACAAGGATTATTAAAAGAATTAAAGTGTTCCTGTAAAATCATTCACTGCATACACAAAAACTGAATTAAGTTTGTTCGTTCTCCTCTAAATTTATATTCTGTGATAAATATTTTTTCATGTCAATAAAAGTTTAGAAATTGATAAAATAGTTCCAACATATTCTGACTGCAACAAGTTCAAAACTTTTTAATGTATTTTCAGTTTCTCACAAACTAGAAGTGAAGGGAGGAAAAGGAAAGATGGCGATTCCATCTTTCCATTTAAATTGGGTTCCACTTAGATCCTATTCTTGGGCCTAAAACATTACACCAAATTTACCACTGCATTTTAAGCATTTCAGTTTACGTAAGAGGACAGATACATCTTCAGACAGAAACTTTAAGGATTTAAGGGTTTATTTTTAATGCAGACTTTGCTGAATTCACAATTTTAACATCAGAAAGCAAAACCACCATCTGGTCCAGAAATTACAGATGACTGGATTAGGAGACTTAAGTGACATACGTAATCCCAGTGCAGCTTCTGGGGTTACTGCAGATTTACATATACGCTAAGTGACAGACTTAACACCTTAAATGGTCTTTTCTCACTTATATGATTAAAAAAGCAAGTCACAGGTAACATTCATGAGGGTTTTTTTCACTGTTATTAACTCACCACTATCCTCTTAAACAAGACTATGATTTTTTTTTGCCCATCATTTATTTTCATACAAGTATTTATCTTTGAAACAAACTATAACATCAGCTTGACATTTATCTAAGAAAAATACTGAGGTGGCTCACGCAGAGACAGGGACTATCAGAGGTTTGGCCAAAAAAATACATGTCTTGAGAGAAAAAGCAGGTTTTCAGATGCAAGTCTGCTGCCTTACTAGGAGATGAGCCCCTGGGAAAGTGCGCTGCTTTGTTAACATGCGGTTGGAATATTTTTCAGCTGGAGGTAAAGCGACTGTACTCATACTCCCACCCACACCTGAAGCTGTGAGAAGCTAGCCAGCATTTATGGCTGGGCTGCTTAAATTGCAGTGTACAACTTGCTTAACAAAAAATTAAAATCAATAGACATTATGCCTAGTTATTTAAAAATCGATAGATTTTATAGATGACTAAAATATTCTTTTCATTTTCCCAATATGCTAATTGAATATTTATAAGCCTCTCTACCCAAGTTTAATATTAAATGCAGATGTAACCAGAGAATTTAAATGTGTGTTGATTCTAGGAACCTGTACTGTAAAACCCGGAAATAATTATTAGCAAGATACCTACTGAACAGTGCTAAACCTTATTTTTAGTCTTAGTATTTCACGTTTTGCCAGTTTCAGTATGCTTAAATACCCTGTTCAGTCCTAGACAGCTTATGAACAGGATATGGAACTGATAAAGCAAATGACTGACAAAAAAGATAGTATTTCAAAACAATACAGGGACCTCGCTGCACAAATTTCCATTAATTTCAATGGAAAAAGTGGGAAATTAAGTCCATTGTACTGTCTGAAAATCTCTACCTGTGGTTTCCTTCATACCTAACAGGCTTTCGCCTTCATAGTTTCAGGTATTCATATCAAGGTAAGTCTCTGGAGCCTGAGAAATGCAGGGAGCAAGAAAGGCTCAAAAAGCCAAGGGCAAATAAATGATATAACAGGAAAATAAGGGAAAAGGGAAATTAATCTGCCTAGAATTCCAGTTACCTGCCATGTGCAGTACTGAGCAATGGAGCAAAACAGAACTTACAAGTGCTTCCACATTAATTCTAGAAGCCTAAAAAAAACAAAACAGAAGTATATTTGGCATCAAATAACCATCCTCTGTAATGGGCATCCCACACACCTACCCACAGGAGGATAACCTACGGGATAGTGTTGTCAGTATCTATTTTTCAGGAATGATGGATTAAGATGCATGGGCAGGGAAGTGGCTCTGTACATGTTTACCAGGATAAAAATATGACAGAAAAAAAGAATCATGGAATCTCTTTGGGCAGGAATTCCAGCCTGTAACAGCAAAAAATACAGTTCCATGACTATGCTACCAACTCTTAGGTCCAGGACAGTGACAATAATCAGGAAACATTAAGTAAGGTTAGGGAAGCTGCAAAGTTAAGACACGTCATGAGAATAGATTTCAGCCATCCAGACCGACTGGGCCAGTGCCTTATTAGGATAAGCAACAGAGAGAATATTTTGGAGGTAATGAAATACTTTTTCCTGGAAGACCAGTCTAAACAAAAAGCAGAGATGCTATTTTGGATTTGTATCCAGTCTGCTACCTTCTTTTTAATCTTTCATGCTCACAGCATGATTCTTTCTTGACTGTGGTGCATTCCTCCTGGGCAGATGCATTCAGTACCAAAAGGCTGATCAGCTCCCATCACACCTAATCGCTTCCTTTTGCACCATTATGTCATTCTCACCTGGGGACTGCTAATCTCTTGTCTATCAATTCCAACACATGGAGCTGGCGGGTATTTCACAGAACATTATCACAGAAATCTTTTATTTCAATGTTCCACTTGGCAACCTGAAGGCAGCCTCGAGAGTATCCCTCCTCGACCACCCTCCATCAGAAATACATTTAACTGCATTTACTAACAGAATCCCACCGTCACTATCAGCTTCCCTTTATCCTCAGGGATCACCCCTGCTGCAAGAGTCTCCCCAGTACAGAAGGATACCATGACATCAGCTGGAAGGCAGGTCTTTCCCAAAGATTGGGTCCCTGCTTCCCAGCAGGTTTCCCTTCTCCTAAACTACACATCCTCATCCATAGCACAGAGGCTGCGACAGTTCAGATGGGAGAACCCTATTATGTCTCTGTAGGTCGTATCTATGAGATACCTTTACTAAGTTGGTCCATTTCAGCTACTTTCAGCTTAAAAGAGCAAAACCTATTCTTAGTGCTGGGAGCTCCCTGAACCACATGCACATGTTAAAGACCTGCGCCCTGACTACATTACCATGTTACGCATTCTCTGCAATACTGGAGAACCCTTCACTTAGATGCTAGATTTTTACTTGTATCTTACGTTTAAAACGTGTTAGGTATTAGAAGCTAATACTAGTTAAGCTTCTACAGTAAGTGATTATGATTACTTTCTTCCCACCATATTCTACTTCTATTAAGCAAATTACAAATAGGTTAGATACAACCAAAAGCACATTTGGTTTGCTGTCGGGTTTCTGTGTTGGTTTGGGGGGTTTTTTACACTGATTTTAGGCATTCTCTCTCTTCACTGAAGACAAACAACAGTTTTGTTGTCCCCTCTTCACTTTACAAAGTAGAAAATTCTACAACTTGCACTCCTGCAACTCTGAATAGGCTAGGAATTCTCAGTATCCCATATGCTCAGACAGAAACCTGGGTATTTTTTAGGCATGGGAAACATCTTACAGAAGTAAAAACAAAACAAAAAAAAGCAGAAATATCACAATTTTATTAGAGCAAAATGTTAGATGGGAGACCATAAGATTTTCCAATAACTCCAGCATACAGCATATTAGTAGATACTGCGTTAGACCAAATTGCATAAAACCCCTTGCAGTGTGAGGAATTTATTAGGTGAGTGGTCAACACAATGCCAGAATCAATATACACAAAACTACCTACTCATAAACTCATGCAACACCAAACTAGTACTAATTTCAGACAGGACAGGGAGAAACTATGACGGCGAATCGAAGACAATGTACAGCTGTAATCTGGAGAAAAAGGCAAATAAACTGTTAGGCAGCATCAAGAACAGGATGGAACATAATATGGAAATTATTATAATGCCATTAGCTCAATCAGAAGCACATCAGCAGCTATGATGCCATGTCTGGTTCTAGTCATGTCACTCCTAAGACAAATCCCAGACTCACAGCCGAGACAGCTTGCTACTATTCTTAAAATTCATTTTCCTATGTAATACATACTTGAGCCTAAAACTAGAAAAAGCTCCCAAAGACCAACTTAAGGAACAAGTTTTCAGAAGACAGGAAATAACTTGTCCTTCTAGCCGAAAGAGAGCTAGCTTCAAAGCCCTGCAAGTATGACAGCAGAGGCACTGAGCAGCGTCTTTCATAGTTCAGCAAGGAGCATCTCCATAGCTCATCTAAAAGAAATGAATATTCAAATTCAGACTCCAGCAGAAGTAGTCTTTAGCTGCAGTGAGGCCAGTCTCTTGGACCCACTGAGGAAAATTCAAGTGAGAATTTCCATGGAAGGAAAGCTACTCGGAACAAAGGACAACGCTGGCAAAAGAATGATACACATGGATGTATGTAGATGTGCTGGAAATGGAAATCAAAAGGTTCTCATTTTCAGAAGATCACGTTTCTAAAACAGTAGCAATACAGATTATGAAGTAATGACATTCTCTGTGTTCCTAAAGAGGTACAATTGGACAATGTCTATACATTATTCGTATGTGTGCGCACACATATGTATATGACTAGACACACAAAGAAATTCTGTTTTCTTGGGATAAATGGAAAGCTCACACATTTTCATTTGTACATGTGAGAACTTCAAAGACATCAGAAGAACAAATTTTGTTCCAATGCACTGATGCAGCACAGACTGTAGTATTATTTGTAACACCTTCTTTTACAACCAACTTGGCGTCTTTGGAAAACTAAAGGCTTAAAAGCCACAGGTTTCTGGAATGCATTTTCTAGACGTGCAATTTATGGAGGCATTCAAAACCAGCCTTCAACATATATATAGCAGGGAAGCTGTGAAAGCTTAGCCCAAGAGGAATTTTCCTAATCTGCTTAAGGACAGGATTTTTTTAGTGGCAACATGGCTGCTGCTCTGTGCCTGTGTTTCTCTGCACTAAGCCTGTTTGCTTTTTGTTTTCTGCTTAGTTTGATTCTCTGGGCAGGATTAGTTGTTTTTTGCTTTTTTGCCCTGATGGTAGGATCACTTTATTGTCTGATTTTACGGCTGCCACTGCTGTTTCCTATGGGGACACTTTTTTGTTTGTTTTGTGGCTCATCTTCAGTGGATCCCCTCTAGTTCCATACAGGATTTTTGGCTTTCTACTCCAGTCTCTTAGTACACTGCACTACAAGCTACCTCATGAGAAGTTAGCTGCAGACTATCAGCCTCAAATTTCAGCAAGAAAGATCTGTCTGCTGCTGATACACTGAGGTCTCAGCTGAAATACTTTTTAAGCCACAACTGTGTTGTTTGGGATGGATGGAGCTAAAGTCACCACCACAAGAGGATGCACTCCAGGAGCAGGAATCAAACTGCTGCAGAAGACACTGTGGATCAGGATTTTTTTCCAGGAGAAGAAAGAGCTACCAAGAATCCAAAGGTTTTCTCATCTGCCTTCCATCCCAGCAACTATCGTGAGCTGTCATTTCAGTTTTCACCCTTGAAAAAGAAATGAGCACCTTTATGCTAATCAATGAAAGTATTTACTTTCATTTTGACTTGGTTATTAAATTTTATATACTTATGATATGGACTTTGGAAACACACCAGTAGATTAATCTCCGCCATTAATACTGCAATAAAAGGAGAGTGACAGCTCTCTCCTGATCAACTTCCGTAGATGAAGACGCAAGCTTTATGCACTGAGACAGGATTATTTCGGATCCTCTAACAGTGATTGCTGGCAGCATTGTTTATGCATCAGCATCTTGGATTACTTGTAAAAATTGTTATGTATTTTGGAAGAAGTTCGACTTTGTGCACTGCCAGAGGACAAAGGGAGTCGATCTGGCTGTTCTTTCAGTATTAGTTTGTCATTACGTCTTGTGAACAGAAGCTCCCATGTCAAAAAATCAATTTCTTGTAAAATTGTATCACTGGTGGGCAGGTTTTCCCAATTTTGTCCTCTGCAATATTCTTCTCTGTTGGAAGTTCAAATCGTGTTTAGTAAATGTTCTTATTCAATATTTTGCTGTCAGTGGACTTCTAATCTCTTACCCGTAACCAGGAATCACTACAATAATCCCAGTGGCATACTGGCTGCCCTCACTAACTGCAATAAAGTTCTTCCCATTGTTTTGAGATTGTCCTTGAAGAGCAGCATAAATGGTCTTGTTTGACAGTTACTTCTCAAACTGCCTGCAAACCAGGCCGTGGTCAAATTATTGCAAGTGATCGGGTAAGGACAGGACACAAAGCTGCCACATCCCAGTCAGATGCAGTAGCTGGCCACATGCACAGCTACAAGTCCGTTACAAGCCTTACTTACATTACCTTCGTTAACTTTCTTAACACTAGCCTGCTCTGGTGAATTCATTTGATGTTGAAAGCTGACTTCTATTTGTTCTGGGGTTGGAATTCCATCAAATTTGCAGCTATGTCTTTAATCATCCGGACCAAAATAGCATAGATGAATTTTTACCTGGATCAAAAATAGGAGACCTTATTCACATTAGTAATGTTACTGCTTTTCCACTAATGTTAGTACTTCTGTTTGTACTTTTCTCGTTGTGCTAATACATTGTCCCCTTATGATACTTCTACTTCATATATAGTCAGTCCTGTGGCATTAGGTCTACTGTTTGATAAATGTTCTATTTCTTACTTGATATTCGTGTTTTTAGCTTAAAATTTCCATGAGCTGATCTCCATGTTCTGATTTTATTTCTGCAAGACTACTGATACAGCTATTACATGAGTTCTTTAAGGAATTATGATTCACGTTCTGATATCTCTTACACTAGTTAATGTGTCAAAATAAATAGTAGAAAAATCCTTTTTTAATGCAAAAGAATACCTGCATGGTTATTGCACAAATCTTTATCAACTGAAATACCATTTGAAGATTTCCATTCCAAAGCAATTACCACTCCTGCAGAACAAAGCAGCTGATGAAACAGGGGGCAAAAAGATCAGTACTTAATCCATTATCACATCCCAGTAATGCTAATCTAGGTGTAAGATTAATTTAGACTTCAAACATATTAAAGCAGTAAAATAAGATTTGCTTCCAGAAATGTTCAAAAGACAGAATATCCATATGATCAGAATCCACATTTACTGCAGCCTTTCATTCATAACATGCATTTGAAACCAAGTCTCTGGTGAAAAATAATACAGATGGTCTATGGAAACATTTACAAGACCAAACATGGATTTTAATATGGGAAATAAAATTTAACCATTAATCAGATCTTCTTCTCTGACAGGGCAACTAAAAAACAAGGAACATATTTCCAGAGCAATCCCTTCAGTATTTCTCTCATATAAACTTACACGATGATTTGGATGTTGCATTCTATTTGTTCCCATCTAGGAGTTTCCCATTCATTTTAGTTCTATGTTTTTCCCTAAGAACTTGACAGCTACTTGATAATTCAATTCTAAAAACATTTGGTTTAGGCTGCCTGATTTTAGCAGTTGAGTGTCTTATTTCTAGAGTCATTTTTCCCCAAACACAACAATTCAATAACCTATCAGCTTATTTCACAGTGGTAATGGTGAATAACCTCTAAGTACTGTTAAATCTAAAGTTAACTGCTTTCAAATTTGCTAGGTTTTCATTTTGGTTTCACTGGCTTTGATTCCTGCTCAGTTTATAAAGGCAAACACTGCTTAGAAGATTCTGATCTTTTTTCATTTGAGATTTCAAAGTGCTCAATTTACCTGCCATTGAGCCAAGAACTCATTTCAGTGTAAGAAGAGAATCATCACTGTGTATAAAGACTCAGGTGTGAAGGCACTGAGAGACTCTGGTCTTAAGTATCCTTCTGGGTTCTTACAATTTCAACAGCTTTCCTCATGGCTTTTTTCCTCAAGGCCTTCCTACCTCCTTAATTTTCCATTGCTTAACAGAGCTCTAATATCACCCAGCCAGTACTGAAAAATGGGTTGAAGCATGGAACTATTTTTTAATGCTACATACATTAGAAGACCAAAATCTTGTTTGCTATCATCTTAAGAGTCTCATATGCCAAAATCTAGGTCAAAATATTATGCTCTTTAGTTATTTTGACTCCTTTGTCTACGCTTTCCAGGTACAAGTCTTCAAGATGCCCTTTGTTTGGAAAAATCTTTACTCCATTCAAGGAATTAAGCACAGTCTTTTGCTACAACTTAAAATATATTTACAGATATTTTAATACTTTGTCTGCATCCTTTTTCATCCTCTGTTTCCATGTGGCTTTTGGCCGTTTCAAAGCATTTCAGGACTACACAAATACTGAACGGAAGATTGGGGGGGGGGGGGGGGGAGAGCAATAATTATTTAACAGTAAAGTGAATGTTATTTCAAACAGATCGAAAAAGATATCATGTCCAATTCTGTCTGTTTGTATCGCTGAAATACTTGTGAGAGGCTAGAAACAATATTTTAAGAGAGGCACATTAGGTAAAAGCCCATATTGCTCAAACTGTTCCAAGACACTGTGCAGAAAAAACAATTTTTAGCCACACCACCAATTATCAGTCACTATCTGTTACACTGACAAAAGGATTTTATTCTGGTTTTGCTCTTTTAAAATTAACACATATCCAAGACAAAAGTGGCACAGAATGTGGGACATGGCTGACGTTTAAGAAAGAATCCCCATTCTTTTCAGGAGTTAAGTGTTTTCCCCCCCTGTATTTGTGTAGCAGAATACAGTCGCTAAACCTGCTTGTCACACAAATGGGAATTTCATTGTTTTGAGAACTCTATTTGAACTGACTCAGCATCTCAAACTGTTAGACCACTTGCAGCTTTCACATACAATTTAGGTCACCCATCCTTCCCGATCCTAACAGCAACTTGTTCCACACAAGACTGTATATTTATGCCAGTCATTGGTACATAAAAATAAACCACATTAATTTCTTCCTTTCTCTAAAATAAAGACAAACCAAGCAGTTCCATAAAAACACTCAGCGAAGAACCAAAAGTTGAGCCTACGTACAAAGGCAGCCTATTTTTATTTTTACTGCTAAATAGTTTGCTGTATTAATTTCTCTCTGTAGAAGAGCAGGGGGGCTCTTGAAATACCAAAAGGTATTATTCTAATGCTTTCTCAAATCTGCCTCATAGGAGTTTGGAAGCACTAATTCTTCACCAAGAATACTTGGGGAGAAATTGAGTGTGCTAGACTGGGGGGGGGAAGTAAATGCAGCCATTCCATTTAAAACACCATGTCTCCTCTAAAGAGGTCAGGTTTCATTTGCACAATGCACCCTGCTGCCATTAATTTAGCAGCCCTCTAATCAAGCTCGCTTACTGAAAGTAGAGAATATTGAAATCGTTGTTAAACTCCATGGTTTTCAGAAAACAGAAGAAATTTAAGCCTCCTTTCGAGTCCCATTATACAACATGCACAGTTCTGTGAAGTCGTGTGACTTCACTTGCAGGACAACTAAAACCTGCACACTGTCTGAAAGATAAATGAGGAATAACAAAGGGAGGCAAAGCCCTCTTGTGAGAAGGCTTTGATTTGCCTACAACTGGAAATTTTTGTAAGTTCAAAAGTAAAATACAATGTAGCTGTTTCTCAAAATACTTCTCCCCCGATACTAGTGATCAGCACGAAGAAATTATTTTCAAGAACCCAAGACATCAATACTAGACTGCTTTCTTTAAAATATCAGTGTCTATGTTTGTCTCAACAACAAATCCATTTTACTTCAGCAAGAAAGTAGGACACCTGAGGATTAAGTGAACAAAAGCCATACACCAACCTCCTAAACCATACAAAAACACCGTTTCTGCTTGAAAGGTGAAGTTAGTAAAATGTTTGTTAGCGTTACACTATCTGCCAAAAAAAAAAACGACTCACAAGCAAGGAATGGAAATCACTTCATCCAGTAAATCACCTAGTAAAGACCAAGAGAACTATTGCCTCTCAAAAAGAACTCAAAAACGGAAGGAAGTTACACATGACACAGTAACCGGACCAACCTTCCCTGAAGTCATCCCAACTTCACCTCAAATCATAGAATCACAGAATAGTTAGGGTTGGAAAGGACCTTGAGATCATCAAGTTCCAGCCCCCTTTTTAACAGAAAAAATACTGTTATCTTGTGGTACACAAACACTACACAAAGAGACGGAATTATCTGTGCAAGTACTGCAAGGCAAGTTCTACTCCAGCCCCCTCTCATTCCACTGCCTTCAATTTTACACAAGTTACACTAGGCCTAGCTTTAAAGAAATCATTACTTTCAAAAAGTATGAGTTAAGTACATGGAGATTGGCAGCTCCCAGCAACAGCACATGAAGCACCTCTCAGCTCCCCGTTTAGACATGTAACTGGATTTTGTTACCTGGCTACAAACGCCTTCTCATTGCTATCAAAAAGAAGGAATTCTCTTACAGTACCATTTTTAGGTAACACGTTTCACCAAGACTGCTGCAATCTTTAGAGCCAGGCAAGGTACAAGCTATTTCTCTTGATTCATGGTAAATCAATATTATGTTTCCAGCAGCACACAACTAAATTACATCTATTGCATCTGCTGCTGAAAGCTACATAGAGGGGCATGGGCTTTCTTTAGTATTTCATTTTTATAAGTCCCAATGGTACTACATTGCATTCTGTGTTATATTATGCCTTAACAGAAATGATTTTACTATATCACTCCATCATCTGTCTAAACTTAATCAAGCACAACATTGCTTTCTGAAAGTCTACAGTAGTCGCGTGTCCCTAAGGGGCTTTCTTCATGGTAGCCACTTTGGAAGAAAAATATCAGCTCAGGACTGTCAAACTATCAAAATTTACAAAGAGACATTCACCAGCACACAGCAAAAACTGTCCCAAATCATACAGTTGCTAAAAAGTCTTTAACATTTGCCCATTTCAATACAACAGGTTTTGGATGCTATATCATAAATATATGATATATATATTTTTATATATATAAATCTTCTCAGACACGAAGTGCAACAGAACTGCCAGATTTAAATTTTTCCCACTGAGTTTTAAGTTAGGGCCTGCCAAAACAGTCAACAAGCTAAGAACAGGAAGCTGCATGACATCTACATTCAAAAAAGCAAAAGAAAAAAGCTAGAAAAACAAACAGTAAATGACTGGAGACCATTAGAGAGAATAAATTGTCAACCCAAAGCTTTGCAATCCTCGTACCAATCTGAAATGTAAAATCACTCATGGCCTTGCTCAAGTCATCTCCAGTCTTTCTCTTTCCCTTACCTCAACACAATCCATTCCTCTGGCCTCTAAGTTTATCCTCATTGATTATCGTTTCTAACATCCTAATGCCCTCCCAACAGGCACCCAACAATCAGCCCCCAAGGTGGAATCTCCAGCCAGTACACATTCCTGCACCTTGGCCAAAACGTTCATTACAATTGCTGAAATAAAGCTGAAGTACTCACAGTGTTCCAGAGGAGATCCCAACATACACCTAAAGACAAAAAGCAGCATAACATCGGAGATGCTTTATAACAGTTTGAGGGCCACAGATTTGCTGGGAAGGAGACGAACACGGGTTTGGCTTGTTCTGTTTCAAACTTATGTAGCCTAGAGTCATTGCCAGCATGTACAAGCTACAGCTCACAGAACAAATGGAGCAGAAAGGACCTTATTCACAGACTACACTAACCTACCCCTATGACATCTGATATGATTTCATTTTTTTGGCTGCCAATACAAGTGACATTTATTAGCCTATGCTGATATAAAACAAGTGATAAATGTCAAAGTCAATTAATATTTCCATATTTTGAAGAAAGTAATTTAAAAGTAATTATATCAGGTTACAGTTGCTTAAGCTATGCCATACAATAGGCAATAATTATATTCATCCTTATTCTGAACACGGTTTTATCACACTAATATCCAAGAGCTTTGGAAAGAGAAACTTTCGGCTACAAAAGCATCTGTTGTGCTAAAACAATTTGATTTAAAAGGAGCATTGCTATTAGCAAAATGAGTCATTTATAGATTTGACCAAAGACAGGTTAAAAAAAAAGTTGAACCACTTTCCATCCGGAGAATTATTTGTTTGCATTCATAGACAAAGTGCTGCTAACTTCAAAGCCCTTATTTTAATGATACATAGCTCATGTCCAAAGAGAAACAATACAAAATCATCAATGCAATTATTCATTTAAGAAAGAAAAAATTCATTAAAAGGACGGCAATGACTATCTCAGGATATCTTCTGCATAGAAAGTGGAAGACTTAAACTCTTTATACACTATATCATTAAAAGCCTGCAGTAGAACACTTCACCTGGATGCCCACAGCAGAACACATGCCCAGAAAGTGGAAAAGTGAACCTTATTAGCTTCAGACAATAATAAAATTGATATGGAAGAACAGTTAAGGACAGTGAGGCTGAATGTTAGAAAAAAAGACCATCAAAACCTGAAACAACTTAGTATGTTTTATTGGATGTTGATCATTAGAGCAAAAAGAGAAATTCTGAAGTTTAATCATATAGAAGCATGTGTGTAAGCTGTCATGTATTATGTATTTATGTTATAGTATATGATAATTGAATTCAGCGAAATCAGCTTTCTAAGACAGAGTAAACAAGACTAGCAAATACAAATTAACAGAGGCATAACCTACCTGTCTTTCTTCTAGGCTCTCAGCCACAAAACTGTGAAATGGGATTTGTAGTAAACCTTCCAAAAGGAGATAATGATTTAAAGCTCGTAGTCAAGTTTAAGGAACTCTGTGCTGCATTATTTACACTGTAAATACAGTGTTTTCACAAGATATAGGGAAAGTAAAAATGTGTATTTTAAAGCATACTGGGCTATAGCAAACCTAGTCTAATAAATCATTTCTGTACCTCTTGAATTCCCTGTATTTTTAGGTGGCTTTTATTTTGTTTACCCATTTCTTTCAAATGTTATAGCCAGGCCAGAAGTTACACTACTCAACCTGTATGATAATTGAGAAAAACCTTCAACTAGCAGAAACATGAACATTCAGATAGCAAAATTTTAATCAGTGCACCAAAGCCAACCCCATTTCTTTGATTCCTGAAAGAGTATGTAAACTTTAAACAGTTTGTTCCTGTAAGAGTAAAAGCAACTAAAGTGTATCCATAGATTTGGAATTTCAAAAGTATACCCACGCAGTTGAACACAAACTACAGGGAATACCTGAACTGTCCTGGATGCGAAGAGAAATAGTTGTATTTGCACACTGCTCTGGTGGGCAGAAACTCTATGTTGCTCATGGAGCTGCTGAAAAAGGAATCCAGATACCGGCACCTCACTGTCACGCTAAGTAGATTTAATATCATATACTGTAGAGAATAACACAAAAACACCACAGACATTTTGCACAGCCGCACTTTGGGATCTACAAATTACTCTGTATTTTTTAATAGTAGCTTCTAGAAAATTTAAGAACCTGAATGTACACAAGTCCATGGGACCTGATGAAATCCATCCGCGGGTCCTGAAGGAGCAGGCAAATGAAGTTGCTAAGCCACTGGCCATCATATTTGATAGATCATGGCAGTCAGGTGAAGTTCCCGAAGACTGGAAAAAGGGAAATATAACCCCCATTTTCAAGAAGGGGAAAATGGATGACCCGGGGAATTACAGACCAGTCATACTCACCTCTGTGCCTGGCAAAATCTTGGAGCAGATTCTCCTGGAAGGCATGCTAAGGCACATGAAAATCAAGAAGGTGCTTGGTGACAGCCAGCATGGCTTCACTAAGGGGAAATCCTGCCTGACCAATTTGGCGGCCTTCTATGATGGAGCTACAGAACTTATGGACAGGGGTAGAGCAGTTCATGTCATCTACGTGGACTTGTGCAAAGAGTTCGACACTGTCCCACACGACATCCTTGTCTCTAAATTGGAGAGACATCAATTTGATGGATGGACCACTCGGTGGATAAAGAACTGGCTGGATGGCCGCACACAAAGAGTTGTGGTCAACGGCTCAAGGTCCGGCCGGAGACCAGTAACGAGTGGTGTCCCTCAGGGATCGGTGTTGGGACCAGTCTTGTTCAACATCTTTGTCACTGACACGGACAGTGGGATTGAGTGCGCCCTCAGCAAGTTTGCCGATGACACCAAGCTGTGTGGTTCGGTTGATAATGCTGGAGGGAAGGAATGCCATCCAGAGGGACCTTGAGACGCTTGTGAGGTGGGCTGATGCCAACCTCATGAAGTTTAACCATGCCAAGTGCAAGGTCCTACACCTGGGTCGGAGCAACCCCAGGCACAGCTACAGGTTGGGCAGAGAAGAGATTCAGAGCAGCCCTGCGGAGAAGGACTTGGGGGTGCTGGTCAATGAGAAAATGAACATGAGCCGGCATTGTGCGCTTGCAGCCAAGAAAGCCAACCGTATCCTGGGCTGCATCAAAAGGAGAGTGACCAGCAGGTCAAAGGAGGTGATCCTGCCCCTCTACTCTGCTCTTGTGAGACCTCACCTGGAGTATTGTGTGCAGTTCTGGTGTCCTCAACATAAAAAGGACACAGAACTGTTGGAACAAGCCCAGAGGAGGGCCACGAGGATGATCAGGGGGCTGGAGCACCTCCCGTATGAAGATAGGCTGAGAAAGTTGGGGCTGTTCAGCCTGGAGAAGAGAAGGCTGCGTGGAGACCTCATAGCAGCCTTCCAGTATCTGAAGGGGGGCTATAGGGATGCTGGGGAGGGACTTTTCATTAGGGACTGTAGTGACAGGACAAGGAGTAACAGGTTAAAACTTAAACAGGGGAAGTTTAGATCGGATGTAAGGAAGAAGTCCTTTACTGTAAGGGTGGTGAGGCACTGGAATGGGTTGCCCAGGGAGGTTGTGAATGCTCCATCCCTGGCAGTGTTCAAGGCCAGGTTGGGCAGAGCCCTGGGTGATATGGTTTAGTGTGAGGTGTCCCTGCCCATGGCAGGGGGCTTGGAACTAGATGATCTTAAGGTCCTTTCCAACCCTAACTGTTCTATGATTCTAAAATTCAAGAACAACCAACTTTCAAAAGCCTATCTTGTCCTGTTCCCAAATATGGTAAAATCACGTATCCTCTTCAACTCCCATGAATACTAATACCTTGGGTAAAGCAATTTAATACAAAATAAAGGCAGAACAACTGCTAAATCGTATGGGAAATACTGCTACATATTTACAACTGACTTTAAATGTCTCTTGACATTTTTGAGAGCCTTTTCTAGGTGTTATCAAAATACTGCAACTCATAATGTACTTTTGACACTTATCTGACTCATGGCCAAATAAGAATATAGTCAAATAAGAATAAGAAATATTCTGAATGCCAAGATACTTTACATTTATCCCTTGAAAATATGAGAGGACTACTGCCCCCAGTCAATACCGATGGCTTTTTAAAACTAGATTTTCATTTTACGTGTTTTAATTAGGTTTCCTTTTACAAAATTCACTACCTTTCAATGCATTACAGAAACTGAAGAGGCAACCATAATCAGCAGAACTGACAGGAAAATAGAAAGTGCTCCAACCAATTTCAACTTCTAGGCTGATGACATAAGCCTGGAAGCAAAATACATGCTGCCTCACTGCAGGACATTTCTTCTCATTAAAGAGGTAAGTGGGTCTGTGCAAGCAGTGAAGACTATTAAAGATAAGCAGATTAAACACTAGTCTTGCAGCATGGTAGCAGCACATTACATTGCTAGGCTGGAGAAGTAGGTTTCCTTTTAAGATCTGGGATTTCCAGCATTAAGCAAGTACAAAATGAAGCGTTATTAACACAAGTGAAACACCCCAAGCGGCTAATGGTGAGGAAAAAAAGAAACAAAAGCCACTCTGTACACAGCAACCCCCATAACTATCAGCAGAAGCAAAACCTGTTCATCATGTCCTCCTGGCAACGAGCAAGTTTATCAAGCAGACCCTTTCAAGCCAATGGGGGGGGGGGGGAGATATTACTGTTCATGTTTGGGAAGCCCTTTGTCCAGCATCTAGTGAGACTCGGATGCACATACACACAACCATTCATCCATGCAGTCTCGTGCTAACAAACCTTCCTTCCTGAAGCAGCAGAGCTAATCATTGGCATTTTTATCATTTCTCACAGGCTGAAAATAAAAAGTTTAGCTCGGCTACACAAGCTTTCACAAAGTCCTTACTGACAAACTGAAAGCACTTACTTAAGCATAACTATAGTAAATTATCAGACCAATTTAACAATACCCCAAAGACACAGCCAAATGCTGTCTTTTCTGCATGAGCAAACCATTTAACCTTTTCTCCTTGTCCATATTCCAAGGACTTCTTATTCTGACAGGGATTCACATCTTTCCCTTGGTATTTTTTCTAATGTGTTCAAAGTGAATGCCAGAAGCATATGTTCCCTCCACCCAGTTCCATTTCCCATTCCATTGCAAAGTGGACCGCAAACACCAATCTTAAATTAAAGCTGCATGAAAGCCCACCTGCCACACAGCCACCAAAACTCAATGATGTTCCGTATCTCTCTGAGCATGAATCTTCAATCCTACAATGAGATGTAGTATACTCATACACATCATAATAATCCATTTTCCTATAATATATGGCATCCAAGAACAAGATCATAATGGACTCGTACAAAACTTCACAATTTGTTTCCACAGACTGAATTTAGCCAAAACAAGGTGTTTAGGACCCATCTAGTTAATGAACTCGAGCAATTATTCATCTGCAGTCGGTGTTCAATCTTCATTCTCCTCACTCAAGTCCCTTCAGAGACTCCACCTGAGCCAAAGACAGCTCACACTGTTCAGCTAATTTGGACACCCACCAACCAACCTGTGTATAACAGCAAGTTCATTTGGCCTTCACCACTGTGCTAACACTAACACAGATCCCTCTCCTTCTGTCAGCTGCTAATTTTCACAGAAGCTGAAGAATCCAGACTATCTTATCAACATCTTCTCCAGTCCAAATTTTAATTTCAGGTGTCAAAAATTTACTGCGAGAACAGGAACCAAACCTGAGTAGAAAATCTTGGGTTTTTTCAAAGTTAGCCTGAAAATACAACTTTTTAAACTAATATTTTTGAAAGAAAACCAGCATGCAGTATCCAGTATCCCAAGATAAATCTACAATTTCAGTACATGCATAAATCATTATCTTCTTGTACCACCACCTCTTCTTGAGGTGTCAATGTAACTGGTGACCGCCTAAATCATCACTGCTGGAAGCCCTTCAGCAGGCATCTGAGCTGTGGATTTGGTTGTGTTCCTGGTAAGTCTGTAAGCAGCATAAAATAAGCCTTTTTAATGCAAAGAATCTAAATTAGAAAGAAAGTGTCATTATGTTCCATGGGGGATTTGTTTTCTCTTTTGGAGTTTTGAATTCCTTAAGTAACTATAATGACAGGTCTAACTACAGGAAAATGCCTTATATTATTCCAGACTTCAAACGTGAAACTTTACACCCAAGTTCTAACATTATCTTCCAGATATAATTTCCATAACTCAGAGAAATATCTACGTTTCTCTAAGCATCATTTCAATAATATTTCTTCCTTTCTAAAGAACATTTTAAGTTTGAGCTATCAAATCAGACCTGTCAGCTTTGCTTTGATATAAACATAACACTGTCATTCCTCTGTGTCTTAAGAACAGAGCAAAGTCCTTACTCCATGTACACATGTGAACACTACAGGTATTTACAGGAAGCCAGCATATGCACCAGTGTTTCATTTAAGAGAAATATTACCCAATTTGTACTATTACTCAAAGATTTTAGAAGAATACTATTTAAAACAAATCCAAAGTTTGAGGAAAAATGCTCAAACTTTTTAATCTCAATTTTTGAGGGTTTTTTCTCCTTTGTTTCTTTTAAACACATCACAGGTATCCCAAAAGGATATAAATCTCCAGTATAGAAGAGGAACCAATCCCCTTAAAAACCAGAACATCCTCCTTCATTTTCAGCATACTTCCCATTGTCTCCCATCAAGCCTCAAGCACAAAGACAATTACATAGTCCAGACCAAACCCCAAACCAAGACAGCCAACATCCCTGGGCAGACCAAGTTTTGCCTGTGGAACCCTGAAGTGAGGATCTGGAAGGAGACTAAAGGTGAGTGCAGAGTAACTGAAAGTTATCAGATAGTTTGCACAGCTCAGCACAGCACTACAAGACAAGTATGTCAAGAAAAACGCACCACACTTCATAGGTGTAAAGATGAGAGGAATCTCTATCATTTCAAAAAGCCACTCAAAGTCCAATTTCTTCCAAAGGCTGTAAAAACAAAGCTAGATTTCCCCTGGGAGTAGGTGCCAATATTTCCCATAGCAGGATACCTTGTAGCAGTTCCAAAAACTCAAATCCAATAGACTCGTAATATCTGAGGATTTTCACGTGTGTATGTACGCATGCATTTCCCTGCTAAATTTAAAGTTAACCTTTCTCTTAATCTAAAAATTACATATTAATCTTGCAGTTAATGCATATTTGAAAAGTTTTTAAAAAGCAGAACATGAAAAATATCTAATGGGATCACACTCACAGTTTTCCCTCTCTGTAAATAGTTTATTTTCCCTTATAGAACACAATTTCTACTTCTAACTTTTTACAGAAGTACTGCAAAAAGCAACATTTTTACTGCCTGCTGCATTAGATCTTGGAACCAGTTCTGTATCCACCAAAAAATAGCTTTGGTGATTATGAAAGACATTGTTAAGGAAACAGAATAGAAGGGCATATAGATTTTCAGGGTCTTTAATTTAAGTCCAAAACCTTAAAGAAGGTTTAAAGTGTATGGAAAATTGAACACTACATTAAGCCTTCTCTTGTTACATATACTGAAGCTTAGAGTTTCTGTAACCACTAATTCCCTGATTCCCTCTCCTTATAAAACAAAAAGGAGCTCAGTCCTTTGAGTGAAATAAATAAGCTCAAAACCAAGTTCACCAAACATTCTGAGATTATATTCTGCATGCCCTATTCCCCCACGCACACAGCCCAGGAGGAAAATTTAAGATTTATCTTTATAATTAAGGAATCATTCCACTGAGGGTTTTATACTTTATATAAGATATAGAGATTTTAGCCAAACATGCTGTGCAGTAGAAAACACTGGCCAAGAGAAACACATTCAAGTACTGTGATGCAGTTTGTGTTTCACACCTGCACTGAAACCAGCAGAAAAATGGTCCAACAAAGTAAATTAGCTAGTTGAACTCAGCCTGATTTTCAGCAGAAAACAAAAGGGGGCTTGCACTCTATAGAAGATGTGGATGCAGAAAACTGTGGTGATAATGTACAACCACATCTGAATATTGCTCAAGTACCTCAAATGCAGAATTTAAGCTCTATGACAAGTATCTTAAACTTGGAATATCACACTCTCCGTTACTTTTCTCACTTGCACTTACTCATAAGGATTTGGGGGATAGAAATGCCTTGCATGTAGGAGAAAAGTAAGAGCATACATCCACAGCAGCTACTGCAATGTACAAAAAAATAAAAATCATAGATTTCTGGTACAAGATGTTGTTCAAAATACAAGCTCATCTTCACAGAGACTCTACTGGGTACCACCACTTTTCATCTGTACAAAATTACCAGCAACGACAAATGGTACATGTGTATAGGGAACAATAACAAACCTAGGTAGCCTCATAAAATCTGTGGCTAATGTCACGATGTATTTCACATCACAGCAAGTAACTACAAGAACACAGATCTCTGTCCAATACAGCAGAAGCAGCTCCACCACCACCACCTGCATTAGCACTTGTCCCTAGGCAGTAACTTATGTCAATGGTCCAAGTTCATTACCTAAAATGAAAGCCTAGAAATTAAAAGAATATTCCATTATCAGAAGCACTTTCCCAGCCTTCTGTCAATAATACTGCACTGCAACCTCAGCCTCTGACAGAGCTGTGTGTATGTAAGTTTCAGCCTTAATAATATATATATATTTATACAAGCACCAAAAAGCTGATTTTCCCCTCCTAGACCTTCATTTCCACATATTTCACTATTACATGTTGGCAGACCAAATTTGTAACATCAAACGGGATGCAACAAAACTGGACTGAACAAATGAGGGAGGCGATACAGACAGGCCACATGCCAATATATTGACTTTGCCTGTAGAAACAACTCCTGCTCCTTTAGGTTATCTACTTACACCACTACATGGCTATTTACTGCAGGAATGGCAGCAGAGGAGAATTCCCAGAGGAGGGAGAAAGCATCACAGTAGTGATATCAAGTATAGTTCAGGTAATGGAGTCAACAGGAAGCACAAGGAAAACATAGGCATGCATTTGTTAAAGAACAAGAGGTGGTTAAGGCAAATGGTTTACCTAAACGGGCAAAAAGAACAGGTTTTGAAAAGAGTAAGCCACCAGCAAGAGATGAGCACAAGGAAGCCTGAGAGTCATGAAACCCAGGTCTTTGAACAGGTGACCACTGAAAATAGGAAAGGAATAGACCAACCTTCAAAACAGGCAGAGAAAGCAAAGTAAAAGAAACTTCAGGAAGGTTAGAGCAAAAGGTGAAAGAAAGATTTCTGCGGATATGAACAAAGTAGGGAGACTGGAAAAGCACCTGGAAATTCAGATTGCTGCCTTATAGACTGTGCTCTCCACAGGGACACGAGAAAGGAAAACAAAAAAATACATTTCCCTTTGTTAGTAAGCAGAAGTAACACACGAAAGGAAAGAGGTGTGTTCATAAGGCGTGTTCAGTCTTTATACTGAGAACCCAGTTAAACGAAGCAAGAGGGAGAAAGGCAGAAGAGAAGGAAGACTGAAACATCACCAAAAAATAAAAAGGATTCTACTATATAAGATGTCAAATGAGCAGGATATGAAAACAAAGAAGGACAAAACCCCTAAAACATGTAAGTCTTGGCAAAGCAGTATCAGTGCAAATCTGAATCAACTATGTCAAAAACAGCCAAAAAATATCAGAGGTTATCAAAGTAAAGAAGAAACACTGTGGAGGAAAAATAAATAAAACCAATAAAGCTGACAGAATCAATTTGTTCATCTGAATCAATCTTTAGGAGTCATTTTGTAAATATTAAATAGAACTAATAGGTTGTGAAAAGTGTTCTTCTATAGCAAGATATAAAGGAAACAACATTTTCACAGGGTGAATGATTAAGAACCAGAAGAGGTGCCAAGAAAGGCTGAAAACCTCCATGCCTAGAAATACTCAAAACAAGCCCGGACAAGACCTTCGGTAACCTGATCTAACTTTGGAATTAGTGCTGCTTTGAGTGGAGAGATTGGATTAGAAGACCTAATTTAAGCTGTGATGCTCATTTTAAAAAGTCATCAGCATCCAGTTTGAACCAGGAAAGTAGTTTTTTTTTTCCCATCAGTTGCTTCCAAACTATTATCATCAGCTCCCAGAGAAAATAAGGAAGTAAAACATATTGCCTTGGCAGTGCCAACATGAACCAACAGCTTTTTAATTTTTCCTGATTGTTATCTGTAAAACAGTCACTTTCCTCAGACACAGCATCTTCTAAAATAAATCTACTGCAAGAACAGAAAAAAAGCCCAGCATTAAATTCCTTTTCGACTTGCACATCTGCCTTACTTCCTGATGTCCTTTTAGCACGTTTTCTTAGTTCCTGAAGCATTTTCTATGTAGGCATTACTTACACCTATATATATGCATGTGTATTTATACATACCTACCCAAATGCATACAGACACACCACCACATATAGACAGTAAATACTCAAGACTACTAAAATTATCAAAGCCTACCACACTACACAGTTAAACCAGGAAAATGCATTCTCACTCCCAGCATGTCTTCAGCTGACACTAGGAGACATTTGGGCTCCTTCAACCTCCCTTCCTTTTCCAACACTGCCCTGAAGCATCACTATGAAAACCACTCCCCTTCACGTCAAAGAGATACAACATCCCAGAGAAATTCTGGGCTCAGGAAAGCTCTAAACAATCAGTATATAGGGCTTGAAAAATTCTGATTATCTGTGGCCAGAAACAGATTTCTTGGTTATAAAGTTCCAACTAATATATAGTTAAATATATTAAAAATAAGTATCAGTTTATCCAAAAGCAATCTTACTTATATACTGTGTACCTATATAGTCAGTTATACAAAAATTAAATAGGCTAATTTTACGATGAGCAAATACACTATCATAACACAGTCACCACTGTATCCGCAGCACAATGTGTCAAGCTATTTCAGTTATATCAATAAGATGGCACAAAGAAAAAAAAAATCAAAATTTACACAAAATATAAAAAGGTGAGACACAGAACATATTCAGAGAATGCAACAATTGCTCTGCAATTGCCTTAAAGCATCAGTAAGGTATGAATGGTAGTATGCTAAAACGGTACATTTGTTTTCCTCAAAGGAAGTTAAATTAACCATGCCTGTCCTATTGTTTAATAGGCGAGGTTCATGGTCTATAAACAATTACTTATGCTAGCAAGTATGTAATAGGCTATATCCCATTACAATGCAAAAGAAAAAAAGGAATATGATGCTTTCAAGCAAAAAATCTATTTCATGCCCAGCTCACACAAGATTCTGGAGCTCACTCACTTCCAGCTGGTTTACTCCATAAGAATCAGTTCAGTCATCATACACGACTGACACTAACACAGATTACAACTGTTGTAATACTACTGCAATTGAATAAAGCTTCCACAGCACCACTACAAAAATAAAACCTCACCAGTATGTTAAAGTTCAAAACTAATTGCAGAAGTATTTATTTCAGCTTAATAGGTGGTGAAAATGTCATTTGCATTGCAGCACTGCATTCTGTGCATTTGAAGTAATAAAGCAGCATAGTTCTAAAATAACTGAGAATATTCACTCTGCTTTGACATTTGATTTCTAAATAATGCTCAACTAAAATGGCCACTCTAAGGCAAGTCTGGGAAGTCACCTAACAGATTTTTAGGAGTCTCTGGTAAAGCGAAGTTTCAAAAATAAGGTAAGCCTCCTAGTTCAGACTTCACTTCTTTCCATAAGAATATTCACAAGACTACTGGATATGCACCAAACAAATAACAAACTGGGGTTTACTACTTTATACAAAATCCTTTTTTTAATTAATAAGACACCGGTGAAAACAGAAAAGTTCAGATTCTAGCACCACTGCCAAGTACTCAGTCAACCTGATTTACTTCAAAGACTGGCAGCAATTCTATGAGACCGTCGACACTGCAAACAGGAAGGGGGGAAAAAAGGGATCCTGAAGTTGCACTTACCTGCAGCCCTCTTCTTCGAAGAATACTTGAATCATCCATATGTTGACTCTGCGGATCACAAATCCCTGCTAAAGCTCGCTCGCTTCTGGCTTTGCTCTCGAACTGTTAAAGAAGTCCATTATTTTCAAACTTTTCTCTCCCTCCCACCCCCTCTCCGTCCACTTGCTAAAAATAGGACGTGGTCGTTCACTTGCCTGTCATGAAGAGCTGCAGCCACGGTCTCTGACTATCTGTACACAATTTTGCCTGCCTCCTTTGTGGCAGATTTAGCAGGTCACATTGGGAAAAATCTGTTCGACTTTGCTAAATCTTTCCAAGGTTGGATGTCTCACTCCCCTCATACACAAAACAGTCTAGAAAAATATAATAATCCATGACTCCGTGTAAGGCCGAAGAGTGGCATTTAATTCAGATCCCACACAAGCATATTTTTTGCTTTATTTCAATTTACTTGAGCTGTTATAAGGGATCGGTAAACTACAACAGCTGCCTTCATTTACTGTTTATAACAAGCTCACAAAATCCAGGTCACATTTCCTTTAAAAAACACACGGTCACACTGAACTAAAAAAAATCAATTCTGTGGACACACAGGATACAGCACTAAAATACAGAAAAAACTCCCTATGGAAAAGACAGTTTATTTCCCCAAATTTTTAAAGATTCCTTCACTCCTTTGTATGCCCAAGAGCCTGTCAAATTCTTCAGCTACTGTCACACATTCTTTGTTTCTGCTATCTCTGAGGTATGCTGGTCCCCTTCTCATATGCAGCAGACACGGCACATTCTTCAGCTCGTTGCTGAGATCTTGCGACTCTTACATGCTGAAGGGTCTGGAGCACATGTTGCAAGTTCTGAATATTTAAGAATTCATCCATCTATTCATCACTGACAGAGCTGTCTTAAGCCCTTCCCTCACCATCAGCCATAGCAAAAAGGCAAAAAAAGAAAGCAAAAGCACAGTTCAGCTGAGGCTTTTTCAGGCTGTCCTGCAGTTTCTGTTTTCCAGCTACCCTCAAACAGAACACCCCAGCGAGATCAAAAAAGGCTTTGCCCCTTTATGCATGTTAAGCCAATCCCATTTTAAAATATGAGCATACAGCCTGTGCTGAAACATAAACAATGCTAATGCTTCTAGCTATACCAAACACCATTTCACCAAACCCAAAAATCTAGGTGTGTTCATCCCAGTATTACTTCAACTACTGAGCATGTCAAGGAGCCTTTGTCCTACACATGCCCTTTCTGTATCAGAACGGAAAGAAGGAAATATCACAAATATAATGCACAACCTACTGCCGCAATGACCTTCATCTTTTTAGCAGAAAGCTAAAGCAACAGATTTCATCTCCTGATAAAAGCATAGGAAGCGCCTGTAACTTCGGAATACATATACTGTATTTAGAAAGAACCTAACCTCAGCTTCTGCAAGATTTCACAAGAGCTATAAAAGAAATCAAACTTCATCGAGAGCTGTGTTTATGAGGGGATTTCAGCCAGACATCCTGAAGTGTGCAAATGCAACAACAACGAGAGCCCAGACCATAGGCTGCCTACCACAGCTCGATGAAGTGTTCCTGTTCCCACAGTTATGACAGCTGCAAACCAAAAAGAGTCTCAATGCAAGCACACAGGTTGAGGGTGCTTAAAGGAATAGATATTTACATGGAAATCTTTAGCTGATCTTCATGCTAAGTGACCGAGTCACATGAGCTAAACACATCACTGTAAAGTCAGCTGAAAGCAGATACAACTCAATCCCATTCACCAGGCTTTTTCTGATCCTCTGCGGAGCGAGTGTGGTCTTTTATTGTGAGTAGCTAATAAATCCTCATCTTGCCGATACCTCCTTCCATCTGCCGTTTTAAACAACTGAATGCTGAATTAGGTCTGCAGAGTCTTTGTGAGCTCCCCAAGAGGGCAAGCAGCCGCACAGAGGCTGAGCAGGCAGCTCATTTGCATGGAGTATACTGTACCATATAAAAAGCAGCGCGCTAGTAAAAACAACTCAATGAACCACTCGATTTTAAAGGAACAGCATCTTCTTTCGCAAACAGACCTGGACAGCATTAAACCGTGCACAAACTCCGCATGAGAACTTAGTATGTCACAAGGGAGACAAGCAACATTAAAATACAGGTAAAGCTCTCTTTAAAAGCAGACTGAGACATAACATGATCATGTTCCTCTACTGTGATACTATTTATGATGGATTTCAGTACTGCTTCCTGTATTTTACCATCAAATAAGCTTCCACAGACAAATATGCCAAAGACTATAACTTTGCTTATCAGACATTAGTGTCAAAGAAATGCTTTTACTTAAAAAAAAAATCCCACAGAAACAACACACTGGCATGCATACTCAGATATATCACATGCATTCTGCAGTTTATTTTAGTCTATAAGAGATTTTAGGAATATTTACATTAGACCATGCACTAGCTGGATCATTGATCACCCTCTTCTGACTAAGGCCACCAGCATTAAACAACATACGCTGTGGGAGGAATCAAGGAATCTTAGCAATTATGCAATCCCATTCGCATTTTCCTCCTAAAACAGCCACTAAATGAAAATGTTTAAGCCTGACAACAATCGTATACACCCCACTTATTTCTATAACATAAGTGAAAACATTCTCATTAGCACATATACAGCTAATCCTTCCTGGATTATTTACCTTATTACTCAGACACTGCCAATTCTCAAAACGTCTTCACAAGTGACTTATAATTGATTGAGGCTGGCACGAGACTCAAAATACCATGAGAATCATCTGTTCTCTTCCGAATTTCAAGCTTTCTTGGGGAGAATGCTTTCAAATTGGCTGCCTGCCACACTTCCCCAGTTTCTGGGGTAAAGAAGCCAATCAGGGCTGCTGCAAAAAGGCAGGCATGGTTTTTCCTCTAGCTTCCCTCTCCCTTTCCCTTCCTCTGAGCAAACAATCCTTATTTAAATGTCAGATAAAAAAACACCACCAAAAAGATCCTGAAAGTGGTGAGCAGCTTTTCTCCCTTCCCATTTAACTGTTAACGCTCACCCACTCTCCCTTTTTCTTCCTTCTACAGAAATCTGCCACAGAAAAGCAATGATGAAAGAGGGTGGAAGAGAATACCTAGCACCAAACTGAACGAAGCTAAGGAGAAATGGGATTTAAAAGCAACTCTCTGACATGGAAATTTTTTCTTACAAAATATTACCTTTAGAAATTTATCTGTCATTTCATCAAGAGATTACGCCATCTGTAGACATTCGTTTTAATATCCTAAAAGGTCTGCAGGTTAAGTCTCCAGTGAAAGATGAGAATGTATTTGTATAAGACATTTCACTAAGATATATTACTGAAAGATATTAAAGAAACTGAATTACAGGAAATAGAATTTTACCATTTATATAAAAACCTAATCAGAGAACAAATTTCTCCGTTTTCAAATGCAGGCAGCATTTTAAAAGGGCCTAATAAAGTATCTGTTTAGCAGAAGAAAAAAATCAAAATAAGCAGGCCATATAATATTTGAATCTTTTAAGAATTAAAGCATCTACCTTAGCACTCAACTTCACTAAAAAAAGTAAAATAAAGAGGAAGGGGGATAAAAAAGGGGAAGATCAAAGTTTGCTCACCAATAACTTCAGTAAGCTCAAACTCAATTTTTGTTCCTCCATCAAATTAACAAAACTGGAAAAATCCTGGGTTTCTCCTCTGCAGCAATATGAAATGAGAAACGGTAGTGTGGTATTGGGATCATTTGGACATAATCCAAGCCATTCCTGTTTGTCTGCAGCTCTCTCTCTGAAAAAGCTATTCAATCTTGATTTGAAGACACCAAGAAATGGAAAAGACGTAAACTTCCAGTAGATACGTTCCTGCAATGGTTAGTCTGGTAAGAAGGGAAGGATAGCTCGCCAGCTTGCCAATACTGGGATGGATTAAATGAGGCTAAGAGCAATTTCCAAAGAAACAAAAGGAAGTACTGCTGTACACAATAGTCACGTTGGGCTATTTCTTTCTGTAAAAGGCTGGGGGTGGGAGGAGGGTGGGGAAATCATGAACACAGCTAAAAGCCTTTGGACAAATTCATTGAAGAATCTGCCAAGAACTCTTATAAGAGGAAAATACACTGAAGACGATCCAGAGTCAGAAACAGCTGCAAGTGTTCTGGGAAGAGACCCTGCCTTAGACACCTGCTATCAGCTGCTAGCAGAGATAAGCTAATGGGCTCATCCAGTATAATCATTCTGTTTTTATTTAGGTAGAAAGTACGAAGGTAATGCTCACTGAAGACAGCAGTGTCTTCCATTCTAAAGGGCATCAGCCCTACAAAGGAACTAGGGGTAACAATGAAACTGTAAGCTGAAAAATAATTCTCAACATAGTGTTACAGCTGTAACAGTTCATGTAAGCCCTGAACAAACCAAAAGAACTCAAGTTATAAATGAGTGGTACTGTCTTTGTTTACAGTATTGATGAAATCATTATGGAAAATCACATCTGCTACCTGTATTTCAGGATGAATACTGATAAGCTGCAAAGAGCAAAAGAGATGTTTTCGGGGTAGAAAAATGAGAGTTAAAGACATTAGTAACTCAGCCTCCTTTAATTAACACAGGAAAGACCACAAGTATGACAAGATAACCAAGAATATTAAGAATGTACCTGGAATTATACTCCTTACACACTAGACAGCAACCAACCCCAGCTCTCCAGAAGGGGCTTGTTCTTACATATAGGTCAGCATTTCATTTCTGTTGATAACAAGGAATTTCACCCATGCTGATTCAGACCTCATCCCACTGCCTGCTACCAAAATCTATTACTCCTCTGTCTTACAGAAGACAAATCTGAGAGGTTGGAACAGTCGCAATGATTACCTGAAGATGACCGGACTTTTCCTCCTGTTAACTTCAGAACAATTGAAGCAACAATTCTTTTAGTTATTCTGCAGCCCACAGGTTTTCAAATAGCATCAGCGGAAGATGACCAAAGGCGTACTGATTTCACAGACGGGAAAGCAATGACCACAGGAGCTCGCTATGGGGTAGTGTGACTGTTTCTATGTACAATACATTTTATGACAACATAACTGAGAAATTGTGAATAACCCTATTACTTACATTTTCTAATCACCAAAACAACTGCAAAGGGGGTAATAAGAAAGGAGTCTATCTACTGTATTAGAGTGCACATACACATAGGCACAAAGACATACCTGTGTAGAATCACAGGGCTCATCTTTGAGCTGTGTTTAGTTTGGTTGTACTATCTATGCTGAACACAAAATACCTTCTACATACCTTAATTTGATATTGAAATGAGGCATTATTCCAGGAATCACTCAACATTCATGGAAAATGTTTCATTCAGTTTACTAAGAATTATGTAAAATACAAAGAAGAAAGCCATTCATTTTGCTATGACTTCCTAGTCTGTTCAGATTTTCCGGCACTGCACCCTGCCATCTTTTGTGATCTAAACCATTGCATCAGAATGGAAACTTACCACCACCAAAAAAGCAAAACCAGTAAAGGTCATTTTAGCAATCAAACCACTGAATTGTGGATAAAAATAATAGTGCACTCTCTAGCATAGGTGAAGTGAATCCAATATCCACACACATCTTTCACACGCAAACTCATAACTAGACATCTAAGTCCACTTACACTGACAAGTCAGAAAAGGTACTAAGCCACTTGTGATATTTAGTATCAACTGCAGAAACAGCAGAAAGCTGATCCACAGAACTGGGACCCCAGCATGGGAGACATGGTGCAAACCATGATCCAGTGATGAGTACTCCCACCCAGAAATCAGGTTAAAAAACCCAACAGTTTCTTAAATGTCTGCAACTGGATGCAATGTTTTTTACTGCATGTTTTTATTATCAAGGAACTTTTCTGACCGACTGATCTAAACACTGAGATTCAGAATCACATTTTTCATTATTCAGAATTCATTGTATTTCTTACTGTATTAAGTCACAACTAAAGGCAACAGAACGTCAAGCCGTGGTAAACCTTAAAGATATAACATTTCCTTACATAACATGTTGTCTGCTGGGAAAAAAAGATCACTTTTCAAAAGATCATCAGCTGACAATTTCAGTGGATTTTTTTTTTAAGCCTTCGGTAACATTTGTCTCTGCAACCCAAATGAGCCAAATGTTTCGCTGTCAATCTGAAACTTAAGTGTTTGGAGGGGTTTTATTTATTTGGATCAAGCTATGTTTATCTGGAGATTTAAAAACGTGTCCCTTTGAGATAAACTAACAGACTACTGAAACAAGGAAGGTTGATGAGGTAACTTGGCAGTCCGGCTAAGGAAACTCGCCTGACAGCTTGTCTGAATTTCTTCTGGATTTCTTGCCTATTTACAAGATACCGTTTCATAACGGAATCTTGATTCCCTTGGAGCAAAGCCCTACATTAACAACAAACCCCAATGGGAGTTCATTCCGAACCACAACAAGCTCTGCTCATGAGGCTTGGTCCCAGGGAGAAGAAATGCTGAAAAGAAGACTAAAATCCTCAAGGTTTACGCAATAATCAGGCTTCCACAGTGCATTTTCCATTTCTAGTTTGTTAGGTTTAGGCTCCTGGGCAAGGCTGTCCCATCCCCCACATTCAATGCATTATGAGAGGCGGCACACCCACTAATCTTCCATGCAAATGTAAATTCGCTGTCGACAAGGGTGGAGGAAAGAGTTCATTCATCTACAGACCGACTGCTTTCATACTGTACCAGTGAAGGTATACTCAGAAGAGACACCGGCTTCCAGGCAGAAACAAGTTCCTTGGCTCGGGCCCCTCCAAAAGCTAACATCTTTGGAAAGGCATCCTCAAATTAAACTTTAGTATTTACAGAAGATGGTGAATTCACTACATAAACATTCTTGTTCTGGAGTTAAACTGGCATTAGAACAGAATGGAAACTAGCTTCTCTGATGCTACATTTCAAATGCCATTTTTAAAAGAAACACTCTTTCCAACAGGCAGTCTCTTTCAATATATGCTGCGAATTTAAACTGGAAGAAACTTCATGTCTGTTTAGTAAACATTTAGATGACATTACCAAAATCAGGATTCTCTTACTTTATTGTAAGACAACCCTCACGCTTTACACATTAGGACTTAAGCATCAGCAGTGAATGCCTCTAAGCGAAATGGCAACAGAAGCAAAGCTCAAGTCCCAGTACCAACCCTTGTGTGTTTCTCTATTGAAAGGTATTGGTATATACTGAAAAGTTTATAGAAGCAACAAAACCTACAGCTTCAAGAAATCCACAGAAGTCATCATGAACCCAGTTAGCCCAGAAGCTATTTTGCCACAGAAACTGTTTCAATAAAAGCTACAACGCACAGACGGATCTCATCTCACACAAGAACACACTGAGAAATACCCCAAAATTCTACTATACATAGGATCTCGTCCACTGTTCTCTTCCACACTCCTGGCTAGCAGTGCTCTTCCTGCAGCCTCACCACAGCAGCAGTGGCACATACATGCCTTTTCTCTAAACTCTTCCTAAACTTTTCTGCTTCCAATTCTTACTTCATCAATGAAGCCAGATTTAACCTTGAAGTACAAGCTGGACATTTTTACATAGAGACAGCACTCCCTTTGCAGAGTTAGAGAGGTTTTCTTGAAAACTGCAGAGGTATGAGACTATGCCAAGCTGTATTTCACTGTATTTTCCCTCTCAGTTCTATCTACAGGGTATTTGTCATTTTAGACACTCAGTTCTTCAGAACAAACACTTGGTGCTTTGCAAAATGAGGAACTTACTCTATTGCACTAGCATAACATTTAGAAATAATGAATTAGAAAGTCAGACATACTCATCGGGTAAAACCCATGAAAGTTAACAACTTATTTTTCTTTATTATGCTACAGCATTGAACATATTTTTCCCACCTTAACCCACGTGCAATTCATTTCAATACACCTTGAATTTTACCGAGGTTTCCAGCCGACATCGAAGTGCTTGGACAAGCCTCCAAAAATATTTTGCTTGCTTAAGACCAACATTCAAACACTGCCTTCAAAATTAACACTTGCAGATGATAAGACAAAATATTTGGAGCTAGAGAGTTTTACTCTCCTCTACTCAACTTGTCTATACGAGACTAAGCTTACATTGATATCTAAGGAGACATCTCACAGCAGCGTGTTTTGCCAATGGATTCTGACAGATTTTGTTCTTCCTTTTCTGGTCTCAGACAAAATTTTGCTATTCATTTCTCACAACTTAAAATGCTAGACATTTCAAAGCAGGCTGTTTTTAATAGACATCCCTTTTCCCAACATTCATCCACCAAACCAGGAAAAAAAAAAGATCAAGAATAAATTCATTCAGGCTTTCAAAGACTTACAGCGCAGAGACAAACTTTCTCTTTTATTCTTCCTCTCCTCCAGGATCTGTGTCAGACTTCCCATTTTTATGAGTTCTCCTCTTTGGTTTTTGGTTTGCCTTTTTTTCAATAGGAAAGTTATTTTTCCTCCGAAACCCACAGGTGCATTGTAATAATTTGGCAATCTCTCAAACTTTCTTGGCTTTGTTTAACAGAACCTATTACATTTAATCTGGGTAGAAGAAACAAAAAACTCTAAGAGATGTTGACTTAAAGCCTCAAATACTATTTCTCAGTGGAAACGTGTGACATTCGTTATTTTAAAAGGCACCTTTAGACAACCTTTTTCCATAAAATTAGCAGGTAAAAAAAATGCTCGTATTTTAAATTTAAATGCAAAATGTATATATTTTATCTTAATAGTTACAGACACATTTTATTCTAAATTCAATTCAAACACACAATTCCTATGCATGACTCTACAACACTGCCAAGTCCAGCAACAAACATTTCATAAAAACAAATGTGCTTCATTGCAGCTGCAATATATTTGCAATATATGTTCTTTAAACAGTTCAGGCACAGTGCTGAATTACTAATGTAATATTGAGCTTAGCAGTCGAAATCTTTGGGGTTTTGCTTTAAAAAAGGAATAAATCCAAGCTTACCAGAAAAAAAACTGAAATATGATTTTCATGCATCATTTGAATTGTCACCTGGGCTTTTGTCTCAAGAACCAACAGAGAATATCAATGTGTTAATTGAAACAAGCACTACGTGATCCACATGACATCTTTAGCGCATGTGTCCTTCCAAGGGCTGACAAGAGCTTTCTTTGATTTTTCAGCACTAGAGTCTGTTTCCATTTTCAAGCTGAAAACATGAACAAAAATCTTACATATTTATATAAATATGTATTTTCCCACCAGTACCAGACAACAGTATATCTGTTTTGAGTTCTCGAAAAATAAAATGGGAGTATGGCAACACTGGCATGAAAGTGTTGAAAACCCCATCTTTAAAAGCTGCATTTCTCTTCACAATTCAAAAGGCCCAGAAAAATAAATTCAATCAGAAACTTAGCTCCATGATGGAACATTCTTATTGATGAAGGAGAATGAGCTAGTGGATGTAACAAGGCAAAGCTCAATACTCAAAGCTATCATAATTTAAAATTAGACATAATTATCCTTAACAAAACCAAGCACTGTGGAAAGGGGCTTTGGAACAGCTGCTCCTCTTCAATTTAAATGCTCATTTGTTTTACATTGACCTAGAAATCAGTATCCTCCTAACCAAAAGCCAATTAGATAATAGTCTCTCTTTCAAGCTTGTAGAATACTAATTTTTTTAATGTCTTTAGGAGTGAAAAGCAAAGAAATGAACTGCAGATGATGCCACAAGTATGCTCTGTTCCAATACACAGAACCAAAACGTGAGGGTTCCCTCCCCTCTTTCAGAAAGGTCAGATTTACAGTGCAGAGAAGGCAACCATCACTTCCTTGCGTTGCCCTTTCAGAGCAGTCTCAGCTTGGGACAAGCACAGAACACTGCAAAGGCAGCGCGTCAAACGATCTTGAGTTTGCTGGGGTAGCGTCCCACCATTCCTTACACAGTAAAAGTGATATGCCAAACTGACAGCAAGGAACCATGACAAGAAGCATTTCAAAAGCTGTCCCTCTAATCTTGCCCAGAGTTAGGTCACTAACATCAATGGTTCTGGAAGCCGAAGGATGTCAGATTGTTTGAGTACTGCAAAATAAACAAGCTGCCCCACAAGCAACAGAATTAAAGATACCCAGTTTCCTACAGACTCAAGTTTGTCTTTTTGTCATCTTGCTCCCTTCACAGTCTTCACAGACATAACCCTGGCTCTCATGTGTTACCTCCACCCAACTGGAGACAGCATCTCCCCCAGCTAATGGAGAGCTGTCATACTTGAGTGTCACCAGAGCTGCCAAGCCACAATGAACAATGAACTCTCTCTCAGAGAATGTGAGGGGGTGCCTCCTACTCGGCTCCAATTCTTACAAAACTGCAGTAACAATTATTTTTGACATTTCGTCTTTTCAAGCTGGGATGAAATTGGCCATTGGCTTGGAAGTTACCAGGAAAGAAGAAACAATTGCAGGAACTATGATTCCCTACAACTGCTCAACGTTTCTGGCAATCATGGTCATTTACACCATTGCTTTCAATTCTGGTTAAAGCCAATGCCAAAAATACATATTCATCTACAAGTCTATTCCAGCTCTAAAAAGACAAAATCATGATGAATGCCAGTTTGATTACAGTCAAATACAAAGCCGTAAGATTTCTTGGTCTTCTGAGTCTTGGCAGCATCCCTGGAGAAAATTCATTCCATGAAAGAAATAGAGCCTTTTCTAAATGCATCAACAAAAGAAGCTTCTCAGAAGACTGGTATCCTACTGAGTCTGACAGGACCCAGAGAGAAACTGATTAATGCAGGAAACTACACGAGAAAATAGAGAATTCAATTCTACCAAAACATTAGATCTTCATAGAAGAAATAAATACTAGCAATCACCAGCAGCAATTCACAGTTCATGCTGAAAAATAAACTGCTGATGCATAAGGTGGATGTTTCAATATTGAAAGGAGACTTTTGAAATTGGAAAGCTGTGGCATAAACAAGCCAGAATGATCTCATAGCCCAACACAAATCTGTTCAGTCAAGGTGGAATTCAAGGGAAGGAGAAGCTCTTTCCAGAACAGGTAAAGAAGCAACTCCTGTCTCCTAAGGTTTCCTTTTGAAGTCACTGAAGTAGAAAGCAACTGAATGAAAACTGTGAGCTGCACACAAAACAAACACAGCAGCACAATTCTAAATATACCTCAAAGTTACCAGACATCAGTGTTATCAGTTTATTGTAGCCCTTTGCCCTGTGCTCCTGAACTTCCCCACACTAGCAGCCCCCTTTCCCTCTCAGTACCGCCTTCAAAGCTTCTTTTGCAACAGGAAGCAGAGGAAAAGTCAAAAAAAGCCCAGGCAAACAAGAGTCAAGGAGTAAGCAGATAATCCAGGAAGTTTATTACCCAGGAGCAGCTAGGATGGTATCAATCCTAGGCAAAATAATTATTTTAATCCTGTGTCAGCTTTTCCACAGAAAAAGTGAAGTAACATCGGTTGTTGAAAATAAGGTTGCAAGCAAATCACTGCCATTTCTGAGCAGAGCTCTTCAGTGCTTTTGGGTGGAGGACGTGAGGGTCAGGGTGTCCAAATTACTGCCTTTGCTGATAAAGTAAACACGAAGGCATCAGACTTTGCATTGTTCAGAGCTCTTAACTTGGCTGCAAACTGTATTTTTAGAAAATATATCTCTAAGAAACAGCAAAACCTTCTGGGTTACGAACATGCCGATCAATTGAATTTTTAAAAGTAGCTGTCAGAAGAATTGCTATTGAATTTGACCATTCCATGTCAACAAAACAGTGATGCACATAACATTAGGTATCAGGAAGCAGTTCTTTACTACGAGGGTGCTGAGGCGCTGGCACAGGGTGCCCAGAGAATCTATGGCTGCTCCATCCCTGGCAGTGTTCAAGGACAGGTTGGATGGTGCTTGGAGCAACTTGGTCTAGTGGGAGGTGTTCCTGCCCATGGCAGGGGGTTGGAACTGGATGGGCTTTAAGGTCCTTTCCAATCCAAACCTTCTGTGATTTTAACTGATGACCTGGAAACAAATATAAAACCACTGATGACAAACATACTGTAACAGCACTGTCAGGGTTATATGAATGATTTGGTAAGGCTGCTCTATTCAAATACTGTGTTAACGCAAGCAAATGCTAAATCACACCCATAGGAATTAGGTTTCAGGCAACTACAGCATGGAGGAAACATCTGTAATTCTGTAACTGCACAGATCTCTTCTGGATCCCTTTTTTAAAATATTGGTACCACATTTGCTAGTTTCCAGTCCTCAACTACTCAAACTATTTTAAGCAATTTGCTGCACAGCACAAACAGTAGGTCACATGCTTCATCTTTGAATAATTTTAAAGCTGTGACATTACCTCCTTTTACTCGCTGAATTAACAACCTCTTTTATTCTGTTTTTAGCCACTCAGCTTTCCTTTAAACTATTCTTTATTCTTATTCAGGAGTAGGAGGGGGGAACACTCCATTTGTCTGCTTTGCAGAAGACATCCTTAAGTCAGTTCCATGGAGACACTAAAGACACAGGTCTCTTAGCTGATGTTCCTTGCTTTTCAACAAGCTTCCTCTTTGTAAATCAGTTCATCTTTTTGAAACTGAAAGCAACTTTAGTGGGGTTTTAATTATTTTTAGCTCTGCATACATATATCCTAATTTCAGCCTTTAGGGTGGCTTTTTGATGTACATTTTAAACCAGAACTGAGAACTGCTAAGGATAAAAGCAGTGTTACTTGCCCTCCCATGGGCTTTTTGCTAGAGCTTGTATCTATGCAACAGTCACTGAACATGGGAAGTCTACTCTTATCATGTCCCAGATGTGGACTGGACACATGCCACACTAAGTCTTCCACTAACATTTCATTCTGCAGTGCATCATCTTCCTCACCACACGACAGTCACCATCACCAATCCCTATCATACAGTGGGTAATATAGACCCCACATTACTACTGCTTAATTAGATCCAACTTTCAACACTTTGGTGGCCTGTGCTGCTCACTGATGGGTTGTCTGTTTCAAATGGGAGTAGGGAGAGAGTCTTCAACCGTGCAGCACAACCCAGCCACAACTCCAACCTCTTTAAACCTTTCCCATATACTTTAAAACACAATACTGGGATGCAGAACTGCATTCAATGAGACAGCCCTCAGCATAGCCATGTCAGAGTTTGAGCATTTTATGGGATTAAAGTGATTATCTCTAAAACATTTAGTAGAAAATGTAGTAATGATACTTGCGGGTAGTGAACACTATCATACACTTTCCACTACTGAACTGAGGGATTCAACACAGGACAAAAGCTTGTAACAGAAAGCAAAAGCTCAATTATGAAGCTTAGGTATAATGGAGTTAAACCAACTTTATCCATTTTACCTAACACAAAATGGAGTTTAACCAATCTTTCACTGCTTGCTCCAGAATGTGAAATTGTGATGACCTACTTCTGAACCTCAAACTCCTAGAGAAGTTTCCTGATGTGCAAGTTAAAATGCAGCTAAGAATTACTAACAGCTGTCCATGACTATCCTCAAATGGAGATTTCATATAAGGCAGAAAAAATTTGATGATAAAAGCCTTGTTAATAATGGGACAAAAGAAAAATCAGACAGCAGATGGAAGGGATGTACCACTGAGGTACTTCATTAAAGAAGTAGGCACCACAATACCGTTCTCTCAAAATTCTTGCAATTTATAGTAAGCCGGGGGAAGAGCAGCAGTTTACCTTTTGCTTATGGAAAAATAGAGGAATCTAGCAATTAGAATGGTAAGAGGTATCTCTCACATCACTGCAGAGGCAAGTTTAATGGCCAAGAACCCACAGGTTTTAATCCATTCTTAACAGTTTCTCAGGGAAGCTGATACCACAGACAGTAATCCACACGGAACAAGGTCCCCCAAGGTTTTCAACACCACTCATTTATACAAAGACTTGCTGCAATTATCTCTTTAAATTTAATCTATATATAATTGATTTTTAAATTATTTTTAGCATATATATATATAGGCATCCCATTGAACTTATTAGAGCGCTCTCTTGGAATTAAGTTGGTACATAAATCAGCTGGTTGGTTTGGAGATATTACCAGATATTCATACATGTCCGTATCAGTCATACAAGGAACGATTTTCTTCCCTATGTCTGGTATAAGTCAAATATTTCTCCGTCAGCAACATTTTAAACACAGTATTTAAATTATGTCAAGAAAATAAACATGTCAACAGGCACGTAATCATATAGAAAATAAACAGATGCCATTGTCAAATATACCGCTTTACACAGCTGCCTATTTAATCAGGATTGATGCTGATGCCTGATCAATATAATGTGACAGTGTTGACATGGTGCTTTTCTTCTCAATTCAGAGAGTTACGCATGCATGCAGTATTAGAAATTGTTCCTCTCTTCTTTCAAAATCCTCATCAGTTCCTCTTGCCAAACTTCTGAGTACTTCATTAGCCTGTTTTGCTCTAATAAGATTTCTTTGATAAGAAATGCATGTGTTTTAAATTTGTAACACCCTACAGTTTCCTTTATTTTGAAAGAAATTATTTAATAGATTAATTTTAAGGCAAAACTTACCTAAAACCAAACAAATAGTTATCAATAGATTTAATAATACCCACAAACTTAATTTTACATTGCATACTGTCGTTTGAGCAGAGTCAAAGAGCTTGTGGATCAAAAAGATTCAGAACCCCGTCCATTTAGCACGGAGATACTGCAGAAATAAAGGTTGTACCAAAACTAGTAACTGTGCTGTAACTGAGCCATGCAAATTTTCAGCAACAGTAAAATTGTCATAGAAGACAAAACTCTATAGTTTTCACACCACTGATTCTCAGACCAGTAGTCCACAGCCCAAAGAATCTACAGTGGAGAAGGAATAAGGAGGTCACAGCAGAAGTATATTTGTGCACAAAGCAGTCTGAATTCACCACTTTTTCGGTTATCATCAAACAATAACTCATCTGGGGGGGGAGAGGTCCTGTTCTGTGGTGGTAGGAGAAGCCACAGAGAAAAAGATAGTTCTGGGAGAACAGAGGAGGAAGAAGAGAGCTTAGGAACATCAGAACAGGCCAGAGGGATCATAAAAGCTCACAGCAGAGGCAGGACAGTATGCAGAGCTGCAAAGAAGCAACCAAGGTTAGCACCACTGATGAAATGCAAGCAGCAATGAACATTTTGACCTCTGTCTTCAAACCCTTGGATTCTTGACACTGCGATGTATTTTCCTTGGCAACAGCTCATCCATTAAATTGGTTCAATTACCAATATTTAGGAAATTGGAGCTGTAAAATTGCGAAAAAGTCAGTCTGCAGACTTAACTACTTGAAACGAAACTGTAACAAAGTAACTAGAAAACTTTGTGTGAAAAAATCAGTGTATGCACTGTAACTTTATTTGTACAAAGCAATCAATGCAGTATTCTCTACATCAAAAGGTATGCCATCCTTCTTTCTAATTTTGAGAAGACAAATACAGACATGCTGGACCTTAAATGTCAGTTGTTATTTAAACTGAAAGACTGAGAACTTTCCATCCTAGTTTCACATGATTTTTTTTTCATGGGCAAATAATGAACCCTGCCACCGGATTTCATCATATAACTACTTTTTCTGTCACTATACCGTGTGACCACATTAAAATAATGAAGTTTGAACATTCATATCTTCAATTAGAGCTTTATGGCTTCAAGCACTTAAGGAACAAATGCTGCCATTAACCTAGACCTTATCTCTCAAATATTCACCGAATATATCAACAATGCTACTGAACCATGAGGTCACTGTGAAAATGTAAAGTCTCAGTGGATTCCATCACAAAGCAAAATCATGAGGATTTTAATAGGGTCTTATTTAAGGCATAAAATTAAACTCTCTCATTAAGTTATCTCAACAGCTCATTTAATTTGTCAGGCTCAGAAAGTATTTTAAAGGTTATTTTAGGTTAATTACATTTCACACCCTTTTGACAGATCTGAAACCCTGCACATCTTTGAATCCTCTATCGTAAACATTTCCCCCTTGCCAATAACTTTAGATTCAAAAGTTACACATTTGTGCACACTCACTCTATTGTCTCAGTATGACAGCATTTTATATTTGTGATGCACACAGGATATTTAATTTTTTTAATAGAAATGTAGTCATTGCATTAAATAACGAAAACAAGAAGCACCTCAGTCAGTTGTTCCATACTATTTGCTAATAAAACAGCTTAGGTAAGCTGGTTTGGTTTGAACACATAAGGCACCCTTCTCAGCAGAGTTTGCACTATGCACACGTAGTTGGCCATAACTGCTTTCAGCAAAGAAAAGTCTGATCAATCCAAAATGCCACAGTACAAGAATTCTCCTCACCTATTCCTATAATAATGCTTTGAAAAAACAGCCTGGCCATTATTTATCCTAGTCTGTTCACAGAGGGAAGAACTACAGATATCAACTCTAAATCAGGCTTGCAAGCGTAACGGTTATTCTGACTTCATAACTCGTGTTCTTACAGCACAAGGACTCTGCAGTTCCCACCAGGGGAAGAGTTTAAAACTCACAACTCCTGCAAAAATGCTTGGGTCAGCAATAATAACATAGCAAAGCCAGGTAAGAGATCAAGGTATTTATTCCCTGGCTTTTGAACAACTGATTTTAAAATCTAACAATCTTTAACACAATCAGAAACGAGAATGACACAGGCACACTATATACAGCAACTGCAAGAAGTTATTTCATTCCATTTGAGCTTCAAACATATGCCAGCATTCATAAACTGAGCTTTACAGCAAGTCTGAGAGCTATGTTTTACTCCCAGTTCTACTGATGACTAAATTACTTATCCTCTCTGTATCTCAGTTCATCGAAGTTCAGACATCAGTATTGTTGCACAAGTCACAGTGTTTCACTTACAAGGCTACACTTACCTCTGCCAAAAGATTTCACCTCTCCCCCTCTGTAGTAATCTCAACATAATAAAACCTCTAGACTAACTCTTAGGGAAGGTTCTGAGCTGCAGCTGCTCAGAGGTGAAGCACACAAACCACTGTATTCTTTGCTTCCTCCAAGTGGTAAAATAAGCCATCACTGTCTCTGGAGCTGAAGCTGTTTAGATGGTTGGAAAGGCATGTTGCATAGCTTCAACAAACCAAAATGATACAGAACAGGAGAACATACCAAACAAAAACTGGCAGCCAAACATGGAGGATTATGCTACTGATTCCTACAGCATCCCCAAAGCTTTTGTTTAGTCAAAGGGATTTTTATACGTGTCCCAAAGCTCAGAACAGTTTGCATTTCTGGGACAAAGTAGTTTGGAATTTAGGCAAACAAACTATTTCATGTTTAAAGACTGATCCTTCTCTTTCACATCCTAGGAAACAGTTCCTAGAAGTGTTACAGACACAGAAGGCAGCCATATTAAAATGCTAAATGCAGACATCTCACAGTCCCTTTCTATGGAAATACCTGCTGAAATCACCAAAATAAGCCAGCCAATTTTTGACTATTTTAATGAAAAAACAGAATTTTTATTGTCTACATCAGTATGGTTTTATATGGAGGTCAGTAAGAACCAAAGAACAACACTCTTATGGAACAAAGCCTCACTCAGTGACACTCTGTGATCAAGACTGTCTGAAAAATTCTTTATTTTATCTTAAATTCTCCACAGCTCCCCAAGCGGAAAAGCTCATTTTCCATGCACACTACAGCAGTTTCTCACTTTACACCTACAATAGTGCTGCTGTCAGGAACAGAACTGACTGCATGTGCCAAAAATCAATTCAACATATTCATAGACAAAAAAAATAACACGCAGCATCTGAAGATAATGAGAACTGCAATCATTCAAACTGACAGTCTAGTGCCTAACAATTATCACAAGGCAAGTTTTATGAATTCATATTTCCTACAGTGACAAGCCCCAGGTTACACAGAAGGGTATTCAAATTTTCTTTCAAGTATGAAAATCTCCTTTGAGCCAATGAGCCCACTCCAAAATGGAATTCACTTAAGTGAAGTAAGAAGATGCTGACTGTGTTTAATATGCAGAAATTTTTCAGAGCAAGATGCTGACAGTGTTTAAGTAATATGCGCTATATATCAAATATAACTTTAGTACAGAATTTATCACAAATATTTGCTGTTCTTTACACAGATACATGTGAATTATTCCAAATGGAGTTTACTAGTGAAAAACCTATCAGGACTATCAGGTTTGAATGCCACTGTGAAGGAAGTGTCCTGAATCTATCACGAAAATACACAGAATTATATAGCACATGCATTTTAGTTTTCATACCAGAGATACCTTAAAGCTGCGACAAAGGTAAGTCAGTGCAAGCACTCTAAACACTGCCCAATGCTTATAATACTTAAATACATTCAAAGAAGCTCTTCTGCAGTTTGCTTACAATATTGTTTACTTTGCAAAGGCCTTATTCTTCACTGTTCTGCATTATCAGATCCATACTCCTTGTTCTTACTTTTAAGCTTTATCATTCAGCTCATGCCAATACATTCAGCTGTCTGTCCAGAGCTTGCTGTTACTGCTTGCTCAAACCCAGTCCCTTCAAACAAACACAAGCCTGGACACTGCTTTAGTTCAAGAGCTTCACTTATCTTCTATCTATCCTCTTACAGCCACATCTTCCAAAACTGGTAACATACCATATTCACCCATAGACTCTGCTACTGCTGAACCCAGGACATTATGGAAATGCAAATTTTTCATTACCATGCACAAAATTAGACTTCACATGGTTTTAATTTGGAAATCCACTTCCTTGCCATCCCAGGTTATCACAATTACAACTGGTATTTTAAAATGGAATTTCCACGCCTTCATGCAATAATAAGATCCATTTGTTCGTACAACCGCATTTTCTGCGATCTTCTGCTTTTCTAACAATATAAAAATATGAAATTCCACCTTACAGTCAAGTACTGAACATTCCCTACTCCCCAAAATGATTTATGGTCCTCATCAGCTATAACCTTAATGAACACTTCCAGCTGTATTCAGCAACATTTAAATAGTCAACATGTTACCACTTAAACTACAGACTAAAAGTAAGGTTATTTATGCCAAAACAGCTGCGTGTTTCAGAAGACACAAATGTAAATGAAGTTCTCTCACCAGATTCATGTGTCTGCTTCTGTAGGAAGTATCCAGTCAATCAGCAGGAAGTAGCCCTATGCACAACTGGCATTAGGGATTTGTCCCCCAAATAATACTGTATTTTTCAAGAAAAAGACAGAGCTTTCATCTAATTCTTTTGTGAGGAGGTCGAAGTCTCAGCTCTCTGTGCTCACCTCACTGCCATACATATAGAGCAGAAGAAGGTGGAGAGTTCAGTGGAAGTCCAGCTACTGTGCTGTGTAAACTACTATTTAATTTGCTAGTCAGATACCTGCTGGTCACTGCACACTTTATTCCTTCGAAGACCTCATCTCGGTAAGATTAGCAACCACCACCTGGATGCCTGTATAAAGGAGAGATCCTAAATAACAAACATTAAATCCATTGAAGGGCAAGGAACTAAGAAGGAGACCCAGAGAGAGAATTTTCTTTTATAACTAGAAGGGTTTCTGAAGCAGAGTGTAAAAAAGCTTGAACTTCTAGTTCCACTGCACTTCATCAGGCCTTTTGAATTATTAATTTCTGTAATGAATTAACAGAGAATTAAGGTCTCCTTTAGCTACAGTCTACAGGAAAATATCTCTAGCTCTTTCTTTAGGTTGGCCCTGTAGTAATTGTGTAATTGTTGTGGCTGCCCCATCCCTTGAAGTGCTCAAGGCCACAGTGGATGGGGCTTGGAGCAGTGTGGTCTAATAAAAGGTGTCCCTGCCCATGGCAGCAGGTTGGAACTTTAAGATTCCTTTAAGGAACCTTAAGCTTTAAGGCTCCTTCCAACCCAAACCAGCCTATGATTTTGTGTTGAAAACTGCAGCTTAGTAAGTCCTCCAGTACACCAGCACCACCTAGCAGGCTATAGACCAAAACGCAGTTAGGCAATACAGCTTCTGACCTAAAAATTGCAGAGAAATGATTTGTATAATCAGCCTCGAATTTTAATACACATATTTCATTTTCTTCATAACTATCACAACCATCATCCTTCTGTTACCAGAACAATATTGCAAACCATGTATAGCATGACAAGATGAAGCTAATTCATACTCCAACTAAAAAAGGCCAGGTTATTAGCGAGCGGTTACTGTGGAACATTATCCCAGAAATGCCGTGCCTGTACTGGAAAATCACTAACGGATCACCAGGATCTCTATACGCGTTTTACACAGTGACTCGGCTCTTGGGGTCACTTGAGTCTGCCACCGGCCGCCAGCAGATGGCAGCACAGCACCGCAGTGGCCTCGGTGAGGGGACTGAAACCAAATTGTGTGGAAAAACCTGAAATCAGATGAACAAAAATTATAGAAATTCATGTGGAAAATTATGTAAATTCACTTGAAAGCGAAATCCAACTGTAAAGGGAACTGCCTACGTTGTCTTGCCCACAAACCTAAATCTGTAGCCCATTAGCCACTCTTCCTGGTAGTCGGGAATGATGCAGATTTGAAGAGCATCCTTTTGTAATGAAGAGCATCCTGCACAGGGGAAATCATACATAAACTTCCTGTAATAGGGTAAATACAATTGAATCAATTGTATATTCTTAGTATATCTAAAATGAAATTTGAAAAGCAAAATATTAAATCCTTACAAAATAAGCAGTAAATATTCTCTCTTACATCTAAAAAGCATGCCCCAACTTGGACATCAATGATACCATGCCCCAGTTTGAAGTCTGTCTCAGTTTCCAGGTTTCCAAGACACACTCCTTTGCAGAGCCTAGGACCCACCATCGTGAGGACAACTGTTCCCCCTACTCCACCCAGTACTGGCTAATCCACATGGCTTTAGGGAATTAATCAGAATAAATCAGGCTGAATGGGCAGTGTCCCTGGCGCAGTGTTATTCAACACAGGAAGTTCTTCAGCTCGTTGGTAATTTCAACTCTGCATTTGAGCCTTTCTATCCTCCAGATTATTATTCAAAACCTGAGCCTTTTTCATTTTTAAGCACTTTGACAATTTGAACTCTTTCGTATGGCAGGGTGCTTGCCAGTCCAGATTTCAGCTAAAATAAACCCCCAAAGTCATAAGAGATTTTCCACATTGTTCCCTTTTGCTCCTTATACACACAATACACATTTCCAGAGCACTCAGTTTTTACTGTATTTGGGTCTTGAGAGAAGAAAACACCACTGAGATACCCACAATGACGCTTTATGTTTTTCCTCTGACTACTTCCTTGGCTATCCTAGGGATTTACAAGTCTTAAATTGGATGCTCCCCACCAGAATTCAATCTACTAGGATCAGAGCCATCCTCTTAAAGAGTGCGTGATCAACTGAAGGTCATCCTCTCAAATCCTCACACATATTTAGAAGGCACACAGATCAGATCAACATCTATCATTCCACAATGACAGCACTCAGCATTCAGTCTGTCTGGCTCCTTTCTCAAGACAAGGATCTAGTGGCAACTGCTATGCAGACACATTAATCCAGACTATCACACATGTACAAACTGAAGGATTCTGTCTAACAATGAAGTGTGCTTGTGTAGTTTAGAATGTTACAATTTGATGTATTTCTAGTTCTTCAGTTCTTGCTGGTAACTAGCGCAGCTATCAGTCCTGCTTCAGAAGCTGCAAACTAATTTCTATAGATTTGTTATCGTTATCTTTTTGCTTTGCAAATACTTTCAAAGTTGAAAAGAATGCAATTTAAGCACAGCAAACAATCTTTTAGGATTAATAGTGGTTAGGAAGTGGAAAAAAAAAAAAACCAACATTATTGAATGCCAGCAAAGCAATTTACCAAAGGAAAATCCACTGATACCTAAAGTGCCAAAAAGAGGGAGCAGAAACAATGCACACAGCTTTGAGTATTCTGGCTTTCCCGTGCCGCATTCCCACTTCTCTCTAGCTATCCGTCTATTGTATTATAACAAATAATAAAGGAATTAAATGCTCTAGCAATCAAGGCTGGCATATTAAAATGACACTCTGCATTACTGACCCTACTCATCTCTTAATAGAGCTATTCTGCAAAGGAGATTAATTATACTGGCAAGAGGCCTTTTGGTATTCTAATTTGTGAGACATATTTCAATACCACAAGCATATTAAAACAGCTGCAAACATGTAACCAGCTCCAAGATCCCAGGACTCACTGCATTTAATTAGGTGTTCATCTTGTGACCAGCTCTTTAGTCACTGCCTTAGAAGCCACTTCTATAAATATTCTTAATTTCTAGGCTTAATTAACGGAAAATGTAATTAACATACAGCCCCCACCATAAAGTTTATAGACACAGAAAAGGGAACATCTACTTCAGTACTGAACACCATCACAGAGGAAGAAATACTGGATTTACAGCTGCATTCCTCTGCTTTAATTAGAAAACAAAGAATTTAAAATCATTTTAAAGTAAGTTCTTGGCATTGCATTTCATATCAAGACATTTGATGGACAGCACACATACTGCCATGACGAACTGAAAATTCATCATGTTAGTACAGAATTGGAGCATGGAAACAGAGCTTCAGCTCACTGCTGAGCAATGAGCTAGTATTCCAAATTAAGTATCTGAGAATTAATGCTCTGATGTAAAGCACAGTTATTTTTCATTAACTTAAGTTATGAAGCTTCAATGCATTCGACTGCCTGTGTTTTAACTTATTACCTTTCTTAATCCCCATCAGATTAGTGGTCAGTGGTTGACACAAAGCTCAACAGGAACCGGCATTGTGTGCATGCAGCCCAGAACTCAACCATGTCCTGGCTGCATCACAAGGAGCGTGACCAGCAGGTTGAGGGAGGGGATGCGCCCCCTCTAATCTGCTCTTATGAGACCCCACCTGGAGTACTGAGTTCAGCTCTGGGACCCCCAACAAAAGAAGGATGTGGAACTGTTGGAGCAGGTCCAGAGGAGGCAACAAAGATGTTTTGAGGGCTGGAGCACCTTTGCTCTGGAGACAGGCTGAGAGAGCTGGGCTTGTTCAGGCTGGAGAAGAGAAGGCTCCGGGAGACCTTAGAGCAGCCCTCCTGTACTTAAAGGGTTCTACAGGAAATCTACAGAGTGACTTTGCACAAGAGCGTGCAGTGACAAGACATGGGGGAATTACTTTAAACTGACAGAGGGTAGATTTAGACTAGATATTAGGAAGAAATTCTTCACTATGAGGGTGTTGAGGCACTGGCACAGGTTGCCCAGAGAAGCTGTGGCTGCCCCATCCCTGGCAGAGTTCAAGGCCAGGTTGGACAGGGCTTGGAGCAAACTGGTCTAATGGAAGGTGTGGCAGGGAGGTTAGAAGATGATCTTTAAAGTCCCTTCCAACCCAAACCATTCTATGATTCTACAATATACTCAGGTGCTAAGTTCACGCATTTCCCCTTTCCACTGATATAATCAAATTATAACTGTTGCTAAGAACAGAAATTTAAGGCAAATGCTAAACAGGCACCAAGCTAAGACACAAAACAATTAAATCAGAAGAATTTCAATACAGTAGCATGTCTGAAAACGTTAAGCTAGAAATACTTCATTGTGAAATCAAAATTAATGGTAACACAAATGCATGGCCTTTTGAACTTCAAAGATTTAAGTTTCTTTACATAGCCTGGTGGTGCCAAACTGTCTAGGATCCCCCCCAAAAATTGTAAGGGCTAACAATCTAAGGGCTAGATCCAAGGCACGCCCTTTTACTTAAGGGCTCATTGGTTCTAAACAGACTTACAATGCAATACAAATTTACACACTCTATAAAGCAGCACATACCAAAATCTTTTTATTGGAGTAAAACTTGTTATACAGGTAATGCTATGGAAGTTCAACAAAAAATAAAAAGCTTCTAGCTTTGCTTTCAGCCTAGTGTTTAGCAGCAATTTCTGTTCCATATATGACTGCTCACAAGTAACTGTCTGCTCCTACTCTTACATTTTCTGCTTGCACTTCAGTGATTTTAGATACTTAGAGGAGATAAGGAACATTTATGTGTTTCTTTGGATCGGCAATTCAGTCTTGACTATAGCACTGAGTTTACACACACACACACACACCCCCATACAGAATACTCTCTTCAAACATTTACTTCACCAAAATCTTTTTGAGAAAAACCACACAGAAGAGCAGATACCAGCTCCAGTATTTCAATTCCTTGGACAATTATCTCTTTCAGCTTCATCCCCCAGCTGTCCTCTAGGGAAACAGGTAGAGCTAGCTACTCAGAAAGCTGGTTTTCCCAATTAAACTTATTTTAAATGATCAAGTTCCTGTGCACACATGTGCCCAGGCTTCCAGTGGTATTTTTCTTCCAGGTATCAGGCAGCTTAAGTAGCACTGAGGAGTATCCCCCAAAAACGAGCTGTTCTTCACATACACATTTTTTTCCTGCTTTTTGTGAAAGGCAGGACAAATATGTTGTCCTCCTAATTCACCCTATACCCTTTTTCGGGCCCACAAGAACAAAATGCTGCATTCACTGAGCAGGAGCACAGAAAGCAAGGTAAAAACCAAAGCACGAGATCACACCACTTTTTATTTACAGCACAAAATCATCACGAATACCCACAGACTCACTCACCAAGCCAGCAGTAAGTGAAGGAGCAGACTGCCCTAGAGACTGGTTTCTCATGCGGACCAGGTTTGAGGTATCTCCAGGTGGCTGCCACATCGTCTGCCCCACTCCACTGTGGACGCTATTTGATAAAGGAAGTAGCTGTTTTCCTTTAAAAACAAAACCAAAATACCATCAGCTTGTTTTTAAACAAGTTTGCAAATTCAAAATACAATGCTGAAAACAAATACTGCACATGGAGAAAAAGCAATTTAAAGATTTTGGTATCTTGGAATTTGTAAGAGCACACTACCTGTGAATTCATTATGTTTGACAGCTAAGTATCTCCACAAAAATCTAGTTTACATTATGAGGTAATGGGTAAATCCAAACCCTTGTAGAAACAGACTTTTCATCTTTATAACCTTTCTATACTTCACACAGCTTAAAAAAAAAAATAAAAACAATATTTGCTGCCAATTAAACAATTTCTTGTCCTATAGAGACAAAACATTACTGTTGCAAAATCTCTTAATTTTAAAAATTCTTATGAAAATGCATTCATAATTGTAACATATGACATCTCCTAAATGGCTTGGCCACCCAGACATCCCCACTTTCTCCTGCCATTGGAACATTCAGCAGTAGATGTCATGCATAAGATCTGGATTTTCCATCTAAAAAATTTCACTCTTCAGCAACATCGTATTATCTTCAAGGCAAAACATTCTGTAGCTTTCCCAAGTATCCCTTGTACCAGACTGCTCAGCATAGACACTTACCTCCCATGTTACATACACAGGGAGAAAAGCCATTCCTATCTCAACGAGTTCACACCACTGGACTTTACTGCAGGGAATACAGTTATATAAAAGGAGCTACTCAATACTTTTTTTTCCCTAGCCAATATAACATTCCTTTTTGAAAAATGTCAAGCAGCAAGTTTCCACATTAAGAAAGAATCAAAATCAAAATAGGTCATATTTTGACTCCATCAAGCTTGACATTTTCCTTTTATGTACAATGCTATTCACCAAAAAGAAAAAGACAGTCTTGTGGTTAAAAACACGTTAAGAGAAAATATCTGTAAATCTGCCTTCCATTATTAGCTTCCAGATGACTTCCTCAGGAACCTCGGTCAGCCAACCTCTGTACTTCAATTTCACCGTCTGCAGAAAGTGTGTGAATACCCCTTTTCCTTAAAATTAGGACTGTGAGACTAAGTTACACACACCATTCAACTGATTATCACATGCTCAGATACTACAACAGGAATCATGCGGGACTGAGATATTTGTTGCAGTAAGTAGCAGGAGGAAGGCTACATCTTTAATCACATATACTGTAGGAGAATACTTTTCTCAGAGGCTGCAAGCTATTTTTCAAATTCAATTTCACCTTAAAATTAGGTGTGAAATAGTCATACCTCGCTACATAAAAGCAGATACGATATTTGGAAGAGTGACACAATGTGATTTGCCATGATGGGGGGAAAATGGTGGCTTTTTTAACTTGTTTATGTTAATTTTCTATGAAAGTTACAAACAATGGACCAAGTACACACTAATGGAATGAGTCGGAGTATGAGACATGAGAAGGCTCAACTACGGCTAGCAGAGACACAGCATATTAGTGCCTTTCTTAGCAGTCCCACTAAATCTGCTTACAGCTGGAGACATGATTTTTATGGTTTGCTCATTATCAAGATTATGTCCATTCCAACCTTAACTACTCTACGATTCTACGAGGAGTAAATATAAAGACTCCTCTTCTCTGCAGAGCTCTAAAATGACAGAAATGTACATTATTATTTATTTCAGTAAACCACTAACAAAGATATCCTATAATAGCAAGTCAAACCATATAATTATTTAACAGTTCAAAATACCAGTGTTCAAGAGCAAAGATAACATTATTTCAAGCTCCATGAGATGTAATTGTCGATATCTGCTTTTAGTTCCACAATATCTGCATCCAGGAAAAATTCCATCAAGAGTCAAATCTAAGCCAATCAGCTCAGAAGGACAATCACCTACACTCTTTAAACTCCTTTGATTCTGTTGCAAAAATAAGGTGGAATTGTTTTCAGTACAGAGCTTGTAAAGCTAATGCCTCTTTAACTGCCATACCTCAAAGTCCTACATACATTCCAAACACCCACATTTAAATTACATACCTAAAGATCCACATTTTCATTATCCAGTTGGGTCAAACTAATATAGCTGGGGACTCTTTTCCCCTTCCTGAATCAGCCTATAGTAGGCTGAAAAGTCAGTAAGATGAAGCAACAAGTTCTGGAGAACGTTATCATTTCAGAACAGAAAATTTACAAGAATGTCACCTACAACCAGTAAAAAATATTTCTAAAAAAGAAACAGAAATTCTCCAGTTTTCCAGCTTCCTCCTATTTACTTTCTTCTACTCAAGGCAAGAAAAACCACCAAACTATAGTACTATCTTCAGCCACTGTAATCATCTAGCAGCTGGGTAGCTAATAAACTTCTGCTCTCCTCTAGTGACTAACGTACCTTAGGGAACAAATCTACATGAGTACAAAACATTCATAATGTTTCTATTTTTCACAAACAAGCCACGTAGTACAAATAAAACATTAAGAACAAGCCATGCCAAAGCAAAACATGCATGCTTTAGTGCTTATTTAGTTCCTGAACACCTAGCACCTCAAACATCAAACAATTCATCTTCCCCCATAAAAGACACGAGGGACTAGGGCTGGATGTATTTTTACAGTCTTCTAAGTCAAGCCCATGCTGCTGCCAAAATGGGTGGTTTCACCCTCTTCCTCTTTCCCTCCCACCTGAGAGTTTGCAACCCTTCTGATTCTTGCACTAACATGCAAATAGGCAAACAGCCTAATTAGGGAGGAAATGGTCTGCAAGTTAACCCTAAAGAACAGCAGCGGCACTCAGGCAGATCAGCTAGTTCATTCTAAACTGATCATGCAGATCTGTAGGTTCAATGCCAGCATCACAGACTTAGATACCAGCTTTAAACAACTGTGAAACCATCTCCTAGCCAACATACAAAGTCTTTGAAAAAGGAAACTACTCAGCTTCATCCTCCATTTTTCTGGCTAATTACGAGGCTATTCTCACTCCATGGCTCTACAGCTGACAAACGGAATTCTCTGGCAAGGCTGAAGACTGTTAAAAACCCAAACTTTATACAAACTGAAAAAACATCTAGTTAGTAAACAAGATTTTTACTTTCAATCACAAATGCCGGCAGTGCTTTTGAAGCCAGAAAGAAACTAAATAATAATTTGAGCCAGCTTCCCAGTAAGAAACATCAACATCTCTTACCACACCTGTTATACCAACAAGTAATACTGCATCTTTAATACTAATGAACCGTCATATGGTCTTTACAAAATGGCATACCTGACAAAGAACTTGCCAAACTACCTCTTCGTAGCTTGCAGTCATCTTGACTTAGCTGACGATGGAGCTTGGTTTTCCCAGCAGATGAAAAGATGTCGGGATTGCTGAGCTTCCTGCATCGTAACGGAGAGGACTCTGTCATCATCTCCTGTAGAAAGAAAAACAGTAAGTTTGTTAATGAAAGCATGAAACATACGATCTCCAAAGCATAAATGAGACAGTTTAAAAACAAGCAAGGAAACACACATGCACTTAAAATTGTAAATCCCCCTTTGGTGCCACGTATCTGGGCAAAAAGCACATCACAGGATCGCAGACAAATATGGTACTTGAACTCCACTGCTGTAAGGAATATTATTATTAAGTCAGAAAAAACAGCAGTTATTTGCTCTTACAGTATGTGGGAAAAGAAGCTACTGAACAATCATCCTCAGCTTTGATTCAAGCTATTTCCTACTAGAGCAAAGAGTATTTTCTCTTGAATAGTCTTTCTTGAATATTTATTCCATCCAGTCTATGAGTAATATGCCTATAAAGAAACTGTTGCAATTTCTAATTGCAACCCAAAACTCCTATTATAAGTTACAGCTCCACTACAAGACCATACATACAGCTAAGTAATAATTAGGATACAGATCATCCTTTGTGTAATGTCTTTGTTATTACTCTAAACAAAATTAGACCTGTATTTGTCAGAAACACTCCCACACATGTAAATTCCTTTCACAGCACAGAGCAATCTTTCAATCAAAATAGCAGTAGGTAGCACAGCAGCAAGTACACCCACAGTGCTTTCCTTATGCATTTAATTGTTCTGGAGGTGTGAAACTCTTATTTCACACCCAAAGAAGAAACACAAGCCTAGCTACCACACATAGATTTGAAGATAATGTGACACTGTCCATTATGAACTATATAGGTGCACTTGGTCAAGTTCTCTGCAGTCATGCAACATGTTCCACATGTCTTAATGGACTGCTCCATTTTATTCCCAATGCCTTTCATTAGGTATAGAGCACTTCAAGCCATGCTTACCCTACAAAATCTCATCCACTGCAGAAAACAAACTGAAAGGAACAGTCTCCCTGCATGATACATCACCACATGGTTTAACATAGTTTTAAATCATGTTTAAAGCAAAATCTAGTCTGTAGTGCTCATTATTAAAATTTATTTTAATTAGTCAAAATCTATTTTTTGAAGTCATTAATTCACACCTATTCAGTCTACAGTGCTATGCTTCAAACCATAAAATGCAGACCAGGACTACACACTTTAAAACTCCATGATTTGGGGGGGGGGGGGGGGGGGAGAAGGAAGGAAGGACATAAATAAAGAGGGTTTACATGGGGAAAAGAAAATGGATTTGAAATTGAATCCCCACTTAGCTCTGAATCATTCATTCATTCTCAGCCTTTCTTAGCCCTCCCCCACCGTCCTTTTAATCACAGAATCTTTTGGCACCTTATAATAGTAAATAAGTTAATTTGTTTGGGGGACAGGAATGCTTTGCTCCACATCTGCTGCAGTGGTGCACCTTCACCAGGTTGAGAAGTACTGTGCTGATACAATTTCTTCCTCTGGTTACAGTTAGACATTCAGTCGCCACCCTGTAAACCAGATCAAGAGAGAGACCTGGGTAACTTAAAGTAGGTCAGTTCACTTACCCAGTTCATCACACAGCTGCAAACAGCTGTGTTGGTGCAAGAGAGAGGAGAGGCATGAAAACAAGTAGCCTGGGGTAGAGAAAACTGCTCAACCTGTAAATGCTTTATTCTCAAGGTTCCTCATACACATCTTGGAGCAAAGAACCTCTTTTTTCAAAGAAAAGCTTTCTAGCTGGGACTTCCTTGTTTGTCCAAGATTTTGGGGTTGTTTGTCAATGGTTTTGGGTTACTCTTACCAGTAAAAATAATTACAAATCCTTAATATTTCTTCTTGAGTTACAGCACATAAGCTTTTCAGATCTATAACATCAAAGTCAAAAGAACCCCAACTGAAGGAGCACCTGGAACACCAGTACTGAAGGGCTCAGTTACTCTACCACAATATCCGCTCAGCTACCTGTACACACCTTTCAGGTCAACCCAATGGTATTTGCTGCTTCTCAACACCATTCCATACACCTTCCTTCAACAGCCATCCCCAGCACGAGCAACTGCTCCCTATCAGGACCTATACTACAAAGATATTAAAGGAACAGTGGAAAGCTAACAGCTTCCCATGCTCACTGAAGCAGCCAGGCCATGTTCTGCAGGAGATAAGCTTTGTACATTTCACATGTGGGAAATTCTTCATAAGCCCTTTTTTTATTAAGTACAATGAACACTTGGGCACTTCAGAAGACTACACAGCTGTTGAACGTGTTGAAGAAGAGGACCCCAATCAGGCTCTGCAGTTTTGTATACTGTTAAACTCACTTCTCAAACATATGAAAAATAAGAAAACCTACTGCACCATTCTGAGGCAGGCTGCTATGTTTGATAAACTGCTGCGTACATCATGGGCAGTTCAAAGTTTCATTTTCTGAGAGCTATGCCCATCATTGTTTTGCTCATGCAAAACAAGTGAAAGTTTTAACTTGACAACAATAGAGTTGTCTTTCATAAGACTGTAATTTATTTCCACTCATCCATCAAAACCCAGCTGGAATATTGCAGTTCAGAGACAAACTACATGGGAATAGCAACAGTTTATGTTACCACTCTTAATCAAGGAAGGAAAAAAAAGCTTACAGGAAGAGATCTTTCCTCGTCCTTGCCCCAAGGCAAGAAGCAATGCGTACAAAGGACAGAAAAACCTTACACAACATCCCAAACCAATGGATACTCTCTGCAGTGATAGAGCAAAATCTTGCTTACATGCTTCCAAATTACTACATTAGACTACCAGAGCAAGTGGTTGAAGAACAGATTACATATCACAGACTGACTCAATTTGAAGGACTCCACTTTCACTTCTGGAAAGAAAAAAATTCCTGCAGCTTTGAAAATAAAAGCATTAGTAAGCACGGAACAAACACTTGCTCACAGTGTGCAAAGGACTGAGCCTTCATCCACTATTTCTTTTCAAAGGTGATAGGAAGAAACTTTAATTTACTTGTCCTTGTGGTTTTTGCCACAAGCCAAAAATCAGGCTCAAACAGCCAGCTGAATGCTGTAAAGCTTATGGCTGAAGATAAAAGCACCACACAAAGAATCTTGATTTGCTAGGCAAAGGTTATTCCTATCAGTCTCTTCAAAGGTGTAAAAAAGTTTGCTCACATAACTTGAAACAGTAGGATATGAAGAAAAATGGCCAAAGCTTTTCCTAAATAGCAAGAGGCATTCTTCAGCTCATTCACTTACCACACTTGCACAGAAAAACAGTTAAGATAGTTGCAGTACTGGAAACACATACTAGCCTGTTTCTCTTGCCTGAGATCTCACATAGGGGTTATTACACTCAGCAAGATGGGAGAACCAGACAGATTGCAACAACAGCTGCAGACAAAAGCCAAGAAACCAAATGTGCTTCCTGATGTGTAAGATTACATCAATATCCCATGTTAAAATCCTGATCTGGTAATTTCAGAATATAGCTACAAGGAACCTTCACAGTCATCTTTTCCATTCCATTGCACAGGGAAAGTCCCCCCAGTGATTCAAGCAAGAAATAAAAACAAGCAGCGCATCCAGCACTGCAGTGCTTTTCAGTAGTGCGCATTGTTCATTTAATGGTGCTGAAGTGAGAAACGTAGATCCTAACCTACAAATGGCAGGTGAATACTTCAAGTATGGATGCATGTCAAAGTTCTTCCTCGAACTGCAAGATGAAGTACTACACAGCTAGTGAGACTGATGTATCAGAAACAGATGAGTCTTACGGAAAAAAAATCTTAAGACCTGTCTTTATAGTCAACATTTAGTATATAACAGATCATGCCAAGGTGCGCTTCCTTACATAGGATCATAGAATAGTTAGGGTTGGAAAAGACCTTAAGATCATCCAGTTCCAATCCCCCTGCCATGGGCAAGGAAACCTCACACTAAACCATATCACCCAAGGCCTCGTCCAACCTGGCCTTGAACACTCCCAGGGATGGAGCATTCACAACTTACCCGGGCAACCCATTCCAGTGCCTCACCACCCTTACAGTAAAGGGCTTCTTCCTTATATCCAATCTAAACTCCCCCTGTTTAAGTTTTAACCCGTTACCCCTTGTCCTATCACTACAGTCCCTAGTGAAGTGTCCCTCCCCAGCATCCTTATAGGTTCCCTTCAAAACACTGGAAGGCTGCTATGAGGTCTCCACGCAGCCTTCTCTTCTCCAGGCTGAACAGCCCCAACTTTCTCAGCCTGTCTTCATACAGGAGGTGCTCCAGTCCCCTGATCATCCTCGTGGCCCTTCTCTGGACTTGTTCCAACAGCTCCATGTCCTTTTTATGTTGAGGACACCAGAACTGCACACAATACTCCAAGTGAGGTCTCAAGAGCAGAGTAGAGGGGCAGGATCACCTCCTTTGACCTGCTGGTCACGCTACTTTTGATGCAGCCCAGGATACGGTTGGCTTTCTGGGCTGCAAATACGTGTTTCCCAGCAATCTCTACAACAAGCAAAAATACTCAACTGTGACTAACAAATATTCAAATCTGCAGGTCAAAACATGTTAAACTATTAGCAGAAGAAGGGAAAAAAAGCTACATAAGAGCTCACTGCGAACAGGTAATCCATTAACAGGAGAAAAAAAAAATTGTTCTTTTTTTTTTTTCAAGCCACAACCACTGATGTCACCTGGAAGTTAATTCCAGCAAACTGTTAAAGAGAAGAAATACAATAAATTGGCAAAGAAAACGCTAATAATAGTCTGTTTTGTAAGCAAGATAACCAATGAGTAATGTAACTCAAGGGGATTTGACACTTCCTGATTTTTTTTTAAAGCAAGAAAAACAGTCAATACTGAAAGCTGCATCTTCTATTTTTTAATACAGTAACTGTTTGTCCTTTAGAAGATAAAAGCCTGTCTTGTCCGGATGGTGTGCACATTATCTAAGAAGCATTCTTTTTCTTCTCAGCCTTTCCTCATCACTTTCTGTAATGCACGTACATACCCTTAACAAAAAAATAGATCTCATCCTGCCATTAGTTCTGCTCTAACATACTTTAAAGTACACTAAGAAAGAAAATTAAAGACCTAAAGAACAGATCACAAACCAAATATACAGCAATTAACACAATGGAACCATAGTATTTTGCTTTAGTATTTAGCACTGAGATTTACAACAAAAATCTTTTTTTTTGCCTTAACTTGCTAGCCTGGACATGACATTGAGAGAAGAGGGCCAGCAGTTTACCAGGAAGCTGAGGTGAGCCCAAATGTGACCAAAATTGTAGGCTGAATAAGAACTTGCAACTAAGACACTTCTTAACTGTATCTGCTTAAACTCATGCACTTGCCAGCAGCATCCTGAAAAATGCCAGAGACAGCAGAATCAAGGAAAATTACATTAAATCAACAAAGCCTCTTAGATGCTAATATATTGGCTTACTATATCAACAAGAGAGAAAAAACTTAAGTAAATGCCAATATTAAATTTTTAATATTACTGGAAAGCTAAGCAGCATGGGACAGCAATGGCTTCAATAGTTACAGTGCACACATTTAACATTCTGAATACCTACAGCTTCCTCTATACATTCATCTGCAGTTGATTATGCAGATGACAAATTCCAAATTTAAATCAGTCTATATATATTTTGTAAAACAGAAAATAATCCCACAGTTAAAAGTAAGCAAACAAACTGTGAGGGTGGTGAGGGATCTGGAATGGGCTGCCCAGAGAAATAGTAAATGCTCCATCCCTGACAGTGTTCAAGGCCAGGTTGCACAGGGCCTTGGGCGATGTGGTCTAGTGTACCTATGACAGGGGTTGGAACTGCATGATCTTAAGGTCCTTTCAACCCAAACCATTCTGTGATTCTACGAAACAAGCAAACAAGAATGATTCCCGAAAGACATAGGATCAGAAGCCTACTCTATGAGATTCACTCTCCTTATCTTGTTCTTCCAATACAAAGATCTTTTTTCTTGTTAACTCTTCAGGAAACAACTCCAAGGCATGTTTGATTGGAACTAATGAATCTGAAGATTAATGTTGTTTCAAGTTGTTCACTTCGTTGCCAAGTGCTCCCAGCTGCAGGAGCACATTAAAAAGCCTTTTGAAAAGAAAAAGTAAATATTTGCAACTATGTACATTATTACCCCTTCCTGAGGACCATTGAAATGTAGAATCATTTATTCCTAATGGAACTGCATTTAGAAGACAAAGTAATTTGTGATTAAATTATATCAGTTTGAATGGTTTTGGTCCTTATATGAAAATACAAATAACACCACAATAGTTTAAACAAGCAAAGTACTTGATCCTACTTCAGGATCCCCCTACTAAGACACAAAAGGGTAGTGTTACTCTTGAATTCAGCCTGTAAATGCCAGAAGCCAAAAGAATTTCATCTAGTGAAGAAAGAGCAACAGAGCCTCTACTAAAGTCTGTATCAAACTTTACAGGAACTGAAAGAAGCCACTATCAGTATATCAAGACTCAAAACCCTATAACATGCTCACTAGTTACACTGAAAACAAAACCAGTCTGAACAAAGACACTGTACATTAAAGGCCACATCACTACTTTGCCATTGGTATTCCAGCATGACTATTTCAAACATAAGAATGTTGTATAGAGCAAAGAAGCAAACTCCTGGCCAGGCAAAAAAAAAAAAAAAAAAAAAAATCAACAACTCTAAAATTCGTCACCTGTACATTAGAATCCTGTCTGCTGTAAGGATTAAAAGAATTATGACCCAAAAAGATGTGATTTGTAATTAATTTTGGTGTTATAAGACACCAATAACAACCTTCTCTTTGAATTTTTTCTTCCATGAAACTCAAAAGATACACCAAGCATGTGATGTGTCCCAACACTACTTAGTATTACTGCAAGTTCTCTTTGCATCCTATGTAATTCAAATGCCATTTATCTTCTATATTCTTACTAGATCTTAAGAACGTATGTTTAAATTTACTAAAGACCATAATCCACAGTATCAACATAACCAAAACTTCTCATTTGCCAGTTTCTTACAGATTTATTCAGATACTTATTACACAAAAACCCTGAATTTAACACCTTTCATTATAATTAAACTGTAAAAAAAGATGAGAACGGGAACTGCTTAAAGAATCAGGCAAGCAGCAGAAACACAGCTGTATCTTAAGCTGTGCAAGCAAAGGGACCCACGATTTCATATTGGCTATAAAAGGAGGAAAATTACCAGAACATTCTGCAGGGTACCTTGCAACACTGATACTACGGTTTTTCTATTTGAATGAGTGAGCTTTCAGATCTGCAACTGTATTTTTGTTCACATGACAAACATCGTCTCACTGTCTCATCCACAGGGAAAGAGCAAACCATAAAATACCCACCTACTTATACATGTGTAAATTCTGGGTTTAAGCGTATAAACAAAGTCACAATCAAGTAATTTTCATTGGAAATGTAAACTGCCTCTGTTTTTCTAGGGGACAGATGCACAAGACCTAGCGACAGGCTAGTTGAAAGTTCAGACAATTTACAAACAGCTGCTTCATAGCAATAGGACCTGAAAGAAAGTTTCACCTAATTTCCTACATTACACACAGGAACCCCTGGGTCACATTTCAAAAACCGAGAAGTTATCTGTGTTAGTTGATTCTCAATCCTATACAGAATTTTCTACATTTAATGCACAAATCAAATACATTTAAAACTAAATGACTAGCTGAACATACAGTCTGCAAGTGAATAATAATACATTGTACTAAAATGCGCATGCTGTAGACAAGTGATTTATTTTACTAAGAGTGCAGACTTCTCAAATTTTAAAAGCACACTTGCCAAAGAAAAATGTTAAGAACCAATAAGTCTGGAGTAGTCTCAAATAAAAATCTTTGCCGGTGCAGTATGAAATGTGGCCCTTAAAAAACCGTCCAAGACTAAGGGAGGTAGGTAGAGACAAATCCATGCCCAACTGTTCCAAAGCTTGCTTCAGATGAAGCTGTCTACATATTAAAGAAGGCAACTCATGAACTGAACTTTGCTGGAGAACCACTCAGGTGAGTTAAAAGGGCTTTTCTAATCAACGACTAATTGCAGATGTGTAATACAATTTTAAAACTTGATCTTAATTTATCAACAGTGCACATGGCCTGGAAAGAGAAGTATGAAACCAGAAAACACTACAGGAATCGTTTTTACCACACTACTTTTTTGACCAAGAAACTTCTACGCATTGTAGTTATGTCCTGAATAGTAGTAATAGTGGAATCATCTGTAGATGGACAAATCAGAATTAACAAGGCACAGTGCTCTGCTAAGAGTTAGAGCACTATTTCATAGAGTCACAGAATTGTTTGCGCTGGAAAGGACCTTAAGATCATCCAGTTCCAACCCCCCTGCCATGGGCTGGGACACCTCACACTAGACCATGTAGCCCCAAGGCTCTGTCCAACCAGGCCGTGAACACTGCCAGGACGGGGAAAGACCAAGATACATTCTAATCGGATGTTATCATCACTGAGGAAGATTATTACTTGCAGTAGGAAAAAGGGGGGGGGGGGAAATCAAATACTTTCTTTTTGTTTGTTTTGTTCCAAGCCTTTGGCATCAATACTTTTGTCTCCATAAACCATCTGGAGTCTTCTCACTTCCTACCACAAATGAGATAAGCACATCAATGCACAGCAAAAATAAGAAGCACTTATGGGAAGTTTTCCTGAGAACAAATTTTCTCCCAAACTCAACAGCAGATCTGCACATACGGAATGGGGAAAAAAATATCATTTGATTATAAGACTGTAAATAAAACTACCAATATGCTTTAGACCTAAACAGTATGAAGTTAACCTTTAGAAACACACAAGCGCTTAATCCTTAGCTTTTTTTGACAGAAATCACATAAAATGGCAGCCAGAAATAAACTAATTCACATTTCTTATTGATGTCTGTACAAAGAAATGAAGTCTCTCTGGCACAAAAGATTCTCCTCATCAAGCACTGTAATACAGTTTCATCCCAAAGAAACAACAGCCAAAATTGTTTCAAGGACAAGGCATGTATTTCTTCCCTTATGCTTAAGAACAAAAACAATGCCCAACTGTTAGGTTTATGAACAGCATCAGGCTTCAAGCTCAAACGAAAGACTACAGTCAGCAGGCCCTCCTGCTAAACCGACACAACAATGCTGTGAACAGATTCTCCTCTGCACTAAAAGCAAAGATCAATGTAAAGGGCAAGGAACATACAAGCAACTAAGTGAATGCATAATTTCACGTTCAGGGTCATGTATTTTTGCAGTCTTTACACTGCACAGGTCCAATTTAAGTCATCTAATAAAACAGAAAGACGTATTTGCTACTAATATGCCACTGCATCCATCTATGCCTAAATGTTTAGACATTTCAGCTGTATAAACTTTACAACCCATTTGTAACTTTGCTTCTAAAACAGTGACTATAATTTATTTATTTGTACTTCCTGATCTTCTCATGCTGCCTGGAACACCTAATATCAGTCCTGCCCACTTTATTTCCTTTTAAAGGTCTTTTCGAGAGCTCCATATTAAAAATTGATCTGTATGACAATAATGAAATGTTTTTAAATGCACTAAATATTAGCATGATTTTAGTGACTAATCAACCTGTTTTAATTATTAAGCATTCAGTTTTTGAAAGGACATTTCCTTGCTCTGGGGCCTTGCAATAGATTCTTTAAAATAAAAGCGGGGTCCCACTCCATTTCAAATGAAACGAACCATACTCATAAGAGCAGCTGCTGCCACCCCTCAGCTAGTCCTCAGTACACAGAGGGCATGGAACTATCAGGAGATTAACACAACAAGAAAACAAAGCAAAACAGTAAATTATTTCACTGCCTATCAGTGCCTTTTTTTCCCTAAGTAGTTCCAAAATTCTCCAAGAGTTCAACACTTTGCTTGCACCAGTGAGGTTGGATTCTTCAGATCTTGTAGAAGCTCTGAAAGCCACTTACGGATGAAGGTAACTAAGCAGTTGTGCTGGTTTGTGTCCTTGCTTTGTAATGGCCAAGTGAGAGTGCAGAGAAACACAGTGAGATGATTATAAGCTGTATGCTTTTCCATGCAGAAAGAAGTAAGCCCCAAATTTAATACCTGGAAATCAATGTGCACAGGGAGACAGCCTTCTGGAAACAGGAAACCAGGCTTACACAATTTATAGAGAACTCAGGTGCGTTTATGCCCTCCTCCTGCATGTGTGTATGACCTCCAGTGTCACAGAAAAAAAAGCCTAAGCAGCGGTAATAAGTTCCAGTTATTATACATAGTACCAGGAAGGCATATTAGAAAATTACCTTTTCTTTTTTATTAAGCATTCTTACTGAGCTCAAAGCATGACAGCTGTGTATTTGAAGGATAAAAGAACAACATGCTCAAGTATCAATTAATCACTCTTACAAGTACTATACTTCATAAAAATCTTCAAGCTTCCAGAAAGACAGCTACATTTTCACAAGTTTTCATCCCACAGACAGCACTGAATTCCCCTCGCTCCTTAGTGCACATACTTTTTTGCACCTAGTTTTTGTTTGCTTGGATTAAGAAAAGACATCAAAGTGTCTCAAGTTGAGGTCCAACCAACACACATAATTTGGTCTTTGGTAAAACTGTTTCCTGTATACTGCAGGCCAGCATTGTTTATCATTGTCACCATTCTGTACTTTCTCTTCTATCATGAAAGAAAAACTGCTCTGTGAATTCCACCATCAAATCCAATAGGGAAAAATCAACAGGGATGGCAGGACCTACAAACATTTAAATTTTCTTTTAATCCTGATGTGGTAGCAGCTAATGGATGGAAGTGACAAATGCACACAGTGTATATTGAGCTAATTTCCTTGAAACAGCTCACAGTAACTGCAAAAAGTTCAAACTAGAAGAATTCAGCCTCATATAAGCAACCATTTTAAGTGTTACTGGAAATCTATCTTGAATGAATTGTGGAACGTTTGAACATATGTACACAATGGAAGCAGCACTCCACAAGTGCACTGAATTCAGCTTATTGTAACTGTTAATATAATTATTTTTATTATTAGCAGAATCAGCTAAGATGCCAAACAAGTTTCAGAAATGCCAGCATCACACAGTAAAAAATTACCCAAGTGTCATTCAATTAAGTAACTTATTTGGGCTTTGTCCTAATGAAAGTGTTTATGGTGGATTACTTGTCACACTGCAGTAAAATACATTAGAGAAAATCTTCATCTATAGACAGTTCATGAAGATACATGTGGACTGAAACCGAATCAGAAAATACACTTCAAAGATTCTTGAACTCCCCATAGTCCAGCCCTTGCAGTGCTGTCTGCTTCTGGAAATTTAAACAGGTCCACGGACTGTTTTAAAGCACTGTTCTGCTTTTACATTCATGAAAATCCAGATGAACTAAAAGGTTTTCAGAAGTATATTATTGTTATTTACAACGTGTATAACAAAAAGTAACAATATTTAACAATATAGTTTTAATATCAAAGGTGTGATTTTTGCTGGAAAGAAGCAGACTATCGTCCTATTTTGCATGTAAATAATGGACCTCCATTAACGCTGGAGCAATTCCAAAGACTGGCAAGCTACACAGATTTTTTTGTTATTGCTGGGTTTTCAGTCCTGAATCCTCTTCCCTCACTGCACTGTAGTGTGTATTTGTAACAGAACATTTGACAATAATTTCTGACAGATTACTAGTTTTAGGGTTCATGGGACCTCAGCTGGAAGTTAGACAGTACGATACCACAAAAAAACACAGCTTAGAGGAAGAGCAAGTACGAAAATTTTCAAAGCAGGTTTAAAAAATAATGACAGAGCTACTTCACTACAAAGCAAACAAGGCCTTCAGATCTTTCTACTAGAATGGGATATCACAAAGCATCAACTTCCTACAGCCAAGAGTGGCGTCTATCAAGACATCAAACGTGTGCATTTTCCTCACTTGAAAGATTTTTCTACTTCCTTGCAAAAAAGCAGAAGTTTTTGCTAGTGACCATGCACTCAGCTTCTTCCTCCAAAGAGCAGCATTTTCACCAGACTTCAAATAGTACTACATCACTACAAAAAGACACTAACCACAGCACATCATTATTTGATATGGAAATAAAACTGTTAAGACACTACATGACCTCTCCATTTAGCTACTGAGATTCTTGAGGAACAAGATCTTCTTCATGGATGATAAAGCGTTTTGGTTTCGTCTCACTTCTGGTCTTCACTGCTTCCTTAGCTTCAGCTACTCAGGTTCCATGAATAAGAATTAAATAACAGGGAAAAATAAGATCTGTTATTTGAAATAAATGCTTATCACTGTATCTATGATAATTCACTGCATTTCTTATAAGCATCAAAGCTATGTTAGCTTTTAAAGAGCACAAACAGCAGCTCAGGCAATAAAAATAACCTACTAGATAAAAATAAAGAACTGCTTTTTCTAGAGACTGTAAGAACTACCTTGACAGGCAGGACAACATTCACATTCTTTGTGCTGCAAGAAGGCACATGAGTTTGCTCTAGAAGTCAGTCAACTTCTAGGCACAAAGTCAGTAACGCATACCCATTCTTCCAACACAATACACTGATACTACTTGGTTTCCCAAAGCACACAGTCAGGAATGGATCTAAAGTCCATTTGAGTGTTTTGCAGATACCTAATCCTAGCCTTGGACAGCACCCCACTGTTATCCTCAAGTGCTCTGTAACAAACACTAAGCAGCGGCAGCTTTTCCCTTCAAGCTAATAACTGATTATGATTATAAAGACCTATAGTCCCACACCAAATCCAGCCACTTCTGACAGAAGACTCTTGGCTCCTTCACTTTTATACTCCTTCTGGACAAATAATACAGTGCATTGCTAAACTCAGATGCAATTCATCTGCAATATGAAAACCTGTATGTTCATAATCTCTCAACTGCCTGCTTAGCTATAGTAATGTGCAGGATATGAAATTAATGTGGCCAATACACAATATTTGCTCTTACTCTTCACTTGTGACAGGAAATGGACATTTCAACAGGCAAGCTGAATCATCTGAACTGCTGATGCAATGCCTACCTATAAATGATTTACATAAATGGATTTAAACAAATTAGGTGTGTCCACTAATACGCAAGTTTGAGGGAAGTGATGCTTTTATATCAGGCCAGAGAAGTGCTATATGCCCTTTGGTGCTATTTTCCTATTGCTTAACAAGCCCATGGCAGAACTGGCCACTTTATGTGCCTTTTGTCTGCTTCTAGATGAATCTCAGTGGCTCAATTCTGCTATTATCTAACAAGCACATTGCAGAATTGATCACTTTACTCCATTCCCCTTCCCCTGCATTTAGATGACTCTCTTCTTTAATCACTTCCTCCCCCTGCTAAATGTTAGTAAGAACAAGGAACTCAGAACAACACATTGCCAGCAGCTGCCATTGCTGCCTGACCAAAATACAGAAAGGCAAAACTATGGTTAATGAAGAAGTCAGGCAGGAGTAGCTCTGGCATCAACACAAATCAGTTTATAAAAAGGAACAAGACATACCTACAAGACACAGAGAGTTTTGTTCTTTCTGGCTTCTATTCCTGCCTCCTCAGGAAAAGGACAGAGGGGAAAACAGAGAGAACCCTACATGAACCCTACAGGGAACTGCTTCTCCTTCCACAGCTATGCTCTGGCTTCTTCACTACCTTTATGTCTCCACAAAGAAGGGGATAAACTTCAGAAACTCTGAGAATGAGCAAGAATGACTGGTTCACCATGTTAGAAGCTATACAGCCTAGAACTTGGCAACTTGTATTAAAAAGATACAATTAAAAGAAAAAGAAACCACACACTTATCTGTCGTGCTCTCCCTATAATGAGAAAAAGAGCTAAACAGCAACAAAGAAAGGGAAATGGGAAAAGAAAGACTGAGGTCTACAAACAGCAGCTGAGCTTTTAATGATGTCACATCCACAGCTCACAATTTAAGAGTCTTTACCAGTGAGCTCCTGTCTTTAGCTCCCTTGATGAAACAGGCACAGATTAGAATTCCCCTAAAAACAGCCCTAAACAGCAAAATACCCCAAAACAGGCAGCTAGAAGTATTTATGTAAACAGATGGATACAGATCTTCTAAAATTCAGCAGAACTCCATCCCTCCTTTGATAGGAAGGGGCAATGATACTCACAGAACATATCTGGCTATGTTTAATCTGTATTTGCTTTTATGGAACCTGCAATGTGAATATTAAAAACTACAGTTTACTGCAAACACAATCTGCATTGCTAGTGATATATCCACCTGATTCTGATCATTCCCGTGAATGTTGGAAATCAACTTCCATCTTCTTCAGATTAAATTTCATCCCAGCTTGTAAATTTTGATGTGAAGGGAGAAGAAACAGCTTAAAGTATTGCGAGCTGTTAAGCATAGGGTGCATGGATGGGGGAGCAGAAAAGGAGCTGCAACAGAGCTTTGATCAGCAGCCTGGGAGACACAAGTATAGAGAAAGCTCAGAAGCAAAGTGCCAACTGAACTCAAAAAGCTTGCTTCTTCACCTTTCAAAAGGGAAGGCTCATAGTAGAAATATCTAAAGAACACCGTCATGCAGTCTAAGTACAGGATTCATCACAATAGAGGTACTGCATTTAATAGTACTGGGGGCACCTAGAGGGAAAAGGAAAAAAAGAAAAGAACACTTATATCTGAAGCACAGAAGTTCTGACTAGGCAAAAAAGACCTCAATTTCCAGGCTTGCCACGCCGCAAAGGAAGCATCGGAACAGCTTCTTTGCAGCTGTGAAGGCAAAATAAATCTGACCAGCACTCTGAGCTTTGGCCAGTTTCTCCCTGCTGGTCACTGACTGCTCTCCAAAAAAGTGAGCAGGGTGACAAATCAGTGGAAAATATTCTTTGCCATTCCTTTAAAAAAATAGAAATAAATCAAAATATAAAGACAACATGAAAGGGAAGATAAGCTTCCTAACCTGTCTTTTCTAAGTTACAGACTTGGACCAATTTTCACAATGTCCTGAACATCGGGAGTAGAAATATCCACATAGGCATAATGTTACAAAACCTTCTCTCATCCGACACACCCAGCTGTGGTAATGCAATCCCGAAACTGGAAAAGGACAAGTATCAAACAGTAGTGAGAAGTAACCTTGCCTGTGATCACACTACTACAGGCTGCTGCCACAGTATTACCTATTTCTGGTACACACAGTCCAAGAACAACCGGGGGAAGCACAAAGCACTAGAAGCAAAAGAACTCAGTGTCTCCCAGTTGAAGCTATATTTTACACTTTGCATACTTGCACATGGAAAAGATATCAGATAGTAGAGAATTTTTACTGCCTGTGCTAGCATAGGCATATTCCACAGCTGAAAGTTGGACATTAGACAAAACAAGCTTTGAAATAAGATGTGGTTTAGTTTCCTAACTGCAGGAATAATTAAACATTGGCAGAGCTTTCCAGAAGAGGTGACAGACACACCATGATTTAAGGCTAAGATAAGATCAATTTCTAAGAGAGATGTTTTAATCTTTCAGGAAAGCTCTGAAGCCTGCAAACATGGGGAAATCACACTGGATGATCACAGCAATGCATTTGGCTTTGGGACATACAGATCCGCAAAGTTTCAAAGACACCCACAGAGAAAGGAATACTTTTGCTACTCTCAGAAAGTCTGTGTAGCACTACAGTTCCAAATGACTGCAATAGTTAAATCATAGTCATAGAATGGTTTGGGTTGGAAGGGACCTTAAAGCTCATTCAGTTCCAACACCCCCTGCCATGGGCAGGGACACCTTCCATTAAACCAGGTTGCTCCAAGCCCCATCCAACCTGGCCTTGAACACTGCCAGGGATGGGGCAGCCACAGCTTCCCTGGGCAACCTGTGCCACGTCATCACCTCCCTCACAGTATGGAACTTCTTCCTAATGTCTAATGATATTCTATGATTCTATGACTTGATTGTAAACCACTCACTTTGTTCAAAGCTCAGGAAATACTTGCTATCCAATACAGAAATGACAGAATGTACTGTCTAGGAAACACACAAGATCTTCAGGTACACCACAATTTACAGCTGGAGATAGCCTACTGCACTGCCTGCCCTACAGAAAGGACTTCCCCAACAGAAAACTGACCTGGACTAAAGACGGTTTTGTCTTTCTGCATATTACATATGCAGTTTGTCTGTTGGCATCAGCTGAACGTTTCCTGTACAACAAACATACAAGCAGCAGGGGAGCCTCCGGGTTTAGCAGCATTTCAGTTCAACTCTTTGTCAGCAGCAGCCAAGTTCAACTTTATCCAAGACAAAAGGTCCATCTAACCCAAAATCCCACCTCTACAACCTGCAGTACTTCTTCCAGCTGCTTAAACTGCTTGTTGAGATTCTGCTGTTGCTGCTTCTTCATTCTACTGTTGCTGCCTTCATCTGTTTATCATCCCACAACATCACAAAGTCATGGAATCTACTCAAATTTTCTTCTGGTCCTGGCCATCCAGGGAAGGATGTAGCACCTTCCTCCTAGCAAGAGGAGGGAAGCTTGACAGAAGTGAGGGTAAAATACTAACAAGCATGGAGTCTGCTGTCTACCCTCTACATACCAACATGGTCTTGTACACTTCCATCATAACCACACCTTAAGTTATAGCTTCTAGACACTGAAGAATCCTTACTATGAGAACTCTGACCTTTGACTTTGGGGAAAATGCCAATAAAGGCACCTCTGACAAATACCGGCTATGACCCATGGGAGAGCTTTCACAATAAATATTACAGTGTCTCAAGCTAATTACATAAGTATGATATGGAAACGATCTAATGCTTAGAATACGCCTTTGGATGAGGGCGGCTGTCATTCATAAGCAACAATAGCTTTCGCCTCAACTTTCCTTTTTTTTTTTCTTCAATGCAGTCAGCAAACACACGATGATTAAGCTGACACTATGAAAATCCAAGTGGGCTGTGTTTGACAAAGGTGCCCTCGCTCAATGAAACTGAACTGTAACAGGATAAGAAGGACAATTCATCTAAGAGTTAATGACTGATTAACATAGAAAATAAGAACTTGGAACAATTGGCCTTTTTCCCAGAGAAGAAGGATCAGCAGTGGAGTCCCACAAGGATCTGTTCTAGGATGAGCACCTCCCTCATTTTAAAGGAAAATCTGGCAAAGAAGCTTAACAGTTAGATGACAGTTTGCTGACAATGCTTAAAGTTATTCAAGGTTGCAAAACTGATGGCCAAAGATCTGAAGATGACCTTAATAATACTGTTTAAGTGGCCTGTAAAACAGCAGATAAGATCAAACGTAGATAAATGCAAAGTGATGAATAGTGTAAAAAAAATATATATATACATATATATAAAAAAAAAACTAAATTTATACACACAAATCCTGAACTAGCTATTACCACTTAAAACAGGGATTGTAGAGTTACAGCAGTTCCAGAGGTGCCAACTCAGTGCTTAAAGATCATCAAGAAAAAGCAGGCAGAAGCTTAAATAATAAAACCTAATAAGCTGTATAAGTTTACAGGGTGTCATATGCTGAAATGCTGTAGCCAGTCCTGGTTTATTGCTCCCCAGCCCTGTTCCTCCAATTCTTGCATCACTGTCACCACTCAAGAACACACCTGCAAAAGCTGCAAAGAAAACAGCTAGAACAATGAAAAGGATCCAGTCACTTCTGTCTAAAACGCCTCTGGAAAAGTCACAAGCCAGGGATGGCAAATAAAAGAAAGTTCTCAACTCATAAGCCACACAGCATAACATGGGTTTTCTTTCTCACTGCGACGTAAGAACATATAAATGACTCCACTCGGTCACATTAGAGATCCCTCTAGCCCAGTATCCTGCCTCTCTGAGCTGCCAAAAGCAGATGCTATACAAGCACTAACAAACAAGTCATGAAACAAGCAGGTAGAAAGTTTAAAAACAAACAAGAAGTGTTTTTTCCACACAAAATGTGTTTAAGCCACAGGATGATGTGGATGCTACAAACCTACATGGCTTCAAGTACCGATTGGACAAATGCACAGAAGAAAAACCCACTGGGGGCATTAAAAACAAATTTCACCTCTAGATCCGGAAACCTGTGAGCCACAAATTACTGGAGGCCAGGAGAGGTATTTCCTCAATATACACTGTGCTCTTCTCCAACAGCATCTGCTTTTGGCAGCTCAGAGAGGCAGGATACTGGGCTAGAGGGATCTCTAATGTGACCGAGTGGAGTCATTTTTATGTTCTTACGTCGTTCATAAAAAAACTGAAAACATTAATCATATGTACATCAGAACTGTAAGCACAGCATGTTAAAGGACCGGATTTTCAGAGGCCTAAAGGTCACTACAGTGATTAACTACTACAGTCACTGTTTGACAAGTACTTTTTCCAACATTAGAGTAGCTTAGTCTCCCCCAACCACAAACTCATGTAAATGTATGGCAAACAAACTGTGAAATCTGAATTTAATTCAGAACGGTTCCCTGCAGCTGTGCACACTGTTACACTGGCACAGCTGAGGACATTCTATGGGCTTGGAAACACCAAAGCTACTTAAATCAGAAGCGGCCCCAAAGGAAATATTTACCAAGCTACAAGCTGCATCAGTGGAAATGGAGTATCACACCGCCTTCTGCATCTCCGGAGGCCCTTTCCATCACATCCACACTACCAACCCCTGGTGTTTAAAGAAATAACGGATTATTGATCTTAAAAGACAGAAATGCTGTGAGTAGAGGGGTTCTCCTCTGAAGTTTAGGGACATCAAAGCTTTCTTCAGCTGCAAAACTCCTTGAAGACTCCATTGCACTGAGTACCTGACAGCACATAAGGATCTGTTCCTGCAAGTCATACCAGGCTTTAGTCAGAGCACCCAAGCTAAAACCAGACTGGCAGAAGCCACCATTCAAAAGCCTCGTGCAGCTGAAAAACTGACATATCTCAATTTGAAGCCCTTCCCGATTTGTAATATTAATGCTGTGTTGGTGAAGCTTCCCAAGCTCAATACATCACATGGCATGTAGCATGTTCTGCACCCACAATCTGTAGAAAGTTCAGTTCACAACTACCAAGAATGAAAAAAACTCTACTAATTTCCATGTCTTAAGGTCCTTTCCAACCCTAACTATTCCATGATCCTATATCAATATCAAATAGGGTATGTCAGCACCCTGCTATTGTCTTTGATAGCTCTGCCAAACACTATCTTAATGGACAGCTGGGAAGAAACTAAGTCTTTTTGATTACTTTCTTTCCTGAATAAGGTTACCAGTGTTCTTTAATTGTTTCAGGAAGTGATGAGCACCCAAAGCAGCAGCTGGATTAAGAAGGCACTAGAGAATAAAACAAAAAATTAAAAAATAGAGCTCTCTTCTTCCAGGACCCAGTGTGAGAAATCTGTATTCAAGAGATATCCACTGGTCACAGCTAAGGTACAAGTTTCCTATAATTGAAGGCAATGTAACGCAGCTTTTCTAGAAAAAACGAAGGCATCATAAACAAAAAAGAGTAAGCCTGTGCATCTGCAACCATGACGTGAACTTAAAGACACCTTTGTGACAAGAAACGTCAAAGAACCTATTTTTTCACCACCATGCTCCTAAAAATGCCAAAACAAAGCAATGAATTACTGCATCCTGGGAGTCTTCATACTTACAATACTGACTCTTCTTCAGAAAACGAAAGCATTAGTTATCATCTACATTTTTTAACTGCTGAATCTCATTCCACATTTTTCTCTCTTGTAAAACCAGAAATATCAAAACACACTGAAACAGAAGTTTAGTATCTCTTGGGTCTCTCATCCCTGTAACCCTGAGCAGCAACCACATCTTTTCTTTGTGGGGGTGAGAGGCATTAGAGTGAACATACTGAACCTACACACTCTCACTTTGAACAATCCCAAGCATTTTCAAGTATCTGCAGAGGTCTGTTTCCTAAATAAAACATTTCTTGCATTAAGACCTAAAAAACGCTGGGAAATGTATGATAACTAACATCGCTACCAGGAGTGACCTACAGAAGGTTACTAGCAAGAGGGATTCTGTAATTATTAACAGTGCCAAGCATGTATCACAAACTAGACTTCACTGCATTCGCTTCTCCATGTGCATTCAACGCCGGAGCCCTCACTCAACGCCACGCCGGCGGCACACTGACCCACCACCACCGCTCCACCTCCGACCACCAGACCCATCTTCTCCTCCGGGGAACATCTACCTGAGGAAGCGCATGTACCGCGAGCGGATGCTCGCAGGACGCCCCCTCAGCAGGCGCCGCCGCACGCAGCGCAGCCCCCCGCCGCTGGAGCCCCGGCGCTGCGGCAGCCGCAGCCCGGCTGGGCGCGGAGGGCGGCACCTCGGGGCGCCTCCGCCCGCCGCGGCCCGGCCACGCGGGGCGCGGGGCGCGCGTCTCCATGCCAACAGCCGCCACCGCCGCCACCGCCCCCCCCCCCGGGCCCCTGCCCCGGCTTTACCCTCTCCAGCGCCCCCGCGGCCCGGCTGTCCTCCGGCTCCTTCCTGCCACCGCCCCCCAGCAGGGTGGCTCTCCGCTCCGCCGCGCTGGCGGACACCGCCCGAGCGGGCTCTCTCCGCGGTGGCGGCGGCGGCGCCGCTTTGTCCCCCCGGGAGCGGCCCTTCCTCATCGCGGTGGCTTCTCCTCAGCAGCAGCAGCGGTGCTGGTGGTGGTGGCGGCTGCGGCACGACTCGGAACCCCGCGTCGCGGAGCCGGCCATGGCCAGCGGGACTCACGGAGAGCCGGAGCGGCACCGCCGCCGCCACCGCCGCCGCCACCACCTGCGCGCGGGGCGGGGGGACATGCCCGCGCGCCGCCGGTCCCGCCGCCCGCCTGTCAGGGGAGCGCGGGCGCAGCGGCTGCCGCGGCACCGCCCCCCCCCCCTCCGCCCCCCACACACAGAGACAGCACAGCCCGCCCGCCGCAGAGTATCGCGAGAACGCCGGCCTCGCGGCGGGGAACGGGCGCGAGAGTTGGGAGGCGGGGAGGGTGAGACTCGTCACGAGGAGGCGGGCGGGAGGTGCGAGGAGGGAAAGGGCGCGGGGCACTCTGGGAGGGCAGTGGCCGCTGCTGAGGGAGGTGGGCGGCCGCCCTGACAGACAGACAGACAGACAGGGGGAATAAATGGGGTGCAGGAACGGCACCGGTCCGGCAGCCTGGCTCACGTAGGGCTGCCCGGGTGTGTGACGCCTCCCGTCTGCAGAGGTTTCCATGGTGGGAGAGGAGGAAAACGGGGCTGCCTCGTTGCAGTCGCAGAAGGAGGCTCAGGGGTGTAGGCTGAGGGCAGCCCTGTGTGCATCAGCATGCTCAGGTGTCCAGCAGCAGTTGTCCAGTTTAGTGACACAGCTTCCATGCCAATGAACTCTTGAATTGCCCCTGGAAGTGTTGAGCACAGACCCTTTCCTGAGGTGTCACCAAAAGTAGGCTGATTTTGGGAAGAAGCCACGCATCTCTGCCAAGAGGCTCTCCAGCTCCTCCAACATGAGCCAGTGGGAATCAAGCCCCTGCTCACACAGTGACTGGAGCACCTCATGGCATCCCGCAGCCTGGACACCGAATGGCAGGAAAACATCTACCAGAGGAACCATTGCATGCTACAGCCCACTTTGATGGAGCAGATGAGCATATAATTTAGCCTTCCTGGTGAAAAAGACAAACCGACAGAGATTCATTACCTCAAGGAGTAATCAGAGCATATATCATCATCTTGCGTTTCATCTAAGGAACTCACACCCTCTCGGCATTTCTGTCTTTGCAGGTTATTTCCCGAGGGTGCAAGTTACCAGCTTCTGCATTCATTTTTCACAAAAGCGACTTCAAAGTTGTCCTGTTTCTCACTGTTACATAGTCGGGAGCCTTGCTACTGCCATGGAAAAGAAACGGTTCCTTCTCCCTTTTGAACAAGCTAAAAAGGCTCATACATCTTCAACAATTTGATTTTATACATTTGTTACTCATTTTTTACAAAGACAACAAAAATATGCTTTCAAACAATTTACTGATGTAGATGAGTGGGAGCATTTTTAAAGAATCATTAAGAATATTTTAAGTTCTTACTGAAAACCATTTCAGGATGCTGGATTAGTCACAGAGATCTTTTTCCATCATAATTGTGTATGATAGAGATGGACAACCATGTGGAATTTCCCAGCTGGGAATCCTGCCCTAAATAAATGTAAATAATGCAGATTTATGGAGTCTTGGCATCTGTGATAATGTGAGTCTATTATGATGGCATGGCGCCTTGTCATAATTTGGCTGGATCTTTGCCCTGTTGCAGCACAGATGCCAATTAGTTATTTGTTGGTTATGGCCTGTGGGCCACCTTGCACTGGCTCACACCTGGTTGCTTCATGTGCCAAAAAGAATTCGTGAATACAGGAAGAAAAGTCACAATGAGAATCTGAATAACACTGCCTGCCCGACCTATTAAACACAGACAAACATAGTAAAACCAAATCTTTGGTTGCTAGTTTTCATTAGAATGGCAAATAAACTGCCTTCTGGTTCAGCATTGCGCTCAAAACACTTGAAAAATCTTTTTGGTTACTCTGAATCAGAAAGCTGTTTGGGGGTTACAGGATATTGCACTTGTGAAGACTGCATTTGGTTTGTTTTGGACTGTACCCTTCTCTGTTTGATCCCTATTTAGTCTTTGGGACCTGAGATGGCTTTCCAATATTTTAGAAAGAACAGTGAGTATTCATTTGAAGAAATAGGAAAAATACTCCTAATTTTACTGATGTTCCCATATTTTTTTCCATTTAAACTCACCACTGAACATGACCTGAATCTGCAGAGCCATCTGAGTGACCTGATTTTGCTTTTCCATATGAGCTAGTTTTCTGAACTTTTTCCAGCTTTAAAAATACTGACCAAACCATGAGAGACTTGGCAGGGAAAAGCGGTACAGATGAATGAGGCAGAGGATGGTATGATGCCACGCCTGTGCTCATGGTGCTTCTCTCCAGAAATATCCTGTCACATCCAAAAAAGACAGAAGAGTAATTAATAAAGGTTTATAAAGGGACTGATTCTTATGTTATCCAGACTAACTAACAGCAAAAGCAGCTCTACACATAGAGCCTCCATAGCTCACTGACTAATATTTAGTTAATTTTGTTTCTCTCTGCACTTCCAGATACTTCTTTTCCCTGGCTTCCATCTTTGTTTTCTCCCTCATGGAGGTCTCGGCGTGCCCTTCTGCTTCAGTAGAAGCTGGAACAGTGCTATCCAGGAAGGGTTCCCTTCCATTCTTCTCTGTCTGGTTTAAAGAACACAGAGTCCAGTCCAGCTTATTCCATAATGTTTTCTGAAATGACAAATCCATCTGCAGCATTTTTATGAATGCTGAGCACACAGTTTAGGACTAATTCCTGGAGCTGGAATAGAAATCTACAGCTTGAAGCTGTGAGGTTAAAACCTCTTTATTCCAAACAGAATAGAAAATGCTAATAGTAGATGTTATTAGGATGCTGCTGAGCAAGAGAATGCCCTTTACAAAAGGAAATACTTAATCATTTGAATTCCTATTAAATTTGAACATTTGGCAAAACTGGTACAGCACAAAACCCAGCTGATCACCCATTTTCACTGTTTCCAAGGCAGAACTGCATCACTAATGCCACCAAACATGCCTTGTCACTTATCATTCTGCTCACACTATACACATAATCTTCACTCTCAGAATTTCTGCTCTGTGTGTGATGAAGGAAATGTTTTTTGTTGTTCTGCATGTTAAGCTGTCACACACCTTCTGTTGGTGACCCAGTTTTAATGGTATTCACAGAGAAGTTTTGGTCTTTACGCTGGAATACTAATGTTTGGCAATTGGCAACATGCATCCAGCCCAGCAGACGGCTCAGTGCTTTGGGATGTTGTACCATACCTGCACAGAATGTCAGTAATGACAAGTAATTACACAGGCTGCACGTCATCGCCATGACTCCTGGCTGTTTCCCTAACTTCACCCCTCTGTCAGCATTCTTTTTTCAAGATTCACCAAAAAAAACCCAATGTGATACAACTAAAGAATGCCAGTTGTGAGCAAAATAAAACTAGGAGTAAGTAAGTTAGTTACATGAACTGCAGACAGAGTGACATTCGCTAGGAAAAGCTTTGACTGAGACTAATCAATTGCTCTTTATAGAATGATGCATCATTTTGTTCCACAGAAAGCAAGACACCAGTTCCAGCTCTGCCAGGCTAGCCAAGCAAAGCAGGCTGCCCACACAGCTGAGAGCTGCAGCCACAGAGTGTTGCAGCTCATCACCACCACCCCTAACTCCAGGGAAATGGTAAGAAATACAGGCTTTTCCAAAAGAATACAGGCTAATTAGTAAGTCTGGGGCCTTGGCAAAATCTAGGCAAAATTTACTCATGATTTGGATCTAGTGAGGTCTGCTGTTCGAGAAGTTCTCCATTAGACATTTGCGTAGTTAGTAAAAATACTCATAGTTACATGAGGATTTTTTACAGGAAGGATATAAATGCTCATATTTCATGGCACAAACTTATCATTGAATTAAGGAATATTAGGAAGGAATTTCTTACAGGCAGGTTATTCCGTGAAAGTATATTAGCATAATATTCCAGTGCATCTCCACTGGAAACTACTACTATTAATCAGTCTTAGGGACAGAATAAAGAAGTAAATGAACTGACAACCTAGTCCAGGATGGCAATTACTGGATCTAGATATAAGAAAAGCCCAGTCCTAACTGGATATGATTTGCTTTCCAATTGTTATTTCCCTTCTTTATATACCATGAAAGACATAAATCCTTGTATGTCAAAGTGACAACTTTGCAGTGCTGTAACCTTGTTCTAGATACCGTATTTACATGTGATAAAGGAGGTAGAAGATGTAAATATACAAATGTGTAACAGGAGTTAAAAGTATGGCTGTGAGGTTTAGGGAGAGCTTAGTGCAATAGCTGAGTTAAGAGCACTTCTTAGCAACAAAAGCTCATCAAACACATTACAGCTTTAAAGAGACAGAAGAAGACCAGTGAATACACTGCTTTCACTGTCAGCTTGGACTCAGTTGTACAGCAGTTGCCATAGTTGAGCTGATACCCCTAGGTGTTAACAGAGTACAAACTGCATCTGCATATAAAGTGTGTACCTCTGTGTGTATTTGTGAAGAGTCCAGAAAGGGAAGCACATGGGACATGGAGAGATGCTGACAAGCAGGAATAGCATCAGATCCTAACTGCTGTCACCCTGTCTTCGGGCACCTGAACAAAGATGAGTTTTGCCTTTGTTCTAGTGCTACTCATGGAAATGCTTCCCAAAAATGAGAGGACAAATAGAATCATAGACTATATAGGGTTGGAAAGGACTTTAAGATCACCCAGTTCCAACCCCCCTGCCATGGGGAGGGACACCTCACACTAAACTATGTCACTCAAGGCTCTGTCTAGTCTGGCCTTGAACACTGCCAGGGATGGAGCATTCACAACCTCCTTGGGCAACCCATTCCAATGCCTCATCACCCTTACAGTAAAGAACTTCCTCCCTCTATCCAATCTAAACTTCCCCTGTTTAAGTTTTAACCCGTTACCCCTTGTGCTATCACTACAGTCCCTAATGAAGAGTCCCTCCCCAGCATCCCTATACGCCCCCTTCAGATGCTGGAAGACTGCTATGAGGTCTCCACGCAGCCTTCTCTTCTCCAGCCTGAACAGCCCTAACTTTCTCAGCCTCTCTTCACACAGAAGGTGCTCCAGTCCCCTGATCATCCTTATGGCCCTCCTCTGGACTTCTTCCAACAGTTCCATGTCCTTTTTATGTTGAGTACACAAGAACTGTACACAATACTCCAAGTGAGGTCTCACAAGAGCAGAGTAGAGGGGCAGGATCACCTCCTTCGACCTGCTGGTCATGCTATACAAGAAATACAAGAAAGCAAGCCATGGAAATCCAACTGGTGTGCAGTGGAACCTTGCATTAGAACACTTAGAATCATAGAATCATAGAATTGTTAGGGTTGGAAAGGACCTTAAGATCATCTAGTTCCACCCCCCCTGCTGTGGGCAGGGACACCTTACGCTAAATCATATCACCCAAGGCCTCGTCCAACCTGGCCTTGAACACTGCCAGGGATGGAGCACCTCCCTGGGCAACCCATTCCAGTGCCTCACCACCCTAACAGCTGGTTTAAGTTTTAACCCGTTACTCCTTGTCCTGTCACTACAGTCCCTAATGAAGAGTACATCCCTATAGAATAGCAAGCCACACAGCCTGGAAATCCAGGATACAGTTGGCTTTCTTCTCTGGGTTCCAACAGTTCCATGTCCTTTTTATATTGAGGACACCAGAGCTGCACACAGTACTGAGGTCTCACAAGAGCAGAGCAGAGGGGCAGGATCACCTCCTTCGACCTGCTGGTCACGGCAGCCCAGGATATGGTTGGCTTTCATGTTCATTTTCTCATCCACCAGCACCCCCACGTCCTTCTCTGCAGAGCTGCTCTGAATCTCTTCTCTGCCCAACCTGTAGCTGTGCCTGGGATTGCTCCGACCCAAGGTGTAGGACCTTGCACTTGGCATGGTTAAACTTCATGAGGTTGGCATCAGCCCACCTCACAAGCGTGTCAAGGTCCCTCTGGATGGCATTCCTTCCCTCCAGCATTATCAACCGAACCACACAGCTTGGTGTCATCGGCAAACTTGCTGAGGGCGCACTCAATCCCACTGTCCATGTCAGCGACGAAGATGTTAAACAAGACCGGTCCCAACACCAATCCCTGAGGGACACCACTCGTTACTGGTCTCCAGCCGGACATTGAGCCATTGACGACAACTCTTTGTGTGCTTCAAAAGACTTAATATGTATGTATTGAAAGAGAACAGACAGAAAGGGCATAGATAACCTGAGAAGGGAGTTGGAAGTTAAAGTATTTTGTATTGATATGGAAGACAGGGGAGCCATTTGGGGGATGAGAGGTGCCATTTGCAGAGAGAAAGGTGCCAATGTAAAGAAAGGCACTGAGAAAAAAATACCTTTTCCATGACTGTTGTGGTCAATTTTCTAAACACAGCTTCATCACAGGACCATGAGTCAAGCTACCTAGAACAAATATGACATATGTGGGAGTCATTCATCAGAGGTGTCTGCAGGGACACTGTATGGATCTCAGCTGTGTCCTCCTTAAAATTCATCCCTGCTGTGATACTAACAGGAAAAGCTCAGCAATGATTCATCTGGTGGTTTCCAGTCACTGCCTTTTAATATGTTGACCAGCATGATCTCACTGTTACCTTGTGCTTGCAGTATTTGTGTTTTTTTAATAGACAAGGTGTTCAACATAACAATTAAAAAAAAAAAACCAAAACACCAACCCTGTGGGGCCTAGGGATTGTCAGATGTGACTTAAAGTACTGCCAGTCTACCCTCCCCTATTTGTCTCTCCCGCTTGTGATATACCACCCTTTGGCTCACGTCAACACAACTCTTCTGCAGCTGTGCTATAAACTGAACAGGGAAACTGATTTGGCTACAGACACTGGAGGCAGGGGGAAGTGCTGGGTTTCTTTTTGCTGGATCAGTTCCCCCATCTGGCTGGATGCACAACCCCAGTGGGTTGTACAGGATCAGAGCAGAAAAGGGGGCTGTGGGCATAATGCAGCATTGCTACCAAGTACTTTAAAACACTACATCAAAACCTGATGCTGGGACATCTGCACATTACCTCTATCCAAATAATAAATACCCGTAACAAAAATGTAACTAATAAAAAATAGCATTTGTAATCCCCTAAGAAGATATTCATCATTCATAAGGGATTGTAGAAAATTAAATCAAATATTAATAGTTTAGAAACAAGATGTTGCAGTTGGTTCATTCTGGAGTATAGGTCAAGTTGGGCCCAGATTTTCCATGTCGTTTTTGAGAGCCCACAGCACAGCACAGCACACAGTCAGTAGCACAGAACACAGTCAGTAGCTATCCAAACCAAAGCCCGTGCTTTGTAGAAAAAAAATAACAATAATTGTTAGTGGTTCAGGCAACCTCACAGTAACAGACAAGCAGAATGTGAAAGGCAAATGAAAGACTAGGGCAAAGGAAGAGCATTCAGTTATGATTTCAAGAGGTGCTTTCAACTTAGTAATAAGCTAAAATAAGTAGGTTTTTGTCCCATTTAATTTTGAAAAACCTAACATAGGGCTTAAAAAACATTTTTACGATGATAATTTCATTGTTTGGGTTGTGATTGCTTTTTAACCCTACTAGTCATGAAAATATCTGCCTTTTTTCCCCCACTGACTCACTCTCGGTTATAGAAAATTACTGGTGCTCTTGTAATTCCTGCGCCCTGTTGGAGAGCTAGTTCAGCAACATTTTGTACTCAAATAAAGCAAGTAAGCCTTACTTCGTGCTGTGATGTATTCCTTACACTGACAAAATAAAAGGAGAAATCCTAGCCCCACCAAAGCGAACAGAAACAAATCACACCTTAAATTCAGTAGCGTTGAGGTTTGACCTCAGCTTTTCTTTTCCAGAGTCAGGAGCGCCAGACTGAGTCCATCTGGAGTGTCTCCTTTGGCATTCAGCTTGACTTGTGACGTGAAACGTTCAGCAGAGAGACTTGTGAACATGCACTTGTGGTTCTGAAGTCTGAAATAAAGCGATGAATATATACTTAACTGATCATCAAATAACATGCCCTTGTTGCAACTTTAAATGCAGTTCTGCAAAGGAGCTTCTGGAATGACACTAAATTAGATGACAACCTGTGCTCCTAATTAATCTCTAGTTACAGTTAACAAGAAAAACAGTTCCATCTTCTGAACGTGCAGGCTCACACTGACATATGAGGAGCAAACAGCTTAATTTCATTAGCACACATTGCCATATATAATAGAGCTATAACAGGCCAAATGCTCTATTTTACGCTCCTGAAACTCAGTCTCCCTCCGGTGATGCTGTTGTGACACTTTCAGGATGCCAAGAAGGGAAATGGATCTGGCAGTTGTCACTGGTTGGAAGTACAAACAATTTTTCCCTTAACCACCTCGGCTTTGCAGAGTTACCAGAAGGATAAAAGCATAAAAGCTACTGCAGTCATTAAAGAGATGTGACTCACAGAACAGGAATCGCTGTGTTGCGTTAGGAGATGTCAGTTGACAGAGTCACTAAACTGGCAGCCAGAAGCTGGGAAGTTAGAAACTAGCTCTATTTTTTAAACATTTTTTCCCCTAATTTTCTGCTAATGGCTTTTGGCAGAAGGAAGTTGCTCAGGAGATGGCTTTTGAGACCGAGTGTAGTGGTGTTGTGGGCTTGGAACAGATGCATGCTTTTACTAGCAAATAGGCCACTATCAATTAGATCATCAGATGATAATAATAATAATAATAATAATTAAATGCTGTGGTGTTGGAATTGCTGTCTGTGGCGATCGCTTAATATCACACATGCTTTAACTGTAGCTCTTGAAAAGATGAATAGAAGTTACAGGGCACGGATACTGAAGTTAAAATTAAAAGGCAGCAGGAGTCTTAAAATTACACACATCACTGAAGTAAGTTCAATTTTAACAAATAAAACGAAATGATTCATTCAAGTATGGGAAGGGGTAAGAAACTTCCTTCAGCAAATTGCTAAGTATAAGGCATCAAAAAAATAAGTAGCTAGAGAATACTTTAAGAAAAAAGAACCAAGATTTGATTCTCAGGTGATAAAGATGTATAGCTGAGATCTCAAAAAGCTCCTTAGCCTGAGCCTGCTTACATGTATTGCTAAACCAAAGCCAAGTCTGAGAAATCACAAACATATGACAATTTTCCTTCCTGCTGCTAGAAACTCTGCCTAATCTCCCAGCAAGTGGTCCCATTTGGCTCATGCTCAAAGCCTGAAAGAGATCCCGGTTTCCTATAGCTTAATATAATTTGTATGTCAGTTCAGTGAACAGAGGCATTACAAGACAGCTCCTGGCATGCTTTACACCTTTACAAGAGTGCACGCATTTTATGCAAACCAAGCAACAAGGCAAAGAGCATGTGCTATTCCTGTGCTTTTTACCAGGCTGCTTTATCACCCGTCACAATGCTGAAAGTGAATGTTCATGTTATACAGTGGTCTTCGTTTGTGTAAGAGCACACAGATCCAAGTGCCAAGCAGTATGCACAGATCCTTTACATTACACATGAGAAAGGGGCTCCATTAATTTCAACCAACACCAGATCATGCCACAAGAGGTGAAGGTGTAGGCAATAAGCCATTACATTTACTTCAGTTTCTCCTATAGTTACTTTATGCTTTTTTAAACTTGCCTTAATTAAATTCATTCTAGAACATAAAAATTGCTCAGTTTCCACTGATCTGGAAATGGCTCTTTTTAGGCCAGGAAGACTCCTGCCTTGAGGCACTTACTAGAGCTAGGACAGGAATCAGTGCTTATAGCTTATATAGATTATTTTATTATCGTGCTCAGTGAGTTTACGCAATGAGATTCATACCAAGCTTCCACTGTGCCAGTATTTGTTTTTTCAAACAAAAAAGGTTTGTAAATAACAGTGCCAGAGTATTATCCAGCAAAGCAGTGTTCTACTTTAAAGATAAGACCAACAGATGCTACTGCTGGTAGCATTTAGGAGTCTAACTGCAAGGTACTGAGCAGTGCTGCTCTTCACAGTACTCAATGAGATTTCATTTATGAAAGTAAGTGCAACTATTTGCAATCAGCATGTCTACCTTATGTTCAGACACTGAATCCTCTTTGCAGAAGGCAGAGCTCACACTGAAATCCAACCAGGAGTCATATACAGGTAACAGTTTCATGTGGTGCTTGTGACAGTGGTTGGAGAGCGTATAAGAGGCACATCAAGTATCCAGAGCAAACAGCAGCAGGTTTTAAAGGGATCTTGTGAAGAAAGAGCAAAGACCTCGGAATCAGGAGACATGGTTTCTCTTCCATGGGCTGCAGTAAAATCACTGTGTAAGCCACAGGAAGCCATCATCTCTGTAGCCAAAATTAAGCTGGTCAGGCTGAAATAAGTGTTGGGTTTCATGTCTCTAATTCAGTGAAGTCCTAATCTGTGATAAGAGCCCCATGAAACTGTTTTAGGAATGAACCTAATAATACATTATTAAATATATAGTCTAATATGTATTTTGTATTATAGAATAAAAAAATAATAATGAATCTAATAATACTTTAATAATAATCCAGTGAAGCTGTGGCTGCCCCATCCCTGGCAGTGCTCAAGGACGGGTTGGATGAGGCTTGGAGCAAGATGAGTGGCAGGTGCCCCTGCCCATGATCTTTAAAGTCCCTTTCAACCCCAACCATTCTGTGCTTCTGTGAATTAATGAGACAAAGAATCATTGAAAAATCAGGCAGGGGTTTAATTGTATTTGGTATATAGGAGACCTGTTGTTTTTCTAATTCTAACCTATGTTTGTACTTTCTTCTTTATCATGTTGACGTTTGCAAGCAATAAAAGGGCATTATGTGCTGGTCATTGCATCTGCTTTTGAGATAAATCTATGTTAGCATTCCAAAGGGTCAAGGAGTTCTTCCAGGGCAAACAAATTCTGGAGCACTGATGCCAGATGGTGTGTATATAAAGTGAAAATGAGAAAAACAATTTATTGTGTTCCTGTTCCACAGAGAAGTATCGCTCAGAAGGACAGCAAAAGAGGTGAGAAACTACTGAGAAACTGGAGAGACAGTTTTATTCTTCTGTAGTATGTTGGGGTTTTTGTATCTGAAAAGTCTGGTTACATAGAGGAACCGCAGTCCTTACTCAGGCAAAATGAGTTCAAAAAGGTAACAGGAGTGTTTAACTAAGGGATGAAGGGTTGAATTACTAACATGTATAAATAATTATGCATTGATTTATGTAAGAGGTCCTAGCTTTATCTATATGTCTCACTAATACATAGTCTGTGTTTAGAGAAATGTTTGTTGCACAGTCAAAACTATTTTATCTTGAATTTTTGACCAAACTCCACAAAAGAAGCAGAAAATAATGGATCAGATTTTTAAGTATAAATGAGCATAGCCTCAACAAAGGCAAGTTATCAATGTCATTTATCCAGCTCAGGTGCTGACCACTCACTTGCAGCTGTATTCAATGTGTCATTTCCAAGTGTGCAAAGCAACTCTGCAAGTTTTAGAACTAATCAACCTTTTGTTCAGATCTAGTGAAACAGGAATGTCTTTTGGAAGGGTTCAAAGATAAATTCAGGTCAGTGTAGAAAATATAAAATCATTTTCTTGAAATACTGAAAAGTATAACGATTTCATAAATAGCCTGAACTGCCTTTTGTCATTTGCTACCAAACCTCAAAACTGTGCAGCAGAAGTATAAGTGTTGAGAAGTACACAAAGAGAAAGGGAGAATGTATGGCTTAATATTTATGTGTGAATCTTTGATGAGCATATTTTATTTGGTTATGTATGTATTTGGTTATATATGTCTTTCTTTTTAATGTTATGGCTTCTAGAAATACAGGATATAAAAGTTCTCTTCATACAGGAAAAAGAGCTGAACAACAATGCTGAGGTTTGCTGTCACCCTCTTTGCTGTCATAATGTCATCCACCTGCCGAAAGTTTGGATGTCTGGAAGGGAACACCCACAAACTGAAGCCAAGTCCTGAGCCAAATATGCGTGAATGCACTCTGTACTCTAAATGTAAGAGTGGTTTAATTTTTGCCAAATATAGTCTAGAAGTACAGCTTTGTACACACTGACTGCTTTAGCAGTTCCCTTAATTTCTCAAAAATATGCAAGATGCAGTATAAGCAAGACAAGCTTCCTTCACTGGCATATTGCTTCATGCAAACCAAGAGTAAGATACTGGTTCTTCACAAAGTCAACTGCAAAACTCTCATTGCCCTCATTTATCTTCTTTTAAAAGAAAATCAAGTTATGGGCCAAAACAGATTCATCTCACATATTGTGACTTAAAAATACAGTATTAGAGAAAATCCTTATCGCAACATCTCTGTTTCATTCCTAACAGCTTCCTGTTGCTATGCAGACTTCACAGTGCAATTGGCTCGTTCCCCGGTAATTAAAGTAAGCAACAGCTACTGGAACAGATGTGGGCAGCTCAGTAAACCGTAAGTCAGCTTTGATGTTGTCTGTATCCTGGTTCAGTAGATCTATGCTGTGGCAGCCACACAGCTAATGGTAACTCCCCCTGGGATGGACAATCCCCAGGTTGTCCTAGCAATTACACCACCCAGCTCCTGTCATCTTTTCTCTACACCTGACCAATGTCTGACTCTTCCTCTTCTCTCACAAAACCCCATGAATCCCTATGTGTATACTATTTGTGCAGAAAGGTTATGCTTTTTCATGTTTGCTTTCAGTATAGAATCAGATCTAGCAATGCAAAGCAGTCATAAACTGAGTAAGTAACAACCACACCACACCTCTGTAGCTCTCCAAAGCAACCATCACATCCAAATGAGTGTGACCCCTAGTCAACATAGACCAGGCTTCTTCCTTTGCTTAGAAAGCAGATCAACTATGTTATTAAATGTCACAAACTAGGGGCACAAGAGTCCGGAAATGAAACTTCTGAATATTTAGAAATAAAAATTCTTGTAGTCCTGTGGGTTTCATAACCATGAAGAATGTCTTCATAATTAAGATTTTAAGTACTCTGTTAGATGTTAGAGCTGTGAAACATGGCAAGTTAGAGAAATAAAAGAATGAAAGTACAAAACAATTAAGCAAAAACAGATGTGCAAAAGTAACAGCTCTTGTCTGCCGCTCCAGGAAGAGCACAACAGTATGTGCTTTTAAGTAACTTCAGCTGGGCTGTGGGAAAAATCTAAAGATCAATGAAACCATGAGGCTACAAAATCGAAGAGGTTTTGTACTATAGTTTTAAACTACATTTTATCGTTGCCTGGAATTGTTCTTGCCAGGAAAACTCAAGGCCTCAAAAGTTTACAGAAAGCTTACACAAATAGGGCTGAAATATGCATGGAAACATTTGTTCACTCTTTAGCTGGCCATGGTAATTGCACAGTCAGAGTCTGTACACAATGCCAAAGGAATGAGTTTGGAACATAGACACTTAACAGGCTGCAAGGATGCTTTTCTATGTGTATTACACCCACATCAAAGCAGGCCTAGAAAACTGAGGCTCTAGCCTTGATGCTAAGAAATGGGCTTATTTGTGGCTTTTCTCACCCACCACAGCTGTGAAGATTTCATGAAGAAAATTGAGTGTTTTTACCGGTGTTCTCCATATGCTGCTCGCTGGATCCATCCCAGCTACACTGCTGCTATTCGGTCTGTTCCACTGTGTCAAAACTTTTGTGATGACTGGTAGGTTCAGCTTTTTATCAAAGTATTTTTGTTTATCTTTAATACTTCTGTGTTACTTGGATGTCACAGAGCATGGGTGGATGAAGCACAGATCTCCCAGTCAGTTGGCACTAAGATTTGATGGTGTGGCACCACCTTTATACCTTTTCTCCTTCCTCTTCATTTCTTGTTTGTCATCTCTATTTTTTTCCTCAGTTAAGCTACTACCCCCAAAATAGTAACGGCACAGGCTGAAGGCAGGATGGAGTCACTAGTGACCCAAGGTCAGCACTGCCAGGCTGTCCATGAGGATGCAGTGCAGTGGCATCTGAAATTCCTGACATGATGGAGATGCTCCCCACCATGTCAACAGGAACTAACAGCAGTCAGGGTCCTGCCCACCCTTTGAAAAGGCAATGCCTACAAGTTAACATTTGTGCAGTTAGCATTTGAAATCTAAATACTTGATCATGATATGATAGTTATTTGTATAAAATGCACTATGCAATCATGAAAGCAGACACTTCCTGTATGTTTTCAATTAATTCATATAACAAATTAGCTTAATTCCTTAATTTTGCACCTTTGGCCTTTTCTATTCCCTTCCATCATCCTTCTCTAAAATCACTTCTAAAAGCCTGAATCTCAGAGAAACTTGCAGCCAAGTAATGCTAAAAATTTTAATAGCAATGAACAAACATTTAATTACCATTTGTTTTCCTAAAATATAGCATAAGGGAATCACATTAGTTTTTGAGTGCAACACCTGTAGTAGAACAACCCAGCACCTGTCTGTCCTTAGTCTTGGGGTAGGAGCATTATATCCAGGTGGGGTACTGGGAGTTTTTCAGTGGCCCATATCCAGCATATATCTCTCCCTCCCTATTTTGATATGATGGATTAAATAATGTCATCATGTGACATACAAATCTCAGTCAGTACCATATTAAGTAACTGCAGTAACTGGACCTACAGATAGTACGGTTAAAGTGGTGCAAAGTATCCTACAAACAGCACAGGCTGTGTTCATAGTATAGGATCGTAACTGCTACATCCCTTGAAAGTAGTGAACTGTGAATCTCTTAGGCTGCTCTGAAAATCATGGAACACTGTTTTAATACTTCAAAAATGTTATGAAAGAGCTTTTCTTGGAAGCATAGAAAATACACACAGTAGCACACTGCTCTGTAAAGTGCTTTCCCTGGTGGTTACACAACTTGGTTATTGACACATGGATCCATTTTCACTCTCACCTTCTCTGCAAGGGCAAAGTCATGTGTGCAGTGCAGTATTGTGGTAGGATTTGTCTACAGTATGTCTCCATTGCTTTGTGCCAGAGAGAGAAACAAAAAACATGGTTGGGATTTGTAATGGAAAATAGTGAGAAAGGCTGATGTATTTCTTAGCTTCCCTAGAATTTCCTCTAGTGATTACTTTTATTTCTGTGCTAGGAAGCTCCATGTACCTCAGGAACAGATTTGTCACATGCAGTCTTCCTTCCTAAATTTTTGGTAATCTTCTAAACTGAATCCAGATTATCACCTTCTTGAAGATAAAGGCTGAGACCTTGAATTTGCCTCAGTGATCAGAATGTCAAAGCTCAGAACCAAGTATTTCCAAAATTCAAAAATTCAAAAGCATTTGGATATTAAAGCATTGGAGTTGGCAGTGAGCTTTAGAATAGATCTGACAGGCAAAGGAGTGAAGTACCAATATCTAAACCAAATGTATCCCATAGTAAGTAGCATACAAGTCATCACTCAAACTGCTATATGCAGTGAAAGTATAAAGATGAAAGAAAATGTACCCTATAAGTTTAGTTTGCATCTATGAACTGGTTTAAGCCAGCCTTAGTGTATATGAGATTCATACTGAAGCACATAATGTGGGCCATATGACATGGCAAAGCCCTCAGTGTCCCCCAGCTATTGCCAGAACCTCCAGGTAAATGGCATTTTAAACTTCATTGTTGGAAAGTGTGGGGCTATGATTGACAGCTGCTGCACAGGAAAAAAAATTATCATTTTCCTGTATAGAGCCTCCTAACAGAGAGCAGGCTCTACTCTAAACATACGCTGAACAATGATCTGTTGCCCCTGTTGGCATCATAGATGCCTGGCCTGAATCAAAAATGTAATGATGAGCCAGTACCATGCACGCTAGTCTGTGTGCCTGCCTAATGCCTATGTCAAACCCATTCCCTCACCCTGCTTAAGGCCTGGGGCCAGAAAAGAGGCTGGACAGAATTCCCACTCTTTCTGGTGATTGAAAGTAACATTTTTTCATGTTCTATTCACTGGAGTCCCTTTAGCGTGTGTAGCACTGCTGGTGATGTGACCTACTTTCTCTACATGCCGTGAGTGCGCCTGCTGCATACTGTATGTCTTTGTGGCCAGAAATGTGCTGAGGATTCTGAATGAGCAGTGACTTCATTTAAAAGAAATTCATCTGACTTGCTCGGGGCCTTCCTTTTCTTCCCATTGTCTTAGGATTTCTTGCTCCCACTAGTTGTAAAACTATTGCCTTTCAAAGAGCCCCACGTACAAGCCATTTTCTGATCCATCTGTGAGAGGGTCTTGTGCCCTTAAAAGAGAAACAGCTAAAAAAGCAGGGGGAGAAGCTTTAAAATAAAAATATCCTGCTCATTGTGCATAGGAAACTGGTGTGTTCAGGGAGGATCTTGCTGGTATTTGTGTTTCTGTTTCTCACAGGTTTTAATTAATATTTGAAGAAACCACTTATGGGCAACAGAAAACAGACTTTTCATAAGTCATGACTTTTTATAAATTTAGCTTCAGAATTACTTCCATTGGGATAAAGAAAAACTCAGAGCAATAGTTATGCCTTGGTCCTGATATATAACAAACCCCAGAGTCAGGCAATAATTGTAATTAGGAAACATTTCATCTGACAACTCAATAGATAACGGTGAAAAAATATAAATCCTTTAATGTATTTAATTCAAATTCCTGAGGAAACCAGATGCATAACATGAATGACCCAGGTCAACAAAACTCTGAAATACTTATTCATTATTTGAAAAGTATAACTGAAGGTAACACAAATTTCACAAGAAGCAGTTCCACCTTCTCCTCAGCCCCAAGGGCTGCTCATTCCCTCCCTTGCCCTGTCCCCACCCATGTGCCAGCAGCACTGTCTGAGAGGCCATGAAGCAACCTGGGTCTGGGAACTCATCAGGCTAAAAAACACTTAGGCAAATAAAAAAGGAAACCAGAAAAAGAAGACTCTGGGAAGGGCACAGCTGCTTTCAGTGGAAGTGCTGGTATTAGGCAGCTCACAGTAGATACTGATCGACTGTGCTAGAAAGCAATGAATATAAATGCATGCATAAAGTGAAGGACGTGCCTACGTGGCTTGAAGAATCAATTGTTGAATCAGGCACTGGTATGTGGAGTCTGTAGATGGTGAATATCAAAGAGTTTGCATTGATGCTCCTACCTGGTATGCCTTCAAGCAGGCAAAGTGTCTAGTGTTAGAGAAACACTGGCGATTTACCTCTGTTGTCTTTCTCAGTCAGGGTACATGCAGCAGCTAACAAACAACAAACCAGTTATTCTTACATTCCCTCGTCCCAAATCCAGTCATGGCACGAACTGGGAAGATTTACCTGGTAGCGCCACATTACATTAATTTATCACATTGCAGCCTGTATTTCCAGCAGAGCCCCCACCTCTGACAGCAGATTCATGGATGAACACATTTGTAAATACAGGTCTCCTGCCCTACACCTGTTTAGTTCAGGCCCTGGTTACCCTCCATCTGTTGCTGTTCTTTCTCCCTCCAAAAAGCAAAAAAAAACCCTATGTGAAGGTTCTGTGGATGTGCATCTGCATATGCACGTGTACTGCAATGTGTTCTTGTAGTTCTGTGCCCACAAGACAGCCTCATATTTCATTTAAAAATGTAAGTCTGCAGCCTTCATGATATCAAACTAGTTTTGGAAACATGACCCCGAAGATGAAAAATGACAAACAGAAAATCTATCCAAAGGCATTAATTATAAATACCATGCTGAGCAACACTAACTTTTTGAGAGCTGTGCCTCATGATTTTGGCACTCTCAGTTACTAGTGGGAATAGTCTGCCTGAAGCTATTGAGACTAAATGTAAGTAGATGTTAACTGATTTGCAGAAAGTGATACTAAAGAAAGGTAAGAGACAAAAAGTGGAACATAAGAAGTGGAAGGAAGGAAATGATGTAGGATAATGGTAAGCTATGAGATCTCTCATCACACAAACCAAGCAGTTGCAAACTTGTATTCGTCCCTGTTTATAGGCTTTTTTTTACATTACTGCTTATAAGTTAAAAACAAATTTAATATTTTGGTCCTGTAACCTGCAAGACTCTTCTCTTTCCTCATTCACTTCAAGTTTACCTGCTTTGAAACTGCCATTCTGAGGCTGACAGCCTATTAGTTTTTATGATTTTGTTGTTCTTATATTTTCCTTATTTCAGTGCATGTTTCTTATAGAACCCCCTGCCCAGGAAATATAATTATTCTTTTCCCAAATTAATTCATAAATACAAACTTCCCCCACACCTCCCCCAAGTGACAGTTCACTCTTAGCATACCTGTGCTCTGCCATAATATTGAACATCAGCATTCCTAAAACTCCCTCCCCACATAGTTATTTCCCCACTCAGTAACATCAGCAAACAAAACCATCAGAAAACACTGCATGAAGGAGCGTTGCTCCTCAGAACATGAGCCCTTTACTTAAGTCTGTGAGTACAAAATGTAGTGGCTGAACTGTTTAGTTTGCATTGGGATTTAGGTCTTCCCGGTCAGCTCAGAGTTTATGTACATGTCAAGCTAAGATAATGTGCACATCTTTTGAAGATCTGTTGCTAAGCTGCACTGTGCAACCATACAATGTTACTGGCATAGCTCACATAGGCTTTTAGAGTTGAATCTGAGTCCGCTGAAAAAAAGAAGTAAGAGAAATTAACTGTAACTTCCACTAATCTCCATGAAGGTATGAAGCCTGCAAAGATGATTCCACATGTGTTCGTAACTGGCTGACAGACTGGGAAAGGGATCGAAGTGGAGAAAACCACTGTAACAATAAATGTATTCCATACAGTGAGGTAAGAAAACCTGATCAACTGAAGCAGAAAAGAATGGTATTGAGGGGTTTTTCTTTTTTCCTGAGTATATGGGTATAAAATGCAACAAGTGAATTATTTTTACTTCAGCAGTTTCAAGCCATACCTACATCAGACTTCTTAAGTATAGAAATAGTTAAGCATTTATACTTATGTAGATCTCTTACTCTAAGGATATATGTATTTAATTAACCATTGTCCATACCACTTGTGAAACAAAACTGAAAGTTCAAGCAGCACAGATATGTTTAACCACAGTCAGGCTTAGAAAGTAAAAGACAAATTAACTTTGTTCATACAACAGAGACTCTGGGAGGTATTTTATAACGTTCCTTACATAATGTGGGGTTTTACCTCTGTATTTTTAAATTGGGATGTAAGTTCCCAAATTACTAAGCCATTTTTATGGTCTTCTTGCATATTAGGCATCTTTGCCTTTTTCTCTATTTTACTTTGGTATGTTCAAATCCTTCTCCATCCTCAAAATTCCTCATTTCTTCAAATTGTCTCCCGTCTGTTCTCCATAGACCTCTTGTATCTCCAATGTGTGATATCCATTGTCTCTGCCAATGGCCTGACAGAGCTAGCTTTGCTCTATGTAACTCTGATGGTTAAAGACCACCACTAATAAGCTTTCTGAGAGCTCATCCAATCTTTCTGAGAATGTTTAATGGTTGGGATAACTGATTTTATGGGCAAAAGTGTATAAAATGAGAACTGATAAGACTTATAGGAGCAAAGCTGATCTACAGACGTTTAAAGAGTCAGATAGGATTTTTTCTAGTGACTCAAGCAAGTTTAGCATCAGGATGAAAAAATACAACTTAAAACTGCTACACTTACTTGAGCATTTTTAATATCTGAACTTCACTGAGCCCATGAAAACTGTCCAAATTGAAGAATTAAATGAAATCTAAGTGTAGTGATTAGGGACTGGCAGTAAGACTTGCAGAGATCCCAGATTCATTGTTTTGAGTTCAAGTGCATATACTTCCAGAAGTCAGTTCAGCAACTGATACAAGTGGAAGTCACAGTCCAGTTAGCGCAGTCTGCCTTGCAAAATTGACACTGATCAGCAGGCTCAGGAAGGTGGCCAAAAACCAAATGGGCTGCGTAAACTTACAGCTGAGTCTCCCAGATGTGCTAAATCATCAGTGGTTCCAGATGAAGTGAAGACCAAAATGATAATCTCCGTAAATAATCTCCAGTCCCTGCTCAAGGTCCAGAGATAGGAATTTTTAACCTTAAATTCCCTTCTACATATTTCTTAAGAAAAATATACCATCTGCAGGGAAAATAGTCAGCAAATCCAGACATCTTATCACTTGACGCCAGGCGCAGCTACTTCTCAACTAAGTGGAACCACACCCCAAACTGCCCATGTTTTTCACCCAAAATAGGCTTGCGTGGGAAGTCAGAATAAAGATGAAGTTTCTTCAAAGCAATTAAAAAAACACATTTCCCATCTGAATGTTACGTGACAGACAAACACTAGACTTAGAATCATAGAATACTTAGGGTTGGAAAGGACCTCAAGGTAATCTAGTTCCAAACCCCCTGCCATGGGCTTGGATTCCTCAGAGTAGTCAATGTTGCCCAAGGCTCTGTCCAGCCTGGCCTGGAACACTGCTGGGGATGGAGCATTTACCACTTCTCTGGGCAACCCATTCCAGTGCCTCACCACCCTTACAGTAAAGGACTTCTTCCTTGTATCTAACCTGAACTTCCCCTGTTTAAGTTTAAACCCATTCCCCCTTGTCCTGTTGCTACAGACCCTGATGAAGGGTCATCCCCAGCGTCCTTGTAGGCCTCCTTCAGACACTGGAAGGCTGCTATGAGGTCTCCATGCAGCCTTCTCTTCTCCAGGCTGAACAGCTCCAACTTTCTCAGCCTGTCTTCATACGGGAGGTGCTCCAGCCCCCTGATCATCCTCGTGGCCCTCCTCTGGACTTGCTCCAAAACTCCATGTCCTTCTTATGTTGAGGACACCAGAACTTCACACAGTGCTCCAAGTGGGATCTCATAAGAGCAGAATAGAGAGGCAGGATCACCTCTTTGCTTGGTTTGGACTCAACTTAGGGAGCAGAAAGTTGCAGTTACCCAGAAGCACAATGGGTTCTCCAGTGTCAGAGCACTGTGGCCAGATGCTCATTGTCTTTTGATGTCTTCAGATCATACAGCGAAGCAGTCAGCAGCCCTACATTTGACATCTGCAAGTGGTTGTAAGGACTATTTGGAACAAATGCTGAATATGGAACAAATGCTGAATATTAAAAATGCACAATGGATCATAGCCAGCACTTTCAGCCTGGCTAAAATGAGGCCCCTTTTGTCATTGTTCTCCCAGCTGAGTGCTCCCTAGGCAGTGTTAATGCACAGACTAGAACATTTTCCAAGAAGGTGAAGACTCAGAATCCTTTGCAGTAATTTAGGGACACTTTGGATAAATGGGCTGCATGCACTGCTTGTTTGCTGCAGGTTTCTGGCCAGGCTCTGATCTTTAAGCAGAGTTAGGAAGAAGGTCAAAATAAAATCACCCATTTAGCAAGTACAAAAGCATAAATACATGTTACAGAACCTGTGGGACACAAGAATAGAATGCAGCCATGTCTCTTGCATACAGACCAAAGAAAACCCACATAACAGCTCTTAATACTTTCTGTAATGATTAGCAGGTAGAAATCCAGGAATTGCACAGAAAGAAAATGTCTAATGCTGCTTAAAAGAAATAGTGGGAAAGAAACAGCTACACTCTGCCTGCCCTGAGAACACGAGGAGAGAACTAGATAAAGCAACCTTTCCATTCCTGGCCCTGTGTTGTTCACAGTGCACAGGCCAAACTCCACACTCCTCCTCCAGCAACTGAAGCGATGGAGCGAGCCCTGGCTCAAGATGATGTCAAATGAAAAGCTGTTTTACAGACTACAGGGGCTATCTAGAATGGACTCTGTATTATTCACAAAGGAGAGATTTCTAAGGCAAAAGTGATTATTATGATTTCTCCTCATCGGCCTTCCTGCACAGTAATAGGTCAACACAATTTTGCATTTGGGGAGACAGGAAGACATCTCATAAGAACTTGCTGTAGAAAATAGGTAGAGCAGAAGAAGCTGTAGGACTACAGATGCCCAGGCCCACTTCCACGTAATAGACCTACATCTGTAATCATTAACTTTTTGCATACAGAGCAGCTTCCATGCAGAAATGTCCCAACCACAAAGAGAGGGCACCTTCTCCAAGATTCATGGTGTCAGATATGTATGTGAACTGGCAATGACAGTAAACCAGCACACCATCCAGAAATCACAGCACTAAGAGAAACAGTGTAGGATTAAAGAAGCTGTGGTTTACAGTTTCTTGAGCCAGAAAGGCCATTGTACCACTAGACACAGCACTTTGGAAGCTTGAAGAGAACATATTTTCTTCAAGCAGTTTCTAAGTTACATTCTTTGTGAGGTCCTGCTTGGTCACGATGTACATTGCAGCAGGCACAGTGAGATCCCATGGAGCTGTGACTCCACTGGGTTGTCTGTAGGCTGTAGAAATAAAGATTCCCATAAAGCACAGTCTGGCACTTTCAGCACTACTCAGTTCCAGAGGCATGTCAGACTGACCTGACATGCTGCAAGTTGTAGAACCTCTCAACACAGCTTCGGCCTGTCAGCCCCAGAAAGCCAGCTGGGCTGTCAGCCCCAGGGGGAAACAAAGGGCTGGCTCTTGATCACGTTGCACTTTGTGTGATCACTTGCTTTCACAACAGGCAAATCTCTTGCCAGTTGTGGGACTGGATAACATTTTAAGATATCTCAGAAGTGATAAAGCACAGCACACAGCAGGACAGGGAATGACTGACAGCTGCTTTTTTATAATCCAGTACCAGTTCTTTAAAAGTTATATGTTTCTCATTTTGATACACTGGTTTTAACTTAATTTTTTTCAAATGTAATTGATACATTTCTTATTTGACACACAGATGTACACAAATGGGACTGACATGTGCCAGAGTATGTGGGGGAAGTCATTTAAGGTGAGCAAGTCCTCTTGCCTCTGCTTGCAAATGAACAAGAAGGACATGGTGGCAATCAAGTATCTCCTCTCCAAGAGCTCAGAGGAAAGCTCCAGCAGCAGCAGCTCCAGCAGCAGCAGCAGCAGCAGCAGTGAGGAGCGTGCCTGCCAAAAGAAGCTCCTGAAGTTTGAGAAACTAAAGGGAGAGGAAAAGGAACATACAAGATAAATGCTGGTGGATGTATGTCAGGACAAGAGAAATCACCATGGAGGCTGGGCTCAGGGCACTACGCCAGCCTGCTTTATCCCTTATTTCCTAGAACATAATAAATCAATGGCTGGTTATATTCATCTTCCTCTGATGTTTTTGCATCTGCATCACAAAGCTCCCAGACAGGTTAGCACAGGTGTAATCTTGTGACTTGAACTGAAGAGCTAGAAGCCTGAAGGTAACATCTAGGAGTTCACTTTCAAAGAGGAGAGGCACAGGCAGCTCCTGCTTACTTAAGGTGGAACGGTGAGAACTAGAGAGCTTTGAAAGGCCATGCCAGTAATGCACCAAATCTTCAGCCCAAACCCTTGATTAGCATAGGCACACAGCACTCCTGTCACGAGTTCCGCCGTGCCTGGCACTGCTCAGATGAAAAAGAAATGCTGCAGGCAGAAATAGGTCAGTGAGCCTGGCTACTGACCACTAAAAGTGTAGTTATTTTGTATCTCAAAAACATTTTCACAAAACAGGGGGTTGTGGTCTACTAGATAAATCCCTGGATCCATACATTGCCAGAATACAGTATGCAGTCTGTTGCAGTGGGCTTTTTTCTTAAGCAACAGCAGTACAAAAGACTCCTGCATATGAATTTGAAGCATAATTCTAGTGCAATTAATCTCACTGAATGATTCCAAACAGAATGTTCCCTGATTATCAAATGGAAGTGTCAGAGAAGGCCCCAATCAGGTTTCTCCCATCAGCAATTCAGCTTCCCACCATCACTGTTACAATCAAACTAAAACCAAAATCTGCAGCAGTCCCAGAGGGACTCACCAAGTAAGGAGAAATGAAGTCCTGCTTTCAGTTATGCATCCACACCCCCTCTGACATGGCTGCAGAGTGGCAGGTCAGTGCCATTCTCTACAGCCTTTCACAGTGGTATCCCCAGGAAAACCATGAGAAGGATTTAGCTGGGGGGGGGGGGGTGTGTGTCAGCTCAGTGCTAAGCACCTTACAGCATGTAAGAATCTGGCCCACAGTGAGAACAATGACTTGGCACATCCTATTAAACTAGGAGAATCTTAAAAATCCAGGACACTTTCTTCACTGGACTGTTTATTTATTGGAGTGGTTTCACACAGCTGCAATAGTAATGCTCAACCCATTAGATCATGCTCAGCTTCCAACCAGCTTCTCAGTGTATTTAACAATGCACTAATTCCTACCAGCTCTGAACTGTTTTTAGGATGGTACTTTGCCACATCTACATTTCATGCTAACTCAATCTGTTAGTTTTACTGTTTGAAAAGAAAGAACAAGAATTTGGCCTTCTGTAAAGCTCCGACAGTCCCTTTTCCCCTTATTTCACTAACTCTGTTCTTTCCTCTGCCTCTTTATTGCACCTGAATCAGAGCAGAAATTTTCCTGCTTTTTATTTTGCTGGGCTCAAAATTCAGGAATTAATTATCCCTTCTCACTGCCACAACACCAACTTTTTCTTCACATTCCACTTTATCCTCTTTGCTCTGGCTAAATTAGTCTTGAAACCACTCTTACCAAACAGTTCTTCCATGCTTAATTTCAGGATGACCCATGAGACCGGTTACTGCATGTTTCCGAACAGCACTGGATCTTACAGCAGCTAAGGGACCAACACCATTTGGCTCCTATTCATAACTTTAGCACTGAATCATGATGTACCCAACTCAAACCATTTGATTCTTTTGTGACCCCAGTGCTTTTGCAGAGCTACCACATTCCCTCTAGTTGATCTCTTTTCTGAGCCAAAAAGTCAAGAAATGCTCCGTTGTCCCTAATACAGAAATTGTCCCGACCTCTTGGTCACTCTTTTATTGATCCAGATATGTTTTATTTAAATAGAAGTTATCACCCAGAAAGACTTTCGGTCTTGATTTAAAATTCAGAATAACAGAGAATTGTCCAATTTGTTTCCTCAGTGTTAAACATTATCCCTAATTTATCTTTCAGCCAGCGTGTTTTGCTGAAGCCTGTCGCGTTAAAGAGTTCTTCAGTAGCCAGCATTGATTTTCTGCTCAGCAGCATATACACTGCATCAAACCACTTCTTAGCAATTAGCTCTATCTCAGCTCTATTTAACTTATGTATGTCATAAGACATTCCCTCTCTCCTTAAATGATACTTGTGGTTCTCCTCTGTAGCTTCTCCAGTCACGAATATCCTTCCTAGATTGTACAAATCAAAGCCAAACTCCAAGGCAGTGTTAAGGGTGACCTACAGACAGAGAACCATGTTCCTGCCTCTCTACAGACTTCTGCAGCATCATTCTGATTCTCTGCATGACTCCAGTGTCCATGTGCTATGATTCCTCATTTTTTCTTGGCATTACTCTTTTCCACTATACAGCTCCCTGGTCCCAGGGGTGTGAACTGTGATCTCAGCTCTCAGGCTTATTGCTTTGAGCTTGATTGTATTACAAATCCTTTGTGTGACTATGCCAACCTTCCTAACCCACTGTGTGTATCTGCTTTATACTCAGAGTAACTTACATTTTAGACAATTCTCTGTGTTACTCAGAAATGCTTTCAGTGGCAATTTTACGCTTACAGAAAGGCTGGGATAACTCAGATAAAGCAAAATGAAAAATAACACTAAAAATCATTATGAAGGTGAGTCAGGGGATAGAAAGCTCCATGTTGCTGATGACTGCAGTCATCCCCAGCTAATGCTAATCTGATCTGGGAGGTGCCTGCTGTGCATCACAGCTCAAAAGCACACCTCCTGCTTCTGGACCCATGCTGGCCCAGACAACTGAAATGTCTCTGTGTTTAGTGACACCAGACTCAACTAAGATCTTTATCAAAATGTCACAATGGTACATCAAATGCTTTGTGAAATATGTTGTGAAATATGTTCCTGCACTAATCAGTAGGAAACAGACTTGCAACCTTATCAATAAATTAAAATGGATTTATCAACAAGGCAATGTTGATAAAAATAAAAATTATCACTAGTTATTGACTCATTTATGACCTGCCCATCAGCTTTTGGACTGTGCTGCTTGGGACTGGTGTCACGTTAACCATAACTCAGCTGCTGGGTCATCCTGCTTGCTCTGTTTATTTAATTTGCTTTCCTTAAACATTGGCACAATACTGTGAGACTTCTGAGGTTTTACTGAAATGCCATGAGTTCTTAGAGATGAGGTCTCTGTTCTGTTCGTTCTGTCAGAGCTCTCTAGTATCAGTTATCTGAGCCTGCTGCTTTAAAATTATTAATGTTACTTATGATGATGAACCTCATCTTTAATTACCTGCAGGCTGGAAGGGATTTCATCATCCTTCTGTAATACAAATACTTCACTCTGCATATTTCAATACTAAGCATTATTAACAAAACTTGCCCACTGCATCTTGTGCCATTGCAAGGCTTTCTTCATCAGGTTACTTAGTGATTTTCACCTTCAGTTTAGCTGTTCCAGCCACAATTTCCTGGAGTATCTTTAGTCCTCAGTTTATTTTTATAGCTCATAATTCTCCATGGATATTGATTGCAACATAGCTTCCTTTTTAAAAAATAATAAGCATCAGTAATTATGGCATTTTCAACTTCTGTTGCATTTTTCATGTGTAGGTTTCACTCAGAACATCTTATAAATATTCATTAATCTTCAAAATATACCTGAGAAGAAAATACATAGTGAGAAGCAAACTGAGTCAGTGGGAGAGAATCAGTAAGAGACTTATCTGATCATTGCAAGTATTGCAGAACTAGGGCTAGCACAGACAAGTCCTGTTTCAGAGCCTTATTTCACACTGCATTTGGAGTTACGCTTTGTAAGGTGATCCTTGGACAAAAGTTATGCAGAAATCATAGAATCACCAAATTGTTTAGGTTGGAAAAGACCCTTAGGATCATGGGGCACAACCATTAACCTCACAATGCCAAGTCCACTGCTAAACGTGTCCCTAAGTGTCACAGCTACACATCTTTTAAATGCCTCCAGGGACAGTGACTCAACCACTTCCCTGGGCAGCCTGTTCCAGTGCTCAGCAGCCCTTTTGGTGAAGAATTTTTCCCAATATCCAGTCTAAACCTCCCCTGGTACAGCTTGAGGCTGTTTCCTCTTGTCCTATCGCTTGTTACTTGGGAGAAGAGACTGACCCCCACCTCACTACAGCTTCCTTTCAGGTAGTTGTAGAGAGAAGATAAGGTCTATCCTGAGCTTCCTTTTCTCCAGGCTGAACAACCCCAGTTCCCTCAGCCATTCCTCATCACACTTGTGCTCCAGGCCCTTCACCAGCTTCACTGCCCTTCTCTGGACACACTCCAGTATTTTATGAAATAAAATACTGCAAAAAACTGAGCATCCAAAAAGTAGAACATGTTATTAAACAATGCGTTTCCATGTGCCTTCAGGGATAACAAAATCCTAAAATTCTCTCATGAGACCTCACTTGGAGTATTGTGTGAAGTTCTGGTGTCCTCAACATAAAAAGGACATGGAACTGTTGGAACAAGTCCAGAGGAGGCCATGAGGATGATCAGGGGGCTGCAGCACCTCCTGTATGAAGACAGGCTGAGGAAGTTGGGGCTGTTCAGCCTGGAGAAGAGAAGGCTGCATGGAGACCTCATAGCAGCCTTCCAGTATCTGAAGGGGGCCTATAGGGATGCTGGGGAGGGACTCTTCATCAGGGACTGTAGTGGTAGGACAAGGGGTAATGGGCTAAAACTTAAACAGAGGGTATTTAGATTGGATACAAGGAAGAAGTCCTTTACTGTAAGGGTGGTGAGGCACTGGAATGGGTTGCCCAGGGAAGCTGTGAATGCTCCATCCCTGGGAGTGTTCAAGGCCAGGTTGGACAAAGCCTTGGGTGACATGGCTGAGTGTGAGTTGTCCCTGCCCATGGCAGGGGGGTTGGAACGATATGATCTTAAGGTCCTTTCCAACCCTAACTGTTCTATGATTCTAAAAATAATAACTGTTAGATTATTTAAGGCAAATAGTGTCAAAACAGGCTGATTTCTCTTGCTGAGAAACAAGCAGCCACCAGAAAAAAAGGAAAGCTGTAGATGAGATGTGGCCTTATAAGGGGTTTGGTAACATTTGATCTAACAGTCTGATAAGCAAACTGAGAAAACCGACGTGCAAATGAAATCACCATAACATGGGTGCACAACTGGTTAAAAAATATATTAAAGTATTACTATGAGCATGTTGTCATTAAGCTCAGATAGATATTCTTTTAGGAACTGCAGAGGGTCTGTTCTGATTTTAGTCAATACTTCTGCTTACTTCTGCTTAGATTTTGCAAGCACTTTGAAAGACAAGATGAGAATAAAAACAATCTTTCTGACCAGAGAGCTAGTCAAGGCCTCCAAAGGTAAAATTCTGAAAATGGAAATGAAAAATGCTGGGACTGAGGAAAGGTTAATCAAGGAAAAAAGTCATCCAGGGAAAAACAAGACATGGGAAATACATGACAAGGGAACAGCAGAGCAGCCAAGGAGCTGGGACACATGGTAGAAACTTATGCTATTTACAGTTGAAATGTCATACTGAGGAAGTTTTACTCTTTTAAGTCTTCCATGTATGCGGAGCCCTGGAAGTCCTGACTCACAAAGCAAGCAGATGTAAGACCTACAGACATCCTGCTAACAGTTACTCAGAGTTTGTGATGTATGTATCTCACATTCCACTGAGGCGCTGCTTCTGGAATGACCCCACTGCACGCACAGGCTGTGGAATGTGGTGGGTATCAGGCAGAGTTTAATTTTATCCATCTTCTCAATGAAATCAGCTCACAAGCTCTGTCAATGCAAGTGTAATATATTCTAGGAGAGCAAACATGCTTCTGATATATAAATCTGATGACTATGTAAAATAAAGAGAATAAAATTAGCTGGATTTATGCATAGTTTCTGGTTATTTTCCTTCCTTTTTCCTGTTCAAAAGGTTTTAATAACTTGGAGTCATTGGAAAATAAAAAAGCCACATGCTCTAGACATCTCATGTGGCTCTTGTGTGTTTGCCCTTAACTCCACTTACTTGTCTAAATAATTGTGTTCCCTTTTAGACAAGAACAGTTAGAGTCCAAAAAGCATTAGGATTTGGATTACAATTTGAAACACTGCCAAGCTTTACTAATGGCAAGACTAAAGTCCCACGTGCCTGAAGACTGATAATTCTCAAGCACGACTCATTTTTCCTTTCGGCAAAAATAAGACCAGCACCTTTGATAAAATCACTTTAGCAAACAGGTCTCATTCAGCACAAAGCTGCAGGACAATTCTAGGTGTGAAAAAAAGAGCAAAGCGTTTAAATCAATCATCTACTTCAGAGACGTGTGGGACACAGTTAGGATCAGACCCCAATAATCTGGCAGCTTTCAACCTCTGCAAGAAAAAGTTGCAGCGATCCCATAGCGGAGATTTCACTCCTGAGAGAAATGAGAGGGGAAACTCTCACTGCTCACAGTTTTGATTCTCTTTAGCTACTAAAAGCATATCTCTCCTGTGTCTGTTTTGATCACCAACTACTATCCAAGTCTTAGTATTCTTTTGGCCTCCTTCCTTGGAAATGCAGTGAGCTCTCTGTGGAGTTTGCCTTGGTTCCCCTCTCAGACAGCTGTGATTAATTCAGTGTTCAAGCTCTTGAGTTAATTCTCTCATTAGATCACTTTCTTTCTCCATGGAATGATTATTCCCACAGGAGAAACGAGAAAGACTGAAACAATATCATGCTAGTATCTGACACACTGCATCCAGGATGTTTACTTTAAATCAAATTGCCTGGAATTGCTCCAGATCTATGGCTTCAACACAAGAATCTTCTAACTGGTGGGGAACTGTAGCCATGCATGTTGCACAACATTTCCAGTGTCACTAGAATTCCTCCAAACTTTCTGCTAGGTAAGCATACCCTCTCCACACAGGCAGGTCAGATGACACACTCATTTCATTGCTGGGGCATTCTTTAAGACTGGAAAATGGGCTTGCTTTTCTTTTTTTTTAATTACTTTTTATCATACACCAGTCACCTTTCTACCCAACAGTAATGTGAAGGTGAAGCCTGGAGCAAACAGCAGTGAAATACTGCTAGTGCTCCCGCAATCACAAACCCCTATGTGTGCATTACTCATTGGGAATGTTATATTCCCTCTGGAGGGTCTTGCAGCTCAGACATGCTCCCCACTTTTGCTGCCTGCCAAACGGCTTCCAAGGACATGGCTAGTCACTGGAAGGCATCACTGCAGTCAGCTGGACTCTAGCATAGCTTCTCAGTACCTTTGGTGCAAGGTGGATACTCAGGAGAGTTTCTCAATACCCGGTTCAAGAATGTTAAACCTGCCTGGACTGACAAATCTGGTTTCAGGCATTTACTTGAAACCATATTAAAGAAAAAGTAATAAAAATCACAAATTTCAAAAGTTCACAAAGGCTTCTAAAGATGAGGAGGAGAATCATTCAGAGTGGCACTTCACTGAGCTTTACACTCTCCCCAGACATTAACAGTTCAGCTGAGTAATAGACAGCCATCACCACCTTGCTGGTAGTGTGAAAATGTAAAAGTTTTCACACAAGCTGTATATTCTGGGGCTGCCTATGCAGAAAGACTGGCTTTGGGGACCCCTCTTGCTCTCTGCTTTTGGGTGAATTCCAGTTCAGACCTCTACCTTACACACACACACATATAATCGTCAGGATTCATTAACCCTCACAAGAATGAAGGTAGCAGTTCTTGGGGCTGGCCCAAACCTGTCAAGAGATAATGTTTTCATGCCTGGCTTAAGTCTGGAAAATGTGTTATGTCCCTGTGAAGCCTTTACCCACTATGATGGGAAACATTCTGACATCAAAGGGAGGTTTCTTCATCCACTGAAGCTTATATGTCACATAAAAACATAAACAGACAACAGATTCATGCAGGTATCTAATTAGAATCTAATGCCTGACACTTATTAGAGGGTTTTGACTGAGTAGACAACATGATAACCAATCCCACTAGGGAGATAACAAGTTAACCACCATTGTCTTTGAGAGATACCATGAAAGTCCCTAGGGAGCCTCTTCTTTCTTCCATGTTTCATGAATGTGAACTGCAGGAGCCTCTCTCATCTTACCCCTACTAGGGGCTGCAGATTCATCATGCAGCATGTAACACCACTCCACTAAACTGTGCATCAACAGAGACTGCTGATCTGCACCATTGCCTTGGGCATGCAGTGGCATCTGGAGTAAATGGGACACTTAGGCTAATACCAGCTTTAACAGGGAGAGGATGTCTTGGAAGCTTAAGAGATGTAATTTAGCACACTACAGATATTTCTAGTCCCCACAAACTCTTAGTGGTTCTATACTTCTGCAATTTCGGCTTCCCTGGGAGAAGTTTGAATTCAAGTCCTTATGAAACTTAGGGCAGTAGAGCAAAAATGGTTGTATCCTAGGAAGATTTTGTGACCTGCACACCAAAACACAAAGTAAAGCTCCCTTCCATTTTGGTGAGCTTGTCCAACACCTCTCTTCTGACAGATCAAGTGCATTAAGCTGTAAGTTGTAACTACAATGAGTAATTTGTTATTAAAACAGTAACTGTTCTAATTAACTGACAGTACCATTGAGATATTGTATCTAGCAGATGCCTTAGCACAGAGGATAAAGTCAGAGATACAGTGCTGTTTGGAACAGGAAGTGAAGATTTCATACGCATTGAAACTGGGAGAAGAATTTTACCCAGCACATTCTAGTTGACTTTCATGGAAAGTGGCCCCCTATCACAAAACATCCCACAGGGTTTGTCGTACCTACAAATAGTCAAGGCCTGGGTTTCATGTCTCCTCTGCAACAGAGAAGTAACCAAGAAACAAGCCAAGTATGGTAAGGATACTGCTTGACTAGTAAGTCAGAATGATCCCTAAAGCTATAGATATAATGGAAAGGCTCATGACTAGAGGCAGACTAGAGGCACAACTGCACTTCTAAATAAGTTATTTTTCTTTTAGGTGTTTTTGAGAGTAAAAGCCCTCTATCTTTATGGAGTTCAGGAAAAAAAAAAATAAGGGTCGTGAGGGGAAGACCCAAACCAACAAAACCTCAGGTCTAACAAAGATCTTTCCGTGACAAGAGGGCCACACATGGAACACCTTTTAGCCACCCGATTTTGTTGCATGTTCAGAATACCATCCTGTGGTAACAGCACCATCTGCAGGATTTGAGAGGGGAAGGACAGACATCTTAGCGCCGCAGAACATCTTCCAGGCATCTGGAAAGTTTTTACTGAGAAGCCTTCAGCCAGGGAAATCTGAGCAGCATGGGCCTCATTGCGATAACACAGGGAGGACTGCAATGCTCCATGGCGCTCTGGCATAGCACAGGGTTTTTTCAAGATAAAGCCTAAATCCCTTGTTTGTGAGAGTCTTCTCCCTGAGGGGTTTTGGTACTGTAACAGCAGCACTTCTGTGCAGGCATGAACAGGGGGACATGGTGATGAGCACAAGGCATGTTTTTTTTGCCACCTGTCCTATATGTCAGCCAGCATTCAGATGGCTTATTGGCAAATATCATGTTAGGAGCCTATTAACTTCAAATTGAAGACATTTTTGATTCCTTCACTGTAGTTGGTGTTAGTTAATCAGAAAGCTCCTAATTACACAGTGCAATTTATCACTGTCAAATGTACTGTTAGACTTACTCTTGAAATTCTACAGCTCGTTTGGGAAATGCACAATAGTACATAAGAGCATTAGGTCCATCTTGTACAGCCTCTGCACGGTTACGGAAGAAACACGCTGAAGCAGTGCCCTCTTCTGGAGGCAGAGCCGTTCAACCACATTAATACAGGGCAGGAGAGGCCTGCAAGGGCAAAATTAGCAGTCTCAGCAACGCTATTTTGTGTCAGTAAATTTGGCTCTACGGTGTGAAATCCTGATACCGGCCAAGTGTCTAACAGCTGACATCAGCCAGCCACTGAGCCACTGGCATTTAAGAGAATTCTAAGCCCTTTACTCACAGGCCACTTCCAATGAATAAAATGTCAGCGTGAGAGGGGTCTGGTTTCTTTACTAATTCATCAACTAAAGGAAAATCCAAAAGCATTTATTAGCCTAGCTTAAAATTTAGAATGAGTTATATCAGCATGCATTCAACTGTGCATGCTTGCAGAAACCTTATTTTCTATCTAGGTCACTATTTTCTGTGGGCATTTTTTTTAAGACCAGCTCGAAAGGTAATTTTACCACTCTTGTCAAGAATGTAATGCTGATGAATGGAGAAACCACCAGTCCCCAGAGAGTACCATGATTCAGATTCCTTCCAGAAGCACATTTTAAAGTTATTACAATGAAACACGGAATCATGAGAAAAGCCTGAGGGGCCATGACCATTGGAACTGTAAGCAGACATATTCTTCTTTCCCAGTCCCACAGTAAATAGATATGGACATGTTCCAAGGCGCTCTCTGATTGCTTTTTGCTTTGGCTGCCTGTCATGTTGTGGAAAACCCAGGAGGGATGCTTTTCTCTCAGAATCAGTGCCAGATCTGCCAGACCCAGTGACCATGTGCATGTAACTCAGTATGTGATGCTCTTCCCTCACTCAGTGCTGAGGCATGCTGTGACTCCATGAATCACACAGACCAAGACGGAAGCATGCTCTGCCTCAGGATCAGTGCTGACCCCAGCGGCCCACATGGTAGTGCTACAGGACACTGTGATGAATGAAACATTCGTGCTGGAATGAAAAGGAAGGCCCAAACATGGCATGATGCTAAAGGACGGAGGAATGTGGGCTGGCTCAGCCTCCAGTCAGCTCTGGCTCCAATGCCACAGGCCTGAGCTAATGGCAGGCAGTGTCTACTGTCTCTGGGGTTCCCCCAGGCAGACGGCAGCTGCGGTTTCTCCCCAGCACTGCCATGTTTCTCTCTCCCAAGCACAGATTAAGGTGGCTGGGAATCCAGTTTGCAAAAGCACACCTGAGGGGAATGTGATGGAGGGACAGATTGTGTGACAGCTCATTCGCCACTTACCTCAGCACCAGCCACAGCGACCAAAGCTCTCAGGGGACCAGCTTTAACCACAGACAAGAAAGCTCCACACAGAGCTGGCAGCACACCCGTGGTGTGGTGGCCAGAGGTGCCTGTGGGGGTGAACAGGCTCCGCAGAGCCAAACGACGAGGCAAGCACGTAGATAAAGGATCAGACAGACCTACCCCCACTAGGGCAGGTCCGCTTCCTACACCCGCTGACGGAGAAGAGTACTCAGCACAGAGAACACCTCAGCAGAGGCTCTTTTGCGAAGCCTGCCATAACGAAACACTACCGTCCCAATGAAGCCCCCGCTCACTTCAGCCACCAGCCTCCCTCCTCAGCGCATGCGCTGCGGGAGAGCTGAGGCGGGAGCCGCGGGCGGCAGTGCGCATGCGCCAGGGCGGCCCCTCGGGTAGGGGAGGGGGCTCCCGGCACCTCAGGGACCGTGATGGCGAGCGCCGCGGCAGCGAAGGGCGGCGGGAGTTCTGTAAGTTCCGTAAGCTCCGTCTCTGATCGGCACGCCCGCCTCCTCCTGGCCCAGATCAACCGGCTGCGGGCCGGACAGAGCTTCTGCGACGTGCGGCTCGAGGTGGGCCCGGAGGCGTTCGCTGTGCACCGCCTGGTGCTGGCGGCCAGCAGCCCCTACTTCGCGGCGCTCTTCGCGGGTGGCATGAAGGAGTCCGGCCGGGATGTGGTGCGGATCGCGGGGATCGAGGCGGACACCTTCCACACGCTCCTTGACTTCATCTACACGGGTAACGGTTGATGGGGGGCGGCGGGCAAGATGATGGTTGCCCGACAGCCAGCCTGGGCACCCGCCATGGCCAGTTGTCCGATGGCAGGGCCGGGGTGCAGGCTGCCTGGCGATCACAGCCCCGCTGTCATGTGTGTGCCCGCAGGGGTGGTGAACATCGGGGAGCACAACGTTCAGGAGCTGATCGTCGCTGCTGACATGCTGCAGCTCACCGAGGTGGTGGAGCTCTGCTGCGAGTTCCTGAAGGGGCAGATCGACCCGCTGAACTGCATCGGCTTCTTCCAGTTCTCCGAGCAGGTAGCCTGTCACGACTTGATGGAGTTCACTGAGAGCTACATCCATGCACACTTCCTGGAGGTGCAGAGCGGGGAGGAGTTCCTGGCGCTGACAAAAGAGCAGCTGATTAAGATCCTGCGAAGTGAGGACCTGAGCATCGAGGACGAGTACCAAGTTTTCATAGCGGCAATGCAATGGATTTTGAAGGATGTGGGAAAAAGAAAGAAATATGTCGTAGAAGTACTGGAACCTGTTCGATTCCCTCTGCTACCAGCACAAAGGTTATTAAAATACATAGAAAGTAAGTGAAAGAAGGAAAGACTATCAGATGATTGTATCTGAGCAAACCATGTGTTGTTCAGTTACAGGATTTTGATGGCTTTCTATAGATTAATAGTACAATGAGTGAAAAGATTTATTCTATAGCAAACAAGTTCTGTTTTTTAACAAATAAGCGCAGCTTGCTGTAGAAACAAGTCTTATAGAAGTAGGCAATCTTGATTTGCCTGCTTGCTTAGGAGAACATAATTTTTCAACAACTGAGTTACCATCTGTAACTTTTCACTGTGCCTTTTTTTTTTTTTTTTTGTTCTCTTTATTTCCTCAAGGTATTCCAGATTTCAGCCTTCGGGTGGCCCTGCAAACCCTGCTGAAAGAATATTGTGAAGTCTGTAAATCTCCCAAAGAGAACAAGGTCAGCAGTTTTCTGCAAGCTTCTAAAGGTCGTCCCCGGAGGAAAGCCAGGAAGTACCTTTATGCAGTAGGTTAGAATGTGGCTGCTTGAACCTTGTAAAACAAGTGATGAAGTAGTATCTCTTATTACGGTACTGACGGAGATACTGGAATTTATTAGTTTTAATCAAAAGATATAGAAATAGCAAAACGTTTCATCTGGCTGAGTTACCGTGTTAGCTGCTTTCTGCTTAGAATTACCCAGGAGTCCTGCATTCACATTTCTTGTCCTTATGACATGGCATTCAAAGCCTTAGATTTGTCTTTTAGAAATTATTTGCCTAGGATGGAAAGCTGCAAACCAGCAGAGTATTTGCCTATGGTTCACTGCTGGAATGGTGTACAAAAAACTCGCTGCATTCCTTGTTTGAAGGTTGAAGTTTTCTCTGTCCAGGATGCTTCAGTTCATGTGGTGGGATAATTGAAATTGCAAGTTTTCAGCAAAGCTGCAGCTATGTATTGGAAGGGAATGCTCTTGTTTCACCCTATGAAAAGTAACACTGATTTAAGATAGCACAAGCTGGTCTCTGTGTTTTGCTAAGAACACAAATGGTATTTCTAGTGTTGAGGTACAGAGGCTCAGGCACAAGTTTTGTGACTCCCCAGGCAACCATTCTTCCTTGTGTGCTGGAGAAACAATGCTATTTGGGAAAATCTAGTTCCTACTAGAAGTGACTAATGAATGTTACTCTCATTTTTTATCTAATGGTTTAGATACAGGAGCATGGGGACCAGCAGGAAGCTCTTACTCAGCTGTTACTTTCTAGGTGGGTACACCCGACTGCAGGGAGGACGCTGGAGTGACAGTAGAGCCCTCAGCTGTGTGGAGCGATTCGACACCTTCAGCCACTACTGGACCACAGTGTCATCTCTCCACCAGGCCCGGAGTGGGCTCGGTGTGGCTGTGGTGGGAGGAATGGTCTATGCCATTGGAGGTAACAGCTGAAATATGCTTTCTTTCTAACATGGATACTAAAGAACTCTTCTTGTAAGTGGTTCTGAGAAGCCCGAGTAGATAATACAACTTCTAGATATAACAATTGAGTTGGGGATTCTTGGTTCTCTACCATCACTGCTCTGTTTGGGCTCCTATGTTGGCCATTTTTTACTAACCTGCTCTCCTCTCATGGTGTAGCAACTCACAGGTAGGCATGTGGACATGTGCAGATATGCTGACATATATGGTATATAGTTGGATATTCTGTGGACTTTGTGTACCACCCCTAACAGCATTTCTTTTCTCACATGTAGTTCAGCAGAAGTCCATAGCCTAAAAGGCAGTGGTACAAGACAGACTACTTGTTGTCTGCCTACCTGGAAAGGCTTGTTATGTATGTTTACTTGAGGATGTGATGAGTAGCTCAGCTGTACTAGCCCATCATTAAAGAATGCCTATGTATGCTGTTTTTGTCATTGTGGAACATATTCTTTGGTCTTGAAAACACCATGAGTTGTGCTACGGAGTAAAAAGTGTGTAGCACTGTGGTTGTCTGTCCCTCTGATGCTTTCAGTGATGTTTTGGGAAACTGTTGATGAAAGCTGTTCCTGGTGATGATTCAGTTCTGGGTATAAACAAAGCTTTTGCTACTTTGGCTATTTGGTTAGCTAAAAGAAAGATCTTGTATTCAAATGTTGTCTGTCCTGGAAGGAGTTGAAGAATGCTTCTATACCTGCAGTGCAAAACGTTGCATTTCCCTTTTTTCTGTTCTTGGTCTTATTATTCAGGTGAGAAGGACTCAATGATTTTTGACTGTACTGAATGTTACGATCCTGTTACTAAGCAGTGGACCACTGTGGCTTCCATGAACCACCCTCGTTGTGGACTGGGAGTGTGCACATGCTATGGTGCTATCTATGCTTTGGGTAAGTTTTGGTTTTTTTTCTAGGTGAAGTTAATTTCTAAGTGTTAATTCATGGAACTTGTAAATTGATTTGATCTTAAATATTATATCTTGGTGTTGCAAATTTGCAAACTGAAGTTTTGAAAAACAGCTGTTTCCTTGAGCGTTAGTGTACCAAATCTTTGTGGATTAGTTGTCATTCAGGTATAACTTATTTCTGTTCTGGAACAATGTCTCATCTGTCTAAAAATGCAGCTAACACACAGCTTCATGTCATTAAATTCTTTCCTATATTTGCTGTTATTTGCAGGAGGTTGGGTTGGAGCAGAGATTGGCAACACAATTGAAAGATTTGATCCAGAAGAAAATAGTTGGGATGTGGTGGGAAGCATGGCTATGCCCCGTTACTGCTTTGGCTGTTGTGAAATGCAAGGTGAATATTAAGTTTGTATCCATAAACAGTTCTGAGAGGCACTGGATTTTGAAGCTTTGTTTAATTTTTACCTTTGTCTCATACTGTGCTGTCAGTTGCACATGCTTGTGCCTCACTTATTTGTTCTTCTAATACCATATCTTTAATTTTGCAGAATTGAAAGACTGTGTATAAAGTTCTTTCTGTCTTCTGCCTTTTATCTCATGGACACAGTTTTTATATGGCTGCTGGTATGGTTACCCAAATAGTCTTTTAACAGCTGGTTATCCTTCCCAACACTGCTTTTATTTACCTTCCATACTTGCATTTGTTTGTGTTTCTTTGTGACAATCTGAAGAGTTGCCACACATCATTTTAAGACAGGCATGTGTAAAGACTTGATCTATAATTGCACTTATTAATTTAATTTAATTAATTTAATTTAATCCAAGCCTGGTCAGCAGTTGCAGCCTTCTGAATTCTCTAATTATTGCTTTCATCAAAGCTTTTAGTGCTTGAGCCTCAAAGTACTCATTTGAAAGTTCTATGTCTGTTACTAATGGACAAATGGAGGATTTTTATCTGGCATTCTTAAGCCATCTTAATACTGGGCTGAAACTTGTATTGTGACAGACATTTTCTGTCTTTCAAACCTTTGTATTATGAAACCTATCAGAGGAGAAACTGTTTCTACAGGTTTGATCTATGTTGTTGGTGGTATCAGCAATGAAGGAGTAGAGCTACGTTCTGTTGAAGTCTACGACCCAATATCTAAACGTTGGTCTGAGCTTGCTCCAATGGGCACCCAAAGAGCGTATCTTGGTGTAGCTGCTCTCAATGATTGTATCTATGCTGTGGGAGGCTGGAATGAAGCTCAGGATGCACTTGCTACTGTGGAGAAATACTCCTTTGAAGAGGTATGGTAGAGTCCCTTTCTTTCATAAATGTAGATCGCATCAACTTTGTGTAAGATGCTCTAGAGGGGGCCTACTTCCTGTCTTTAAAAAGGAAAAAGTTGGGAGTTCCATTTCCTTTTCACTACTGGCTGCTAATCTGAGTGAAACCAAGCCTCCGTGACCTCAGGGGGTCTGTCTGTCCTAACCAGTCTGTAGAATGTTGCTCTCTAGCTTGGTGGTGTGTTTACAAAGTTGCATGCAGGCTTTTGCAAAACTGAAAGCAAACCAATACTGATGATGCATAGATAGACTGTCCTTTAGTAAATACATACTAGGGTTAAGATGGGGGATAGATTCCCCCTCTGCAATAGAATGATAATTGATCTGATTAGAGAGAAAGAAAGTCCCTGAAAAAGGAAGAGTTGCCCTTTGAAAATTTCAAAGTTGAGGATCTTTCTTCCACTTCGAAAGTGGTGTTTCAGCATGACTATACAGATCACTTTGAACACTTAAACTTTTGAATAAGATAAGAAATTGTTCCTGACTGCTATTGCTCATGTTCCTGTGATGCTCTTTGGAGCAGTAGCTACTATTAAAAACAAAACATAATCCAGTGTGCCATTCTGTTTTGCTTTTGTAATTGAATCTAGTTTTCCTTATTTTCCACCTCAAACTGCGTACTATTCTCTATTTTAGAGACAAACTGCATCTTGCAGTGACTGAGGAAAGGGAGAGGAGTTCTGTACAGACACTATGTGACTCTAGTAACTACCATGATTTGGACTGCTTGTGAAAGTGCTGTCATTCCAGTCTTGATAATTCTCTTGATTCTGTACACATGCCACACCTGAGCCTATGAATTGTATATGTAGTGTTCTTTGTATATGTTTCAGTCTTTAAGCTTTAAACTTTTATCAGAATTGGGCTTGCCCCTAAACTATTTGTTGACTATTTCACCATCTCATTAGGAAAAGTGGATTGAAGTTGCGTCGATGAAGATACCGAGAGCTGGTGTCTGTGTTGTGGCTGTGAATGGATTTCTTTATGCCTCAGGAGGCCGAGCTCCCAGTCATGATTTTGCTGCTCCAGTAACCTCTGACTCTGTTGAAGTTTATAATCCTCATACGGACAGTTGGACTGAAATCGCCAACATGATCACCAGCCGCTGTGAAGGAGGTGTAGCTGTGCTGTAAAACACAACAAAGAAAACTTATGCAAGGAATGAGTAAATCTGCCTCCTCAGATTTCTGGTTTCATTGGTCAGAAACGTAACACAGGAGCTTCAGTAGAGACAGTGGAGAATTGGGTCAGAGGGCTTTTCCTGAGCAGAAGGAAATATTACAACTCTTGCCCTTCAAAGTAAATTGGCTTATCCGATGTCTGTCTCAGGGGGTATCCTGTTAAGAGTAGAAATGGCTCTGACTCCATTTAGCTTACTGAAATAGGTGGTGAATATGCCCTGTAAGAATCTGAAGAAATCATTCCAGCATGTTAGGGGCAGCAATCAGATTGTTAACTCTGTAAGGTGCACCAAAACTAACATCTTTAGCTGCTTTTACAATCTGGAAGGAGATTACTGTAGATAGCTAGAAGTTACCTGTGGATAAGAGCAGTTGGGCTACTTGGTTAGCATTAGTTGTCCTTTTCTGATGGGGGGGGGGGGAAGGAAGATAACAGACAGGGAAGACTTGGTACCTCTACTTACGACCTCGATGCATTTGAACCTCTTTGCTGCTGCTGGACATGATGGGCATTAAATAGGAATTGGATATTTACTTTCTGGCCACTTCACTAACTTGGATGGTGAATGGCTGAGATTTTCCTGTTTTGGAAGGTTATTCTCACCGTTCTAATAATGTCATTCCACTTCAGCATAGGCTTTTCTCAGTGGTATCAGTGATGACCTCCTTTTTAAGTTCTGATGAATTTTAAATGGAAACGCTATTCATTAGATTAGTTGTTTTCTTTAGGACTGCTCTTAGTATAAAAATGTAGGGAAAGCTTTTTGCCCCCACCCCCCTGTAGTTAAATGTGGTTTTATCCTGTGTGACACACGCTGAGGCTTGGCATTGCAATACATGCTGTTCTACAAGGTACATACCTCCATCTTTGCTACATCTTATATCCTGCCTCTTCCAGACTTGAGCAAACGGAGGGTTTTGTGATAGAATTATTTGCATTCAGCATTGAAGTGGTGCTATTAGTGTGTTTTGTCTTAAGGAGTTTGTATTTGGCTTGGATACGCTTAGTAGAGCAATACTGAGAGTTTGGAGTTATTTCTAGATTCATTTAATTAACATACTTGAAGTTGCTTTTTGCACAATATGATTGCATTTTCTGCACAACTGTGGATGATTTGAATGGAGTCTGAAATAAGGCTGCTTGAACTTTGATAGTGTTACTCTAGAATACAAAACCACAACTGGAATGTCACAAAACAGGAAGCCTGCACTGTGTAGACAAAGGAGCATTCATGCTGTCTAGGTCAATATCCCCTCTGTAAAATTAACAAATAAATACATTAATAAAGTCCTTCAAGGTAAGCATTGCAGGTACTGTAAGAATCTTGGTCTTACATTCTAACACAGGGTTGGGAGATTGCCAGACTGACACATACTTGATGATGGAGCATTTATTTTTCTGATGGTTCTAGAATCTTGTGTGTGCTTTTACTTCAAAGATATTTTACGTGTGTGAACTAAAGTCTATTCTCTCATATTCTTTTCCTAATTTAAACTTGTTTTAAATAGCTTTTCATAATAAAAGTGCATTTTCAGAACTGACTGTGGAATGCTCTTTAGTAGGTTGGTTTCCTGTTACTGCCACTTTCATATAATAGGTCCTTTTTTTTACTGGAAATCCTATTTCCTTGTGGGACACCAGGAGAAGATCATTTATAGATGTGGACTATTTGAAAGTTGCAAGTAACACAGTAGTAGTAAAACAGACATGTATTTCTCCTCTTAGTATAAAATCACTCCGATTTCTTGGAAGCCTGGCTGCCTTGTCAACTCTGCATCCTGCTCTAGGATCAAATGATGGGTTATATCTCATAGGCTTTCTTCTTTACTTTCAGGATCCCTCATTGAACTATTTGAGGAACATGACTTTAGCTGTATTTTATTTGTTTGGGAACTAGGGGTTCACTTCTGATCCCTACCCATAAACTTCTTGGATCAGTGGAGCTTAAGGGAGTCTGCTGTTGTATGAGGTCACCTCCATTTTTACAGTCGATTCCATCATGCTTGAATGAAACTTTGAAGTTAGTTATGTTCTCTGATACTCTCCACCTCTTTCCCTGAATTAAGGCAAAGGTAGGTCGAAAGAAGAGCACCATCTTAAAAAACCACCATGTCTAAGTAAGAAAGACTAGAAAACTGTTTTCATTCACAAACTCATTTTTACTTCCTTTATATTCAAGAGTGCAGAAATACATCACTGTTTCACACCTATGATGCTGTTAACATGTAAAAGTTAACATGTTGCAGAAGTTAGAGGCTCATGTATATAGTTGCTATTTCAGCAATACCATAAAGAAGATGACTGTCTTCAAGATAAACAGGTCTTTCTTCAGCATCTATTCTTTGCAAAAAGAATAGATACAAATTTTAAGTGCTTTATTCCGTATACAGCAACAGTGAAGAATACTGCATTAAGAAAATTATGAGGAGTATCTAAATTTGTACTAAGACTGCGTGTGGATGTCACTTTTCAGGTTTTTTTCTTGCAACTTACACTGTACATAAAAAATACTTAAAAAGCCAACAGTAAACATGCTGACATAAAATTTCCTAAGTTTCTTGAAATAGCTGACTCTAGAAAAGAAAATCCATGTAACTTAAGCTTTGTCTTCATCCCCCTAAATGATGTTTTAGGAGACTTAAGTACAAAAAGCATATGCTTCTGCAGTAATTGGCTCATCATGGAGGGCTTGCAGGCTACAAGTCCACTTCTGCTTGCTCTGAGACAAACAGGTTACCCAGAGAAGCTGTGGCTGACCCATCCCTGGCAGTGTTCAGGGCCAGGTTGAACGAGGCTTTGAGCAACTTGATCAAGTGGAAGGTGCCCCTGCCCATGGCAGGCGGGTGGAACAAGGTGACCTTTAAGAACCCTTCCAATCCAAACCATTCCATGATTCTAGCTGTCCCCAGTCCGTCAGAGCACCTGGATGACAAGGTGAGTTCTACCTTACCTTGCCCCTGCCAATGGACCTTGCCTATCTTTTCTTGCCTATCACTTAATCACATAGCAAATTCAGCACCTTCTCAGTTGAAACGAGTTTTGTTCCACAACATATTTACTGAACATGTGTGTACTTTTACAAAATTCTCTGCTGCTGCTTTAAACGCTAAACTAGAACTTTCACCTCATTACTGTGCATGACTACACAGTTGTTTTCCCCACCACAGAATATTATCACACATTATAGTTACACCAGATACTTTAATGATTCAGCATAGAGCAATTCATACCCATGTCATTTGAATCTCCATTTTAACTTCAGTAGCATCTCAAGAGTGATACTTTGTTCTACAAATAAGGATAGACTCATGCCTGCCTTGGAAGACATTGCTATTTACAATCCTTTCCTCCTAAACTAGCTAAGTTGTTTGCTTCATGAATAAGCATCATGATCCCTGCCATCTTACAACTTCCAAGCACAAGTCTTTACTTCTTCTGGAACTCAATACAAATCTCTTACTGGCAGATAAACAGCTTTTTCCCTGTTGATCTATTACTTTGTGCTCCGCCATTCATTCTTGCTGTAACTTTGCTCTATCTCTGAAACAGCCTTCAGTGCTGCAGTAGCTAACAGTGAGAATACCATCACCAGTGTTCCCACTACCCTCAGTACTTTAAACCATCTAGGATAAGTAGGAAGAAGGGAAATGTCATAATGCAGCGCTATCCCCAAGGCCATTACTAGCATTACTGCAGCTGGAGTGACATCTTTAAAGAGCAAGGCTTGACAGGCAAGTAGAGGAGGAATGGTACTGTTACCCAGGTTCAGCCAGTCTGGCTTGGCCGGGCTGTTTTCTGGGAGAGCAAACCCCCACCTCATCCCTCCTAGGAAAGAGACTGTCACAGCACCATACATTATGTGAGCAAATGCCAGCTCTGGGTAGTAGGTCCCTTGGATGGCCATTGACAGCGGTATAGAAACAAAAGGGATCAGCCCTCCAAGGCTTAAGTAGAGGGCTGGCTTGGGAGAATCCTTTAGCGATTCCATGCTTCGTTTCAAGACACCGGAGGCTTTGGTCTCAGATTCCTTGGGGGTTTTCCTCTTGAAGGATGGGAGAGAGGTGTGAAGACCCTGAAGCTTGGCTGCATATACCGATGCTACGTTGAGGTGTGGAGATCTTGAGAGAGGACACACATCTCTCTGCAGCCAGAGGCCAAGGGAAGAGCAAGTTGTCTTATTCTTTCCATAAAGCAGTAGCCTCGGAGCAGTTAACTTCTGGAGCTGCAAGTATAAAACTCATTCTTAACATCTTACAATGTAGTCTTATGGATCTACACATACCTACACTACCTACAAAATAATGTACCAAGCAGTTTTCCAAGTCAGGTCCCGTAACAGCTGCCTATACTCTCAGTTTTGGGGTGGTTACTAATTATGGTCACTAATTATGCTGATACATCTTTCACAAGCTAGCTGATGAAGAGCAGTTAGGCTCTTCATAGTAAGCAAACCTTACTCACTACAAGAGGTTTGTGTATCCATCTATACTCCCACCCACACATGCATTCTTTAACCATTTTTATGTTATATTCCACTCTAAAAAGGAATGCTATAAAATGATTACAGAAGTAGGATAAGGTCACCCCAGAAACTAGTTACTATCTCCTTGCTATTCTACTGGAAAGAGAGAGGAAAAAGACCTTTAAACTATAAAATCTTAGTTTTGGCTCAGAGCTGCTGCACAAACTAGGAAATCTCTCAGAAAGGCTCAGTGTTAAATCAACATGGGGCTACTCCAATTTATAATTCACTTTGTTTTTTCCCAGTGTTCTGGTCATACTTTTTGTCATTTTAATTAAAAACAACAACAAAAAACAGAAAACAAAAAAAGGCCTCAGAAACTTACTTTGAAAGGTGTGTGGAAGCAGCATCTTTGTATGAGAGGAAACATGTTTGCTTTATCAAGGCCCTAAAACAGAAAAATTCAGGACAGGTGGTCTGAAACTGATGAATAGCTGAGTTAGTCTTATGCCTCAAGTTTAGTCACTGTCTAGACTTGTTTATCAGATGCAAGACTCACAGATGTGTATTTGAAGATAAGCACTGTATGTGCTCAACCTTTATTTGTCCACTACAGGATATTTAGCTTCAGGTAGTTCTATAAACTAAAACCCTAAAGTTGGAATAACTGTTACGAGAACAATTTCTAGTTCAAAATCTGGAAGCGGAGACGGCTCCCGTTTAGGATCCTCCCCTGACGGGGTAAATAACTGCGCGCAGCTGATAAACGGCCAATTCCTCCCGCGTGGGAAAAAAACCCTATCCTTAACCACTAACGAGTGGAAGCTTCATCTCACCCCAGACTGCGGGCGAGCTGCCTGCAGGGGGCTGCAGCACTAACCGGGAAAGGCGAGCAGCTCACCCGCGGACTTCACTTCCCGGTTCTCGGTGCTGCTGCTCGGCAGAAGCGGACTGCAGCAGGCTTGGCACCGGCTGTGACCGCGGCGGTACCCACCGGCTCCCGGCAGCGGCCTCCACAGCCAGCGCTGCCCCTCGCCCCTCGCAGCGGCTGCTTCTTCTGCCCCCGGAAGCGCTCTGGTAGGGCCCCGGTGCACAGCGGTGCGAGTCCGGGCAGGAACAGGCGAGGCTCATATTGTTCCGTCGGACCGGGGAAATGGGCCGGGGACAGCAGAGGGCTCCTTCCACTGCCGCCGAACACCGAAGACTGCGACGGAGTTGGCCAAGGAGCAAGAAGGGCCCCGGAGTAGCTATGGGGGTGGGGTGTGGGGGCGAGCCTGCTTTTCAAGCTTCGGAACCCACGCAGAAAGGACTACAACTCCCAGCGTGCCCCGCGGCACCGCGACAGGCCGATCTTCGCGACAGGTGGGGCGCACGGC